>NC_060141.1:204620963-205258463 GCF_021461385.2 Schistocerca piceifrons
GTCAAATTAATAAGGTACTATGTGTTTCTCGCTTCTCCTGAGATTATGCGTTTTGAGAAGTTGTTACATTTTCTGCAAACCTACTTCAAATGGATGGCAGAATATACTTAGTATGGTACAACGCGTTAAGACACCTGCTCCTTCCAATTCCGGGATTGCTTTTGTTTTAGAGGTTACTACCGAAACGAAACGTTGGGATGTGCAGAATGTGTTTACACGCTTCACTTTATACTGATGCTTGAAATTTTCTAACTGGTGTCTACCTTCTGGCGTGTGCCAGTTCATTTGTGACGTCGCACTGTCCAGAGAGGCAAATAAAAAAAAATAAAAAATAAAAAAACTTTGAATATTTATTCCGCCCTGTTTTGTTTACTTTCAGTGTTTATTGTTAGTTCTGTTTTCAGTGAATCATACGCACTTAAGAATTTTCTTGGCTGGGATGCACAAGTGATTTGCATGCAGTCTCCTACGCAGATGACACCAAGTTATTTCTTCATATGTGTCACATCAGCGAGCTATGTTTTGCACAGCAACCACGTCTCTTTCGACTCAAACTCTGACATAATGTCTATAGCCGCATTGTTGAATACCAATTATTTACTGTCGTCTTCCTTGTATAGCAGTTTTACATACACATTACATTAATTGTATTATGCGGATTTACATGAAAATAAAAGTAGTATGCCAGAGAATAATTGTGTTAATAATAATAAATGTGTTACGTACCGTAAGAAAAATTTTTTTAACTAAAATGTAGTAATTTAAAAGAAAAAATAAAGGAGAAAAGAAAAAAAATTAGTACTACTCAGTATCAGCAACGTTCTCACACGGTCTTCCGTGTGTCAGTCAAACCAGTAGTCATTCGCACCATTCTGCCCTGTGTACCCTCAATATCCCCTGTTAGCTGTATTTGGTATGCGCCCCGCAAACGTGAAAAATATTTTAAGAAGGAACACAAGTAATCTGCAAGCTATCTTGTTTGTACGCTGACTGTATTTTACCAGTATACTGCCAAAGAGCCGACATCTAGCATCTGCATTACCAATGATTATGTTTATGATATCATTTCATTTTCCTATCATATACAAATTTTTACTCCCATTTATCACCTATTAGTACGAAATGACTGAGTCTAGCTGTGATTCACTTACGCTGTGGCCGCAGCATACTACTTCTCTAGGTTTCTTTAACATCTGAAACAAATTATCGATCATTACACCACAAGTTGGCAGTCCTTACACCAGTTTCAAACCTAATCACTATTTTCCTGGGTACCTTTGCATAATTTTTTTTTCTTTTTTTAAAAATAGACTGAAGGAAAAAATGCAACACCAGAAAATAATTAATGTAGAATAATGGAATTTCGGGAATACATTGGCCTAGGTAACATATTTTAAGTGATTTACATTGCAGGATCACAGTTTAATGTAAGTGTGAGATAAACTTTGCAAATGTGAAAAGCTGCCACATTAATAACCAGTATAACCGCCAGAATGTTGAATGCAAACATGCAAACGTGCATGTGTCATGTTGTACAGGTACTGGATGTCAGTTAGTGGAAAGGAGATCCACGCATGTTGCACTTGGCCGGTCAACGCAGGAACTGTTAATGCTGGTAGTGGATGACGCTGTAGTTGTAGTCTATGACGTCTCATACGTTGGAGATTGGATACATCTGGCGTATCAAGTAACAAGGAGCACTTATAAGAAAAATTGGTAAAAGAGAAATGAAGCGCTACCTGTAAATCATCCGCTCTCAAGCCTCAAATGATTCAGAGTGTCTAGTAGTCGGTAGGATGGGTCTAACAGACAAACTTAATATACACGAGAGAAAGATGGTGAGGAAGATACTGGAAACAGACGAAGAAGTTAATGAATATAAAAGACGAAGAAACCAAGAGCTAAAAGTAAAAAATCACAGGATGAGACGGCTACATTTCAATGGACATGTCTACAGGATCCATCACATCAGGTTGAACAGTTAGATTCTTGCATACTGGCATAACAGAAAGAGCAAGTCACTTCTGTTGGTGATGGAAGTGCTAAAAAACCTGCACGGAGTGCGAGGTACAGAAACAGATGTAAATTCGCGACATGTGTCCAGGCAACGCTTAAATAAATGAGATTCAAGGTGAAATCACCAAGAAAGACGACAGGAGGAGAGAGAAGAACACAACCATATGATGCACGACTACTGGGCGAATATAAGAACCCACTTCAAACACAATAGCTGCATGTCTTGGTCCTGGGATGACCCATACGAAACAAGAAGAAGAATACAGTGATATTATTTCAGTTGCTGGCTAGCAGAGGAGTGAAGAATATCAAAAACTAATTATTCAGCATACACAATACCAGCTACACGATCACTGAGGTTCTGTTGCGATAATATTATCGAATTCTGGCAAAGTGAGGCTACACTTGACTCCAAACGATTTCAATACACTTTATAAAACCGAAAAAGGGAGATTACTCACATCATTTACTCTCTTCCTCGCAGGATGCAGATGTTAATAGTAGATGAAAGCCTGTGGAAACCATATTAAGTGGGAAATAAACAATGTGCTGTGCCCTTTGTTTTTAAGAACCATGGCCTCTTCATTCTGTTAATTTCATGTTTCCTATACATTAAATGAATTAATTTATATGATGCGAATGACGCTCTATTGCAGCTGATGATTAGTTTACCAGTTACAATAAAGAACTTCCTAATCAATACCACAATGGCGGCAACACTGATGTGCCACTATTGACATCACGATCCCAGGCGAGGCCCCCGGGAATCAAACCCCAGGAATGCAACAGAGCAGATCGTATAGGCGCCTGAGGCACCATCCATTGCTGCGCCACCATTGACCACACGCCCCAGACGCCCAGCGCCACCGCCCGACAGCACGATTTCAGGCGCCCCTTCCAGGACCGAAATCCTAGGAATGTAACAGATGACATTATTGTGTGTTTATAGTAGGTACGTGCTTCAGGCTGAGTGTCAGAATAACCTTGATACGCTTTACCCACAAATGTACAGCATATTTCATAATGTGGTGGGGTACTGCATAACATAGAATACTATTCAAATTTCCACCACTGCCACTTTTTATGCTGTATGTAGTGAGATGCCACCTGGATGTTGGATGCAGTGTCTCCTTCTTGGACGTTCTCTAAATCCATTGGAGCATCAGGGCTCGATACCAGATTGTGACACTAAACACAGTATGTAACACTACTACTTAGTACTACTGTTGAACTATTCAATATTATATGTTTCAAAGAGTTTGATTTTTTATTGTATTGTTATGTATGATCAGTTTCAGTATTGTGTAATCATTACAGACTAAATATGACAAATTAATTATAGATGGAATATTATCTGATGACCATTATCGAAGAAAAATCCAGACTGTGTTAAAACAACTTCCACAGAAAAGTACAGATTTGGTACACGTACAGGAGTATCTGCTGATGGTAAAGCAATTGTCTGATATAATGATTAGCCACCAGAGTAAGAGAGTGGCATAGATAACTCAGTTATATGTACAAAGAGGTAGCACAATGTGAAGGAGAAGAATGGAACTCAGAGAGGAATGCAGTCAAAGTGTGACATTTCTATTAACGAAGTTTTCAAAGTTAAGTGAAAGTGCAAATGAAGAACGGTGCCATTAAACCCCAATGAAATTGTTGTGTTTAAAGAGGAGAAGGATTTAGAAGAGGTGCAGCAGTCCATTTCACAAATAATTAAGGCCACTTCCATACATAGCAACTTTAATGGAGACATGCAGACAAGCAGAAACAGTGGAACAAGAAATTTAAAACTTCGACACTCATAACAGATTATTAGAGTAAAGTAGATTCTAGTGTGACTGAAGGCACAGTACACATTATACATTCACACCTGAAAGTAAAAGAGAGTGAAGATGGAGTCATGTTCAGTACATCAGAGGTGAAGCACATCTGGTACAAAAAAAAAAATGAAAGTGATGTGGATATAGAGATAGTGACAGAGACCTCCTGATAAGGATTCAGAACATGGTTGATATGATATGGAATAACTTAGAAGTAGAGCAAAATCTGTTATGGGAAAATAAGATAGCAAATCACATATGTGTACACAAATTTTAATTCATATCGAAACATATGAAACAAAGACTGAAATTTTGACAGACAGTGGGAATCAAACAAATTTTCTGTTCCTGTCATAAAATTAGAGTCTTATGTAGTCAAAATGCCTGTTATGACCACAAAATTAATAGGTGCTGAAGGAGCATATAGCTAACCTTTTAAAAACAAGTGTTGTGCGACTTTAATTACCTTTGATTATGAATTATAGGTTATCTCAGTCACGTGTGGGAGTAGTTGTAGGTCTCGATTATATGTTGAAACACAAAGTGATTACTGGCTGTTGAAAAAGTGTGATAGCTTGTTCAGTCGTAGATGAAGAAGTCAAAGCAAGTGTTAATGACACCAATGAAGTGAATGTCAAACAATTCACACAACTGCAGGTAATTACATCTACACAGATTATGGAATAGGGTAGAGGACTGTCATCTCCGAAACCTCTATGGGATTTGCTATTCTAAGAAAGAATTTGAATAAATTATACAAGAAATTTGGGGCAGATTGTCTGAACGTCGAGAGGATCTGCACAACATCTTGATTCAAAATGTAAAACTATTTTCAGATGTACCTGGGCTACCTCATAATTATGAATGTAAAACAGAGGCTATGTGACACAATTCATTCTGCACACATCCTTATCCAATGTCAGTATCTATAAAAGGGATGGTTCACAAAAATAGACCTTATGAAACAATGGAGAAATACTGAAAAATCTAAAAGCGAGTGCAACACTCCAATGATTACAATAGGCAAAAATATGGAAGAATTAGGGTGATAATAGTTGTACACTAAAAAGGAAATAGTAATACGTGGAACAAATCGTCCTGAATGTTTGGATGAAATTTTGCACATTTTTCATAGAGTGTAGTACATGATGAGATTAGAGGTAATAAATGCTTTTTGGCAAATACTGTTGGTATCAGATACAAGGATATTTATAAGCCTTTCCATTGGTGGGCAAATGAATCAGTAGGAAGCCTTTCCATTTGCGCTTGATACATCGATGTCAGCGTTCATCCAAGCTCTTTATAGCATACCAGAAATTAGCTTTAGTCTCACAAGTGTAGTACCATAGCACGATCTACAGCCACATGACTTGTCTGACATAGGAGTAATTCTCTTTGTGGGGTACACTGAAGAACTATGATTAACATTCAGAGAGAAATGTTAGGTAATTGAATACCATCACTTCCATATAATTTAAATGATTTTAACTGTATACCAAAGAAATCTTTTCTTATTAGCTAAATATTTGACATGTCATTTAAGACGTCAGTTGTAGTTCGTGCCAACCTCCTGGCAGTGGCGGCACATGCTGGCCTCATGCTGCGGTTGGCTGGCCTTATAATAAATATGGATGATTCCAGAGGGTTCTGTGATAGTCATCTACATAACAGTGGCACTGTATTCTGGGGGCTGTAATTCACTGTAGGTCATCAAATCTGCACAAAACATTTATACATTGAATACAAACACACACACCTTCATGGTGAATCTGGACTATCTAATAATTAAGACTTCATCACAGTCCTTAGGGGAGTTACTGAGATCAGCCCAAACATAAAGTTCAAGTTTTCATCGGTATGTGCACCTTAAAATCTGAAATGTTCCACCCTATTTCCTGACTCTGTTGATCTAGTACATGAATTGTTGGAACGTCTCTATTTGTTGTACGTAACTGAATATAGTTGTGTTCTCAACACTTAGGTGGAATCTACTTTCAGAGAACCACCTAATAATTATTTGTAAAATTTCATTAACAATCTCTTTTGCTGCCTTCTCTGTAATAGGTTTATTATCAAGCTAGCACTGTCTGCGAAAATATTATTCACATATACAAGCACCAGTAATGGATACAAAATCGATTTCTCCCAAGTCACTTAAATTTGCTATCTTCCCAGCATTGCCTGTATTATTCAGCACAACTGTTTCCATTATGATTGTTAAATATGATATGCACCAGTTGTGTGTTCAATGTTGAAATGGCTCAGAGCACTATGGGGCTTAACATATGAGATCATCTGTCCCCAGAACCTAGAACTACGTGTTGTTGATGTGGTCTTCAGTCCTGAGACTGGTTTGATGCAGCTCGCCATGCTACTCTATCCTATGCAAGCTTCTTCATCTCCTAGTACCTACTTCAACCCACATCCTTCTGAATCTGTTTAGTTAATTCAGCTCTTGGTCTCCCTCTACGATTTTTACCCTCCACGCTGCCCACCAATACTAAATTGGTGATCCCTTGATGCCTCAGAACATGTCCTACCAACCGATCCATTCTTCTAGTTAAGTTGTGCCACAAACTTCTCCTCTCCCCAATCCTGTTCAATACCTCCACATTAGTTATGTGATCTATCCATCTAATCTTCAGCTTTCTTCTGCAGCACCACATTTCGAAAGCTTCTATTCTCTTCTTGTCCAAACTAGTTATCGTCCATGTTTCACTTCCATACATGGCTACGCTCCATACAAATTCTTTCAGAAACAACTTCCTGACAATTAAATCTATACTCAATGTTAACAAATTTCTCTTCTTCAGAAACGCTTTCCTTGCCATTGCCAGTCTACATTTGATATCCTCTCTCCTTCAACCATCATCAGTTATTTTGCTCCCCAAATAACAAAACTCCTTTACTACTTTAAGTGTCTCATTTTCTAATCTAATTCCTTTGGCATCACCCGACTTAATTCGACTACATTCCATTATCCTCGTATTGCTTTTGTTGATGTTCATCTTTTACCCTCCTTTCATTACACTGTCCACTCCGCTCAACGGCTTTTCCAAGTCCTTTGCTGCCTCTGACAGAATCACAATGTCATCGGCGAACCTCAAAGTATTTATGTCTTCTCCATGGATTTTAACACCTACTCCAAATTTTTCTTTTGTTTCCTTCACTGCTTCCTCAATATACAGATTGAATAACATCAGAGAGAGGCTACAACCCTGTTTCACTCCCTTCCCAACCACTGCTTCCCTTTCTTGCCCCACGACTCTTATAATTGCCATCTGGTTTCTGTACAAATTGTAAATAGCTTCTCGCTCCCTGTATTTTACCCCTGCCACCTTCGCAATTTGAAAGAGAGTATTCCAGTCAACAGTGTCAGACGCTTTCTCTAAGTCTACAAATGCTAGAAACGTAGGTCTGCCTTTCCTTAATATAGCTTCTAAGATAAATCGTAGGGTCAGTATTGCCTCACGTGTTCCATTATTTCTACGAAATCCAAACTGATCTTCCCCGAGGTCGGCTTGTACAAGTGTTTCCATTCGTCTGTAAAGAATTCGCGTTATTATGTTGCATCCGTGACTTATTAAACTGATAGTTCAGTGATTTTCACATCTGTCAGCACATGCTTTCTTTGGGGTTTGGAATTATTATATTCTTCTTGAAGTCTGGGGGTATTTCAACTGTCTCCTACATATTGCTCACCAGATGGTAGAGTTTTGTCAGGACTGGCTCTCCCAAGGCCGTCAGTAGTTCTAATGGAATGTTGTCTACTCCCAGGGCCTTGTTTCGACTCAGGTCTTTCAGTGCTCTGTCAAACTATTCACGCAGTATTGTATTTCCCATTTCATCTTCATCTACATCCTCTTCCATTTCCGTAATATTGTTCTCAAGTACATCGCCCTTGTATAGACCCTCTACATACACCTTCCATCTTTCTGCTTTCCCTTCTTTGCTTAGAACTGGGTTTCCATCTGAGCTCTTGATATTCATACAAGTGGTTCTCTTTTCTCCAAAGGTCTCTTTCAGTTTCCTGTAGGCAGTATCTATTTTACCCCTAGTGAGATAAGCCTCTACATCCTTACATTTGTCCTCTAGCCATCCCTGCTTAGCCATTTTGCACTTCCAGTCAATCTTATTTTTGAGACGTTTGTATCCCTTTTTGCCTGTTTCATTTGCAATTTAAAACCTGGTTCCTAAATCTCTGTCTTACCATTATATAATCCATCTGAAACCTGTCAGTATCTCCAGGCTCCTTCAATGTATATAACTTTCTTTTATGATTCTTGAACCAAGTGTTAGCTATGATTAAGTCGTGCTCTGTGCAAAATTCTATCAGGAGGCTTCCTCTTTCATTTCTTAGCGCCAATCCATATTCACCTACTACGTTTGCTTCTCTCCCTTTTCCTACTACCGAATTCCAGTCACCCATGACTATTAAATTTTCGTCTCCCTTCACTATCTGAATATTTTCTTTTATTTCATCATACACTTCTTCGATTTCTTCGTCATCTGCAGAGCTAGTTGGCATATAAACTTGTACTACTGTAGTAGGCGTGGGCTTCGAGTCCGTCTTGGCCACAATAATGCGTTAACTACGCTGTTTGTAGTAGCTTACCCGCACTCCTATTTTTTTCATTCATTATTAAACCGACTCCTGCTTTACCCCTATTTGATTTTGTATTTATAACCCTGTATTCGCCTGACCAAAAGTCTTGTTCCTCCTGCCAGCGAACTTCACTAATTGCCACTATATCCAACTTTAACCTACCCATTTCCATTTTTAAATTTTCTAACCTACCTGCCCGATTAAGGAATCTGACATTCCACACTCCGATCCGTAGAACGCCAGTTTTCTTTCTCCTGATAACGACATCCTCTTGAGTAGTCCCCGCCCGTAGATCCAAATGGGGGATTATTTTACCTCTGGAATATTTTACCCAAGAGGGCGCCATTATCATTTAACCATACAGTAAAGCTGCATGCCCTCGGGAAAAATTACGTCTGTAGTTTCCCCTTGCTCTCAGCCGTTCGCAGTACCAGCACAGCTAGGCCGTTTTGGTTAGCGTTACAGGGCCAGATCAGTCAATCATCCAGACCGTTGCCCCTGCAACTACTGAAAAGGCTGCTGCCCCTCCTCAGGAACCACACGTTTGTCTGGCCTCTCAACAGGTACCCCTCCGTTGTGGTTGCACCTACGGTACGGCTATCTGTATCGCTGAGGCACGCAAGCCTCCCCACCAACGCCAAGGTCCATTCTAACTCACCTAAGGACACCACACACATACATGCCCAAGGCAGGATTCGAACCTGTGACTGGAGTAGTCGCGCGGCTCTGGACTGAAGCGCCTAGAACTGCTCTTCCACCGCGGCCGTCCTTGTTGTATGTAAAGCTATCTATTCCACAAAGATTTGGTTTTCTGAAGAGTGTAGCATGATGTACACAATCAAATGCCTTGGAAATATCACAAACATACCAACTGGTGGATTTTATTATTTAATGCGTCTAATATGTGGTGAGCGAATGTATGAATATGGCCCTCAGTGCAGCAACCATTCTGGATTACAAACTGTGGCATTCTAAGCATATGGCCTTCTAAGTATATTATTTCTAAGTCTGCCCTTGAATATATTACTTATTACATTATTTTGAAATAAAATTTCAAAGACTATTACTTACATCTGTCTGTCTGTCACCTTACAAAGAAGGTTGATGGTTGCACATTTTAACCCATTTGGTAAAATTCCATGTGCAAATGATACATTACATATGTTACTTAGGACATTCCTTATTAAGATACAACAACTTCTCAGAATTCTCACAGAAATTCAAAGAACACCATATGAGCCATTTTTGTAGAATTTTAACATTCTGCTAATTGTAAAGGAAGATATTGGCGCTACTTTTAGTCGATTAAATTTTTTCGACTGACAGTTTTAGTGCATACACTTGCTTCTTGAAATCAGCCATTTAATCCTACATTTCCTTCTACATTTAGAAAGTGAATGTTAAAAGTACGTGTACTTGCAGCTTGTGAATTATCAGTCACAACCTTGTCGATTGGTTAAATTGTAGTGGTGTCTTGTTACCTGCTGGCTGTCCTGTCCCCCATTTGACGATACACCATATGGTTTTAATCTTATTATCTCTATTGCTCTTTTGTGTTAGGATGTGTATACGCCTGGACACCTTAATGTCATTCTTAAAATATAACAGCAATTTTTTTTTTTTTTGTAATTTGCAAGTGATGTGAGACTTTGTCATAGTCCAGTCTCTGTATGGATTTCTCTATTCCTCTAACTCGAGATTTTTATTTCCTTTGTTGTCCATAGCTTAATGTTTAATAGATTTTCTGGGTAACGATTTTAGGAAGCTACTTTAAAATATAGGCACACATTTACTATGGAATAAACTGACTTTGACATTATTGGCTCTTTCTACATGTACCTAATCTCATACCAGCTCTTTTAACTTACCCTTAAGGCACTGTGTCCTCTTCTCATTAAGAAGCTCAAGGCTTTTTGTTTACCTGTCACAGGGATGTAAGACATAGTTTGCTTCCATTACACATATATCATCACTATGTAATCCTTTAACTAGTGAGTACACGTTAATTGATTCAGTGTGATCACTGTCTATAAAAATGTTAAGAATCAGCGACCTACCATCTTGTTGCATATAACTGGGAAAATTGAGCTATGAAATTCTTCGCATCAGTATAATAAATCTACATTGAATTCTCCAGAATCAACTAAATGTTTCTTCTTGGCTGAAAGGTAGCTCAAAAAAAACATATAGAGTTCTCAAGTATAGTTGAGAGTTTCCTGCAGGGGATATAAAGGCTGATACAATTACAAGAGGAATATTCTGCAGTAAGAACTCACAAGCACATGCTTCTATGTCCTGATCCACAAAAAAAAAAAAAAAAAAAAAACTTTACTTTGTGTCCAACTATTACATGCATTGCACCTTCTCCTTTTCCACGTTCACTCTACACAAAAATGATGCTAGTATATAATCCATTATATTTAACTTTTCTATCCTTTTTTAATATGGAGTAAAGAGAAGCAAGAACATTTGTCACTTCAGAATTTTTCATGTCTTCTACACATTCAAGTAGCTCATCAATCTTGTTCTCCAGTTTCGTAGCACTCTGCTGAAACGAAATAATTTTACTTTACTGTAAACTGTCACATAGATCATGGCACTGTTTTGTTCTAACTCATCAAAACTGTCTGATTATAACTTGACTTTAACCCAAAAACTGATTCTCTATGAACCCACTAACCAAATACTAAAATTCAGAAAACCAAATAAATCAACGATAAATCCTCTTCAAATTACTCAATTTGTGAAATATTATTCCCGTAGACCCACTATTAAAAAGTAGCCACTTACAGTTCATGAATTTCGTTTGTGTGCGTGATTCACAAACGACACAGAATCCTGCTCCCACGATGTCAAACAGTTACATCATGTCATATACATTGTTTCACCCACTCAAGTAGTAAAACTAATTTATCTGATATTGTTTTACATAAACGATATACCAACAGAAATAAACATCATTACGTAGGCATAATTTACAGAAAGATCTGTTTCCTTGCTAATGAAAGACTTCGCCACTGATGTTTAGCTAATACACATGAACTTCTCAAAAAGTTAGTGTTTCCTGAAGCTCTGTATTCTATGTTTGAAATAACTTTCCATATCTCTAAGAATATTGCCGATATGTGGCTGAACTTCACATACTTGTCAACTACTGGCTTAATTAATTGCTGTGCAAAATTTCTGTCTCATTTATTGTAGAGCAAAGGTGGAATTTAATTTAATGTGGTGTACGTAATATTCCATCGCCTGTAAGGTGACGAATTATCTCGGCATGGCAATAGGCTACTTCATGTGAGTAGCATTTGTCTCAGTGAAGTTAAGATGTACTTCATGGATGCAGCTACCAGCTACCGTAAGTAATCAGCAGGGCGGATTTATGCCAACACGACACAAGGAGGTAACTACGTCTGATATGCCTTTTTATTCTAACCTGTTGCTGCGTATGTAACCTGGAAGCTCGTCGGAGGAGCAGAGCTTATTTCTTCGGTTACTCCATCAGTGCTACGTGTCGTCTCTCCTACGTGTAGAAAGGGCAAATAGGGGTGCTGCTTTAACAAAGGAGGAAATGAATATGTTCCCAGGGGCGCGCTGGCAATTTTCATACACACAGCAGGACTCACCAACATATACAAGGTGAACACATATTCCACAGATGATATTTGAGACGCTGTCCAGTAATACAAGCAGTACGAACTGCTTTACCGATGGAAAGGTGGTTCATATGCACCAGGTGTATAAATTCACTGAATGAAATGGCATAGCAGCAGCAGTTACTGTGGAGATGGCAATCACGTCGTAGTTGTTTTTCCCCTGAAACATGAACAAATTTTCGTTAGTAAACCTATCCACAACGCAGTGTATCACTATTAACGTACACCTAACACTACCAAAATGTCAAAATCGAGACAAAACCGAGCAGTACTGAGTGCAAGCTTGAGGGTGAAGTATAACGCGAACATTGTTGTTGTTAGTAGCTAGTACTATGAGCGAACGCAACATGGTTAGTTTCCAAACAAGACACACAGCACATACCGTCAACATTCACACTGTTTTGGAGGTAATAGAAACACAAAGAAAAACTGGCTCGTAAATGAGACTAAGTGCAATTAACATTTAACGAACCATCGAAAACTATCGGTTCATCATATTAAAATAGTCAAGAAACATCGACGAGGAAGCTAAGAAATTTTGTTGGAGAAGTTCGGATTCGCCTCGTAGACTCTACCAGCCACTGTAGAGTATGAAATGGATGGGTCATCGTTTTTTATTTTCTTTCGTATTCCATTAGTCTAATGATAGAGGAAAGACAGCAATCTATATGTATCACCTCATTTCATATCACTTCTTGATTACCGGCAATAATTCATTTTTTCTATGCATTTCATTCATACTCTGTAAGGGTCCTGATACCTATGACATTGAGTCTCCTTGAAACCAGTATCATCTCCAATCAATATCATCATCTCGTCATAACCCAAACACAAGATAAACGACGAGGGGCAGCAGAATTGTCACACATCTTTCTTCGGTTAACTAAATTTATCCAACACTGTTTGGAGAATATAACGCTGCCCTTCCTCCCATTTAAGTTCCCCTAACATCTTTGTCAATCTTTCGTGTATGGCCAAATGCACCACCTACCATTGCAGCAGTGCATCTCTTGATTCTTACATGTCTGCTGTCATGCTTACTAGATTATAACTCCAAACACTGCAACGGTGCATTATAATTGGTCACACTACTATTCTGAATCGCTGTTTCCATTGCAGAAAAATAAACAGAAAATCTCACGAGGGGAGGCCACAACGTTGGGATCGCAGCGTTACTTCAAACTTTGTACACTTGCAGTTATCCATTAAAACAACATAATGTGAAAGTAGTAAGGTGCACTACTCTGGAAAATCCGAGAAAATCGCAAGAGAAGTTTTACGAGTGTATTATGTGGCTTACGTATCTGTGCGATGGTGCTGGGCGCTCGAGTTCCTGGTGATCAAGTGGTTAGCGTTCGACCTTCGTAAGACGAGCGCGTATGACGCGACGGTTCGGCTTCAGCTTAGATATCATTTTTGTTGTACTATTGTAAACTCTGCGATATTTAAAAAAACTGCACCTCTACTATTCGTTCTTGGCACATTAGCAACGTCTGACCGCGACGCAGCTTAAGTGCCAAACGGGGCCTGCCGCTATGTTTGCAGCTCGAATTGTCGATGTGCAAATTAGCTTCGGGTACGTTATCAGATTGCATGTCTAAGGGCTTTCACAAATCTTGACAAGCATACATTATCAGGAAAACTCTATGCGTTTCTTCGTTTACTTGTCAATCGTTATAAATATGTTTGACAAACTGCCTATTGGCTTCTGTCTCGGGTTCTTCGGCCGACGTTCATCTAATGATTTTTCTGACGTTTCGCCAGCACGAGTGGCTGGCATTGTCAAAGCTTCACCCTCCATTGCCGGTGGTGAACTGGGGCCGAGCTCGCGGCCGCAGACTATATGTACCTGGAGCGCCAACGTCCGAGGGCTTCTCCGCGGTCATTTCCGGTGCGGTTCTCCTCTTGCTACCTGCGACGGTCGTTCGCTGCAGTACGGGAAGCCAGGATCTGTTTACCTTAAGGCTTTCCTCTTTGTTGTTTAAACTGTTCGCGTGTTTTTGTATTTCTACAGCTTCTCTGAACAATCGCGTGTGATAGTGCTTCTCTACAGCCAGAACTTCCGTGTCGGCGAATTTTATTATGTGGTCGGTCTCATTCAGTGCGTGCTCTGCCACGGCCGATTTCTCCACCTGCCCCAACCTGCAATGTCGATTATGCTCTTTGATCCTGGTGTTAATGGATCGTCCAGTCATTCCGACATAAACGTCAGAAAAATCATTAGATGAACGTCGGCCAAAGAACCCGAGACAGAAGCCAATAGGCAGTTTGTCAACAAGTGGCCAAGAAAGCCTTAACAATAAATATGTTTGTTCTAATAACTAAATTTAGTTAAAAATATTAATTACTTAAAAAGCATTAAGTTCACTAAAACTTCATGCAAATACATGTGTTTTTTTTTAAATTGTATTACATCTCAAGCGTCATATAAATTAAATGATACGATGAGTGACGAAAAGAATATAGAATAAAAATTAAGTTTGAGCGGGAGTCCAAACATCGCCTGATACACATTTGTCTTACGAAGTTCGAACGCTAACTACACTATTGGCCATTAAAATTGCTGCACCACGAAGATGACGTGCTACATGCGCAAATTTTAACCGAGGGCAAGAAGATGCTGTGATATGCAAATGATTAGCTTTTCAGAGCATTCACACAAGGTTGGCGCCAGTGGCGACACTTACAACGTGCTGATATGAGGTAAGTTTCCAACCGATTTCTCATACACAAACAGCAGTGGATCGGCGTTGCCTGGTGAAACGTTGTTGTGATGCCTCTTGTAAGGAGGAGAAATGCGTACCATCACGTTTCCGACTTGACTTTGATAAAGGTCGGATTGTAGCCTATCGCGATTGCGATTTATCGTATCGCGACGCTGCTGCTCGCGTTGGTCGAGATCCAATGACTGTTAGCAGAATATGGAGTCGGTGGGTTCAGGAGGGTAATACGGAACGCCGTGCTTGATCCAAACAGCCTCGTCTCAATAGCATCTTATCCGGATGGCTGTAACGGATCGTTCAGCCACGTCTCGATCCCTGAGTCAACAGGTGGCGACGTTTGCAAGACTATAACCATCTGCACGCACAGTTCGACGACGTTTGCAGCAGTATGGAATATCAGCTCAGAAACCACAGCTGAGGTTACCCTTGACGCTGCGTCACAGACAGGAGAGCCTGCGATGGTGTACTCAACGGCGAACCTGGGTGCACCAATGGCAAAACGTCATTTATTCGGATGAATCCAGGTTCTGTTTACAGCATCATGATGGCCGCATCCGTGTTTGGCGACATCGCAGTGAACGCACATTGGAAGCGTGTATTCGTCATCGCTATACTGGCGTATCACCCGGCGTGATGGTATGGGTGCCATTGGTTACGCGTCTGTCAGCTCTTGTTCACATTGACGGCTCTTTGAACAGTGGATGTTACATTTCAGATGTGTTACGACCCGTGGCTTTACCCTTCATTCGATCCCTGCGAAACCCTACATGTCAGCAGGATAATGCACGACCGCCTGTTGTAGGTCCTGTACGGGCCTTTCTGGAAACAGAAAATGTTCGACTGCTGCTCTGGCCAGCACATTCTCCAGATCTCTCACTAATTCAAAACGTCTGGCCCAGCAACTGTCTCGTCACAAGACGCCAGTCACTACTCTCGATGAACTGCGGTATCGAGTTGAAGCTGCATGGGCAGCTGTACGTGTACACGTCATCCATGCTCTGTTTCACTCAATTCCCAAGCGTATCTGGGCCGTTATTACAGCCAGAGGTGTTTGTCTGCGTACTGGTTTCTCAGGATCTACGCACCCAAATTGCGTGGAAATGTAATCATATGTCAGTTCTAGTCTAATATATTTGTGCAATGAATACCCGTTTATCATTTGCATTTCTTCTTGGTGCAGCAATTTTAATGGCCATTAGTGTACTTCACCACCACGAATTCTGATGTATGGTATCTATGCACGAATACATCAGTCACAGAGCAGACGCGTAAAACCATTCTTGCGATTTTCTCGAAATTGCCAGAGTAGTGCCTCTTACTACTCGCACATTGCATTGTTTCAATGCCCTATTAAAAGTGTAGAACGTCTGAAGTAAACCTCCGACCCCATCGTTGTGGCCTCCCCTTGCTAGTTATCCGCTCGCATTACCTGGCAAAGACCGAATTTTCGGTAATTTAATCAATATGTGTTCACCACTGACCTTTGATTTCGATTCTTCCTCTTCGTTAATGTCGTTATGTCGGATTATCTCACAGAGAAGTCTCCCAGCTATCAAGTGTCGCCCAGTTTTACAACCCGTAACACATGTTGTTATTGTTCCTTTTATCGGAGGAAGCGCAGAAAAACATTTTCGGTATGAACTTCAGGTATTAATGAACTGTGAGCCGCGCAGTGTGCTAATATTATATTTCTAAACACATGAAACTCTTCCACTTAGCTTTAAAATTTATGTACGTTGAAATGAAAAGAAATAAACTTAATAACGCAGAAGATCGGGGTGTGTTAACGTCCTAATAGAACATTTTACGAGAAACTGGCGCTGAATTCACCTGCGGAGCTTAAGAAGTGAGCTTCACGTTTAGTGCATATTACTTGAAAGATGATTAACCAGGCCTCTCGGGGTAAACTGTTCTCGATGTTAATTCGTTCAGACGTTTTCTCGTCCAAATTTACAAATTACATTGCGACATGTTAACTGGGAATACATTACGGGAGAGATATCTCGGTAACGTCAAGCGGACGCTGGTACACAGCGTTGTACTGTTATGTGTTGCTGGCGAGCCATAACCGTAAATCTGTCGACAAGAACAGCGGCAAATTTGTAAATTGTGCGCTGCTGGTAAATACAGGTGCACGCTGCAGAGTAAAAATTACAGAGCCATTTCTTCTCTCGGAAATACGTTTTACAAAAGATATCTGCGAATTATACAAGGAGACGTTATAATAAGCTGCAAAACAAGAAATGAAACACCACTTAGCAATTCAATAAACGTACTTTCTTTTCCTTACACAGCTGTAATTTCATTACAAAATTATTGTATTCACGCAAAATGATAATTGAGCATTGTTCACAGACTGACGGATACAGCAGTTAGTTTTCATTCAGTTATTGCAACTTTTATACGTTATTGTAATTTTGATCAAACAGTCGCTTCCTGAAGCACAAAAAGAAGGATTGCGGCTAGCATTAAACTATTTTGGTACTGGCGACAGTCAAATGTGTAACGTGATTTTCAGTGTGATACCCAGACAAGAACAACCGTCCATGAAGCACTAAACTAGTCTTTGAACTGGTAGTCACAGAAACAACATGCCTAGCACACCACACGGTCACTCGTTTGTTCATTCATTGAATTACACTTTTCCTTGCTCGCAAATGAAGATTAATCTTAGTACTATACGGCTTTGGGAAATAGAATAAATCTTGTAACTCCAGATGGTGGATTCATCCAGTTTTCCTAATTTTTGGTTACACATCTATACTGTATGAACTATAATAAAATATATGTACTTACTGTACCAAACGGAGTAAGCAATTCAATGGTTTAAATGCCTAGTTATCGCAGACCAAATTAACTGCGGAAAATAAAACTGAAATACACATTTTCACAGCACAACGTAGCACAGCATTGTGTTTTCTGATAGTCAGTTTTAACTGAAGCCGACGTTTTTTAGAGATTTGACGTGAATTGGTTAACATCATTTCGAGATTCTTGATAACAAATTTCAATATCAGACTACTGGGTAAAAATTTGAAGGAAATGGGTCAAGAACTGTCCAAGATGCTTGACAACAAATTGCCTCATATGTTTATTTATTTTATATATAAAAAATATGTGCACCCTGTGTTAACCCAAACGATTATTAGAATATCGTGTTAAAATCTAAACTAAATCGCTTAAGAAATTTTCAAGATTTTTGGTAAGAATAGTAAACTACAACTTGTCATTGTATGGTAGTATATATAACATTAATTTTTGTGTAATAAATCGTCTCTGGTGTATCACTTTAGCCTGAAATATAAAATTACTTGAATTTACTCGCCTCCTTTCATAGTAGTCGTAGTAGAACTACCAGAAAGAAACGCTGAAGAAAAAAAATCGACATCGCTGCAGGGCTTTTTCAGAATAGTGCACCAAAGTATTTTTTTTTAATTTTTGTACCCCAGAGGCAGAATTATTTTCGGTAGATTACGTCAGCGACAAAATTAAGCGCCGCAATCATATCTTAAAGAATACAAACTAGCATTGAACATTAATTGGCTAGAATATATGGGTATGCTGGTTTCGCTTCGTGTATTAAAATTTTCTTTTGATAGGTTTTACATGTGTTTATTATATGGTTAGGAAAAATGGATATATTGAGTTTGCTTTGTGAGTTATTACATACTGATTTCGTAAGTTTATGAATGAAAATCGCAAGGAAATGGTCGTGTTTTAATCATAAACTACAACGGCTAAAATACTGAATACTATGCCGCCTCAAGAATCCATCCAGTTCATGAGTAAAAACTCGCTGCGACTCGAGAACTTTAGGCTTTAACTCCGTCTTTGGAAACTCCTTGCAAAAATGAGGCGCGACGTAATTCTGTTCGAGAGCGTCACGCTTTATCTCGTTCCTCAGAAACATTTACACTGAGAGGAAATTACCAAATTTCTCAGTGTGCTAGTACAAATCTCTATCTCTCGGAAGCATCGACAAACGAGATGCATGACGGAGCACTGATCTTCAGTACCCCACATAGTCTCGAGCCTTGGAAACTTTTACCGAAACAGACTGACATTTACTATCTTGCGTCTCAGAAACATTTACCTAGTCTCAGGAGCTCTTAATTGATGGTCGAGATTGTCACAATATTGCAAAAGCTTTAGAAAGCGATAACCAGCATCCGTAGCGTTTAGAATTAGCGAGGAGGAATTGTGAATGCACGCATCATGATCGTGAGAATTTTACAGTGGATGAGAGGGAGAGGATAAGCGCAATGTGACAGACACGGAAGAACAGCGCCAAACTCGCGCAGACGCCGATCTATATCGACATTCGCCGGGCAGAATTCCAGATTCGCCTAAAGGTTCAGAATAATTTCAAGAAATAGTAGTAGGGCAATTAAACCTGCTTGGGTTTATAAAGAAGAAAATGCATTTACATACAATCCGAAGAGTGATCATGCCACATTAGTCTGAATTGGTGGAAAGGTCCCAACTTGGATACTTTTTGAATCCCTGAAATGGCGAAAACAAACGCGGCGAATGTGTTTCTCTGGTGGAAAATTGAGTACTAAAATTTTTCAGAGCTACTCCGGAACTGCGTACCAGTTTCAGGTGCTGCATGACTAAATGTGACGTGCTGTCACAACAGTGCCGTCAAGCAGCCATAAATACCGCACTTCAGCCATGCAGTATCTGTCGCCAACCGCAGCCAGTCGTGAGAAGTACTCCACGCCAAGCGTCGACCCAATGCATGCACCGAGCCTCAACTGCTACCAGATGCTGCCTCCACTAGCTGTGGGTCAATGGAGTGTGCCTAGTCGTGATGCTGTCGTGAAGTGAACTGGTACCTCCTATCCAAGACCTTCTGCTTGCTGACTTCAGGCAACTGCAGGATGCCGTGCAGGAGTTCAGGGAGCGTTGACAACCATGAGCAACCATTGTACTGCTGATATGGGCTATGTGTCTGAAGAGAGTGAACGGCATACCGACTATGACTTCGGTTGCTGTATGAATTCTAAATAAACTTTTCTTTTTTTTTTATTCTCACTGCCTATATAATAGCTCGACGTCTGAAGGAGTAGTTAACCTTGCTGCTGCCCTGATGTCTACAACTTGAAGTGTCTAGCAGTCATTAACGGGTAAAATTGTTACTTTTACATTTTCACACACTGTTTTGAACAAATCAGTGGAGACCATATACAGTATACACCAAAACCAGTATTCAAAATTATGATAGTCGGAATATTGCCCACACGTGCATTAACTGCTGATTGTGATACTGTGAAACTCGATTGCAACAGTGATTCACATCAGGAGTAAAGCGCATCTCTAGTGTCATTCCCATCATTGTAACAATGTAGAAGAATGTCTCTGGTAATTCATCGAGGTCATTGGGACAGCAGCCGGAAATAAAGTATCTGCATAATGATAACCGAAACAAACAGATATACTGTAATCCAACATCGTTTATTCAAAACAGGCTGCCAGTTTCTACGCGAAAAAGTTTCATCTTCAGGCCCCTGTATATGGAAACATACATAACATGATACAGGAGTATGAATGTACAGACAACAAAAATCACCGTTTGTAACTAGAAAGGGGTATAAATCACATCATAAAATTACATATCGGAAATATACTACCGTCATCATTAAAAAACAAACTTCAACAACGAACTTCTATGGTATTTTTAAAAAAATTTTAATACAGTAATCACATACACCAGTAAAGCAATGTAGCCGAGGGGAACTCACCCATATAACGAATTACACCAGCAAAGCAATCGAAATGACATATACCCCAAACTGGAACACGTCCTCTCAGTCCTTGAAAGACCATGTTAGGAGCTACCTGACTGCGAAGTTGCTGCTCTGATCACAAATACTAACAATGGCTGGGATAGTGGTGCGTTGACGACATGCCCCGTCCAGCGCCATCTATAGGCTGAGGATGACACCACAGTCAGTCGGTACCACTGAGTTTTCAAGGCCAGTTCAGATGTAGTTCGTTTTGTTTTGCTGGAAGTATGGTCACTTCAAGTCCGTATGAATTTAGTGTGTCAGACAACAATCAGAAAGAGTGACTCATTGATTCCGGGACATCGTCACGCATAACTTCCAGAAAAGAATGGTTTAATATTTTATACTATAAAATTAGAAACAAAAAACTGAGGCCTGTGCTGATTATTCTAGCGCCACTAGGCTGTGGGAGCCAATGAGCACAGAGCTGACTGACGTACCGTTACGTAGGATGCAGAAGTATCACCAACTTGTTTTCTCACCTTGAGGCAGTGGCCAAAGCTGCAATGACAAATATGAAACAGAGAGCCAAATTACCGACATAGCTACAGCGATAAATTAATCAATAATCTTCTTGCATATACATCTCGATTCAACAAAGTATCAGCTTTTTCTGTGATCTGTGAGTAACTGTGAAACCACCAGTGTAATAATACAACAGAAACACAGGGTGACCGGAGAACCAGCAGTCCAGTTGTTACCCTTTGTCTTCAGTCTCGGTTTGGTGTACATGGTTGGAAGTAGCGCCTCAGCACAACAAATAGGTACCGAATACCAGTCATTTTTAGTCAAAGGCGTCTCGGTCTAACAGCACCATCTACAAGAGAAGGTTTACGCCAGGCAATGGGGAGAAATTGTTCTTTGAACAGCAACTACGAGGTTTGGCCTCCACCACTGACGAGCCTACTTCTATTTCGAAGTCGACTCCAATGCAATCGATGCCTTCAAATTAGCGGACTTCACGCTCACTTAAGTCGCACCCTGCTTTCTGCCCTGGAGGGTAGAAGTTCGTGACTGGGGCAGATTTTGGCATGGCTATACTGCTAGCCAAAAGCTGTTGTCTGTGCCGAATGATGGCTTTCAGGCGGATATGACACACTTAACTCACGATTTTTCGAAAATTATTAGCTGAGATGATTTTTGTACATCTTGCAGTCTGAGGTCTTCATCCGATAGCTAATAAATAAATTTTTTTTATCTCTCATATTTCCTGCACAACATCAAATTAAATAAACCATTGCATGTAAATTTAAAGATTTTGCAGAGGTAGAAACGAATTGCTTAAACATTGTGTATGGTTTATTTTAGCTCATATATTGCAAGGAACTAAACGTAGATAAGAAATCTACATTTCTTTAAAAATTGAGAGCAGTACGATATCTCATTTCATTCTTGAGTTCTTGGGTTTCATATCCGATAGCGCGTGATGGGCCCTGTTCCGTCCATGCGGACTTGCCGGCTGCTATGAAATACTTGCCATTCGATTTGAAGAAAACTATTGCATGAAAAAATTTGGTTTCTGCCCTCCTTATAGTCTGAAGTCTTTGCTCGATAAAGAACGGTTTCTTTTTTTTTTTCCGTTATATGTCATAATGACAGTGCTGCATCAAATTAAGTAAAACGCTGCACGAAATTTTAAAAATTTTGCAGAAGTAGAATTGCACGAATATTTTCATTTATTTTAGATTGCAGTAAATGATATATAGATAATACGTGAGCTGGCGATGTTTATTTCGTTCTCAAGTTGTTGGATTTTACATCCAGGGAAGAGTTCACACGAGATGCATCCACTTACATCTTTGCGCACCGCGAATCACGTCTTCATAACAATCATAACAATCAGCATATCTCAAACGATTCAAGGATTTTTGCAAATGATAGAACTTAATGAGGCACATATGTGTATGGTCCATAATCTAGAACGGATTAAGCGATTGTGTGCCATGTATCTAACATTAAGTATGCAAAAGTATCATATTGTCCCGAAAGAAATGAGTTATTTAAGAGATATGATTTGTGAGACAGGGGTAACGACAGATGCTAAATTAACGCAGATGATACAGGATTTTCTGGCCCTTGGACATGTATTAAGTGAAAATCGTTATTGTGGGTGGCCAATTACAACAGAAAATTCGTGAATGGGTTGAAAGAGATTTTATAGCCATATACACAATTAGTTTTTAAAAGAAGGTGTAAATTCCGATGAACAGTGTAGTGTCAAGACGTATTTGAAAAGCTGAGAGAGGCTTTAACATCAAGTCCAGTGTTGGTATTTCCAGATCATGTGAGGAAGTTCGTATTATCATATGACACTTTCAGCCAGGAAACCTGGAAACGTGGACAGATTGAGCAGGATGTTTGTGGCAGTGTGGGCACTGGATCACATACTTGCACTGCGGCAGACAGCGCCGGCTGATGATGCAAAGTGCAAAGCTTGAAACTTCCCCTTGTAAAATTAAGAATGACTGTGCTGGTAAACTTCTACGTTATTTGATTTTCAAACGGCTGAGAAAAACTGAAGGTAATCAGACAGTTCTCTCGTTAATTATTCTGATAATCACTAAACTGACACACAATAACTTTTAGCGCAACACAATCTGACTTTCAATAATCCTTACAAAAGAATGGCCCTGACTAACAATAACCTATACCTTTCATGAATCACTTACCTCACAAATATCTTCGTTACTCGAACTACTGCAATACAGCGAGCGCCAATACTGCCAGCTAAATAAAAGATTCTAACTACTGAAGACACTAACTACTGATAGGCATAGTTAGCAAATGAAAGATTCTGATAGAGAACAAACAATGTATTTACCTTAATAGTGTTCAACACTCATTATATATATATATATATATATATATATATATATATATATATATATATATATATATGTGTGTGTGTGTGTGTGTGTGTGTGTGTGTGTGTGTATATATATTAGTTCATGACATCCAGTCTCACAAATTCCCTTTCTCTGACGGACGCACGTCCAGATTGTCCGCTCTCAAAACTCTGTCATCTCTCTCCCCACATCCAACACTGCTAGCGGCTCACCCCCAACTGCCCAACGCGACTCGCTGTTCACTTCCAACGGCCCAACACTACTCTAGCGAATATTCCAACAACGAGTCCAACCAGCGACAGACTGCACACAGCGCAGTCAGCCATTTTCCTACAGAGCGCTACGTGGCGTTACCAGCATAGAAAACTAAACAGCCTATTTACAAGCTGTTTATGACGCAGCTATCGTATATCATACACAATGAATTGCTACACAGGCCAATAAGAGTGAGGCTTTGCATAGTAGTTCCTGGTCAGCTAAAGTAAGAAGTTGTTAAGGACCATGCCATGTCGGCTTGGGGTCACAAGCAGAGTGGTCATTGGGCAATGAATCAAAGAGTGGCAGAACGTTACTGGTGGGGAACAAGAAAAACGTACAGGGTTCAGTACCATATGCACTGTGAGTGCTCTGACCCATCAGTGAGTACCACTGCAGCGGTTACCGCTGCAGTGGTTAACAGAACCAACCAAGCCTTTCGAGACGATAGTGATGAATATTTTAGGGTGATTTAGCTGGACACATTAGGAAACCAGTAGATTTTATTACTGATCATTTCTAATGATCAGTAGCAGTGATCACCACTTCAAACCGACATGTATCTGTAGTGGGGCAAGCTATGGTGAATAACTGATATTAGATTTTAGTGTCCTGGAATTGGTAATTATAGGACAAGCAGGCTGCACCCACAACCTAATGATAGAATGGAGCGCATACATCATACTATTGGCAGCAAGCTGAGTTGCCATGTTAACAGCCAGCACAACGTTGGGACGTTTATTTACATTTTGTCATTGTAACATTTAATTGCAAGGTGCACAGCAGCACTGGTCTGCTGCATAGGAGAAAGACACCGAAAGTCATAAGCAACAGACAGTAAGGTCATAATTTGGGAAAGACATTAATAGAAATATGGAAATGTGACAGGTGGTATACACTAGAACCCTCGAACATCAAGAGGGCATTGGGAAGCATGCAGGAAAGTTACCAGCTTATAGAATAGGACAAAAGCTGATGTTATCAAGTCCAATCGAGGTGACATCGCCAGTAAATACAGAGTTACAATCGGAAATACTATGGTGTTAAGATGCTCTGGATTCAGTGCCACAACTATCAGAACCCACTGCCAAGAAATGACCAAGGAAAGAAGAGGAGAATAAAATCAAAATATCTTGCGCCATGTATACATGACATACCGCTTGGGATGAGATCTTAGAAGGAAGAAAGGTTAGCTTAAGTAGTGTGTAAGGTAACTTTGCTGTTGTAACTTACGAGAGAGCTAGGGAAACTGGCTTTCAATTGCTATGCAGCGTGATTCCACTACGAGAAAAAGTATGGAAGGGCATCTGTGAATATTTTAGTTTAAGTTTTTGGGAGGTGGGCGGGGTTGTCCTCACCTCCAAATTGGTTTTTCTTTGTTATCCCTTCACACGAGGAGTTGTTAGGGGGAACGCTAGGTCTTTAGAAAAGAGGATGGAGAGTAATGGCGGCTTTCTTTTCCCAGGATGCTGCACATCGAATCTGGAAGTTCAGAACACCCTAAACCTGCTGGAGGTATACTTTTTCAGCAAGGGCGCAGTACGAACACTGAGGGATCATCAGATTTAAAGTAGAGAGCTATTCAGTAGCCAGGACCATGTGCCATATAATGCATGTAAAATGAGGACTGACCTACGGAGGTCGGAGGCGACATATCAGTATTTACGACAGGAAAGAGAGAGGAAAGCAGAGTTTAAAAAAGTGTGGGGGGCGAATGCTGCTTGTTGCGTGTGCCCTATGAGCAGTGACGCGGCTAATTGCTGTAAGCAATAAATATAATACTATGAACCTAGCGACAGCGCAAAAGGGGTTGTTGGATGCTGGTTGAAAAATATTAGAAGCAGTGTTTGGGCCTACCAACGACGACGATATCCAGGAACTGAATGGTACCATGTGAATCATTAATGATGTATATGCGGGTAATTCTAATCTCAATGGGTGGAGAGAGGCACGTGACAGTATCACTGGAAAAATTCTAAAATTGTCAAGGGGAACAACTCACCACATACCTGAGCCGTGTGGTCCAGAATGGCAAGGACACATGCAAGGTTCAGCTACCCTTAGGCGAGAGGGCCGGCCAGGGATAACTTATAAGCATTTTGGATCGACAACCCAATTCTCACTAACCATGGATACTTTATGAGCATTTTGGATCGACAGCCCTATTCCCAGCAACCCGGGATGCACTGGATCTACTCTGATGCCATAGTAGTAGTAGCGAATTGCTACGAGCAAGAGAGGCTTAGAGGGGCAATGACATTAATACTACATTGCAGCAGACTGCTGACCAGTGGGACAGCTCGATCCATAGAGGAATGACCAGCATGAAAATAACTTATCCTCTGCTATACTGGCCAGATAAACCATTTGGGCTAGTCCCACCACGGAACCAGATCTGTTTCAATTGTACTGTGAAGCCCAATTCCATCTTCTCAATGAGCCAACTCACAACAATCCATGAGGGGCGTATTTCTCAACAATAGATGCTGCAGAATGTATGTCAATACCGGGATAAGAAATGTTGTGTAGTAGTGATCGTAAGCAACACAGTATCTAGCACCTTAATATCTCTCTTTTCAGTGCCGCCTTCACCTTCCTAAGACAGAGAGCCACTCACCCCAATTACCTCCAAGCACGCTAGATACCAGCTGTCTGGGATACCTATCAAGCATAGAAAACAGTTACATAAGATATTACGTGACACGAGAATTTATTCAGAGTGAAGGACTTTTCCAGCGATATATTCGTTTGTTCTATATTTATTGTGACTGTTAGTATTATATGTGTATCTATGCTGAAGATATTTTGTGAATGATATTCCACATTCTTTGAATATTCTGAGAGATTGAACCTTGAACTGTTATACACCGATGAGGTAAATGACATAGTACTTCAAACGTATTTTTATGTTCGATGATTAATAAGGAACGTAAGCAGTTTCCAAAATGTTGAAGTGTTGCAAGAAGTAAGTGTATTAGTGACACTCAGTATAATAGTAGTACTTTCCTTTGTATGATTATCTGAACCTATTAAGTCAATCACGGATGTCCAGTGGGAGGGTAGAGCTTGGTAACATTTCACTGTTAGTTAAATAGCAGTCATTTCCATTTGACGAAACTGTGGTTCATGTGTCAAAGAAAATCGAGTGGCTTTCTGGCATGTTTCTAACATGGAGACGAAGAACCTTGCGGCCCAAATACACTACACTTAAAAGAAATTTATTGCATGCCTTTATCGGTACGGAAGTACA
This sequence comes from Schistocerca piceifrons, assembly GCF_021461385.2. Lineage (NCBI taxonomy): Eukaryota > Metazoa > Arthropoda > Insecta > Orthoptera > Acrididae > Schistocerca > Schistocerca piceifrons. Next base: position 204,647,928 of record NC_060141.1, read on the forward strand.
TGCTGAGACTCTGCAGAATTACTCTGAGATACAGAGACGGGATCTACGAGAGGAAGGTAACGGGCGGGGTAGGGGGCGGGGTGGGGATGGGGGTGGCTCCTAGTGTGCCCACTATGCCATGACTGGCAGCTTGTGCTGATTGGACCAAACACTTTTCCTTAAGATAAAGCAATATCACCAGCTCGCTTCCACACTGTGAGCGGAGGCCAGCTCCCACAGTTCTGAAGACGCATCAGAAAGGCATAGAAAGCAGACAGTGACAGGCCAGCCGCTACACTTCCCGATTGCCACCATGTTTTTTTCTACATGGTTGGAAATGGTGCCTCCGAACTATAAGTAAGCAACAAAGCTGTATAAAGAGCCATCATTTGTAGCCAAAGGCATGTCTGGGTGTCTTTGCTATCAGCGAGGAGAGGACTGTGCCAGATGATAGGGAGACATGCTTCTGCAGGCAGCCATTACGAGTTTTGGCCTCCACTACTGACAATCTTACTGCTGATTCTCATTCCGTTTCCAGGGACATGGCGAGAGTAGTTGGTCATGTTTAGGGAAGTGCCAACATTCCACAGTCTGCATATGTGCAGGCAAAATTACACTGTACGCCTCTGCTCGCAAGGCAGAAACCACCGCTGGGGGCTCTGTTCTGCTATAAGAATCGTGGCGCGTTTCCGTCTGGCAAATCACGCCAAGGCTGAGCACGTGCTGCTGCCGATGTCGCACATTATCATTCTGGCCAAGCTGCCGACTGGCCGCTGGCCACCTGGAACACCAACACCACCACGCTCACTGCTGTCAGAACAGGCCAAGGGGCAGTGGTACTACGGAACGACGCTATGAGCACTGTAGCTTGTTTTCCAATAAAATGTGTAAGTCTTAATAGTCTTTTGTGGAGCCTCTATTGGCCAACTTCCTACGAAAAACTCACTGCCTCAGCACAACCTGCCATTGTAGGAGTCACCCACTCCAGTCCTTTACATAAATTTTAATTAATAAGTGAAGGGAAAGGAGACGCTATTGTAAATTCACCAGATATAGTTTCAGCCGGAAATGTTGTTCTCGTCCCTGGCTTAGACAATAATTTGTTGTCATTTTCTGCTTTAGTTAAGAAAGGCACAAATGTTGTTTTTGACAAAGATGTATGTAAGATGTTCAAAAAGGGTGAGATAGTTTGTTGTGGGTCGGAGTCAGTTGGTATTTACGAACTAAAAATGTTGAACACGTGTTGTCAGATGAGCATGGACCAGTTGTTAGAAGATTTGGTGGTGTGGAAGACTTGAGGCTCTATAGATTTGGTCATGATACAGTTTACACTAGACTTAAGATACGTTTACAGAGTGAAAGCACGAATGTGGAATGCTGTGTCTCTGAACCTGTTGACAAGTATAAATCATGTTTAAATTCCCATTTCCTAAGGATGGAAAATCACTTGCTTGGCTTGGTGCATAAGTGTTTATATGGCTCCATATTGCAGATGTCACACCATGTGGCAAAGTACGTGTACACTGGGTACTAGTCGGTAATCATACGAGTGCATAGAATTATTTTCACAAGAATAAACATCAGGCATTTGATTTTTTTCTCAGTTTAAAAATTGAGCAGAGAATACGGTTGGTGCAAAAATCAAAGTTATTAGATCATTGTCTGTGAACTTCAACTTTGATTCATTCCTCACGAAGAGTGAGACTTCGCATTTGATGTCCGCTATAGTCTATAACAGAATGTTGCAGTAGAAAGCACTTACTGACCAGTTTGTTAGGTGAGACAGTATAAGTTATTTGATTTTTTGGTCTGCTAAGCAATATTGGGCAGAGTATGAAATAAAGCAGTTTACACACAGAACCATGTTCCACAGAATAAACTTAATGGTACGACACCCCAGGAGTTAAGGGGGTGAAAAATTTGTTCTACGAGCCACTTAAGAGTGGTTGTAGAGTCCTTATCCATATACCAGATCGAAATAGAAGAATAAAGTGGGATGACGCAGCTAAGGAAGTTGTTTCTATAGCTTACAATTAGTGACTGAAGGTTAGACACAAATTAATCCACAGTAATCTAAGAAAATGGTGGAAGGCAGGAGTGTTGTTTTTCTGGGGAATAAGTGCGTGGCAGACAGTAGCAGGGCACCAGTTGTAAACAAAAGAGATCAATATATATTCTGACTGAGTGAAGTGCATGAGGCATAGGAGGTAGTAGAAGTCAGTCGTGTTGGAAGTGGCAGTCTGGGAACCAGCCAAGCCCCAGTCACTAGTAGACGTACAGGAGAAAGAGGTGCTGTCGAAGGACCCTGATGCACTACCGACCCTTATGCTCCAGAAGAGGGATACCTAGTCAGAAGACCAGTTCATATACTCAAACCCGAGGAATTTCCAAAATATGTCCCCTACATGGTAAGTGATTCTTCTCAGTATGAGAGAATTTCCTGTGCATACGGGTGTGATGTCATGTGTGGGTGGGACGGAGAGGACTGGATGAAGCCTGCAATAGAGGAAATAAAATGTTTCCATATCAATGGTGTTTTAGATCAAGACCCACGAGTACAAGTGTTGTATGCAACAAATGGGTACTGATGTAGAACAGGAGTGGAGGTTGTATAGCACACTATCATGCTAGAGTTGTTGCTGAAGAATTTACTTAACGCTTGTTAGAGATTACGATGGAATTTCTTCCCAATCTGTGAGGCGTGGCACCCTTATAAGTACCCTTAGAGTTACTCTGCCTGTAGTTCTTGATCTTAATATCTGATTACAGACAGCTCTTCTATGTAGCCCTTGACGAAAATTAGTCTCTTGATGCTTCCAGATGGGTTAGTATCAAAATGGAATGAAGATACAGTCTACAAAATGTCCAGGACAATTTTTGGCATAAAACTGTTAGGTATACAGTGGAATGAAAAGAAAAAAAACATGTACCTTAAAGCCCATCTTATGTTGTACATTCTGATGAAAATTGTGTGCTCATTAAAAGGTCAGGTAAAAATCTGGCAATTGAGGCTTTGCATGTAGATGATTTGTACTTCTTTTGTAATAACGATATGGTGTAAGAATTGTATCAGGCATTTACTGAGCATTTTGAAGCTAAACATCTAGGAGAAGCAAAATCCTTTGTAGGCATGTGTTTAACTGGGAGAAAGGTCATTTAAAGTTTGATCAGAAAGGTTGTATTGCAGATATGGTGAAACGTCCTGATTTGTTCCCTGGACTCCAGTAGCAACACCACTGGAGGCTGGGTTGTGGGTTTGGGTCATGGATTTCATGTCCCATGTTACGAACTTGTGGATTGTTTGCTGCAGATCAGATCTAATAAAACACCTGATTTATCTTACGTAGCAAGTGTTTTAGATCAATATACTGCAATTGTAAGTATACCAGTGTCCATTTTAGGGAAGCAAAGCAAGTAATTCGCTATCTCAAAGGTACTGTGAACTATGGGATTGTGTTCCACAAAGCTTTTTTAAAGATTTCTATGTAACTAATTTTGATTACTCGGGTTTTGTCGTTTTCTAGATGATTTAACTACTGGGTTGTCACAATATGGAAGTGTTATCTGTTTCGGCAAAATATAATTTTCTGTGAGTGCAAGAAACTCAAGAATGTTGCAACATCAACTACTGAAGCTGAATGTGCAGCTTTCAAATTTTCTGCCAAAGAGGCAATGTATTTCATACATCTGGCAAGAGAATCATCAAATAATTAGCATAAAAACACTGTAACGATTTTTCGTTAGATGCAGAGCTCTACTAGACTGTCACAAAATCCTGTGGTGCATTTTAGACTGAAACGCGCTTGTGCTAAAGGAAATTACATTAGGCAGTTCGTAAAAGGAAGTGAAACTGTTGTTAAGTACTTGAAGTCTAAAGAAGTGCCTACATATGTTCCTTATTTGCAACCTGAAACTGTCTCCAGTTTAAATTGTATTTTTGTTATGTTGGTAACTTCGCTCTTCGTAATTGCTGTCTGGGAGGTGTGGACTACATTTGTGAGGTTGTTCCATTTGTCTGTGTATATGATGTAATATGTTTCTGTGAATATAACTATTACGAAGAATGTAAGCGTTATTACCATGGTAAACACCGGCACACCCTTTGCTGACATATTACAATATGGCGTATACAGTCGCCAAAGTACATACACATAACACCTACTCAAATTCCTGTGACAAATTAGGGCTTCTTTGAGAGTAGAAATTAATTTTATAATTTTCCCATTTTACGATGACAGTAATACAACCCTACGTTACATGTTTCTAAGTATCAATTGCTCATCTTTGATATTCCACCTACATTTTTGTCTCTGTGAGTATGATAAATTCCACGGCAATACTTATACTATATTATTGTTTTGTAGCATTTATCACTTATGGAAAAAGTATGCGAACGACTGAGAGACAGTTATCCAGTTTTGCGATAGCGTGATGAGCAAACTCTCAATCTTTTGCGTGCATTCTCTTACCCAGTAATTTGTAGCACTAATTTAAGACCTATATGGTCATTCATATAGACAAATGAAACCTTCGAAATTTTAACAAAGTGCAAAAAGTTAAGCTATTGTTTTACTCCTTATTTTCTCTTTCCGGCTGTATACATTGTACTGTCTAGACTAATAATTATTCTAATATATTTTATTACAGTTTAGTGTCACATATTACTTAAAATAATTCCGGTGTTGTTCAAATTTCCAACTTCTTCCAATCTTTTAAAACAAATAAAGCACATGTTAAGTTCGATCTTAATAAGTAATCCGAAAAACACATATGATAAACATAAATATCTATACGATTGAAATTGTAGTTGCAAAGCATCAGGTCAGTTCAATGTGCTGTGTGCAGTTTACATAATTTATTTAAGTAGATACATTACAAAGATAGGAACTATAAAGGAGTGTGGACAAGCATGTTAGATCTCACCTCTATATGCGATAGTGTACGTCAAGATGATAAAGTTACTATGTTATAACAAAACAGTTACAAAGTTAAAGCAAAATGGAAAAAGTTTTGGTCAGTGTATAAAACTTAGACCAGAATGGAAGACAACGTTCCACATCTAGCCTCGAATACATTTTCTTCAGTCTTATATGTTAGTGAGCTTCTCTTGCTAGTATTCCACCAGAGGACGTTTATTTTCGTGGCTCGGTAACACCTAAAACCCACGTATCAACTCTGCTCCTGCCCTGATCTCTTCGTCACCAAGTTTGTCCAATCAGACGGTGTAAACATCGAACCGTGTAATTGTTTCCGTGTGTATATGGTGTTACATCTCTATAAAATATCTTTATAAAAGTCAAAAAGCTGTGTACCAGATATATATATATATATATATATATATATATATATATATATATATATATATATATATATATATATATATATAGTTCTCTGAGCAATCTGTTTCATTCAAGTGATTCGCGGAACTTTCAAGCTCTGCTAGTATGCAAGAGGGTATCAAAAAAGTCTCGAGATTATTTCTGTAACACGCCAACAGATGACAGCACAAGGCCCCACGCACAGGCACAGGGAGCACAGACCTTCACAAGTAAGTGTACTTAAAGACAAAGTCCTGTTTACTCGTACATGGGGGGGCTGTGAAGCTGGTGCTACTTTGACGAAGAGTGTTATGACGTTTGCGATTGCAGCACGAACAATAAGTTAGAAGATAAAGCCAACGGCAAATTCTTTGTGCAACTGGGATATTCGCCATGGAGGCGAATGACTTGTTTCGGTAAATTTACGATGCTGCTGCAGTTTGTCGTGCTTTTTTATTCCCATGACACGCACTCTTCAATTGCGGGACGAGCAGTCACCTGAAAATATCGTAAGTATTCGGCAACTTGTGCATGAGATTAGTCGGAGAATAATCCATAGCACTGCTGCCAACGTCGGTGTGTAGTGCGGAACGGTGATTATCTTCAGGCGTGATCAGAATTTGGGGCGCGTTGGTGCCATGTTCGTCCACAGACTGCTGACCCTGGAGCGGAAGGAGCACCTCGCTGAAGTCTGCCAAGAGCTCCGTCAGCGTACCGTGGATGACCGGTCCTTCACGCCCAGGATCATCATGGGTGACAGAACTCGGGTAGGAGGTCGACTCTGAGACAAAGTAACAGTCTTCACAGTAGAAGAACCACAATCTCCACGACCGGAAAAGGTAAGGCTTTACATCTGAAATTTCTTTTACATTTAATTTCTTAGGTCCCTAGTTCGATGTGTTTATCCAGAGTTTCTCTTCACTACTGTATTTAAGAAATGAACAGGATCATGTATGTTGCCTTGTCCTGCGTCTATTGTTACGTACGATGTCAAACTAAAAAGTCACGAAAATTGCCTCATGTATATTTATAATTTTTAACGTTTTATTTTGATGTTTCTAAAGGTTCCAGTCTCAACCAGCAAAACGGATATCTGTACATTATCTTATTTCATTTCGTTGTTTGCAAATTCTGTACAACAAATATTTAAATGGTAGTAGTGAACAACTCATAAGTCGATATTATCCGTTACGACTCTTGCACACAGAATAAAGACTAACTAATCCTTCGTTCCTTTCCTTCCTGTCATTTATGTTGATATCTCAGGCACCATAAACCATGCATAGCGAGTAAATCTGCACACGGGTTTACCTTTCACTTGTTTGCCACGAGGTGTCGCTGGACACAGTTCAGTGGTTCCTTACAACAGAAAGTGGTGTGCTTGTGTGGTATTGTTTGTACTGTACCGACTATCACGGCTACGGCTTTCAACTCTAGTAACGGAGTAAACCATTTTACAATATCTCTTTTCAACCACTGCCCACTTTCTATTGATACTAATACTCAAATGTTGTTTACTTTTTATTTATTTATTTTTTTTTTACATCGGGCCAACCTCAGATGCCCACGTAAATGACTGTAACCCAAAGTAGAACTAGTTAATGGATTAAGCAGTGTAACTGTATGTTTTCATTCTGATTTCATTCTACTGACAGTAAAAAAATGGTTGCTTTGTATTTAGTATTCGAAAAGTTTTGTGGTAGCCCTGAGAATAGCAACACAAGGAAAATATCGTACTAAACGGTATAAAATAAATGCAAATAAGTAACTGCCGGTTCTAACAATACCACCACTTGCAAAGTAGGTTAGAAATCAGATTAATAATGTTGCTCACGCATCATATGTTCGCTTTATCGGGCAACAACAAAGTTATTGACTGTGGATGGTATCGTCAGAATGGAAATAATGAAGTCACTGTAAAAAAGTCATTAATTTGGCACTTATCCTGAATGGATTCCCACGTAGATTTCGTCGAAGTTGTTATGGCTCCTCTTGTTGATTCTAGGGTGTTTCCACTTTGACTGCTAGAAGGTCCAGATCTGTATTTTAGTAAAATTTTAAGACCTAACAAATGCGTTTTTCAGGAAATTCTTAATGATCAAACAATCCCAGATAAGACCAATGGTACGGTAGAAATAATTTTTGACTTGGTGTTCACGATCCTCACTTTTATTAAACTTCTTGTAAATTCATATATACTTCTTAAGTGTCACATCATCAAGAAAACAGTTTTGTACCAATCTTTATATATTTTATTTCCAATTTAACCAAACACAAGACTTGGCTGTTCTTTTACAAAGCGAAATAACAACTTAACTTCTGCATAAGTGAAACAAAGACTGCTCTGTGCACATTCGCGCCAAAACGGTTACAAGTAAGTCAAATATTATGACAGTCTCACAGAAATGAATACACACAAGAACCATATCACTGTAATATATCGATACATCGGAGTACCTATACATTAATAAAACCAAATGTGAATATTGTCTCAAAAATATGTCTGTTACTTTGCAGAAAAGTAGTACGATATTTCTGGTATCGAGAACTGGGGTTGGAGTGCCCTAATGGTCACGTAAATAGAGAACCATTACACGGTGCAGAAGCTTATTTCTTAGAGTTCTTTTTCGACATTCGCAGCATCGTGGATTACGAATTAATTTACAGAGGCCGCACAGTCAGTAGTCAGTTTTGCTATCAGGTGTTACAGGCATCTGAGTGACAATCGGATCTGTGGTGCGTGAAAAACTCGCTGCCTCAAGACGATACTACACTATGTCACCACACCCTCTTACCACGTCAGTAGCTCACCAGAAACAAGATCACTTCCGCGCTAACCCCAATCGCCAGATCTGGCTCCAGCGGACTTTGTCATCCTTCCGAAGGTGAAGATTTAGCTCAAGGTTGGAGCTTTTCCCACCATCATTACGGAGATCAGGCAGAATCGCCAAAAATACTTGACACAGTTCAAAAAAAAAAAATAATAGACTTTCAGGACACATTTCTGCTGTGACAGAAGCACTGAGAAAGCTGTATCGAGACACAAGGTGACTATTTTGCAAGTGATAGTGTGTAAACTTAGACACGTAAATAAACTTCCAGCCAGAGCTAGTCTAGAAAAACACTTTCGATGCAATGTCGTTACTCCCATGTGCCATTCTATATTTTTGGTTTATGTGTGTACCGAACGCAGAGGTATTATTTGGGATTATGCGTTTCTTGAATCCAGTATGGAAATAATTACAAGTTCATTCTCGTGCTGTATACTTTTTGTATGTAAGTTTTCAAATCTATAGTTCTGTCGTCGCACAAAACTTTCTCTTGTTCCACAAATATAATGTAGATACTGCTCCATTACCTCTTTCTTCAGCTAAGCTCTCCGAGGAATTTTTGCTAGGTTATGGTGGTCTTTTCTGGAGACGAGCTGATTATGGTCTAAAAATTTGTATTGTTTCTTACCACATCTTACGTGTTTGTATACTCTTGTATGTAAAACCAATACATTACAATACTACACACTTTACTAGAAAAAGATGTACAGACATTATTGCTTCTTTTCAGAGCCATCTTGTTAATAAGGAGCAAATGTGGTCCAGTGATGTGAAGGAAATGCTATTATTTTAAAATTTATAAACAGATATCCTTTGCCCATTACATCAAATGACTTTGTGATCGGTATCTTGACATATTCGTAAATGGCTAAAGGACACTGACTACCTCTGCGTTTATAACTTTTGTCACGTGTAGGAGTATCTTTGTTATAGCACCTGTGGATAGAAACATCATGAAACATAAATAAATCCATCCTTTAGAAACACAATGAAATCGACCATTTCTCATGCATACGATTACCATTGTACCTGCCTGATGGCATCGTTGTAGCGTAAACACACAAGGTGGCTGCAGTGTTGACCATTATGGATGCTCGTGCTGCGATACGGTTATTGCATTTGCAAGTTAAATCGGTGAAGCTCCATCGTGATGAAATGGTGATTGAGTACGGAAATAATTCGCCTACATACGCGTTGTAAAAAAGTGGAGCAGACGTTTTTGTGTAAGCTCAAAATACTACCAGTCCCCGAGTGAGGACTCCAAAGATATTCAAACCTCATGAAATTATGATGCTGTTTAGTCTTTAATCATACTATCTACAGTCAGAAATTTTGTCAAAATGTTATACCTGTGTGTAAGGGCCTGTGGCTTATTACAACTATGTCCCTTACTTGTGTTGCTCCTTGGATTTAAGCTTAAAATGGAACGGCTTACTCGATGTATTAGCAACATGTATGAATCAGTTTCCTGAAAGTAATTTTATAGTCCACACTAAGGTACTAATGCACATTTATACTGTGAAATTGAATGTAAAATGTCAATCGACAGCAGCTACATAAAAATTTCCATACTCCATCAAGATACATTAATGTTCAATGCAGTCACTTCCAAAATGCAAATGCAAAGCAATGTTTTCTTTAAGTAACGAGTTTAAATTAACCAATGGTGACGACCTGAAAACTACATTGTTACTTTTATGGCTATCGTGATTGTGAAAAATCTGTTATTGAATGACGTGACCGTTTGGAAAAACCTAAAGCTCATATTTTTCACTGTGCTCTTGTGTAACGACTCAGTTGGATAGTATTTTTCCTTAGAAGTGAGATGCCATTAGTTACAACTTAAGCAGGGCCCAGTGCAACTCACTTTCAGAACTTTCACCTTGAATCTTTCATATTAAAAGTATTCTGGCAGTCGTAATAGGATAATTATATGTTTTCTGATTAACTAACTAATTATCAGTGCTGTTTCCTGTACAGTTTTTCAACTTTAGCTAAGACCAAGAATATGAGTCAAGTGATAGCTCCCTACATCTTTTTCACTACCAAATGCCTTTGTCCACTATAATATTTAGTTACATTTCTATATCTTACTAGAATGGCATTTCTGCCCAGACTGCTCATTAAGTAGCAACAGGTGAGATCATTTCTTTTACTAAAAGTCTGAAGCACTGTAATGTGTGGTTCTCGTAGATTAAGCCGAACTAAGCATGAACGAGCAAAAGTAACTTTAAGTTACCACATTAAAAATACAGAACTTAAATCATTACAATGTGAAGAATACCTTCTTCAGTATATTGCAAATACTCGTGGCAAACTAAGTTTTTCTTCAACAGAACACACTTACTCATTATGCATAAAAAGAGGATGGATTATGTGGAAAATACATCTTGCAATTATTACAAACACACTTATTAGATTGTAAGAAGTGCATCTAATGTCTTTTTCACAATTGATAAGTTAACGATGAAATTATTATCTTACTTTATTACAGGTGGAAAAAAATGATGTACAGCTTCCAGTTTGGGAATCTTCGAGACGTCCGAAGAAGCCATCCCCGTATTAGATGGTTTCCAACTCGTCACCCTCCCCTGGTTTGTACACATACAATTTCGTAGTTAAGATGCAATTTCATTACAAATAAAGTTTCATTAAATAGCTATCATAACATTTGAAACGCGTTCTTCCACACATAATGTAATACATAAAATCACATGATAATGTTTATGCAGATACACATATGTGTGTCTGTGTGTAAAATTTTTACGTAACACATTCACTATTTATTGTAAGACCTAGATCTATAAAAGAAGGGGATTTGCCTCTTTTTCCGATCAACGTTAAAGAATTAACGGAAAATGTATACAGATTCAGTGATTAAGAGGAGAAAAATTGAACTATCATCAATCTATGCGGAGCAATGTAGTATTCCACGTTTCAACCCTGAGACGAAACAGAGGGACATTTGATAGAAACTCTAACATACCTTTTTTTCGGAGAAAACAATATGTAAACCACTGAAGAGTATAAAATGTGAAATGTGTTTTGAGATTAGCATAAGACCTAGTACAGAAATCATATCTCTTGCGACCAAATGTGACATTCGAAACGAGGAATATCATAATATGCGACACCTGAATGACAGCTCATTGTGTTTAGATCACTGTCAAGCGGCTCGATCTTGCAGTAGTACAGTTAAAAATAGGAAGAACAGATCTACGATCGTGCTGAGTGTTTAGAAAGCGGGAAATACAAGTAGTAGTTGTGAAAACAAAGTCACGAAGACGTGGATGTGAAAACAACTACAGGCTCCAGTGCCGAATCCAAGGCAGCTAAGACGACCTTTTTGCTTTGATGGCAAACGCCTCGTCCAACAACTCACCATGCTTTAATTCACTGTCATGTCTCCATAGGGAATGCACTGGTTTTCCACCAAAATGGTACTCAGTGATAGCTCTTTGCTTGGGACGCGCCTCTGTTACAGAGCCCATTTTGAAAGCTACAGCCAGCCAGAGTGGCCGTGCGGTTCTAGGCGCTTCAGTCTAGAACCGCGTTCTAAGTCTAGGGGACTGATGACCTCAGATGTTAAGTCCCATACTGCTCAGAGCCATTTGAACCAATTATGTTCTTGGTGTGTAGTTGGCATTCCCACGTGCCTCATTTAAGTCCAACGCCCAGGAAGAACCTCGTCCGGGAGTCGGCGGACCTTACTTCCGAAGCCTGAAGGCGCGCGATCCTGCTGCAAGAAAAGTCTACATCTCAAATTTAGAGGCAGTGGTACAAACAGGGTGGATATGTTTTCCAAAGATAATATTTTTAGCGTACATCAGCGAGCATGCCATTAAAAATGTGGGACCAATGAGGGCATCACCTAACATTTAACCTAGGGCTAGTCTGATTATATGCCTCGACAACGAGATGGGGTCTGTCGTGTGCCAAGTAGACCGCTTGATGTCTATTCGCCCTCCCGTTCAAATGGAGACTATATTCATTGCTGAAGAAAACGTCCACTTCAAGACTCTGCTGGTGTGTGCGTCATTCTTCAAACCATTCACATAATAGCACGCACATGTCAGCATTATCACTGCGGAATTCTCGGTCTTGGAATTCGATATGGGTGGAAATTATCTGAGGACAGTATCCTGGACGCGGAACCTTGGCTGATGCCGCGTTCCCGTCCCACATTCTTTGTTGAGCTAGTTACATTTAGCTAGTACGGTAGATGATTGTGTGTCCCCTGTTGCTATGAACGATCGTCTGGAACGTCTTCGGTCGTGAACACTACCTGTAGACTTGAACCGTTCCATTAAACGGCCAACAATTCGGTGATTAGACTTACGTTGGTATGGACGTCACCTGTGGTATTATGGTGCTAATTTTCATTGACTTTTGCCTGCAACATGGATGAGAACCATTTCCGCCTACTCCTGATATGTGTGTATGTGTACATTGCTCTATGTGTTACTACACTCCACAACTGAGTTACACTATACTGCTGTGGTACCTGGCATCTCTTTACTCCAAGTTTCTAAACCCCCGAAAATTTACGATTGCAGTAGCATGTAAGGAAGGACATATTGTATTTAATTTCTTATGTAACATATCACTGTGGATCTAATTACTAAAAGTAACTAATGCATAACGTATAAACTATGACTTCCTTCGAACTAAATGTGGAGTAGCAAACTTTACAAGTGTTTACTAGCAACGCAACATTTTTCCCTCCTTTAGTGTACTGGGGCTAATATCCTTCCGTCTGCCTCACAGACAACCGGCCATGTGGTACTGTACTGCCCCCGTCTAATCGTTTCTGCTGTTCGGTGGTGGTGGATCGTTCCTTTCGTTGTAGCTTTCGTCATCTTCAGTAACACCGAATTGGGCCTGTGGGACATGACTTTTCAATCACCCTGTCTATCTGAGTTTCATTACAGTGCCTTTTGTGTTATATGATTTGGAGACGGGTGCATGTTACAGGCTTTCCCATTGTTCCGAAGGTAATTTCAGGCGAGCACAGCTAATAGAGGTAACAATCAGAATAAATCAAAATTGTTATTCTGTGACGAACCACTGGAGACCGGAGCTCCCTTTATATCAAATAACTCAGTCTGCTGACTGGTTTGATGTGGCCCGCCACAAATTCCTTTCCTGTGCTAACCTCTTCATCTCAGAGTGGCACTTGCAACCTACGTCCTCAATTATTTGCTTGCCGTATTCCAGTCTCTGTCTTCCTCTACAGTTTTTGCCCTCTACAGCTCCCTCTAGTACCATGGAAGTCATTCCCTCATGTCTTAGCAGATGTCCTATCATCCTGTCCCTTCTCCTGATCAGTGTTTTCCACATATTCCTTTCCTCTCCTCATTCCTTACCTTATCAGTCCACCTAATTTTCAACATTCGTCTATAGCACCACATCTCAAATGCTTCGATTCTCTTCTGTTCCGGTTTTCCCACAGTCCATGTTTTACTACCATACAATGCTGTACTCCAGACGTACATCCTCAGAAATTTCTTCCTCAAATTAAGGCCGGTGTTTGATATTAGTAGATTTCTCTTGGCCAGAAATGCCTTTTTTGCCATAGCGAGTCTCCTTTTGATGTCCTCCTTACTCCGTCCGTCATTGGTTATTTTACTGCCTAGGTAGCAGAATTCCTTAACTTCATTGACTTCGTGACCATCAATCCTGATGTTAAGTTTCTCGCTGTTCTCATTTCTATTACTTCTCGTTACCTTCGTCTTTCTCCGATTTACTCTCAAACCATACTGTGTACTCATTAGACCGTTCATTCCGTTCAGCAGATCATTTAATTCTTCTTCATTTTCACTCAGGATAGCAATGTCATCAGCGAATCGTATCATTGATATCCTTTCACCTTGTATTTTAATTCCACTCCTGAACCTTTCTTTTATTTCCATCATTGCTTCCTCGATGTACAGATTGAAGAGTAGGGGCGAAAGGCTACAGCCTTGTCTTACACCCTTCTTAATACGAGCACCGTTCTTGCTCGTCCACTCTTGTTATTCCCTCTTGGTTGTTGTACATATTGTTTATGACCCGTCTCTCCCTATAGCTTACCCCTACTTTTTTCAGAATCTCGAACAGCTTGCACCATTTTATATTGTCGAACGCTTTTTCCAGGTCGACGAATCCTATGAATGTGTCTTGATTTTTCTTTAGCCTTGCTTCCATTATTAGCCGTAACGTCAGAATTGCCTCTCACGTCCCTTTACTTTTCCTAAAGCCAAACTGATCGTCGCATAGCGTATTCTCAATTTTCTTTTCCATTCTTCTGTATATTATTCTTGTAAGCAGCTTCGATGCATGAGTTGTTAAGCTGATTGTGCGATAATTCTCGCACTTGTCAGCTCTTGCCGTCTTCGGAATTGTGTGGATGATGCTTTTCCGAAAGTCAGATGGTATGTCGCCAGACTCATATATTCTACACACCAACGTGAATAGTCGTTTTGTTGCCACTTCCCCCAAAGATTTTAGAAATTCTGACGGAATGTTATCTATCCCTTCTGCGTTATTTGACCGTAAGTCCTCCAAAGCTCTTTTAAATTCCGATTCTAATACTGGATCCCCTATCTCTTCTAAATCGACTCCTGTTTCTTCTTCTATCACATCAGACAAATCTTCACCCTCATAGAGGCTTTCAATGTATTCTTTCTAGCTATCTGCTCTCTCCTCTGCATTTAACAGTGGAATTCCCGTTAATGTTACCACCGTTGCTTTTAATGTCACCAAAGGTTGTTTTGACTTTCCTGTATGCTGAGTCTGTCCTTCCGACAATCATATCTTTTTCGATGTCTTCACATTTCTCCTGCAGCCATTTCGTCTTAGTTTCCCTGCACTTCCTATTTATTTCATTCCTCAGCGACTTGTATTTCTGTATTCCTGATTTTACCGGAACGTGTTTGTACTTCCTCCTTTCATCAATCAACTGAAGTATCTCTTCTGTTACCCATGATTTCTTCGCAGCTACCTTCTTTGTACCTATGTTTTCCTTCCCAATTTCTGTGATGGCCCTTTTTATAGATGTCCATTCCTCTTCAACTGTACTGCCTACTGCGCTATTCCTTATTGCTGTATCTGTAGCGTTAGAGAGCTTCAAACGTGCCTCGTCATTCCTTAGTACTTCCGTATCCCACTTCTTTGCGTATTGATTCTTCCTGACTAATGTCTTGAACTTCAGCCTACTCTTCATCACTACTATATTGTGATCTGAGTGTATATCTGCTCCTGGGTACGCCTTACAATCCAGTATCTGATTTCGGAATCTCTGTCTGACCATGATGTACCGGCCTATTACAAGTATACCTCCTCCTCTTGTGATTCTTGAACATGGTATTCGCTATTACTAGCTGAAACTTGTTACAGAACTTAATTAGTCTTTCTCCTCTTTCATTCCTTGTCCCAAGCCCATATTGTCCTGTAACCTTTTCTTCTACTCCTTCCCCTACAACTGCATTCCAGTTGCCCATGACTATTAGATTTTCGTACCCCTTTACATACTGGATTACCCTTTCAATATCCTCATACACATTCTCTATCTGTTCATCTTCCGCTTGCGACGTCGGCATGTATACCTGAACTACCGTTGTCGGTGTTGGTCTGCTGTCGATTCTGATTAGAACAACCCGGTCACTGAACTGTTCACAGTAACACACCCTCTGCCCTACCTTCCTATTCATAACGAATCCTACACCTGTTATACCATTTTCTGCTGATGTTGATATTACCCAATACTCATCTGACCAGAAATCCTTGTCTTCCTTCCACTTCACTTCACTGACCCCTACTATATCTAGATTGAGCCTTTGCATTTCCCTTTTCAGATTTTCTAGTTTCCCTACCACGTTCAATCTTCTGACATTCCACGCCCCGACTCGTAGAACGTTATCCTTTCGTTGATTATTCAATCTTTTTGTCATGGTAACCTCCCCCTTGCCAATGGAGAGATCATCATGATACTTCTTCAGTTACAGGCCACATGTCCTGTGGATACACGTTACGTGTCTTTAATGCAGTGGTCGTTGATCATTGGTGATTCTTCCGCCTTTAGGGGCAATTTCCCACGCTTAGGAAAAGAGAGTGCCCTGAACCTCTATCCGCTCCTCCGCCCTCTTTGACAAGGCCGTTGGCAGAATGAGGCTGACTTCTTACGCCGGAAGTCTTCGGCCGCCAATGCTGATTATTTATCAAAATTTAGGCAGTGGTGGGGATCGAACCCGTTACTGAAGACGTTTTGATTATGGATCAAAGACGCTACCCCTAGACCACCCTATATGGGAATTGTATTCTTGAAATTATTTGTCAGAGATTTACCTTTTATGTGATAAAGCCATTCAAACTTAAGCTTGAGGTTTTAGTTATTTCTAAAGAAAGTTTCTTTAAATATTGCTCGAACGTGGACTGAAAAACTGATAGCGAAATTTGTAACAGCTGAACCAATGTCAAAGAATAGATCACATGTTCTCATAATGACAAGTGTAATTATCTAGTATATGTGGTCAATGACGAACGTAGGCTGCCGGCTAGCCGGTCGCGGTGACCGAGTGGTTCTAGGGGCTTCAGTCCGGAACCACGCGGCTGCTACGATCGCAGGTTCGAGTCCTGCCTCGGGCATGGATATGTGTGATGTCCTTAGGTTAGTTAGGTTTAAGTAGTTCTAAGTCTAGAACGCTGATGACCTCAGATGTTAAGTCCCATTGTGCTCAGGGCCATTTGAACCATTTTTGAGCTGCAGGCTATGCTACAGATCAACCTGTTTCCGCAGTCAACCCTAAATGCGGGAGGCGGGTGAGTTTGGAATTATTGTCACACTCGAATTCCAAATCAATTCCGTGTGACGTCCTGAAGGTATTAATGCACTGTTAAAAATAGAAATAAAATCCCTTCTATACTTCTCTAGTCCGTCACGGATGTGAAATAGCCGTAGGACAAAACGGGTTATTATGACTCACACTGTTAGGACTTGCTGGATTACCAAGCACTCTAAAATTAGATATTCTGTGGCGCCACCCATAGCTACTATATTAAAAACATCTAAGAAACTTGGGCGGAACTATAATAACTGCAGCAATATTCCACACGTTTGGGCCTGAGCCAAAAAAGAATAGTGTAGAACCCGCCAACCCAATCTGCTACGAAAGGGCTCGTGGTCTTTCACGCACGGTTTGTTTTAACGGCCGGATTTAAAGGGTGGTCGCCGTTCCCGAGGTGATAGGATAAGCCCCATTAGCGGCCGCACCCGACCGCAGCGCCGCTCCGCGACCGACGCCCGCTAAAAGCGTCGCCAAATAAGTGACAATCACCTCGCACGCGATTGCCGGCAGCGCCGCAGCGGCGGGCGCTGCCATTAACACCCGGTTGACAGATTGTCAAAACACCTCCCCACACTTGTTAGCGTGCGTAAAGGGCCGTGCGGGCGGTCCAATGCGGTGCGTCGCCATTAACTTCGAACGAAAAGCAACACAAACAGGGCGTCATGTTCGTCATATAACCCGCTCGTATTTGGCCGGGAGGTTGGAAACGCAGTCTACTGTCCTCAGCGCATCCCGGGAATGTAACCTCCATGCTTCACGCCATTGTGATATAGCAATCAGCACACTTTTGAAAGTAATAAATTAACGTAAACAGCAAAAGTTATCTATGTCGTGATACATCTGAAATTTGCTGATTGGCTCAGGATAACGAAACGAGGGAAGTGACTGTATATGAAGAGGCGTGTGATTTGGTTTACTTTTGATGCTTATCAAATATTACAGCTGTATTTTTCGTAACAGCATTTGGCAGTTTGTAAATAAAGAAGACTACAGATATAGTGTGCATATCAGTATTCACAGAGAAATTTACTGAATGCATTCCCCATTGTTAGATGTGAATTAGTGTCTTTCATCAGACCAATATTCAACTCCACGTTATTATAAAAATACCGTAGCAGGGCTGAAACAGTGCTCTGCTATTAAACATCGGCGACTCTCTTCTCAAATTTGTTCTACAGACACATGCTGGTTTTGGTCGTTAATATGCGCTGTATTATAATATTTCCGTTTCCTCAATCTACACTACTGCCCATAAAATTGGATCACGAGGTAAGATTGCTAATAACGATACTTTACTTACTATACGCGTACAGTATTGCAGGGAGAATACACCATTAAAATTGTAAGTCGTTTGGGCGCATATGTGGAGCAAAAGTTAGTACACAGACGTGCCATTTATGGCAGCAACAATAGTTGTTTTGTAGTCGGACAGAACGTGGAGGATAGACAAGGGTAAGTGATTCCATGCTACCTTCAGCTCTGTGCCATTTTTATTCTTGATGTATACATGTTTATTTCTCAACATAGTCACCTTGACGACGAACACATTTCTCCCAACGAGAGATCAATTTGTTTATTCCGTCACTGTAGAATATGGAGCAAGGGCATCACCTCTACTTGGACCGCTTCATCATCAAAGTGAAGCAATCGAAGGTGTTCTTTAACTTTTGGATATACTCCACAATATGTCACACACGTTGAGGTTAGCACCACCGTTTCATCTACATCTACATCCACACTCCGCAAACCACCGTGAGGTGCATGCCAGAGACTGCGTCCCATTGTAACAGTTATTAGTGTTTCTTCCTGTTCCATTCACGTATGGAGCGCGGGAAGAATGATTGTTCGAGTGCCTCTGTGCATGCAATGATTATCCTAATCTTATCCTCACGATCCCTGTGTGAGCGATACTAGGGAGTTGTAGTATATTCATACAGTTATCATTTGAGGCTGTTTCTTGAAACTTTGTTAACAGACTTTCTCGGGATGATTTACGTCTACCTTAAAGAGTCTTCCAGTTTAGTTCCTTGAGTATGTCTCTCACGCTCTCCCAGGGATTAACCAATCTGTGCTGTCCTTCTCCACATACGTTCAATAATCCCTGATAGTCCTATCTGGTATGGGCCCCATACACTTGAACAATATTCTGTAACCGGTCTCATGAGTAATTCGTAAGGAATCTCCTTTGTAGATTGATTGCACTTCCCCAGTATTCAACCAATAAACCGTAGTCTAACAACTACTTTACCCACGACTGAACCTACCTGATCATTCTATTTGACGTCCCAACAAAGTGTTTCACCTAGGTATTTGAATCAGTTGGCCGATTTCAACAGTGACACAATGACATTACGGTCATAGGATAATACATTTTTTCGTTTTGTGAAATGCACCATTTTACATTTCTGAACATTTAATGCAAGTTGCCAATATCTGCACCACTTTCAAATCTTATCAAGATTTGACTATTTGTGCTCCTTCTTTCACATTGTACTTCATTATAGATAACTGCATCATCATCAAAAAGCCTGATTTTACTATTAATATTGTCTACAAAGTCAGTAATATACAACATGAACAGCGGTGGCCCCGACATATTTCCCTGGGGCACACCTCAAGTTGCTTCTTCGTCTGACGATGTCTCTCCATCCAAGATAATATGCTGCGTCCTCCCTATTAAAAAAACCTCAGTTCAGTCACAAATTTCACGTGATACCGCATATGATCGTACTTTTGACAATAACCGAAGGTGTGCTATTGACTTAAATGCTTTTCGGAAATCAGGAAATGGAGCATCGACATGACTGCCTTGAGACAAAGCTTTCAGTATGTCATATTTCTGAAGAGCGGATTGGGTTTCACATGATCGACGTTTTCCAAATCCATGCTGGCTGGCATTCAGGAGGTCATTTTTTCAAGATACCTCATTACGTTTGAATTCAGAATATGTTCTAAGATTATATAACAAATCGGTGTCAAGGATATTTGACAGTAGCTTCATGGGTCATCCATACTACCCTTCTTGTAGATGCGTTTGACATGAGATTACCGTTAGGAGAGGGACTAACCCAGCCGCAAATTCAGTATAGAATCAGACAGGGGTTCCCTGGGGTCCCCTGGAGCTCTGTCCAATTTTTACGATTTCAGCTGTTTCTCAATACTACTGACTCTAATAGCTATTTATAGAGCTTTTCAGTGGTATGAGGATTAAATTGGGACAATTCTCCTGCTTTTTCCTTTTTAAAGGAACATTGGAAAATGGAGTTAAGCATTTCAGCTTTTCCTTTGCTACCCTCAATTTCGGATACTGTTTCATTCTTCTGGGGACTGGACACTAACTTCGGTGCCACTAAAAGCCTTTACAACGACCAGAATGTCTTTGAGTTCTAAGAAAGATCACTTGACAATATTCTGCTAAGGTATCAAGCACTGCTTTCTTGGCAGGCAAACAAGTTTCATTCAGCAGCCCTCTATCGATAGCCTACACTTTGTTTTCCAACTATTATGCAGTAATCTCTGTATACTATGGAGATTCCCTCCCGTTATGAACTGTTCTACTACGTATACACCCAGTTTATGGTCAACTGCTATTTTGTACTTGAGCCCAAGTTCCTCTATATTCTTCTGCCTTGTGCTGAAAGTTTCAAGTTCCTCACTGAGATATGACACTAATGATTTTTCCTCTAGTTTACTGATCATATTGGTCTTTCTGCTTGTTTTACTTGTCCTTTGTATTTGGTAATAATTGCTGATACAAGAACGTCATGGTCCCTGATACCAGTTGCCATGTGGACATCCTCAAAGAGGTCAGGCCTACTTGTTGCCATTAGATCCAGTATATTTCCATCACGAGTGGGGTTCCTAACTATCTGTTCCAGGTAGTCTTCAGAGAAGAAAGTAAAGTCTCACAGGATGTCTTATCACGCCCAACACTAACAAAGCTGCAATTTTTCCAATTAATTTTTGGATGATTGAAGTCTCCAACTATGAATACAATACGACTGGGGAACTTATGCAGAAGTGAACTGAGATTCTCTAAAGTTCTTGGTTGCATCAGGAGGTGAGTCTGGTGGGGGATAAAAGGATTCAATTATCGTTTTATGTCCACTCCTGGCATGAGTCTTGCTCAAAGAATCTCACATGCAGCTTTAGTTTCTTGTCCATTGCGACTAATACAGCACCTCCATTTCCCATTTGCCTAATCTTCTCCTAAAATTTCACTGCTATCAATTTCAGGATTCAACAGCTTTCTGAACATAGAATTATGTGAGCTTCACTGGTTTTCATAAGCTCTTCAGTCTCTGGCACTTTGTTGGGAATGCTTCGGCAGTTTACCAATAGGATTTTGATATATTCACCTTTCTTGGGGATGTCATTCTATCTTGCACTGATACTTCTGGCTTTCCTACAACTATCGTTATCTGGGTTGGATGGAGAGTCACCTAATCTAAAAGCACTTTTGTGCATCCCGCACACAGTCAGCTACCTGTGTAACAGCCTCTGATGTGCAGTCACACCTGACCCATTTAGGGAGATCATACAGTTTTCAACCCTGTGGCTCAAGTCCAGAAGCACCCTATCTTTTCATAGAACCTTCGAAAACTCTGGTTCAGTGCTTCCACGCGACCCAGAACCAAAGTGCCACTGTCAGTTCTGGGGACAATGCTGCAAACTGTGAGCTTCATTGAACCTCCATGCACCTTCTCTGCCAGTCTGTGGAATGACACATGAATGAACTCGAGCCCAGACGACAGGCATCATTTGTTACAAAGTGCGTCACGATCTGCGGTTTGGTTGCGCCCTTTTCCCTCAGTGGCTGCTGCAATAGCCTCTTCAGCATGTTGCATGAGGCCACCAGGCATACACATCGAGCGCACCTGATGCCCTTTCCTGTACCTTGCCTCGATTATGAGTACGAAGAACGGAACGTTGGACGTTATTGATGTCGATAGAATCATCATTATACATAGCTTTCGTGTTTTCTATTGCTTTCAGTTGTAGACACATTTTTTAAGAAGGGTAGAATTTTCAAGAAATACCGGATTAAATGTGTTTTCCGGCGTCCAGCACGAGTGCAAACAATGCTGGGCTCTGTAGAAGACAACCACGGCCTGAGGAAACCAGAAATATACAAAATACCGTACCAATGTGGGAAGTCTTATATTGGCCAGACGTGTAGTACGGTCAAAGACAGATGCGACGAACATAAACGTCACACGAGGTTGGGTTAGCCAGATAAATCTGCGGTTGCTGAACACTGCCTTGCCACGGGACACGGCATGAATTATGAAGAAACCAAGATCCTCTCGGATGCTTCCACATACTGGGACTCCATCATCAAGAGGCGGTCGAAATACGTATAAGCAGTGACCTAATAAACAGAGACACGAGGTTTCACCTGAGCAAAGTCTGGGAGCCAGCCTTGGCGGCACTAAGGAATCGTCAGCCACAGATTAGCAACCGCACCTAGTCAACGCAGATGGAAAGCCTTAGCGCAGATGCTTAAATCGCGCGCCAACACCTCGCGCGCGCGAACGGGGTCCGTCGCTCCCGGCCGCATTTTCCCGCGCCGCGGCGCGCTTCCGCAGACCGCGACCCGTATCTCCAGCAGAGGGCTCTGGTATTCGACGCTGTCTACGATTGGTCTTCGATGACGTTATGCCTCGCTGGCGCCTGCGCTGTTGTAGAAAGCCAGCATATAAATTGACGAGCTTCTCAGCGACGCGACAGTAGCACCTGAAGATGGCGGGCAGTTGTCCCACTGAAATATTGTGCGCTTTCTACAATATTACCCGGCGTAATTCCCGGGAACCCATCAAGCAGATGCAGCCCCGGGAAAGCCTCAAACAGCAGATGTAGACACATTTCCTGCGACTAGAAACTCGATTACAACACTCTGTTTTTCACGTGGAAAGCTACGCAGTCCAGTCACACTAATGTGACCATCGCCTATGTTCGACATCAACCTGCAATTACCTCTCACAGGCGTCAGATTTCAGCGATAGCTGTCGAGGATAAGTTAAGCGTGTCAGATGGAGACGGAGAAAACTGCAGTCGTAATCGATAACTGGAAGCGGAGCGACGCATTTGATATCCAAAACGGGCATGATCGTGAGCCATCGAGTCAAGGATGGGAACAGTTCGGAAAGAGCTATGTTTGTAAACTGTTCGCATGCCGCCGTGGTTCAACTTCACAGTGCATGAGAAAACGGCGCCGAGGCAACTGTGATGCAGCAGATCTATAGATGATAGTGGAAAACGACGGGGCTTACAGGCGAATAGACGTGCAACTGTTGAGCTTGTGATAACTCAGATGAATCAAGAAGCTACCAGCAACGTTTCTCCAACAACCATTCAGCGTGCGTTGCTACGTATGGACCTCCGCAATAGGCGCCTGGTTCATGCACCCATGCTGACAGTTCTTCATCTGCGACGAAGGCTGGAATTTGCACTCCAATATCGCAACTGGACATCCACGGACTGGCGACAGGTGGGCTTTCCCAATGAAGCCCAACAGATGGCCACTGGCATGTATGGGGCGAACCGTCTGGAAGCTAACACTTTGCAAGGCTCAATACCGCAGCAGAGAGCATTATGGTCTGAGAAATGTTTTTGTGACACTTCCTAGGTAACCCCGTCATTCCGGAAGGCACAATGGATAAGTGTAAGCGTGCATCTATCCTTGGTGACCATGTCCACCGCTACATGATTAGAAGAGCATCAGGATGAGATTACCTCACTCCACTGGCCACCAAACTACCCTGATTTAAACCCAATACGGAACATGGGGGACCATTTCGATCGGGCTGTTAGCGCAATGGATCCTCAGCCGAAAAACATAGCTCAGTTGGCCACGACACGGGAGTCGTCATGGCGCCACACCCCTGTCGGTACTTTCCAAAAACGCACTGACTCTCGTCCGGCACATTTCGCCGCGATTCGCGTTGCAAACGGTGGTTATTCAGGCTTTTCACAGGTGGAGCCATTAATGTGACTGGACAGTGTAGCTACTTACACACCACCATTTAACAGAGTGAAATTCAGAGCCCTCTAGCACCAGAAGATTGCAACTTGCGTCATCGAGCCTTTAAATGCGACCAAATAATGTGCATTGCATTAAATATCTCAACCGATGGTGAGAAAAGAATAAAAAGCTGCGAGGCATGACTTTTCAGCACGCCCACGTAGACCATAGCCACTGGACTTAAAATGTGATAAGCGTAACTGCTGCTGTCGATAATATGTATCACAACTGATTTTGTTGTGTTCTGAATGGACCGTGACACCATCACATCAGGCACTGCGTCTATATGGCTATGAGAGTTTTAGTCTGACAATTTTCGCCAGCCTCAGAGGACATACGTCCATCATGATACTTCCGGAACTCGTTTGGAAAGACGACTTGGTACCAGCCCGTGGTATAGAGCTGTAGATGGGCACACTAATATCAGTGCACCGGGTTTGGTTGTTGCACGAGGGAAGCCCTTACAAAGATCACCGTGGTGCTCCAGAAGCCCTTTCAATGTCAATGTCGATACTGTCTTGTTGCCAACAAGCCAATTTATCGTATAAGGCGATATTTATGAACGATCCTACAGTCGCGTTAATACGAGGGCTGTTTGGAAAGGAAGGTCCGATCACTCTCAAAATGGTAACCACAGGAAAAAGCTGACGAGGTTTCGCAAAGATGTTTCGGACAGTGTTTCTAGTGTGACCGTCAGTCGCGTAGTGTTGCTCTTTTCAGTTCTGAGCGCACAGTGAGCACATAATGATGGCTAAAAAATACCACCATCCGCCAAGTGTAAGTGTCTATGAGAGATTTTTCCTGATTTCATACAATCCACACAACTTAACTTTCATGATTTTCCTTCTTCATGACAGTTCTCGGAAACACACTGCAGGGGCACTGAAGAGGATCTTGCAGCGTTTTAGATGGCAGTGTATGATCACCCACCGTACAGCCCGGACTAGGCTCCCTCTACTTTTCGTCGCTGCTCACATTAACCGCCAGCTACGAAGTCAGAAGGTTGGCACAGACAACCAGCTGCAGTTAAGCGTAGAGAATCGACAGAAAGCAGAGGTAGCTGCCTTCTATGACGAGTTGGAAAGCTGGTACAATACAACGACAGATATCTGTTGAAGAAGCGAATATGTAGAGAAGTAGCTGAGAGCTGTAGCTAACTGCTGCAAAGAAAACGTTATTGATTTTCACTGCGGTTTCCAATTCGCGATCGATCAGACCTCACATTATGAATGGCCCACGTATTGTGTATGTCCCCTCTAACACTAGTCACCTCAATTGTTAAGAGCCTACACGGCGCTGAGCATGGTCGCCCTGAAACTATCGATCCCCTATTCACTTGACAGTCGTGGGATCCCAACTAATCTGAAAAGCAATGTCCCAGAACCAAAAACCGCCGTCTCAATAGTTGACGATCCTGGTACTTCAGAATTCCCACACCTTCTGACAGACATTCCTGATAGGTAAAACTGAGCTATGGTGGTTTAGAAGGTGTCCCCAAATGAAAGGACTGGAATGCCCACATGGTTCCTATAGCTTTCAACAGGCTTAGAACACAAAACTGTTGTACGAAGACCATTACTAAACAAATACTATCCAAACAGTTGCCATTATCTTAATTAATTACAATCAAATAGACATCAGGGTAGAGACCTTCAACAAACAACCAGCACTGAGTGAATAGTCAGCTGTAGAGGTAAGTTTACAAAGAAGTTAACTGAATCCCTCAGACATAGCTGCTATTAGTTATAAAATCACTTGTCATTACGTTGAAACCAAGAATAGTTTTTCCCTTCCTTTCTTTTCCTTTTCTTCGGGCAGCAAACGATAACATTCACAGGGAGGCAGGTAAAACAACAGCCTCCAATAAGGAGTTACAACCAATTAAATCACTTAATGCAAGTCACCTAAAAGCACAGACGTTTAGGGGAAATTCTCATATACAGCTACCATTAGTGAGAGAGGACAAGTTAGCCTCTCACCTATTTTTCGCATATGGAAAATTATTAAATATTTCATTACAACCTGATGCACCTTGAGCAAGACTCTAGATAGTTAACGGCCTGAGCAGATGTTGATGGAGCCTGGAAGGGCGCTAAAACCATGAGGTATTTTTATGATTCTTAGCTTGTAGAAACGGCTTCTTGGGAGTTGAAAGCAGTTGACAGCCAGCCCATCCCTTAGATAATCTTGTGAGACAGGTCCACATCCGTACTGGGCAGACAGGGCAGCCCCATTGTCAAGACAGGTCTTCAGCAGAACAATGCCACACTACCTGTCACAGTGCCATCAGAAGCCTGGGCTGGGAAGACAGTCTGATGGTACGCATCTACACTGTGTAGTCATAAACAGGGCACTGTGTGAAGAGCCATGCATAATAAACATTCATTTGTCTTCATGTTTGCTAATAGTGCAAGTAGGCCAGTGAACCACTTCCCCCAGGCGCCTCGGTTGTATAAGAAAAATCCGGCGTCTGAGAAACATTTGGAGATATAATCTTTATTGCACCTCATAGCTAGGACTAACAAGCTCCAAGAAACAGGTGATTTAGATAAAGGTCTTTGAGATTGTATCTGTTCCCTTGTTGCTGCAGGAAGAGACACAACTTCAGAAAAAATCAGCTCTTCCCCATCTGCGAAAAATTAAAAGAAGCCAGTAATTGGCTGTTTCCCTATATATATATATATATATATATATATATATATATATATATATATATATTTCTTTTTTTTGAGAGAGAGAAGCATGTTCCTTATCTTTTGCGCTTGTCCGACATGAGTTTGTGCTGTCGTGTGAGAGGGGAGATTTAGTAGCACCTCTCAAGCCTTGTGACTGGCTCAAGATAGGGTGAAGGCAGTGTCGTTCGCGCACTTTTCTGGGAAAACCGAAATTTTTTTTCTGGAGAGGTGCAAAGCACTCGGGTGGGGACTTTGGTCTGGCTGGTAAGCATTTCTGGTCGAAGCTCTGACATGTGTGGTTGGTACTTGGGACCTGTCCTGAGACTGACTTCATTTGCGAGTAGTGTGGACTGAGGAACCTGTGGTGAAGTTTTTACTGTACTGACAGTGTGACTTCAAACGTCTCGGACTACTCGTTTGGCGAGGGCACCGTTATTCCTTT
Organism: Schistocerca piceifrons; assembly: GCF_021461385.2. Lineage (NCBI taxonomy): Eukaryota > Metazoa > Arthropoda > Insecta > Orthoptera > Acrididae > Schistocerca > Schistocerca piceifrons. The sequence continues at coordinate 204,675,022 of NC_060141.1, forward strand.
TTTGTTTACCAGTTTTGACGTTTGGTATCCTTGTGCGCTCTGATATATAAGTGAGCCAAATTTGTCCTTGATACGACCAGCGAACGGGTGTGTCACACACTGAAGAAATCTACTTTAGTTTCAGGGCTCTGGTACAGAGTAAATTGCGATCCGTCTGTCTGATCGCTAGACCGTGAGATTTTTGCATTTCTTTCATGGCGGCGATTTATTCACAGGTGCAGCCTCCCCGTCTCACCTCCTCCGCACACATCTCGCCAGCTACAAATTACATTGCCGCACGAAGTAAACATGGCAACGCACTGCCACTCTGGCACTGTCAGGGCGTACAGGTCTCAATCGCCACTTGTTCTCAGTTGCACCTATTTAGTGAAACTTCAATAGATTTGATCAGGCAAAGTCTGTACAGCGTCAGATCAATTCAGATTGCGTTATCCACATTTCTAGGGCCAGAGTACTTGACTCACTCCACTAGTAACAAACAAGTACTTTTAAAATTGCGGGGGAGGGGGGGGGGAGGTGGAGCAGGCGAGACAGCAGCCTCATATAAACAGTTGTAGAATATAAATTTATTGTAGTGGGATTGATTATGCGTGAAGATAACAAAAAACCAGGTAGAAGATGATAGAGGAGTAGGAAAGGTGAGAGGCAAAGATAATTCACATAGTTTGGACAGGAAGGGGCCATTTTACCGCTCCGCCTCCGCTGGGTCGAACCGGTCAACAACTCCAAGTAGCCGTCGGCTCCGAACAATGGTAATACGCTCGCTGACAGAAACCAGTTGGAGGGACAGACAGTCATCGCTTGTGAACCAAATGCTTCACCGTCTGAACGCATGTGAACCAAACGCTCCACCACCGTCAGGCTTGACCCTGTGGCCTCGTAGCATTAAAAAACTCAAGCTGCTCACCCTTCCAAAGCAAACTCCAGTTCCTCATCGATCTCATCGATCACGAAGGCTTCCGACATCGCGCTCTTATCGTTAGTGAGGTTCCCGCTAGCGAGGTCCAAAGTTAAAAGGCAAAAGACGATCCTAGAGGGAAGAAATCGACTGAGTATCGAGCCCACACTACTCATTCCTGCTCCTTAAAGAGTCATAACACGATGGTCTGACAAACAACGAGCACTGAAACGTAAGTTACAATGAGAAACTCTCTCTTTAATCTTCAATTTTACACTTGAAAACCGGAAAGGTATTGGCATGAGAAGGAATAAAAGATAATGTGTTCTTTACCTTTATATCTATGGAGTCTGTTCGGTTTAGCATGTCCGAAAGAAGAGACACCAAATATATAAATACTCTACTGGTCGTTAAAATTGCTACACCAAGAAGAAATGCAGATGATAAACGGGTATTCATTGGAGAAATATAGTGTACTAGAACTGAAATGTCCCCAGACCAACCACCTCTGTCCGTAATAACGGTCTTGATACGCCTGGGCATTCAGTCAAACAGAGCTTGGATGGCGTGTACACGTACAGCTGCCCATGCAGCTTCAACACGATACCGCAGTTCATCGAGAGTAGTGACTGGCGTCTTGTGACGAGACAGTTGCTGGGCCAGACGTTTTGAATTGGTGAGAGATCTGGAGAATGTGCTGGCCAGAGCAGCAGTCGAACATTTTCTGTTTCTAGAAAGGCCCGTACAGGACCTGCAACATGCGGTCGTGCATTATCCTGCTGACATGTAGGGTTTCGCAGGGATCGAATGAAGGGTAAAGCCACGGGTCGTAACACAGCTGAAATGTAACGTCCACTGTTCAAAGTGCCGTCATTGCGAACAAGAGGTGACCGAGACGTGTAACCAATGGCACCCCATATCATCACGCCGGGTGATAGGCCAGTATGGCGATGACGAATACACGCTTCCAATGTGCGCTCACCGCGATGTCGCCAAACACGGATACGACCATCTTGTTGCTGTAAACAAATCCTGGATTCATCCGAAAATATGACTTTTTGACATTTGTGCGCCCAGGTTCGTCGTTGAGTACACCATCGCAGGCGCCCCTGTCTCTGACGCAGCGTCAAGGGTAACGGAAGCCATGGTCTCCGAGCTGATAGTCAATGCTGCTGCAAACGTCGTCGAACTGTTCGTGCAGATAGTTGTTGTCTTGCAAACGTCCCCATTTGTGGACTCAGGGATCGAGACGTGGCTGCACGATCCGTTACAATCATGCGGATAAGATGCCTGTCACCTTGACTGCTACGAGGCGGTTGGGATCCAGCTCGGCGTTCCGTATTACGCTCCTGCACCCGCCGATTCCATATTCTGCCAACAGTCATTGGATCTCAGCCAACGCGAGCAGCAATGTCGCGATACGGTAAACCGCAGTCGCGATAGGCTACAATCCGACCTTCATCAAAGTCGGAAACGTGATGGTACGCATTTCTCCTCCTTACACGAGGCATCACAACAGCGTTTCACCAGGCAACGCCGGTCAACTGCTGTTTGTGTATGAGAAATCGGTTGTAAACTTTCCTCATGTCAGCACGTTGTAGGTGTCGCCACCGGCGCCAACCTTGTGTGAATGCTCTGGAAAGCTAATCATTTGCATATCACAGCATCTTCTTCCTGTCAGTTAAATTTCGCGTCTGTAGCACGTCATCTTCGAGGTGTAGCAATTTTAATGGCCAGTAGTGTATATGCTCTTTGACAACCATGAAAGATCATAATGTCTGGATGAAAACGCTAGGTTAAGATCGCTAAACACGTTTACTGATTAGTAGTTTCATCTCATTGACGAGTCCTCTTCAGACAACAGAAACTATTACTTAATTCCATGCCACCAGGCATTACACATAGCTGAACTGCTCTTGTTCTGATGTACGCACTATAGTGGGTCGTCATGATTACATTAATGTAAATTTCACGTGGTATTCTGGATAGCTGCACTGGGACAGAGTTGTCGTCCGAGCTGGTGCCTCACATGTTCTACCGGGGACGGTATGGGGATGTTTCTGGCCAAAGGTTTACCTCAACGTCTTTGAAACAGTTCATAGAGGCACGTGCCATTCGTAGACGAGCTCTGTCTAGTTCGACCGGAAACGTTTGTGGCATGCCAAATTCAGTGAAGAGCCGTCATGAGAAGTGAAACGCGATATCATGCGCCAGTATACCTCGTCGAGCTCAAAGGGTGCTGTATCGGCTTGTCAGGGTGTATGACAAGTCTCCGTGAAATGGATTTGCCAGCAGCGCCACGCTTCGGTTAGTATGAAATACAATGTTGGCCACTATCCTCTCCGAATGTGTATTATGGACAGGAGATTTGTCCACTGTGTTGGCTCGATGCAGATGTCGGAGCGAGATGTCGCAGTGCTAACACACCGGACGCATGTACAGTAGTACGGTGGTTCCGATCACCATCTGGCCGTCCAAGTTTTTGATTCGTGGTCGTCTCTGAATTGTTTAAGCCAAACGCAGGAATGGTTGCTTTGAACAGAACGGGGACAATGTCCTTCGGCAACCATCTCAAATCCCTCTCTATCTCTGGTCCGTTTCTAACAGCCTCGTGTTTGACGAACTTCCAGACTCTCTTCCTTCCTTTGATGCAGATGAGCCAGGTAGTGCTACTGTAAGTATATAACTCGGTCCATAGTGTTGTTGTAAGAGTATAACTCGGTCCAATAAAATGGTTCAAATGGCTCTGAGCACTATGGGACTCAACTTCTGAGGTCATCAGTCCCCTAGAACTTAGAACTACTTAAACCTAACTAACCTAAGGACATCCCACACATCCATGCCCGAGGCAGGATTCGAACCTGCGACCGTAGCGGTCACGCGGTTCCAAACTGAAGCGCTTAGAACCGCGCGGCCACACCGGCTGACTCGGTCCAAGACTTCGTGTTGTATAGAACTGGTGGTAAGCACAGTAGTATGTCGACTTTTAACGCTCGCCTGGTTCCCTGGTAAAGGAGACCATCAGAGAACTACGTACTGCAATGATTCTAATGTCTGTGATGAAATATTATCTGACATTGCTTATGTCGTCCATCGTATGCCGATATAAATTCGAAATATTCTGACCGTCATCCGACACATTCAGTGAAATAGCCAGTACTAATTCTCGGACCCTAATGGCACAAGGTGATTCCATGACGATGTTACAAACTTTCGGGGATGATGGAGAAGGTTGAATGTATGAATCTGAGGAAAGGACTCTGATCCGAAACGACAGAAATTCGTGAGCGGAAATTGTTCTGCTACCTATAACAGTAGAATATCTATACCGGTGATGTTGTTGCTAAAATTGTGAGGTAGGTAACTTTCAGAGGCGGTAGTAAGGACCAAAACAAGTACCAAATGGACACTAAACGTAGGTTTACAGATTATGAATGCCTTCGGAGCTTTGAGCGCTTGCTCATCTTCGATACTATGAAACACGTCTCTTCTACTGAACAGGTGCCTATAGCTCTTAAAGTAAACGATTTAGAGCCGATATATATGTGGAATATTTTTCCTCTTTTAACCCATAATACTTACTCCATAAACAAGGAAACAAAACACCTTGCAATAGATGAGATGCGTTTCACAGTATCGAAGACACACAGGTGCTGACAGCTCATATAGTATACAGTTTGGATCATAGACATTCAGTTACTGTTTCATTCACACTATCATTTCTGAAACGTTCGTACTCCATAGTCTTAGCAACAACAGTACTAATGCATGTATTCCACTTGTAGGTCGCGGGTTCATCCGCGACCGCCGTTTTTTCAGTAAGTTTTGTTACGCTATGACAAACAGTATTAGAAGCCTGCAGTATCGTAGCATCCAGCGGCGGCCGACTTGTGGCCTGCCGATTGCGTCATCAGCCACCTGCCCCTCTGGCCGAGCGTGGGAATGCTACTGTGTGCCACGTATATAGTCAACTTATTAACCTCACCTAAGAAACTAAATAACTATGTTAAATATTATCTCTTTTATTCCAAAAGTGGTACAAGACCTTTTGTTATTCAGACGAACAGTGCGTCAAAATTTGATACTGCTACTCATAACAGTTTCGAAGAGGTGAAAAATCCACTAAAAAGTACTTGACCGATACTTAAGAAAGTAAGTTCAGATAGTAACCATAACAGTTTATATTTCTTTTGTGATGTGAAAACAGTAATAGCACTCTTAGTGTACCAATTTATTTTATAAAGATTTTCAATGCTAAACATTCTATAATTTTCTTTCGTAATGAAAATAACAGTTTAAAAGATAATATTTATATTTTGTATTAGGGTAAGAGTAATTGAAAGTGAATGTTGGTGCGTATGGGAGACATACGTCAAATTTGAAATTTATATTGTAATACACCTTACGTAACCAGAAACTGTTACACCATGTGTTACGCCACCAGGGTGCCATGAAAATTGTAAATCCCCGTAACTGGTGGATGATGTAGGTCTATAAGTGTCTGCTTATGTAATAAGGCGGCCAGAAAGTCGGTAACAATATAATAAGTTTTCTAAAGTTATCTCAAGATTAATTTTCTTTTAGTTTCAATTAATAAACTTTACAGTAATAATTTGCTTGTCCAAGCGACGTCAATGAACCTGATGTAGTGATTAGCTCAGAACAGTTTTGGCGCGAGTAAGATCTAGGTGTGATCTGATTGGCTGGCCTTTTAGAACAGCCAATCGGAAGTCAGTATGGTTCCTGCGCAATGCGAGATACTTAGGTAGCATCGGTAGGTGGAGGAGGGGAGTCGTGGACTAGCTTTTCAGAAGTCAAGGTCATGTTAAATGGATCCGTCCGTAAAATGTGTAAGATGAAGAAATGTTCTGTCCTTCGCGTTCAGATGGATTTGAAATGGTATCTTTTGTTGCTACGAACGTTTTGTAACTGTTTGAGAGTCGTGGGATACTTTGTTCGGGAGATATACGCGTGTGACGTCTTGGACTTTCAAAATTGCGCGTGGCGATGTTCTGTGTTCTACTACAGAATATATTCGGCGAGCAAACTTTGTGAAAGAAATCCACTGAATGACTTATGTAAGAAATCAACGTTATGTGTAGAAAATGACTGTATATTCGCGTCATAATTTTGGTAATGGACGTAGGAGAATTCTGGCTTCTTTGGTTCAAATGGCTCTGAACACTATGGGACTTAAGATCTGAGGTCATCAGTCCCCTAGAACTTAGAACTACTTAAACCTAACAAACCAAAGGATATCACACACATCCATGCCCGTGGCAGGATTCGAACCTGCGACCGTAGTGGTCGCGTGGTTCCAGACTGTAGCGCCTAGAGCCGCTCGGCCACACAGGCCGGCCAGGCTACTTTATGTGTGACAAAAACTGGGAACTTATAATAGCAGCTTTGCATATTAAATGTGTGCTGATGACACACGTTTAAGCAAAGAAAATAAAACCTACTTTTACGAGATTTCCGAACTTTCAATGAAGATCAAGACTCCGTTTTTCCACCCGAAAATTTATTATGAATATTTTCAGGAACAATCATAACGAGATTTACGCGGCCTCAGTAATTGTAGATATTAGGTGCTGTTTTCATCAACGCTGCTTTTTCATCACCTTGTAAGTACCTACGTTGCAGAGTGAAGAGACACTGAGCAGACGTCGATCTGAGGTAGGTGAAAATCAATTTGCAGCTTGCTTTAGTGAAAGAGGACTAAGTGACAGTTCCGTCGCACACTGTCAGAGGTATCAGAACGATTTTCGCTGACGAATTTCGACTCCGTCGTTTCCGTAGTATGCTACCTTAGATCAAACTGAAAGTTTGTAACATCATCACTGAATCATTCTATATAATGCACCTCACCTTCTTTAGAGATAAGCAAGGATATTAATAAATATAATCTTTACAAGGACAACAGCAGTCCTTTGCTCTGAAGTTGGTTGCTAAGGTTTACAAGCGTATTGACGTGCTAAAACTTCTAATTCAGAAACAGATAGGTTATCATACAGGGAAAATAATTTTGTAAAAGGTGTTAAAATTGGATCTAGTGCCTTCTGCTAGCACCAGCTAACAGTAGTAAATCAAGATTGGCCAAGTCTGCTCTTTTAATGGTATGTTGTGCACTCACATCGAATGCCAATATTATTGTTATTTTATTGTCATATATTCACTTAAATAATATTGGAAACTGCACAAAAATTTGTACTACATTTAGACATTGTCAGAAAAATAATAGGGAAGACCGCAGTCGAAGGAACAGAAAACAAGAAATTAGCGCGTTCCTCTACATCTACATCTTCATATACATGATTACTCTGCAATTGACATTTATGTGCTTGGCAGAGGGTTCATCGAACCACAATCATACTATCTCTTTACCATTCCACTCCCGAACAGCGCGCGGGAAAAACGAACACCTAAATCTTTCTGTTCGAGCTCTGATTTCTCTTATTTTATTTTGATGATCATTCCTACCTATGTAGGTTGGGCTCAACAAAATATTTTCGCATTCGGAAGAGAAATTTGGTGACTGAAATTTCGTAAATAGATCTCGCCGCGACGAAGAACGTCTTTGCTTTATTGACTTCCATCGCGTATCATATCTGCCACACTCTCTCCAGTATTACGTGATAATACAAAACGAGCTGCCCTTTTTTGCACCCTTTCGATGTCTTACGTCAATCCCACCTGGTAAGGATCCCATACCGCGCTGCAATATTCTAACAGAGGACGAACGAGTGTAGTGTAAGCTGTCTCTTTAGTGGACTTGTTGCATCTTCTAAGTGTCCTGCCAATGAAACGCAACCTTTGGCTCGCCTTCCCCGCAATATTATCTATGTGGTCTTTCCAACTGAAGTTGTTCGTAATTTTTACACCCAGGTACTTATTTGAATTGACAACCTTGAGAATTGTACTATTTATCGATTAATCGAATTCCAACGTATTTCTTTTGGAACTCATGCGGATCACCTCACACTTTTCGTTATTTAGCGTCACCTGCCACCTGACACACCATACAGCAATCTTTTCTAAATCGCTTTGCAACTGATACTGGTCTTCGGATGACCTTACTAGACGGTAAATTACAGCATCATCTGCGAAAAACCTCAGATTGTCACCCAGGTCATTTATATAGATCAGGAACAGCAGAGGTCCCAGGACGCTTCCCTGGGGAACACCTGATATCACTTCAGTTTTACTTGATGATTTGCCGTCTATTACTACGAACTGCGACCTTCCTGACAGGAAATCACGAATCCAGCCGCACAACTGAGACGATACCCCATAGGCCCGCAGCTTGATTAGAAGTCGCTTGTGATGAACGGTGTCAAAAGCTTTCCGGAAATCTAGAAATACGGAATCAACTTCAGATCCCCTGTCGATAGCGGCCATTACTTCGTGCGAATAAAGAGCTAGCGACGTTGCACAAGAACGATGTTTTCTGAAACCATGCTGATTGCGTATCAATAGATCGTTCCCTTCGAGGTGATTCATGTGTTATTGTCATATCGATAATTCGCTCTCAATTTCTTAAATGGAAACATTGGATATACAAGTTGTTCCTTGGAAACACCGACGAAATATTTGAAGAGTTATTCCAGAAATAACATGGAATACAAAAGGTGGATGAGAAAGCAACGTTACGCAGTTCATGTGCCTGACGTTCATTATTAATACTGAGTGAATTATTAAAAGATTCTGAACTGGACAGCAACGAATTCATTGAACTGTAACGGCTCGATTCTAGGCAGGTGCCTTAAAGTGAGCCACGTGCTGCAGAGGGCCTACCCAGCGTTGCGTCACGGCCCTCAACGGGCACCGACGCCCACTTACCGTTCAATGCCCCCGCCTAAAATTCAGTGCCCGGGCATTAGCAACATTTTCCACTTGGCATACGAGACGTCTGCATCCCAGCATCACGGAAAACCCTTTTAATTCAAATAAATACTGGCCGTTCGGGCAGGCTGGGCACCTTTCGAAGCAGAGAGTCATCGAGTCGTCAAGCGCCATAGAGCCAATCTCCACCATGATCTCACTTCTGCTCTGCCGTCATCGTGACAGGATCGCCTGCTAAGGCGGTCCGGCAGCCGCCTTATTAGTCAGGGGTCGAACTGAAATCCTCCCAGACACCCAACCACAGTGCACTTGCCAGAGCGAGTCGCCAAAAGCCACCCATGAGTCGAGGTTCTCTCACTGCATGCTTGCGCCGGTCACTTGCCACAGCCGGGCGGGACTCAGCGTCCATACTCAGCGGGCAGTGACAGCTGCCACGATGCAGCTCTGTCGCTGTACAAGATTGTCTACGATGCAGGGTCACATCACGCCTGGCTGTGCTGAGCATAGCAGCGGCCTGTGTCCTATACAACGCTTCACTGTCACTGAGTATGCCGGTCAAGATTCATCTTCTGGCTGCCGCCGGATAGGACTTGAACTTGGTATAAACTAATAAAAAGCATCTGCTGCCTTCGAGCGGCTTACGTACACTGCGAACCACCATCTTCCATAGGAAATTACCACTAAAACGCACTGGATGTTCAGAATGCAAGCTGTACGTGTTCATATACGGCTTGTAGCAAATTTCTCTTGGCATGCGCCTAGGAGAGACCAAACGTTCCCAACTAGTCCACGTATCACTCGAGGTGTGTATTATCTTACTCCATCGGTCCATGTTCATGTACGACTAGGTGTCCGCTGTACTAACAATTGGCGTACAGGAATACACCGGTTTTCAGTACACATTTTTAGTAAACCCTCTTCAGCGGAATTTCTAGTATTTGTCCTCTTCGACAATCTCGCAGACATAAATATGGGCGGTGATGAAATTTTCTTGTTGTCATTGTTGTTGTGGTGTTTAGTCTGAAGACTGATTTGGTGCAACTTTCCAAGCTACCCTATCCTATGCAAACTTCTTCATCTCTGAATAACTGCTGCAACATACATCCGTCTAAATCGGCTTCCTGTATTCATGTCTTGGTCTTCTTCTACGGTTTTTACCATCCCTCTCCCTCACTTCTCTCCAACACTAAATTCACGATTCCTTGATGCCTCAGAATGACTCCTATCATCCGAGTCCCGCTTTTTGTCAAGCTGTGCCACAAATGTCTTGTCCCTGCAGTCCTACTCAGTGCCTCCTCATTAGTTACGCGATCTACCCATCTTATGAGGGGAATTCTTCTCTAGTACCACAGTTCAAATGTTTCTGTTATCTTCTTGTCTAAATTGTTTATCGTCCATGTATAACTTCAAAACATGGCTCCATTCTAGACAGGTACTTGGAGAAAAGGCTTCCTATCATTTAAATTTATATCAGATGTTAACAGATTTTTGTTCTTTAGAAGCGCTTTCTTGCCGTTGCCAGTCTACATTTTATATGCTCATTACTTCGGCCATCATTAGTTACTTTGACGGCAAAATAGCGAAACTCATCTACCACTTTACGTGTCAATTTTTCTAATCTAATTCCCACAGTATTACTTGATTTAATTAGATTGCATTCCATTACCATTTTTTTGCTCTTCTTGCTGTTCATCTTATAACCTTCTTCCAAGACACTTAACATTCCATTCAACTGATCTTGTAAGTCTTTTTTTGTCCCTGACAGAATTACAATGTCATCGGCAATCCTCAAAGATTTTCTTTCTTCTCTGTACATCTGTTCCTGCTCCAAATGTTACTTGTCTTTCCTTTACTGCTTCCTCTGTGTACAAATTTCATAGCGTTGGGGATAGGCAACAATTCTGTCTCACAACCTTCTCAGCCCCGCTTTCATTTTATGCCCCTGGACTCTTGTAACTGCCGTCTCATCTCTATACAAGTTGTAAATAGCCTTTGGCTCCCTGTATTCTACCTTTGCTACTCTCATAATTTCAAAGAGAGTATTCCACTCAACACTGCCAAACGTTTTCCATATCTACCAGTGCTATAAACGTAGCTTTGGTTTTCCTTAACCTATAATGTAACAGAAGTCGTAGGGTTGATACCGGCTAGCAAGTTCCCATATTTCTCCGAAATCGAAAATGATCTTCCCCGAGGCTGGCTTCTAAAAGTTTTTCCATTCCTCTATAAATAATTCGAGTTACTGTTTTGAAACCTTGACTTATTGAACTAATAGTTTGGTAATATTTACACCTGTCAGCACCTGCTTTCTTTCGAGTTAGAATTATGACATTCTTCTTGAAGTCTGAGGGTATTTTGCCCGTCTCGGATAGCTTGCGCACTGACGGATAGTTCGATCGTGGCAGGCTCTCAGAAAGCTGTCAGTAATTTTGTCGTCTAGTCCAGGGGCCTTTCAGTGTTCTGTCAAATTCTTGTCGCAGTTTCATTTCACCTTCATCTATGTTGTATAGTCTTTGTTCTATACTGCCTTGAAGTTCGTCTCTGCCGTGTAGATCCTCTATATATTCCTTCCACCTTCCAACTTTCCCTTCTTTGCTTAGGACTATTTTTGTTGTGGATTGGCAAGACAGCCACTATGAGAGGAAGCCGAAAGGCACGCGTTTTAGCTCACGCAGACTGGCGTGAGGTCTGGAACAGGTCAAGGAAATGAGACTAACAAAAAACGTACGTAGCTGCTGGAATACTTAACTTTAATCCATAATTGGTGAACATCGCTCTTGACGGTACATGTTTTACAGCATTATTAGTAACTGGTAATGGCGCCTTGCTAGGTCGTAGCAAATGACGTAGCTGAAGGCTATGCTAACTATCGTCTCGGCAAATGAGAGCATATTTTGTCAGTGAACCATCGCTAGCAAAGTCGGCTGTACAACTGGGGCGAGTGCTAGGAAGTCTCTATAGACCTGCCGTGTGGCGGCGCTCGGTCTGCAATCACTGATAGTGGCGACACGCGGGTCCGACGTATACTAACGGACAGCGGCCGATTTAAAGGCTACCACCTAGCAATGTGGTGTCTGGCGGTGACACCACAGTTTTCTTACCTGAGCTCTAGTTTATGCAGCTCCTTCTCTCTTCTGCAAAGGCTTCTTTAACTTTCCTGTTGGCAGTATCGATATTTTGTCTTACGAAAAATGCTTCTAAATCCCTAGTCACTCGTGCTCAGCCATTTTGTGCTTCCTGCCAATCTCACTTTTAGTCGTTTGTATTCCCTTTCGCTTTGTTTACTTGCTACACTTTTAGATTTTTTCCTGTCATCAATTAAATTCAATATCTTATATGATAAATAAGGTGTTCTACTTAGCCTTTTTTGTTTACCTATTTGATCTTCTGCTCCCTTCACTATTTAAATTCAGAGGAATACTGTTTCCTGTCCCCAGTTCCAGTCAATCGTTGCCTGATGGTCCATCTGAAACGCTCAACAACATCTGGTTCTGTCAGCTTGTTCAAGTCCCATCTCCTAAGTTTCCTCCACTTTTGCAAACTGCTTCAGTTTTGATCTTCCGTTCATAACCAATAAATTGTCGTTAGAGTCCACTTCTGTCCATGTAAAAGTCTTACAATTTCAAATCTGCTTCCGAAACCTGTCTTACCAGTATATTATCAATCTGAAACATTTTCGTTGTTTCTTTCATGATTCTCTAAAGAAGTTTAACGGTGATTAAAAGAAGCTCTGGACCAAAATTCTACCAGGCGACTTCCTCTTTCATACCTATCTTCCAGTCCATAATTACCTACTGTTTGTCCTTCTCTTTCTTTAATTATTATCGAATTACAATCTCCCACCACAGTTAAATATTCGTCTCCCGTAACTCTCTGAACAATTTCTTTTATCTCATTATACTTTTGTTGAATCTCTTTATCAGCTGCAGAACTAGTTGTCATATAACCGTGGAATATTGTATTGGGTGTGCGCTTAGGATCTATCTTAAATAAAATTATAGTGCCTAGAATAAATCTGAGCACGGATGCAAACGAAATTGTTTAACTCTGTAGCACTGATAAAAATGCGCATTGCGCTTTGTATATACATCCATTTCCATATATTCACGTATATTTTTGACTGAGGTATCGTCACAAATGGGATACCAGGAAATTAGCAAAACACGTTATTGCAACCAAAAGTAATTCAGTTTTTTTTTAATGAACGAATAATTACTGAAACGCAGACAAATGAAAACACTCTCTCATTCGACAGGAATGTAGTATTCGTTGGCTCATATTTCCTCTCTGTTCTCCTGAAAGCATCTGATACAGATTCTTCTGAGATGAAATGGGTATTGTACGTCTCGGCGAATTGATCGACAGCAGTCTTCCACCATAATTTTCACTGTAGAATCACAGAGAACATTTTCCCAATATATTGACGTCTTCATGGTACAACGTACCTTAGGGCCGCTGATACCAACCAGATCTTTAGGGAAAAATATCTAAATGACACTTCGAGAAAGTGGATCTTCAAGCTCATAAATCAATTTATCTAACGTTCTCCAGTCTACAACAATAATGTAGCGACGTTTTTTCCGTTAACTAAGAACTTAATAACAGTCTTTCTGAACAATATGCAAGGCTTCTTCCCATTCAGTTTTTTTTATACAGTATTGACAACGAGCGCGATTTTTCCAATGTCAGGTACAACAAATACACCTTCTACGAGTTTCGCTTCTATATAAGACCGAAATTCTCGGAGAAAAACTTGAAGCATTCCCGATCCTTCAATAAGGGTTTCACAAACTGTTTAATTAGGCTCAGACTAACGTAAATGTAGACGAGGTAATATAATTGTTTTTGCACGTAACGCTCTTCTTTCCTGGCTTAAAATTTTTTTTTTTTGCAAATCATTTAATGCTATCCCATACACAGAAGATTCATATTGATTGAAATTTTATATGAAACATGTATCATTAAAACAATTAACGTACACTTTTGAAAATATTGAGTATTAACTGCACAATATCGTGAGCGATTTTACTTCATTTCTGTAATATTAGAATTGAGTACAGTGAAACCCACAAGAAATAGAGACTTTCATTATAAATCTTCTTCTTCATCTTTGATTTGTGTAATTAGCATTTGAAAGGCGTGACGACACACATTGGTCGAAATGATATAAATGGCGAAAAAATATTGACTTGAGCATTCATCTCAAAGAAACTACCTGAAACGATATGTCATCGATTGACGTTTGCAAAAAGAGAGAGAGAGGAAATTGTCTGATAATACTTAATGACATTAGAAACGGACTAAGCTAGCAGATAGCTAAGGGAAAGGTACAGCAAAGCGGAAGGTGGGGTGCGTCCTGTCGATAGCTGTCATAAGGCAGGTGCACCAGTGAACAAGGAACAAGACAGTTGCTAATTTTATTTCTAGGAATAGGATTGTTTGCTTTTAATTACGCTGAGATAGCAGCTTAGATTCAGTCAGACCACACAACGCAGACCCAACTGGTAATGGTGCGTAAATACGCATGAGAGTGACAAAAATATGGAAAGAAGTGCAGGCTTCAACATAAATGTAGATTATAGCAAAGCCTGCAGAGTGCTCTGTTGTATCTGACCACGAACGGCACCTGGGCAATTTCCTCAATACGGCGCAAGTGTAATTTGTGTAGATGAGAGTGCCTTAAGACGGGGCTAAGTGAATTCGAACGTGGGAAAACTTTTGGTGCACGTATGGTGGGTGCTTCCATAACCAAGGCAGCCGAAGTGCTTGGTACTGCTAGAAGCAGCGTTTCGAAGATTTATACCGCATACGAAGCAAAGAAAGCTGAAAAACATAATACGGCTAGTCACAACGTGAACAGAAGTGCGCGTGTTGAGTGATTATGACAGACGGTTGTTGAGTATGCTGTGTGCTGTAATTCCATAACTATTCCTCAGTGATTCAAATGCCATTAATAGGGAAATGTTGCCCCGAAGCCATAAAACCTGTGCTAAGGAGCAGTGGAAGATAATTGTTTGGTCTGATAAGTCTTGTTTCAAACTGTTTTTAGCTTCTGGTCAAGTATCCGCCTCAGGAGAGAAAATTGGCGCGGGTTCGATAATGATTTGAGCAGCCACATGGTGGTATTCCATGGGTCCCATGGTTCCTCTGGATGGTCGCATTATAGTACCAAAGATAATTTGCTTATTTTCGTTTATAGAGGCCATCCATGGCACAATGTTTGTTCTCCAATGCAGATGTTGTGTTCCAAGACGACAGGACCCTCACTCATACAGTCTGCATAGTTCAGTACTGGTTTTGTGAACACGAGGATGAACTGCCGTATCTTCCCTGGTCATCACAGTCATCAGATCTGAACTTTATTTTGCTTTTGTAGTCTGCTATGTAGAGAGGGCTGCGTCATCGCTATATCCTTCCATCATCGATATCTGCACTGGCCTTTATTTTTAAAAAGAATGAGATAAGGTTTCCTTGGAAACCATGTAACACTTATATTTATTTATTCTGGGACGCCTGTATCGGGTTTCCTACACCGTCTTAGGTATGGTAACGTTTCGTCCTTTTGGTGTTTCCCCTGTATGTAACGCATTCAGAATATTATTACGCCCCACGAACACTTCCTCTGTGCGAAGACGAAATCACCGCCCTTCCTCTTGACTGAGCGGTATGTTAATAACAGGTCTCTATATTACATCATATTAAATCAATCATATTGCATATATTATACAGAAATAAATCTCTCCTGTTCCTGTAACATCTTTAAAAATTCATGTACTCCTATTCTGAGCGGCTTCTTCTGAAGACTTTGGGCTGATATCAGCGACTCATATATTTTCCTCCAACTACAGACTTGCTAATCCAGGTTATATTGCATTACTCCTTTGCATTTGTTCTTCTGCTACCAATCTATTACAAAGATTTCGCAATGTCCCTTTCAGGGAATGTATGAAGACTACACGTAAAAAAGGCTTGATTCACATTTCTCATTGACTCCACAGTTTAGCAGTTCAACTTTTCTCCGATATACATGCACATCGAAAGCTGTTAGCTGTTGTGTAAAATCGATAGATAGGATTTAGAGGAAGCTAGACTTACTTAGGGTCTGTCTCAAACGGATGTCAGAATTAAGGGTAGGCCCAATTGAAAGCTTAGGCAAAGGTGATAAGCCGACACTGTGTCTTCCCAACACAACTTCAACGGCTAATTGTGTAAATAAAGTACGCTTCTTTCGGTAGCAGTTCTTGGTCACTGTTGAATTGCCTATTTCACTTTTAACAGCCATAGATGAAAGGATTATTCATTCAGGAGAATGAAAATGCTGGCAGTGAGGCTCGATGGTTGAACGGCTTGATAAATACACTGACTGATATCTGTCTGTAGTAACTCCAAACTCATACTAGATGTTGGTGTCTCTGTTAAGTGAGTTCCCAATAACAAGAGAAAACAGTTTTACAGACTAATAGTAAATGTTAAAAAGCAGAATAAAATAATTTCTATATTTTTAAATTACCTGTGGCTGTAATCAGGCTTACAGCCTGTGCAGGAGCATTAATCTACTTCTTTAAACCTAAAGTGCGTGGTTTCCAAGTCAAGTTAGAGTTATTACAAAATGGGTCTGAGCACTATGGGACTTAACATCTAAGGTCATCTGTCCCCTAGAACTTAGACCTACTTAAACCTAACTAACCTAAGGACATCACACACATCCATGCCCGAGGCAGGATTCGAACCTGCGACCGTAGCGGTCGTGCTGTCCCAGACTAAGCGCCTAGAACCGCTATGCCACTCCGGCCGGCAGTTATTATAGTCACAAACAACTAACTCTGTCTAACTCTCGTATTTCATCCTTTAACCACATTATAGCTGAAAGACCTAGCGCTGTATTTACTAAAACAGTGTCCTACACTACGTAATATCAAATCTTAATGGTAAACTACAGCTTCATATACACTCAACAAGCCACTGCACTTAGAATGAAGGACGGCACATCGCACCAATGTCACCTACTTTTGACATAGTCTGTTCCCTACCCAAGCCGAAGAGAAATACCTACGGACGTGTACTAGTTCCACTTATACTCTAACTATCCCCAATCGAGACATATGATGCTGGCTACATAATGTGTTATTTTTGTTGATATCTAAATTTCAACAATGGACCAGACCTTTTCCTATTGCAGATGTCTAACTTTCAATACAAACCGAACATTATCTGTACACAAACAAAAGCATGTTTTCCGGATATTTTCTATTTTCTTATTCGTTTGTATACTTGTTTTAATCACATTAGAATGTAATTCAAGAGTGTTAATTAAAAAGTAGCATTCATGTTAGTATTAATAGTATAATAATGACGTACTTTGCAAATACTTGTAAAATATGCTTACCTTTCAGGTATCAAAACAATTTTATATAGAAGTGTTGGTTAATTTATAAACATTTGACATACAATACGTTTCTTGTTCTTTCTGTCAAATTTAACTGTTAGTTGACACATACTCAAATCGTCGAATAACTTATTTTAGAATTTTCTGCATCTTGGATAAATTTCTGCGGCCGCCATTGGTACTGAGACAAAAGAAAAGATATCGGCACAGCATCGGCATCTAGATCTGCATAGATGCTGCGGAAGCCACCGTATGTTGCGTGGCGAAGGGTACCCTGTATCACTACTTGTCATTTCCCTTTCTGTTACAAGCGCAAATAGAGCGAGGGAAAAACGACTACCCGTACGCCTCCGTATGAGCCGCAATTTCTGGTATCTTTTCTTCGTCGTCCTTACGCGCGATATATGTTGGTGGCAGCAGATATATTGTTCGAACCTGCCGGAAACTACTCTAGCTGCCCACTCTGAATTGCTTAGATGTCTTCCTTTTATCCGATCTGGAACGGATCTCTAACATTCGAGCAGTACTCAAGAATAGCTCGCACCAGGGTCCTGTATGCGGTCTCCTTTCCAGGTGAATCACTCTTTCCTAAAATTTTCCCAATAAACCGAAATCGACCATTTATTTTCTCTACCACAGTTTCCACATGCTCGTTCCGCCTCATACAGCTTTGAAACGTTACGCCCAGATATTTAAGCAACGTTATGTGTCAAGCAGGACACCAGTAATAGTGTATCCGAATACAACGGGTTTCTTCTTCCTATTCCTCCACATTAACTAACATTTTTCCATATTGAGGACTAGCTGCCATTCGTCACACCAATTGGAAATTTTGTCTAAGTCGTCTTGTATCTATCGACAGGCACTCAACTTCGACACCTGCCGTACACAACTGCATCATCAGCAAACAACCGCAGATTGCTCTTCACCCTGTCCACCAAATAATTTATGTATATAGAGAACAACAGGGGTCCTATCACAGCAAGACATCTGAACTCATGCTACTAAAATAATAATCTCAGTTTCTACAGATATTTTGCAAAATTCATGGATTTAAGTAAAATTCCATAACATGTTTGGGATATGCCGCTCGGAATATACAAAAAATTGATGACCACATAGCGTTCATTATTTCAGGTCCCAGCTGGTTGACCTCGTTCATTTTCTTTAAAAAATTATTCTACATCTTGCTTACGGAATACTATTTTTGACATGATTCTATCCTGATTTCACCTAGTCTGTTCTTTATTTGATTCAGCTTCGACGTGAGATTTGCATTTCTCGGTTGCGTCTCAGCCCCTTTATCTTGAATGACAATTATTAGATGGAGGGTGATCTTTCATCAGATCGTCTAAGGATGCGTTGACTTCTCGTTAAAAACGACAGACTGTCACTCGATTTCCCAGTTGACTATGTTTCTACACCACACAAGTCTCTGTGGTCTGTGGCACGGTACCAGCAGTACGCGACGCTTGGCAGTTCAAGATGACTTCCAGTAATTCAGTTGGTGGTACCACTCTGAGTGTAACTTTGGCCTGGATTTTAACTGTTGTCTTCCGTCTATTCGCAGGATGCGGCCGAACAAACTGTCGATCTTCTCGTGGTACAATCTTTTGTGGTGCACCCGTACCTACTCTTTTTGCCAGAATGTTGTAATGAGTCCTATTCCCCACCAATCCATAAGCAGTCTGCAACGTACCGTCGGGCTTCACTATTTAAACATCAATGTTTATACAAAATATTAATCGTACGTCAATCGAACACACAGCGCTATGCCACAAGACACACAACTGAGGCACACGTTGTGGGAATACAGTACTGTGCTTTCGCGTATGCATTTTTAAGCCAAATGAAGTCATATGATGTAAACAAGGTTGACAGTGGAGTTGTCAGTAATTTTTTAATTTACTGCTCTTACGTAACATATAACTTGAAACAGCCACATGAAAGCCTTCACACACTCACTCATTAGGCATGCATAAGTATGACGTCATAAATTTTTAGTACAACACAATACCGAAATACTTATGCAGCTAGTGCAGTACCGTGGAAAGCTTATGGTGACACTTAAATACCAAGTACTATTTCGTTAAGCGAAAATATGATCTCTCGAACAGGAGCTGTACTGTCAAATAGCATTAATGAACCTAAATGATGCCACACAAAATTACCATTTCATTTCATCGCAATAGGTAATTCCTTTTGCCACAATTCCAGTAGGGTACAACACCAAAGATCTTATTTTATCTTTGTGGGTATGAATGTCATTAAATCTCTGAACTACGGTGTTATCATTGCCAAAAGTTTCTTCTAAAATTTAAAATCGTTTAAGAAACGTTAAAAGCTAGCACTTCACAAAATTTTCAGCACTTACATATTTTGCCAGACAAACGCATCGTCGAAGTGTGTATGATAATTTAGGTGGCGAGGTGGCATTTTCCTCTCGCGCAGTGCCTCCGGTACACCTCTGTAGGTAATATTCAGTGGCATTAAAGGAATTTCTCCATCCTCACAACATACTGCCTCTTAATTTATAGCGAGCCAGCTCTCTTCCGCTGAGCACCGCCATTACACGCCACACCTGTTCTCAGACCGCACCACCTGCTGCTCAACAACAAACCATGTTTCTGTAGGCGGCGCTTACTAATGTTATCTAAATACAAATACTTTCTTTCGTACATACATTCTACTATTGGTGTACAGTTTAAATGTTTAACGCACGTGTAAATCTGTCATTAAAATAACTGAAAAAGTTACAAATTTGCAAAGGCAATACAAAAACAGAAATGTTCACCACGCCACTAACAGGGAGACTGGTTCTGAGTTTTGTAATACTTTGGCGTATATAATCATATGCTTCTCATTAAATAACACGATAAACTCAGAAAGAAGGGGCAGAGAAATGAGTTGTGCGTCTATTTCTCGAAATTACTGTGTCATTACCTGACGTCCCCCTAAAGCCAAAAGTATGTGCGATTTGTCGATGTGATGCTCCCATGTCCCTCATACTAGTGATTCAACCTTTCACCAACTCCAGAAGCACTCACCGTCATATTATCAGATCCGAAAGCTGGCTCCACGTGGACGTCATCGGGCATGCTGTGTTCCGGTTTCAACCTGAAGAGCATCAGTAACGTTAGACACACCCATTACCCACCATGTACTCAGACCTTCTTTTCTCTGTATTCAGAATAGGCTCACATAGGAATGAAATTGTATTTGACTTGTTCCACAGGCGTGTAAGTGCTAGAGTACATGTTTTCTAACGTTCGCTCGAACGGTTAATGGTGTAACACTTTCTATCTCCGTCAGTGTAATATATCCATATATGAATACATGTATGTATGAGAAACCCTGCCAGGATAGAAAACTATTTGCCAAGAAAACTTCTGAGATTAATTTACGTGACAGGAGTATATGTGAGACCAACACTAGTAGACTTGGGTCATGGCCACATGGCTGACTTCAAGTAATATTCAGTTCTGCTGGTGTTCTGGGAAAGTTTTGTCCCTACTTATCCACTGCTCTTCCTCTGCTGTCCAAGAGCTCTGTTTCATCATTGTCTGCAGTTGATCTCTGTATTAGTTTTGATGACTTGTGATACGAGTATAAAGCGAATCTCTTTCACCTAATCTATCTTCTCGTACTTCTCCGTGATCCTAACACTTAATCTCTCTCTGTTACACGAGTAACAATTTCGACTACCAGCAGGAAGTGAGAGTCAATATACCTTTGCTGCCAGAATCATTAGTAGAATTCACGGTCTTCTTGAGTTTTGCTTCAGTTTCCACAGAATGGACTGTAGTAATACGTCAATAGAGTCACAGCTAGTTAAGAGGTTTCATTTTCAACGGCTTTCGTTTATTTCAGATAATATACACATTGAATATTAGTCACAATTATGAAAGGTACCGTCAATGCTCGCAGTCTCGTTTTAATCACAGAAAGTATAATAAAGAAGCAGAGATAACAGTCTTGTAAAAGAGTACATCTACTGTCCCAGTAAAGTGTAATTAGAAAATTCCAACCATATCTTTGTATAGTAAAACCTACGACTATTCCGAATGTCACCAAATATCATGAAAATGATGTTAAACTCACAAAAGCTCACATTGTGGATTGTTAGCAATTATTTCTCAAAGACTCTTTTAATTAAAGTGAGGTAAAAAAGCGTTAATGCACAGTACGACAGAAAGTAGTCTTTCGAAGGCAGTTCATAATATTTTGCAGAGTGTAGACCAAAGTGTAGGTGCAGATTTGTAGTGTTCACCTTATTTATCAGCAGATTCGTGGTCTGAAATCTTCGAATCTCCGTTATTTAAATATAGGGGAAAAAATATTTTTGTTTATTAAACTGAAGAAATTCACATACAAACTGTGTAAACGTTAGACCGACTGGTGCAAACTTAACTACATCTACAGCTATATTATTACACTCTAATTCACAATTAAGTGCCTGATTGGAGGTTCATCGACTCCTCTCATCGAGAGATTTAAAAATAATTTTCGAGATTAAGCATCTCGCTTTTGATAACGGAGAAGGTTCTTTGTATATTCTACTTTGATAAAAGCAATAAAAGTAATTAGAGTTGAGTTTATCTTCACAAAAGAAATGTTTCGCAAAACAATAGTGGCTTTTTCCTACCACTATCATTTCCACCCTTCCCTCCTCCGTTTGCGAATAGTCTGTGGTAGACTCACTCGGGGTACACTCATAATTATCTTTACATCTGTCAATTTTTCCCATTATGAACGACGCATTGAGGTTAATATACCAAGCGTTCGTACCTCTTTTTCTGCTTCTTGCTTCATTCTCAGTGCTCTTCCAAGACTGGCATTTTTATAATCCATAATAAATAAAGCCGTGGAAAGTAGTGTATGTGTGCATAACGTTACAACAAAAGATCTCGGTAGCTTTTGGATCAATTTTATCTCTCTTTAAATGTAACAGAAATATAAGGAAGTATTTCCAGACACAAGGTATTTCTTTTTTTCTCTAGGTAAAACCTATCACATTAAATATATTCTTTGCAGCCTTCTCCACTCCAATTATCTACATTTATACGATTCTCAGGTCTTCTCCACGTAGTTTACTGATCGCAAGTTCTTTGATAATATTTTTCAGTTCTATAACTCTTGATCGCTTTTATTCAGTGTGGATCTCTGTTGGTTTCTATAATTTCTGTAATGTTCACCAATCACAAAAATAGCTGATCTACTTTCCTTGTTTTTCAATTCGAGAGATCTGTTCTTTATTTTTCAACATAAAACTTTGTTTCTTGGTAGCGTAGTGGGCCCCCATTAAAAATGAGTCGTACTCCATGGTGTTATTTGTCTTGAGGTCATTTTACTGTTTTCGCGAACCGTTTTCATTAAACCTACTTTTTTCTCCTCTGCTGATCTATACGGCGATTTATTTAAATTTGAATAAAGTTTTTCCATTTCTTCATAGATTCGTTAGAATATAGTTGCTTATTCTCTTGTTTGATAGGTTTCTCCTCAATTTCTATCTGTTTGACGACTACTACCTCCATACCTGGTTTCTTTCATGCTTCGCGTTTCTGTATCTTTCGTTTCGAAAATTTACAACATATTCCAATATTCAGTTTCTAATCAAATTAATGTCTTTAATTTTTGCCTACACGTTGTTAGAGGCGGAAGGGGTGGGAAGGTAATACCAATAATAGGTATGAACTTAATCGTGAACTACGACTTACTGCGATAAAAATAAGGGACACAGAAAGTTAGCAAACCATAATTGAATGTGGATTGGCAAGAGGAGTCATGTTATATCAATGAAAAGGAAAATCGGGTACAGGAAATCAAGAAGACTGCAATAGCAAAGTGTTTATTGAACTAATCTTGAAAGTGAAGAGCAAGAGATCATAAATCTCTAGGTACAAAATTAACATTTTCTCTCAGTGTGTTCACTGTGCGGCTGGTCCCGCTGGAGGTTCGAGTCCTCCCTCGGGCATGGGTGTGTGTGTTCGTCCTTAGGATGATTTAGGTTAAGTAGTGTGTAAGCTTAGGGACTGATGACCTTAGCAGTTAAGTCGCATAAGATTTCACACACATTTGAACATTTGAACATTTTTCTTAGTGTGTTCATTAAGCTTCGTTAGCAAGAGTGGCAATATAATTCCATGTAGCATACCTGGAGATTAATGAAGCTAGTTATGATAACATTACCACCACTTTGCAAGCGGGTCACATAAAGCAGTTTAAAGTACCATACGATTTTGTATTAAAGCATATAGAGATACAAAAATCATTCTTCTAAAATTTTGTTTAACTGGGAATTGTGGTAACTGTATTGCTATTTTCAAAAATGACCCACAGACAGTAGTTTAATGGGAAGCAAGTGACAGTGATTAATATAACACGTATTTTGTAATTATTATAATTGTTTAAAAATGACTGCTTCTGAAAGTATTAATACATTATATTGAAACACGTAAAAAAATTTGTGTTTCTTTTTAGACTCTTGATTGTAACGGAAATCAACTGTATTCTTTTACTATTTTATGCTCTGTTGGCTGCAGTATGATCGTAGAGTACACTATGAAAATTTGAACTAGATTTAACCCTAAGAGTTCCAACAATATGAAAAACATATAATTTTAAAACTTTACATAAAATTAACCTTTACTGCTATAATAAGCAACGAATTAAAGAAGAAATTGGAGAAAGTAAACAATAAGTTGTTTTAAGGACTGATTGCACTTGGAAATATAAATGTAAAATTTTTCATAAAATTAATTTTTGTTAGCGTAGTAAACAGAGAATACAGAATGAAATTGGCAAAAGAGAAACAATCAGTTGTTTTAATGGGGTAGTTTCACTTCGGAAGCACTGGGAAATACAATTTTCAAACACCCATCACTCCATAAGATATATTTAAAAGTATTTTTGCATTTTTCCTAAACACAGCCCTATCTCTCGAAATGTCCCTGAACTCACACTGTCTAAAACACATTATAATGTCTAAATAACAAACAACAATAAATTCTGTATGAAGGCTACATACTGTCCCTGCAATTTTATTTCGGTAATACTCATAAGAGTAGTAGTACAAACTGAAATCTACGTTACAGTAACACTATATATATTTCCTTTCTCTGTCAGTGATTTCCTCAGTATGGCAACTACAAAAAACCAGCATATCAGAATCTCCTACCACCACGAAGCACTATATCCGAACGTACTGTTGCTTTGAACTCTATAAGTGTCTCCTAAAATCCGCTTCATTCGTAGAAGTACATCAGGGTACCACTAGAAGTATCTGCCTTGCAGTAGCATTAGTGGCTTCAAGTGAAAGGCACCGGTGCCTAGAAAAATTAAGAAGATGGTAGTTTCAGCCAGATACAACTGGGACTCCAATGGTTAAACAGTGCAGTCATTTAGGAAATTGGAAACTAGGCATCCACTGCAGCTCCGTGTCTTACATCTTGAGCAGATACTCACCGTCACTGTTGCTGTAGGTGTGTATATGTAGTAAGAAAACTTGATGGAGAACAGAAAAATCTAGAGATTTTGTGAATTAATTGAAATATATGAGATGTGGTGGCTGGGATAATGTTGGACGGAGTACTGCCAGCAATAATAGTAAGCTTATATATGCAAGATATTTATCTAGCAAACAGCTTGAATATGAGAGTCATTAACCATCTTACTTTAACGAGCACTGTGTACTGTACAAGAACTAAACAGTATTTGGTGTAATAAGACATGCAGAATTGTTACTATCAAAGAGTTATCAATGACCGAATGCACTGAAGCGTTCTACTACAGTTTTAAAAAGTGAACAAAATTAAATTATCAATTTAACTGTGTGCTGAGATGGGGAGTGAAAATTATAATAGCTGGAAAACAGAGAAATGTGATACCTAAGATAACAATTAGTCGAATCATAGTGTTCGCTTTGTGCGTATATGCCATAAGATTGCTATCTGATTCTCTATGGGAGGTTAAGAAGAGAAGGAAAATAGGATGAGGGCTTTTAGGAAGCTGGAGACAACAGGTATTCACAGGACACTTTTGAACTGATGTAGAAAATAGATATTTCATTAAAAATTTAGAAATACACACAAAGGAATAAATTATGTTTTCCTATGCAGACAATTTCAGATAATACTTTCATCTGTCCTTCAACCATATTTAATGACCACGTTATTTATACAAATTAATGACGATATAGAACATTCCGTTTATTATAAGACGAACAAGGTAGAGACTTGTGTAGGTGGTCCGAAGCAACGGGACGGCTGTTGATACAGGTAAGTATTATCTAGCCTTTCTTTTGTAATTTGCTCATTTTCATTAAATGCTATATTCGGGTACACAATAGTGCAAGGCGAAAAGTCAGTATAGAGTTTAGTGTGAAATCTGTAAGATATATTACCTCTCTGGACCGCCATATATGATTACACTGCAACGCCAGTTTTGCGTTAAATACACAGACTGAAATACTGAACGTAAAAGGCCCATCTATCACTTAAATGTTTACTACAATAAGCTGGTGCTATCAGTGATAGCTAAAAAATGTGTTCATCCCTAGGGGGCACTGCTGGAGATAAATCAAGCGCGAGCAATATCCGAAAAACCTGGCGGTCAGTTGTTTCAGATAGGCAATCGGTTGTGTGTTCACGTAATAACTATTTGGCGCCTAGGGTGGAGGAGGGGATTGTGAAGAATGGCCATAATACTCTTCCAGCCAATGGCTAGTGGCCTCTCCCGGACGTCCCCAATAAGCTTAATGGCTTGAAATACGAGAAGATGACACAGCGCTGAGACAACATTGCGACTGGTACTACGTTGTATTTTGTGAAGAATGTCATAGGACACTTACTTCTATTACAGAATGAAGAAGAGGCCATCACTGCAGGTCCTGTACAATGCCAACAGCGTAGGGTATACATTCAATTTCCTCATTAGTTCTACAACGCCAGTGTTACCCTATGATCTCAGTTTAGTGGAGGCATTTGTATACTCAAAAGGTGCTGTCCCTTCGTATTTTCGAACGACCCAAGAAACTGATAGAGGTACCAAACATCATACGAATGCACTATAAATGGCAGTTACCACTTAAGTATTAGTGACACAGAACGCAATATATACTATTACAGTCTGCAACGTGCAGCATTACAAGTAAAGGTAGAACAGAATTCTGTGGGAAGAACTGATTTGAGTTTCACTGCGCCTGGTGGAATATATTAGTTATAGAAATGAGATACTATAATCTTTGGTCACGATTTCCAAACACTCTCCAAAACTCGAAGTTCTTCCTAAATTGACGTCAGTGTGACCAGAAAAAATAGCACAGGACAAAATGTTACGAGCTATTTATATCTTTTTTATTTCTTTGCTCGTTTCACTGTTCCTGTTTAACATTGGTTTCTTTCTTTACAATTTCAGACTAATGCTTATATTAAATAAGTAGTTACAGCGCCATAATTAACTCACGTTATTTTATTCTAGTACCATATTTTGAAGATCAACCGTGGGCAAAAATTGCTGTCACCTTCAGGAGATCGATGACGACGGCAATCAACTTCAACATGAGAAGCATCTAAAAGGGTCCCGAAAATGGTGTATTGTAACGCCGGAACCGGATGCATATGAATATACCCAGTAAATACTTACAATGTATACGATAAAAGAGTTTAATACAATTCCGAGAACCAACTCCAACGTGATACTGGATGTCTTTTCCTCGTGTTTGGTATTTGAATATTAGGTATTAATTCTCGAGGACACCAGGGAAACATAGGAAATGAAAGTGTTTCAATTCTTGGTGCTCGGATTACGAAACACTTCGCAAGATACAATTTAAAAAAACTCTGAAATAAATAACTAGTGATTTTATCTCATACTGATCTGTTTTGCAAATCTTCAACCTTTTGGTATATCTCGATTCACTTGACTAGCTGTGTGACTGTACCTCTCTTCCTCAGAAGTAGCAATTTGTCTTATCAACTCCAATTCCAAATACAAGAAATGTGTACTAAATTGCCTAAAAGCGTAGTTTTTTTAATTCTTTCTGTCTAACTATGTGTCTTGACCTTTCTGGAAACTGAGCTTTTCCATGTTCACTATTACGCACGTTCTCAGTTTTAACAGTGTCTACCCTTACCCATGTGTGCAGAGTCCAGGCAATTCATAATAGCCATTCATCTCTGCCAACCCTTTCTCTAGCACATCGTACATGACACGCTTTTCCACTCACCGTGGATTATGTCGAGCGAAAGACGGAGTATCCCAGGGGAACGTACCGCACCTCGGTGCGACGAAATTCGTTACCTATCCAACTGTAAAGATTCATGTGTAATCTTAAGACATCCATGACGTTTTCCTTGCCGTATTGTTCCTAGTTACCCATGTTAACGATTTCACAGACACTCATTCATTTTAAAAGAACTTTCCGTGCATAGTATAATTACAAATATAGATACAACAGGTCTGTTGATATAGTTTATCACGTCAAACATCATTACTAAAAATAAAATTTAAAATAGATATAACTAGTCCATCTTTTACGTTATTGAGGCACTGTTCGCACAAACCAAAAACAGGTTAATTTGTCACTGAGGTTTAGCAAATATCAGCTACTGTGCCAGCATGTTTAATACCTGCCACACAAAGTGATTCGCCCTGAGTCTTGTTGAAACCCTTAGCGAACGAAAACCTCATGAGAAACTGCAATCGCTTTATATCGAAGGGCATATTTAAACCACTGAATATCAGCTGAATGAAAGGAATGATTATGTCTTCACCTGCGGCATACTCCGTGAAGATGGTGGCCCCTATCACTTTCGCCAATAGATTGTTCAAGGCCAGCTCTGTTACTTTGCATATGTAACAACGACAACTAATCTACAAATAAGAGTTAACAATCGTGATTTTGTCAAATTCGCAAGATTTCGCTTGAACTGTGATCTATGGACGTCTGTTGGAACTATCTCCAAGACAGGTATTGCCGCTGCAATTTATTCTCGCGTTAGGAATAACAGCGAGTTTACCGCGACATATTTCGTTTGTTAGGCATTTAATTATTCATTGATTTTCTTCATTGTTCCGGCTGAATACAGGAATTTGATGCAAGTCTGCCAAGAACACTGAAGTAAATCTCTGAAGTCGTTTTCATGATGCTTGGTAACAACATTCCTCCTTTATATATTTCATATACACTGATCAGACAAAACATTTGGCCACTGCCCCCGCGACTTTGGGTTGAAGGCACGTGACGCCGTAACAAAAGTATGTAAGCGGAGGAAACACGGACGGGGGGATCACCCTATCGAAAGCATGGGATGTAAATGGGGAAATCCATTGAGATTGACAGATTATTATCAGGCAAGGCCAGTGAACGAGTGTCTCGTAAACGGCGAAGTTGGTCGCATCGCATGTTCACGTGCTACTGTCGTGAGCATCTACGGAAAGAGGTAGAAGGACATTGAAACCACAACTAGGCGCTAAATGGTTGGACGTCCACGTCTCTTCACAAAATGTGTGTTTCTGAGGCTTATTTGCTAAGTAAAGTAGAACAAATGGTGATCTGTAGCATTTCTGCCGAAAGAGCACTATGCTGGTGCACACGTAAGTGTTTGGAATTTCGCCGTTTATAGTACATTATTGAACATGGAGCTCCGCAGCAAACCACCCCTACGTGTTCACATGTTGACTCAGCGACATCGTCAGTTACGATTGGAGTGGGCACAGAACCATCGAGATTCGACAGTCGGTGGCTTTAAATGTGCAGCGCGCCACGGATTCTGGCTGATGGGAGCAGTATTATACTTGGGAGACATTCTCCTGCGCTTGCATGGATGGGACATGTGGTGGTAACCGAAGACACGCTGAAGTTGCGTGCTATATGCATACCTTCACGCTTGATGACTTCCCCGACGGCGATGTCATCTTTCAGCAGTATAACTGTCCGTATCTCGGAACCAGAATCTTACCACAGCGTCACAGTGAGCTCGCGTTGATGTCCTGGGGCCCAAATTCGTCTGATGTAAATCCTATGGAACCCGTCGGTATCGGTATCGGGCGCCGTCACAGCCTACGCATATCAGCGGCCCGTTATTTACGCGAATTACGATATGTTTTCAGAAATCTACCTCCAAAAACCTACCAAAAAATAACCGGGTCCCTGATACGGAGTATCAGTCATGTATTTCATTCTAAAGACGGAGAAATTAGCTATACAGCAGATGGTCATTTTGTTTTGGCTCATCAGTGTATTCTATACGTATACGTTTGTAGGCAGATTACGAAATTTTATGTAGACAGTGATCTTCCTCTTGTCGTGAAGAGAAAGTGCGCAAAATTCAATCAATGTCGGAATAAAATTGTAGATTTGTTTGAATTACAATCAGACATACAATCTTGTATATTGTCTGTGGATAGATGCACCATATACCATACGCCGTATTATCGTCTTGCCCGTATATTTCCCTTTGTTTGAACTTATATTACTGTTTCCCTAATAAGACAAATCCTCCAAATGCGTCCACCAATAGCAGCTAACTTCTGCTACTTTTTAAACTGGCAGCGACTTACATCACCACGAACGTGTCCCCACTACAGCCAACAAATATGAAACTGCGAAGGCCGTATCGCAAGTAAGTTTCAATCATTGTTTTCCACACGGAAGTTTTATTGCCTGAAACAAGTACACCATCGCACCATTAACTACACACCTTGCATTATTTTTCGACATAGTCGCCATCGACATTGAGACATTTGTTGTAGCATGCAATCAGTTTTAAAAATCACTCTGATAAAACTCGGTGCCCTGTGACGCAGGCATTGTCTCACAGCCTGCTCCACCTCAGCACTGTTTTGGTAGTGACGTTCCAAGAATGTGTCTTTCAGTGCAGGGAACAAGTCCGACGGGGCTATAACCAGGTGATCCAATCCCTCTCATCCGAAGTGGTGAATCTGTTCCTCTGTGATTCTTGCTGTGCGTTGTTTGGCGTTGTCGTCCTAGTGCACAACACTTTCACAACACCTCCACTCAAAAGCCCTAGTCTCTTTTGTCGAATGGCATATCTGATTTTGGTGGGGTGTCGCAGTAGCGTGCCGCATTGGTGATTCCTCGCTGGAGCAAATTGAGGAGAATCAGACATTGCGCATCCCAGAACACTGTGGCCATAATCTTTCCCTCGGAAGTGGAGCTTTCAAACTTTTCCTCATTGCTCTTTCCACATCACCGAGGCGGCCTCGGATTCGGGGTTGCAGTGGTGGACCCACATCTCATTGCCTGTGATGAGACTGAAGAAGAACTTATTCCCCTCTCACACGCATCTCATCATGTAATCGAGGCTGGTTTCCAGTCTCGCACTTGTGATCCGGTGTCAGGTTTCTCGCTATCCATCTTGCACTTCCCGGTGATGCAGCACATCATGGAGGATGTGATGGGCCTGATCCTGGTCAATACATGTTTACGCCACGTCTGACACAATCTGCCTGTCTTCTAAACCATGTCCTGTACTCTAGCAATACTGATTTCACTAGAGGATGTGGAGGGACGCCCACTTAGACCTTACATCTTCATCCTCCACACTCTGCCTTCGTCCTTCGAACTTGCAACACCAATAACCAGTCATTTGACGATACACGAGCTCTTCACCATACACAGTCTATAGGCATTCTACACTAGCCCCACGTGCCTATTCACCGGAAAACCGTATACAATTTTGTCAGTACACGTCCGTCTGTCATCGTGAGGTGTACTCATATAAGCTCAGGCGCGCCAATCTGCTACTGCTCTCTCTTCTTTGGCGCTCTGCACGTACGTCATTCCTGCTCCACTGAGTCCCCTTTTGTCGATGAACCAGGAACCGATATGGATTCATATGGCGTTCGCTTGTTTGACCTGGTGTACCAACTTCTTTTTCGAAAACAATAATGGAACTTACTAATACTTTCGGAACGTCCCTCGTACATTAATGTAAATTGCATCCCTGACACCACAGATACCCATAGAGGAAAATAGTGGACCTTTGATAGTATTCTCGGAAGTATTTTGGGAAGTAAATACTAACTCCCCTGTGTCTTGAGCTGCACAGTCATCCACGTTTAAATAATGTTCCTAATACAAGTATCAAGATCTACTAGCGGATAATCTCCTGTTAGACGATGAAGAGCCCATATTTCTTCACGAATGGTGAAGTATAGGATTTAAAAGATTCACATTGAAAATTTTAGAAGAGACAAAAGGAAACGCTTCAGTCAGCACACAATAAATGCCGCTGGTACAACGTATCCCGCGACGGGTCCTTGAAGAGTTTGATGCTGAAATTTCTTTAGGCTGGCGTTCACAGTTGTTTGGACTGTTTAGTTTAGAACACGTTGACACTGTAGCCTGATTGGTATGCAGTTACATCGTACAGCTAGCAAGGGTAAGTTTTCATTACTTTTAATAGAGTCTACGACTGCGTTAAACAATTACATCGTTATTCATTATGTTTGGTGTGTTTACACGAAAGTTTCTGGTGATAGTTACAAATTCTCGACGCCAGATTACACTCTAATGATATACAACTCAATTATGGACAGGCACGATGCAACTGTTAAACAGCAAAGCCTCTATTTTCAGAACGATTTCCAAGGAGAAAACGTATCTATAACTTGATGACTGTCTTCATGAAACAGAATCCATTACAACGGACCGACGAGAAACCTGAAAACGTCTTAGTATGCGAACTGTACAATTTGGCGAAGCTGTGGTACAGTGTGCTGAGAACAATCCCGCTGCACAACACGATACATAACAAGGAACTAAATATTTCCAACACTTTTCATGGGCGTCTTCCATCAGAAAGTACATGTCCTATCAGGTGATGACTCCATGCGAGGAATTGTGTCAGTGGTGTCTGTACCAAACTGAAACTATCTCTGTACAAATATGTGTTTTTATCACTGATGAGGCTGCCCTCAAAAGAAAACAAAGTTCGGTACGCACAGAAGGCTTGTCTGGATATGGGAAAATGCTAAATCTGCTCGAGTGTTCCGCCATAAATAGAGACGTACTATAAATATACGGGCCAGTAGTATTGTGACGACCATCTTCTGCCTGACACGCCAGTTGGCGGAAATTACCCTACCTTTTTCAGTAAAGTACTACTGGAAATGTTTCAGCGTGTCCCTCTAGCAGCCACGCAACGATTCCGTTTCCAGAATGACAGGATTAAACCACACTTTGCCGTTGAAGTCAGATAATATTTAGACAACTTTTTTCCCAGTTTTGTTGTATTGGGAGCGGATGGCCAGTACAGTGGCCACGACTTTTTCCTGACTTCATTCCAATGGATTTCTTTTTGTGGGGGGAAGAGGAAGCGTTACGTTTACGAGACACCGACAGACACTGCACAGTAGCTAGTCGCCCTTCTCACAGAAGCTGTAGGCATTATTCGTGGAACACTTGGTTGTTTTTGGAGTGTTACACAGTCATCAGCATGCAGATGACATTTATTGAAGTAAACGAACGACACATTCAACATCATCAAAATGATATTCATCACGCGTCAGTTTGAACATCGTCTCTGAATATTATCTGTGTCAAAATTTTCTTCGACCCCTAAAGGGAAACGCTATCCATCTTGCATTTTTTAGCATCAAAATAATTTATTTTTACCTTTCCTAAAGGCTCCACATTTTTGGGTACATAGCTTTTTTTCCATCTCATACACTGAAGAGCCAAAGAAACTGGTAAAGGTATGCGTATTCAAATACAGATATATGTAAACAGGCAGAATACAGCGGTGCGGACGGAAACGCCTATATAAGATAACAAGTGTCTGGCGCAGTTGTTACATCGGTTACTGCTACTACAATAGCAGGTTATCAAAATTTAAGTGTGTGTGAACGTGGTGCTATACTTGGCGCACGAGCGACGGATCACAGCGTCTCTCTTAAAAGAGATGGGGCCCCTCCACGCCCGCACCAACGTGGTGACCAAACCAAAAGTTCTACTGTCACCTCCGTAAATATGTTAGTTGTCTAGTAAGTGGATCACAGGATGCTGGGCTGTGATGTTGTCCGTGCGTCTGGGTAAGGCTACGCATTAACACGGTCCACCAGGTGATAGATAGTGGACGAAACGCGAGTGAAGGTAGCGATTTGAAGAGCAGAGGAAAAAAAGTGCCATGGCTCGTGCCGTGGGAAAAAAACCTCTGCGACAGTGGGATGGGAAGTAAGAGCAGTAGTGGCTTACTAGCTGCGATAGTTCATGCAAGGTTGGATTTGTTAGTACAGGTATCATGCATCATTACCATGACAAGCGATGGCGATGTGTCCCAGTTGTTGCTGCTGCTGCATTCCTGGAACAATCAAGATCGTTATACAGTAGTGGGAGATCGGCCATAGATCATCTCACTGTGTGGGGGATGTGTGGAGCTTGTTTGCATGCAGTGTACGGTACGGCTTCCCTGTGTGGTGCCAGTTATTCGGCAATGTATTCCAGCTGGATGTCCAGTAATGGGTTTGATTAACAGGGGCTCGCCTGTGCCGTTATGTTTGCGTATGCTTGGCCATAGATGTTATGTCCTTACAAGTATGTCCTTTGGTCTTTTATGTTTCCATCTATGGTTGTGGTCGTAGTTCCCCAGATTCAGAATAAACGGGTTCTGCGAATGTCTGGAGTTTCTGTATAGTCTTGTGGTGAGTTTGTGGATTAGCTCCGTGAGAGTCTCAAGTCGGTATTCCCGGTGAAGGTCCGCGATGGGTGTGTATCGTGGAGCATTGCTTATGATTTTGAGTACTTTGTTTTGTATGAGCTGCAGACGGCGCAGACGTGTAGGCGGAGCGTATCCCCAGACAGGAGCTGCGTACGTCATCAGGGGTCGGATAAGTGTCATGTATATGGACGTCGACACCCTTCTGTTCAGTGTGCTACGCCTGTTGAGCATAGGATAGAGCTGTTTGAGCCTCGCGCTAGCTCGGTTGGTCATGTGTTGTATGTGGTCCCCCCAGAGTAATTTCCGGTCCAGCCAGACACCGAGGTATTTGACTTTCTCACGGAAACGTATTGGGCGTGCATGTAGAGTTATTGGTCTGCAGTAGCGGTGTTTGCGCAGTTGCTTCGGTCTTCTAGTGAACAGAACGGCTTCGCACTTGTCGACGTTTACTCTAACACGCCATTTCTCCAACCAAGGCTCGGCCACTCTGAGTGCAGTCTGTAGGCGTGACGTAATGTTTGATGGTTTCCAATCTTGCGCAAGGATGGCTGTGTCATTCGCGTAGATTGCCATCATTGTGTTGTGTGTGGTTGGGAGATCGTTTATGTAGAGGTTAAACAGCAGGGGCCCTAGGATGCTTCCCTGGGGTACTCCCGCGTGTCTGAGGTACCGATGAAGTGGCGATCTTCCCGTACGACAATTTCACGAGTGTACCATGAATATCAGGAATCCTGTAAAACATCAAATCTCTGACATCGCTGCGGCTAGAGAAAGATCCTGAAAGATCGGGTCTAGCGACGACCAAAGAGAATCGTTTAACGTGGCAGAAGTGCAACCCTTCCGCAAATTACTGCAGATTTCAATGCTGGGCCAACAATAAGTGGCAGCATGCGAACCATTCAACGAAAAAACATCATCGGTGTGGGCTTTCAGAGCAGAGGGCCCACACGTATACCCTTGACAGCTACACGACACAAAGCTTTACGCCTCGCCTGTGCCCGTCAACATCGACAAGACTGTTGTGACTGGAAACATGTTGCTTGGTCAGACGAGGCTCATGAATCCATGGACCCTGCATGTCAGCATGGGACTGTTAAGCTGGTGGATGCTCTGCAATGGCGTAGCGGGTGTGAAGTTGGAGTGATATGGGACCCCTGATACATCTAGAGACGACTCTGACAGGTGACATGTACGTAAGCATCCCGCCTGAACACCTACAATTCCAGCAGACAATGCGACACCCCACACGTCGAGAATCGCTACTGGGTGGCTCCAAGAACACTCTTCTGAGTTCAGAGACTTCCGATGGCCACCAAACTCCCCACACATGAACATTATTGAACATATCTGGGTTGCCTTGCAATGTGCCGTTCACAAGAGATCTCAGTCCCCTCATATACATACGGATTTATGGACAGTCCTATAGGATTCATGGTGTCAGTTCCCTCCAGTCGAGTCCACGACAAGTCGCATTGCACCTACACGATATTTGGCAGGTGTACCAGGTTCATTGGCTCTTAAATGAATAATGGCGTGGCTGATCACTTTTCTTGGTTATAGCTGGTGCTAGCGAAGCAGCCCTATCATGAATACGGGTTTTTACTGCCAACATCCACAGTCCTAAGACTCGACTGTTAGACTACATCAAGAAAATTATTCCCCGCCATTGTGTAAGATTCGTATCATGCTTGCCTGAGAAAATTCACAAAGCACCTGCACTCATTAATTATGTTACTTGTTTTGTGTTCAGAGTAGAAACCGGGAAAATATAGTGATATGTGACCAAAACTGAACCTACGATTTCTCTTAGGGAAAACCACATACACTGCTGTTGTGAAAACCACAACACCAAGAACGAGACGTTGAGAATTCACTACGGTGTGAAGCCACCACGTGCTAGAATCAGAACTCCTACATGTGAAGACACGCAACCAAAGAGGGCGCAAATTGGATCATGGGGATCACATTGCCATGCAGTTCGTAGGCCCGTCCACAAAACACTGATAGTGATTGCAGGTGGACCACAACGAAAAAGTTATCGAGCGACCGTATATCCGCACCCATCGTCCTTAAAGGGAAACTTGCACATGGCTCGTCACATTTGACCGTTCATTTTCATGCTGAAATGTGGCATGTGGAGCTGCCTGCAGGAAGTTTAGTGCCTCGGGCTCTAAAAACCCCCTGATGAGAGGCTGATATTCAGACTGCTCTCACTACGCACGAGGCGAGATCACATGTTATAGGCAATGGTGTCAGCTGCTAAGAAATGCAGTCTGCTCGAATGCGTTCACAATAGTAGCGTCTAAAACGTAAGCGGGCTCCACTGTACGACTAGTTGGACCGGTACTCCTCCGAAAACACTACATTTTTGTCACTCAGTACACCAATGGAGGCGTTCACGAACGCACTGATAATTGCTGGTCATTGGTATGCGACGCAACGGCAATCGTGCCACCAATGGAGACCTCATTACATGGCGTCGAACTGTGGACTCATACGTGTCCACACCAGTTCCAGTGCTCCAGCGTCGAGCCAACTATGTGGACATTGTTGTTTCTTCGATTACAGCATGCGGGCAAGGTGGCGATCATTGCTCGATGCGATCACATTCTGTGGTCCATTACCCGCTCGTCACTGTGTGCGATCCTTTTGCTGGACACTGGTTCCACAAAGACACTGCTGTCGTTGCAGCGCGCCACATGCGAACGGTACTGTCATGATACGAAAAAAGCATTTCTAGGAGCGTCATCATCACATCCTGTTCGAACTCACTGACATGGTCATATTGCGTTCTTTGACCTCGACGATTTCTCTGAAATAATATCACTTATTACGGTTCGGCTGTTCTACAAATGTTAGGACTGGTTCAAACATTCCTCTGGGCATTGCAATTTTCATAAACAGCGTATGTTAGAAAATGAGTCTGATGATTTTGACTGGAATATACTCTGACATTCTGAAGATTTTAAAATTTTTAAATGTAGGGACAGGTAAGTTCCCTACAACTTGTAAAGGAACCCAAGTGCAATTATAAGAGACGAATGTTATTGAAGGAATATCGATACACAGCAAGGGAATTCAGATGGCGATCACAATAAAGATACTTCGACTGTCAACATTTTATCAGTAAACAGTCGAAGCATTCTTAATAAGGTTCCTGAATCTACTGCCCTCCTCGAAAGTTATCGCCCTCAGATTACTCTTGGAACCAAGAGATATCTGTAATCCGAAGTAGAAAAGCCTGAGATGTTTAGCGAGTCGTGGAAAGTATATCGGAAAGAAAGGTTAGAGACCACAGGAGGGAGCAAATGATTCTGGAATAGTCCCCCATTCGGATTTCCGAAAGGGGACTGCCAAGGGGGAGGTGAACATGAGAAAAAGTTTGAATAACCAACGAAAGATAACGTTTTTCGAGTAGGGGCGTGGAATGTCAGAAGCTTGAACGTGGTAGGAAAACTAGAAAATCTGAAAAGGGAAATGCAAAGCCTCAGTCTAAATATAGTAGGTGTCAGTGAAGTGAAATGGAAAGAAGACAAGGATTTCTGCCCGGATGAGTATAAGGTAATATCAACAGCACCAGAAAGTGGCATAACGGGAGTAGGTTTCGTTATGAATAGGAAGGTAGGGCAGAGAGTGTGTTACAGTGAACAGTTCAGTGATAGTTATTATCAGAATCGATGGCAAACGAACACCAACGATAGTTCAGGTGATAGAGAAAGTGTATGAGGACATTGAAAGGGTAGTATAGTATGTAAAGGGATATGAAAATCTAATGGTCATGGGGGACTGGTGTGCAGTTGTAGGGGAAGGAGTAGAACAAAAGGTCACAGAAGAATGTGGGCTTGGGACAAGGAATGAGAGAGGAGAAAGACTGAGTTCTGAAATAAATTTCAGCTAGTATTGGAGAATACTCTGTTCAAGAATCACAAAAGAAGGAGGTATACAATGAAATGACCGGATGTTACGGAAAGATTTCATTTCGATTACATCATGGTCAGACAGAGATTCCGAAATCATATACTGGATTGTAAGCCGTACACTGGAGTAGGTATAGACACAGATCATTATGTTGTGGTGGTGAAGAGTAGGCTTAAATTTAAGAGATTTGTTAGGAAGAATGAATACATAAAGAAGTGGGATACGGAAGTGCCAAAGAGCGACGATACACGCTTGACGTTCTAGGCTGTAGATACGGCAGTAAAGAATAGCTCAGTAGGCAGTACAGTCGAAGAAGAAAGGACATCTCTAAACAGGGCAATCATAGAGGTTGGAAAGAAAAAACGAAGAAAGTAACCGCGAAGAAGCCATGGGTAACAGAAGAAATACTTAAGTTGATCGATGAAAGAAGGGTAATTCAGGGATACAAAAATACAAGTCGCCAAGGAATCAAATAAATATGAAATTTAGGGAAGCTAAGACGGAATGGCCGTATGAAAAATGTGAAGAAATCGAAAAATAAATGATATTCGAAAGGACTGTCTCAGAATATAGGAAAATAAAAACAACCTTCGGCGAAAGCAAAAGCAAGAGTGGTAACATGAAGAGCGAAACGGGAATTCCACTGTTAAATGCAGAGGAGACAGCGGATGGGTTGAGAAAGTAAACTGAACCCCTTTATGAGGTGGAGGCTTTGTCTGACATGATAGAAGAAGAAGCAGGAGTCGATTTGGAAGAGTCAGGGGATCCAGTATTAGACTCAGAATTTAAGAGAGCTTTGGTGGACTTAAATAAGGCAGAAGGGATTGATAACATTTCATCAGAATTTCTAAAATAATTGACAGAAGTGGCAACAAAACGACTATTCACGGTAGTTTGTAGAATGTATGAGTCTGGCGTTATACCATCTGACTCTCGTAAAAATATCATCCACACAGTACTGAAGATTGCAGGATCTGACAAATGCGAGAATTATCTTGCAATCAGATTAACAGCTCATACATCAAAGATGCTGACAAGAATAATAGACAGAGGAATGGAAAGAAAATTGAGGATGTGTTTGATGGCGATCGGCTCGGCTTTAGAAAAGGTAAAGGCACGAAGAACCAATTCTGAGGTTGATGTTGATAGTGGAAGCAAGACTAGACAAATATCAAGACACGTGCACTGGATTTGTCTACCTCGATACAGCGTTCGACAGTGTAAAATAGCGTGAATTCTCGAAATTCTGAGAGAAATGGGGGTACCTATAGGAAAAGACTGGTAATATGCAATATGTGCAGGAGCCAAGAGGAAATAAGAGTGGACGACCAAGAACGAAGTGCTCCAATTAAAAAGAGTGTAAGACAGGGATGTAGTCTTTCATCCCTACTGTTCAATATGTACATCGAAGAAGCAATGATGGAAATAAAAGAAAGGTTCAGGAGTGGAATTAAAATTCAAGGTGAGAAGATGTCAATGGTACGATTCGCTGATGACATTGCTTCTCCGAATGCAAGGGAAGAAGAATTACATGATCTATGAATGGAGTGAACAGTGTAATGAGTACAGTATAAGGACTGAGAGTAAATCGAAGAAAGACGATTGTAATCAGAAGTAGGAGAAACGAGAACTGTGAGAACCGTAACATCAAGATCGATGGTCACGATGTAGATGAAGTTAAGAATTTCTGCTACCTAGACACCAAAATAACCAATGACAGACGGAGGAAGGAGGACATCAAAAGCAGACTAGCTCTGCAAAAAGTTCATTCCCGGCCAAGAGCAGTCTAGTAGTATCAAACATAGGCCTTAATTTGAGAAAGAAATTCCTCAGACTATACGTTTGGAGCACATCATTGAATGGCAGTGAAACATGGAGTGTTGGAAAACCGGAACAGAATAGACTGGAAACATTTGAGATGTGGTCTACAGACGAATGTTGAAAATTAGATGGACTGAGAAGGTAAGGAATGAGTAGGTTCTGCGCAGTATCGGAGAGGAAAGGAGTGTGTGGAAATCACTGACAAGAAGAAGGGACAGGATGGTAGGACATCTGTTAAGGCATAAGGGAATGATTTCCATGGTACTACAGACAGCTGTATAGGGCATTAACTGTAGTGGAAGAGAGATTGGAACACATTCGGCAAATAATTGAGAATGTGGGTTGCAAGTGTTCCTCAGAGATGAAGAGGTGGACAAAGGAGAGGAATCATGGCGTGCATAAAAGCAGTCAGAAGACTGAAAGCTCAGAAAAAATAAGGAGGTGGAGTGTCATTGCAGGTGATAAAAATATTGTCTTATTGAAGTCCAATTTGAGTGTGACAGTGAATGTATCTGGTCAAGTATAACAGGTGTAGGTGAAAACCAACCAATTGTTGGATGTCTTTACCTGCCAACCGATTCCGTTGTGAGAATTCTAGAGTAACTCAAAGAAAGTCTTTGGTCAGTAGCGCGTAAATACACAGCTCATGCAATACTAGTTGGAGGCGACTTTAACGTACCTAGACTGGGATGCCTATGGATCCGCTGCGGGGGTACAGACAGTCCTGGGAAATCTGAAAACGTTTTTTGAGAACTCTCTTGAGCAACTAGTCCGGAAGCCAATATGCAACACTAATATCTTAGAAATTTTAGCTACAACTAGGCCAGACCTTACCGAAAATGTCGCTATAATAACGGAGATTAGCGATCATGATGCAATTATAGCAACTGTTGTTACGAAAGTTAATAAATCAGTCAAGAAGGCTAGGAGCTTCTTCATGATGGAGTAGATAAGCGGTTGTTAGCATCTCAATTAGACAGTGAACTGAAATCATTTAGTTCCAGTAAGATGAAAGTAAAGGAATTATGGGCAAAGTTTAAGCACATTACAAGTCATGTTCTGAAGAGTTAGGTGCCTAGTAAGTGCATAAAGGATGGAAAATACAACTATGTTTTAATAACGAAATTCGGAAGATGTTGTGGAAGCACAGGCTGCTGCAATCTCGGTTCAAAGGACAACACACAAATGACGAGAGGCAAAGGTCTGTGAAAAGATCTATACGTGAAGCATTCAACCGTCACAACCTAGCAAAAGATCTGACAGAGAATCCGAGTAAATTCTGGTCCTAAGTAAAATCGCTAAGCAGGTCTAAGGCTTCCGTTCAATCCCTTGTTGTGCAGTATTGTGCAGCAGTTAAGATAACGAAACGAAAGGCGAAGTTTTAAATTTTATGTTCAAGAAATCGTTCATAAAGGAGAATCGTACAAACATACCGTCATTGACCATCGGACAGACTGCCGCATGGACGACATAGTAATAAGCGTCCCTGGCCCAGAGAAACAACTGAAAGACCTGAAAGCAAATAAATTTCCAGGTCCAGAAGAAATCCCAGTTCAGTTTTACTATGAGTACTCTACGACATTAGTCCCTTACCTAGCCTGCATTTATCGTGAATCTCTCCCCCAGCACGAAGGCCTAAGTGACTAGAAAAGAGCGCAGATGACTCCAGTACATAAGGGAGGTAGAACGATGAGCCCGTAAAATTACAGAACAATATCCCTAACTTCGGTTTGCTGCATTATCCTCGAACATATTCTCAGTTCATTATAACAAACTTCTTGAGACTGAGAAGCTTACGTCCACGCATCAGCATGGTTTTAGAAAGCATCGCTCGTGTGAAGTTCAGCTTGCCTTCTTATGACATGACATATCGCGAACTGTGGATGAAGGTCAACAGGCAGATTCCATATTTCTTGATTTCCGGCAGGCGTTCGACACGGTGCTCCACTGCAGGCTGTTAACGAAGGTACTAACATATGGAGTAAGTTCATAGATATATAGTGGCTCGTAGACAGAACCCAGTATCAGTCAGAGACAAGGGTATCGTCAGCAAAGTGTCATAGGACCGCTGTTGTTCTCAATGTAGGTAAATGATTTGCTGGACAGGGTGAGTAGCAATCTGCAGTGGTTTCCTAATGATTCGGTGTTGTACGATAAGATGTCGAAGTTGAGTGACGGTAAAAAGATGCAATACGGTTTCGACATAATTTGTTGATGGTGTCATCAATGGCAGCTGGCTCTAAATGTGGAAAAATGTAAGTTAATGCCGATTAGTAAAAGGAAAATAGCCTGTAATTTTCGGTTACAATCTTATGTCCTGCTTGACAGAGTCACGGCGTTTAAATGTATGGCGAATGAAATGAAGCGAGCATGTGAGAACTGTTTGGGGAAGGCGAATAATCGACTTCGTATTGTTAGGAGAATTTTAGGAAAGTGTGGTTCACCTGTAAAGGAGGGCCCATATAGAACGCTGGTGCGACCTATTCTTGAGTACTGATCTAGGGTTTGGGTTCCGTACCATGTCGCATTGAAGAAAGACGTCAAAGCAATTAAGAGGCTGTGTGCTCGCTTTGTTACCGGTAGCTTTAAACAACACATAAGTGTTACGGAGATGCTTCGGCATCTCAAATGGGAATCCCTGGAGAGAATGCAAAGTTCTTTTCGAAAAACACTGTCCAGTAAATTTAGAGAACGGGCATTTGAGGCCGACCGTCGATTGATTCTGCTGCCGCAACATAGAATGCGATTAAGGACCAGGAAGATTTTTTCTATTTCTTTTTTGTCATCAGTCTTCTGACTGGTTTGATGCGGCCCGCCACCAATCCCTCTCCTGTGTCAACCTTTCCATCTCAGAGTAGCACCTGTAACCTACGTCCTCAATTATTTCTTGGATGTATCCCAGTCTTCCTCTACAGTTTTTGTCCTCTACAACTCCCTCTAGTAACATGTAAGTCATTCCCTCATGTCTTAACATATGTCCTGTCGTCCTGTACTTTCTACTTATCAGTGTTTTCCACGTATTCCTTTCCTCTCCGATTCTGCGCAGAATCTCTTCATTCCTTACCTTATCAGTCCACCTAATTCTAAACATTCGTCTGTAGCACCACATCTCGAATGCTTCGATTCTCTTCTGTTACGGTTTTCCCACAGTCCACGTTTCACTAACGTACAATGCTGTACTCCAGACGAGCATTCTCAGAAATTTCTTCCTCAAATTAAGGCCGATATTTGATATTAGTAGACTTCTCTTAGCCAGGAATGCACTTTTTGCCATCGATAGTCTGCTTTTGATGTCCTCCTTGCTCCGTCTGTCATTGGTTATTTTACTGCCTAGATAGAAGAATTCCTTAACTTAATCTACTTCGTGACCTTCGATACTAATGCTAAGTTTCTCGCTGTTATCATTTCTACTACCTCTCATTACCTTCGTCTTTCTTCGATTTACTATCAGTTCATACTGTGTATTCATTAGACTGTTCATTCCGTTCAGCAGATCATGTATGTCCTCTTCACGTTCACGAAGGATAGCAATGTCATCAGCGAGTCATATATTGATATCCTTTTACCTCGAATTTTAATTGCAGCCCTGAACCGTCCTTTTATTTCCATCATTGCTTTCTCGATGTACAGATTATTGAACAGTAGGGGCCAAAGACTACAACCTTGTCTTACACCCTTTTTATTACAAGCACTTCGTTCTTGGTCGTCCACTCTTATTATTTCCTCTTGGTTGTTGCACATATTGTATATGACCCGTCTCTCCCTATAGCTTATCCCAACTTTTTTCTGAATTTCGAACATCTTGCCCCATTTTTTATTGTCGAACGCTTTTTCCAGGTCGAAGATCCTATGAACTTGTCTTGACTTTTCTTTATCTTGGTTCCACTACTAACCGCAACGTCAGAATTGCCTCTCTCGTGCCTTTACTTTTCCTAAAGCCAAACTGATCGTCATCTAGTGCGTCCTCAATTTTCTTTTCCATTCTTCTACATAACATTCTTGTAAGCAACTTGGATGCATGAGCTTTTAAGCTGATTGTGCGATAATTCTCGCACTTAGCAGCTCTTGCTGGCTTCGGAATTGTGTAGATGATACAGTCATTTCTCTTTCGATGTCTTCACATTTTTCCTGCATCCATTTCGTCTTAGCTTCTCTGCACTTCCTATTTATTTCATTCCCTAGTGACTTGTATTTCTGTATTCCTGAGTTTCACGGAACGGTTTTGTACTTCCTCCTTTCATCAATCAACTGAAATATTTCTTCTGTTACCCACGGTTTCTTCACAGTTACCTTCTTTGTACCTATGTTTTCCTTCCCAATTTCTGTGGTGGCCCTTTTTAGAGATGTCCATTCCTCTTCAACTGTGTTTCCTGCTGAGCTATTCCTTATTGCTGTATCTATAGCCTTAGAGAAGTTCAAGCGTATCTCGTCATTGCTTAGCCCTTCCGTATCCCACTTCTTTGTGTATTGATACTTCCTGACTAATGTCTTAAACTTCAGCCTACTCTTCATCACCACT
The DNA here is from genome assembly GCF_021461385.2 of Schistocerca piceifrons. Taxonomy (NCBI): domain Eukaryota; kingdom Metazoa; phylum Arthropoda; class Insecta; order Orthoptera; family Acrididae; genus Schistocerca; species Schistocerca piceifrons. Next base: position 204,719,088 of record NC_060141.1, read on the forward strand.
ATTTTGTGATCTGAGTCTGTATCTGCTCGTGGGTCTCTGACTGACCACGATGTCCAAATGGCTCTGAGCACTATGGGACTTATCATCTGAGGTCATCAGTCCCCTAGAACTTAGAACTACTTAAACCTAACTAACCTAAGGACATCACACACATCCATGATCGAAGCAGAATTCGAACCTGCGTCCGTAGCAGTCACGCGGTTCCGGAGTGAAACGCCTGGAACCGTGACCATGATGTAATCTAAATGAAATCTTCCCATATCTCAAGGCCTTTTCCAAGTATACCTCCACCTCTTGTGTTTCTTGCACAGTGTATCCGCTATTACTAGCTCAAACTTTTTATAGAACTCAATTAGTCTTTCTCGACTCTCATTCCTTGTCCCAAGCCTATATTCTTCCGTAACCTTTTGTTCTTCTCCTTCCCCTACAATTGCATTCCAGTCCCCCATGACTATTAGATTTTCATTTCCCTTTACATACTATATTACCCTTTCAATGTCCTCATACACTTCCTCTAGCTCTGCATCTCCAGCTTGAGGTTTCGGCATGTTTATCTGAACTATCGTTGTCGATGTTGGTTTTCTGTCGATTCCGATAAGTATAACTCCGTCATTGAACGGTTCACGGTAACACATTCTCTGCTCTGTCTTCTTATTCATAATGAATCCTACTCCTGTTACACCACTTTGAGACTTCAATGACCCCCTACTATATCTAGATTGAGCCTTGCATCTCCCTTTTTAGATTTTCTACTTTCTCTACCTCATCCAAGCTTCTGACATTCCACGGCCCGACTCATAGAACGTTATCCTTCCGTTTATTATTCAATCTTTTTCTCATGGTAAGCTCCCTGTTGGCCGTCCCCTTCCGGAGATCTGAATGGGGGACTATTCCTTAATCTTTTGCCAACGGAGAGATCACCATGACACTTCTTCAATTATAGGCCACTTGTCCTGTGGATACACGTAACGTTTCCATTGCCTTCTGCATCCTCATGCCGTTGATCATTGCTGATTCTTCCGCCTTTAGGGGCAGTTTCCCACCACAAGGACAAGAGAGTACCCTGAACCTCTGTCCGCTCCTCAGCTCTCTTCGAAAAGGCCGTTGGCAGAATGAGGGTGCCTTCTTATGCCGGAAGTCTTCGGCCGTCAATGCTGATTATTTATTAAAATTTAAGCAGAGAGTGCCCTGAACTTCTGTCCGCTCCTCCGCTCTCTTTGACAAGGCCGTTGGCTGAATGAGGGTGGCTTCTTATGCCGGAAGTCTTCGGCCGCCAATGCTGATTATTTATTAAAATTTAAGCAGAGAGTGCCCTGAACTTCTGTCTACTCTTCCGCTCTCTTTGACAAGGTCGTTGGCAGAATGAGGGTGGCTTCTTATGCCGGAAGTCTTCGGCCGCCAATGCTGATTATTTATCAACGTTTAAGCAGCGGTGGGATTCGAACCCGGGACCGAAGACGTTTTAATTATAAATGAAAGACGCCACTCTTTTTTGTGTTTGGTCGTTGCAGACGTCACATGACATCCGTTCAAGTTCGTTTGCTGATCCTTCGACTCAGTTTTTTTTTTTATTTCAGAGGCCAACCGACTCTCTGACCGAACACGCCGAGCTACCGTGCCGGCATCCGACACCACGGGTACATACCACGAAGATGGAATTAGGGCTCATAAGAAGGCATGTAGACAGTCGTTTTCCCCTTTCTCTATTTGCGAGTGGAACATGAACCTAAATGACTAGTAGACGTACAGGGCATTCTCTGCCACGTACCGTATTGTGGCTTGCACAGTATCTGCGCAGAAGTAGATGTAGCTGCGAACGGTGTGGGACAAGGTTGTAGATTGTCTCCTGTGGCTTTCATCAGTAAACTCAACAAGAAGTAAACAAATCTGAGAGTAACAGAAGGAGAATTTGTAGCACATCTGTGCAATCAGAATCAAATATTTTAAAATTTCTCCAGTGAAATAGCTGCTAGATCTCTTTTATTTTCCCACTACAACACTGGGCAGTACACAACAGTTCATTCTCAGATTTCAATGCCGCCAATCACGTAGCGCAATCGACCAGAAAGCATAAAATTTTCTCGCCTGCGTTTGTCTCATTCCTTTCCTTCCTGAATTTTGAACGGAAGCACGATTGATGAAACAAGTTTGGTATTAGTGAATTACCTGGTGATCTTAAGTTTAAAAGTGTGGTAAAAAATCAATGGAATATATTCTTAACCCTCAGAAAACTGAATCGTGAATCTCCGTTACATTACTAAACGCCAGCTCGCACATTTGCTTTCATCTTCAAGCACTTCCTGCGAAAGAACAATTTCAATATGGTGGCGAGTTTATCAGCAAATGGAAAGAAAGAATCGATTGTTGTTGTTGGTTGCAAGACACCGGAAGAACTGGCTTAGTTGCCTGATCGAAAAGGGCTTCTTATCTCGACGCACAATGACTTCTTTGTGTGTGTGTGATAGTATGGGAACCATCGAGCTTAACATTCTCGTCCGACGGGCGGATTACCATCGACAGTGCTACGTGCCCTCACTCCACGAGACGCTACGGAGAGGTCTGGAATTTGGCCCCGGATATTGATGCAAAGTCTGGTGATCAGGAAAGCTAAGCCACAACTGCTTCCGTTTGCTAGTGAAATACGAGCTGTGAAAACTACCTCCATCATTGGGATTCTAACCAGCAACCCACTAGTCGAGCACCATTAGTGGCCTGCGCTGCTGAGCTCGGAAGGCTAATCAACAGTGACAGTAGTTTCAAACTGCTTTTGAAATACTGCAGGTTTTCGTTAATTTCGTGTTGGACCGTTCATCAGAATGTAAAAACTCTCCCTATTTGGAAAGTCAGCCCTTGCCTTCACCACCTGCAGTAACGTGGTACTTCGGCCATCATCTAAGCCTCTTTTTGGCAACACAGTACCCAAACTTCATCAATATGATCGCTGCACACACTAGTTTTTCCCTCTCTATAAGCCAGCCACCACTGTTAGGTTTCAGAGACTGGTTTGTCACCCTAGCCTGGTATCTGAAACCATTACAAACATTTAATGCATTATGTGCCAAATATTACATGCTTTATTACGTTTTTTAGTTTACTTATTATGTATGTCATGGTTCTCACATCATTGCAGTTTTAAATATTCTTAAGTTATTTATTATTTTTAAAAACGTAAGATTACGATTTAAATTTCTTAAAACGTATCGTTATTTCTATCGGTGAGCTACAGTCACTTCCTGTTACCTTATTAGCTTATCAACCGCTGCTTCGCTCCCGTAGTTTGTGTGGTCTGCACAGATATCTTTTCTACAGCCGAATTCATGTGTTGTTTAGAAATCGCAACACCTTCTAAACTTTTCTCTCTGAATACGGCGATAGAATCATGGTGTTTCCGAATGTACACTCCTGGAAATTGAAATAAGAACACCGTGAATTCATTGTCCCAGGAAGGGGAAACTTTATTGACACATTCCTGGAGTCAGATACATCACATGATCACACTGACAGAACCACAGGCACATAGACACAGGCAACAGAGCATGCACAATGTCGGCACTAGTACAGTGTATATCCACCTTTCGCAGCAATGCAGGCTGCTATTCTCCCATGGAGACGATCGTAGAGATGCTGGATGTAGTCCTGTGGAACGGCTTGCCATGCCATTTCCACCTGGCGCCTCAGTTGGACCAGCGTTCGTGCTGGACGTGCAGACCGCGTGAGACGACGCTTCATCCAGTCCCAAACATGCTCAATGGGGGACAGATCCGGAGATCTTGCTGGCCAGGGTAGTTGACTTACACCTTCTAGAGCACGTTGGGTGGCACGGGATATATGCGGACGTGCATTGTCCTGTTGGAACAGCAAGTTCCCTTGCCGGTCTAGGAATGGTAGAACGATGGGTTCGATGACGGTTTGGATGTACCGTGCACTATTCAGTGTCCCCTCGACGATCACCAGTGGTGTACGGCCAGTGTAGGAGATCGCTCCCCACACCATGATGCCGGGTGTTGGCCCTGTGTGCCTCGGTCGTATGCAGTCCTAATTTTGGCGCTCACCTGCACGGCGCCAAACACGCATACGACCATCATTGGCACCAAGGCAGAAGCGACTCTCATCGCTGAAGACGACACGTCTCCATTCGTCCCTCCATTCACGCCTGTCGCGACACCACTGGAGGCGGGCTGCACGATGTTGGGGCGTGAGCGGAAGACGGCCTAACGGTGTGCGGGACCGTAGCCCAGCTTCATGGAGACGGTTGCGAATGGTCCACGCCGATACCCCAGGAGCAACAGTGTCCCTAATTTGCTGGGAAGTGGCGGTGCGGTCCCCTACGGCACTGCGTAGGATCCTATGGTCTTGGCGTGCATCCGTGCGTCGCTGCGGTCCGGTCCCAGGTCGACGGGCACTTGCACCTTCCGCCGACCACTGGCGACAACATCGATGTACTGTGGAGACCTCACGCCCCACGTGTTGAGCAATTCGGCGGTACGTCCACCCGGCCTCCCGCATGCCCACTATACGCCCTTGCTCAAAGTCCGTCAACTGCACATACGGTTCACGTCCACGCTGTCGCGGCATGCTACCAGTGTTAAAGACTGCGATGGAGCTCCGTATGCCACGGCAAACTGGCTGACACTGACGGTGGCGGTGCACAAATGCTGTGCAGCTAGCGCCATTCGACGGCCAACACCGCGGTTTCTGGTGTGTCCGCTGTGCCGTGCATGTGATCATTGCTTGTACAGCCCTCTCGCAGTGTCCGGAGCAAGTATGGTGGGTCTGACACACCGGTGTCAATGTGTTCTTTTTTCCATTTCCAGGAGTTTATCTCTGAGCATAAAGGGATTCTGATCGGTCACTAGTCAGAGGCAATTTGTTTATGGTGAGACCTTTTTCGTTCCTGTGGCGCTGTTTTCGTAGAAACTTTCAGCCCCCGAGATATATTTCTTTGTATCCAAACTAGATGTGGATTGCCAATTTTCACAGCTTTAACTTTAACATTTTTTTAATATAACGAAATATCTGCTTAAAAAATTTCGTATAAAGAAAAAGAAGAGTGGAACACATATTTTTATAGATTTAGCTTTGAAAATGTTTTCATAATTGTTCTGGCTTAACGATAAGCGCCGGCACGTCGGCCCGGAACCTTACAGCAGAGATGGCTGTGAGACGACGTCAGCCAATAGTACGTTGATTAGGACGACACCAAGACAGGAGCGGCGTCTACACGAAGAGAATGTAAGCGCCGCGTCTCCTAGGCGCTGCCGGAGCCGTCATACAAACGTTACAGCAGTGACCTAGGAACTTTTTGTTTTGCTTGCATTGAAATTGTATATACCAAAGGACACTGATTATTTGCATGTCACTATGTGCTTGCGACGCACCTTTGTGTATACGAAAAGTTAATTATTGTCAGTTTAACTTACTGTAGTAAACTCCAATAAGATGATTTGCTTGAATTGTTGTCTAGCGATCCAAGAAAACAGCTTCCTGTGCACTCTATATTAGACGAGTGGGCAGGATCAGATGAAGAAGAGTTTCTCATAAATTTTTTGTCGTCTCTTTCACTCCTTTATGGGGTTGAATTTCCGAAAACACAAACACGTAATTTTTATTTCTGTCTGATAAGTGAAATACCAGTTTCCACAGATGTAGGCTTTAAAATGCTTTAGTAATTCTTTAATGGTGATTTATTTTCAACAAAACTTTCACCGAATATTTCATCTCCTTAATGACTGAAATTTCTAAAATGCTGGAAGACATATCTTTTTATTTCTGGCTGAGAAACGAAATACCTTTTTTCATAGTTCTAGCTTCAAAACTGTCGTAATAGCGACATATTTTCAGAAGGCCTTCCATCATCTATTTCGCCCCCTTAGGAGTGGAATTTCGGACAGTCAGTTCTTAAGCGATACCTACAGTATAAGATCCAGACTATCTCAAATTTCAAGTTAACATCCTTAGATGACTGGGCTGGGCGATGATGAGTCAGTCGATTACTCGGTCCTATTTCACTCCCTTTGGGGCTGAATTTCCAAAAACAGTGCAAAACGTATTTGACATTTCTAAACGAGAATCAAAATACCAATTTTCAAAGATTTAATTTTAAAAATTCTTTCACAATGAAATATCTTCATCTATCATTTCATCCCCTATTTCACCCTATTACGGGTTGAATTTACTAAAACGGTGAAATCTGTCCTTTTTTCCAACAGAGAAGCCAAGCACAAACTTTCATAGATTTAAGATAGAAAATGACTACATAAAAAATAGTTCAGTAAAAGCTTTCTTCCCCTACCTCGCCCTCGTTGGAGTTATATTTCCAAAAGCAGTGAAACATATATTTTTGTATTTCTAACGAAGAAGTCGACTACTGCTTTTCATAGAGGTAGCTCAAAAAATAATTTAGTAATTATTTATTAATGACATATTTTAAAAACCATCCTCTATTTCACCTCATAGGGCCTAAATTTCCAAAAATGCTGAAATACGCATTTCTTTATTACTGGCCAAGAAACAACATACCAATTTTCATAAGCCTAGCTTCAAAATTGCCTTAATAACGACTTTTTTCAAAAAATGTTTCATACCCCGTTTCATTTCCTTGGTTGTGGAATTTCGAAAAATCCCTACTTAAACGACCCATACTGTGTAAGATCAACACCCTCCCTAAATTTCAAATTTCTGTCCTTAGCGATTTGACTGGGCGATGATGATTCAGTCAATGAGAATGTTGCCTTTTGTACTGGTAAATATACATTTGATGCTGAACCTCGTGATCTAGCGTTGATTGGGCCAAAACTGACACAATTGCACAATGATGCGGAATATTGTCAGTGCTAACAGACAAGCAACACTCCGTGAAATAATTGCAGAAATCGATGCGGGACGCGCTACGAACGTATCCGTTAGAACAGTGCGGCGACATTTGACGTTAATGGGATATGGCAGCAGACGATAGACCTGAGTGCCTTTGCTAACAGCACGACATCGCTTACAGCGCCTCTCTTGGGAGATTGACCATATCTGTTAAACCCTAGACGAATGGAAAACCTTGCCCTGGTCGGATGAGACAAATTGGTAATGGATGATGATATGGTTCGAGTGTGGCACAGACCCCACGAAGCCTTGGACCCAAGTTGTCAATAAGACACCGTGCAAGATGGTGCTGGATCCATATTTGTGTTCTTACATAGAATGGACTGCGTCTTCTGGTGCAACAGAACCAATCATTGACTGGGAATGGCTCTGCTCGGCTACTTGGAGACCATTTGGAGCCACTCATGCACTTCACGCTCCCAAACAACGATGAAATTTTTATGGATGGCAAAATGAGTCATTTCACCGCGCCACAGTTGTTCACCATTGGCTCTGTGCAATTCGAGAGAATGATTTACCCACCCATATCGCCTAACGCGAGTCCCATAGAAAATTTACGTTACATAATCCAGGGGTCAGTTTGAGCTTTGTGCACAGGCAACACTTTCGCCATGATGGTCGGCTATAGAGGCAGTATGGCTCAATTTCTGCAGGGAACTTTTGTTGAGTCCATGCTCCGTCGAGTTGCTGCACTAGGGCCGGCAAATGGTGGTTCGACACGCTATGAGGAGGTATCCCATGCCTTTTGTTACGTCTGCGTACATTTACAGCTGATACCCTAGTTTGTCAATTCTGCAAAAATTTCTGTTACCACAAAGAAAATAATTTTCTGCCACAGTTACAAACTGAAGCTCTGAATGTACCATAAGAAATACACCGGAATACACCCTTAAGTAAGTCAGTATATTTCCAAAAAACTTCAACAAGAGACTATCTCAGTCACTATTACCTGATTTTTTGAGTATTAATTAGGTGCAATGATTATAGCACATCAAACAGCAGAGAATTACCAATACATCAATGCTAGCCAAGTTAATATTTATAGTATGTTTCATTCTTGTACCTCATTATCATCGAACGATGATGACAACGTAAGGAATAGCTTTGTACGGCATTTTAAAAGCCGTATTTTCTAATTTGTTTGCCGACTTGGTGGTGTGGGGTGGGGAGTGGGAGGGGAACGTTGAAATCTGTAAGCTGCAGCCCTGCATAGACCCTTGCAAAGCGGTCCATTGGTAGCAAAATCTGCAATGCAAACCAGTAGGGAGGGCTGCATAAAATTCGATAGAGCAGAGTCCCTTATAAGAGAAAGCGGACACCCTTTGCGTCCTATATCTACTACTTCACATAGATTTCGGAGCCGTGATTTCGCATTCAGTGAGTGTATTCGGGATTACGTCCAGAAGTTACTGCTCAGTATTCGCTGACTTCTGCAGACTGTATCTACGCTATATACCGTGTCCGTGCAAAACCCTGTGACGGGTTTATCGCGTGCAAATAGAGGTGCATCGCTCTAGACCCCGTTTCTGGAATTGACGTTTAACTCCTGGCAGAATGTCATACATGTAATGAACGTGCGGGTCATACGTAGAGTGCTCTTGGGTCATCAGGCCGTAAGGGAAGAAATTTTACGCTCCTTTGAATCTCCCCACCAGACCAAGTCAGAGATGCCTGATATAAGGAAGGGGCCACATGTTTTGTACAGAGCACTGTACTCAATCTATATGAGAATAACCGACAAAGGGAAATGGAAGTAGTGCAGGTAAACGAAGATTCTGCTAAGCGTAAGACGTAATAGTTAGAAAAATTACAATTGCATAAAGTCAGGGGCTATTTGTAGAACATTTGTGGAAGAAAGCAATCGTCCCAAAGTGAGAAAGCGCTGTAAGTACTGTACTTTATAAGGAACTGGACTAACGAGAAACAAAAAACCAAACACATATGGCGCATACTAATGTGCAAGACATTCGTTAAAACAATGACACGTCATGTACATAAATCGTTAGGCTAAAATCAGGTAAAAGAGTAGGCTGGATTTTGAAACGAATAAGGCAACATCGACCATTTCGAAACTCGTGAAGGAAATCACAGGATTATCGAACAATGAGTATGAATTACAACTTCTATCTGGTACGAGTTCATTTTTCGAATTTTTTGACCAAGTTTCAACATCATCTGTATTAGCAGTGCTTGAGAAACGACCTTCGTCGTTAGTATACTGAGGAATATTGATGTTAATACTATAGCTTTTTTCCAACGTCATCGTGAAAGTGGGAGATACCATGACCTGACAGTAGATTTCTTACTACCAAACCTATTCTCAGAAGACACCGAGTACAGTTTTGATTCGTCGAGTGGGAAAAATGCGAATGAATACGAGTTAATGAAACATACCCGATCGGTTTTTATTTTGGTGATGAAATCTTTTTGTCTTAACAACGAATGAAAGAACATACTAGAATAACTACTAAATTAGATTTTAAAATCAATTGTAACAGGACCAAAATTATGTCTAAGACAGCGTGACGATAATGGTACGCAGTAACGATGAAGTGATAGAAACATGGATGAACTTTTGTGTTTAGGTCATTTGCAGAAAAGGATCGGATGTATCCGAACGTGGTTGGATTCTTAGTGGTAGAGTAGTACGGTACCGATCCAAAGGTGCGTGTTTCGGCGCCGGATAAACAGAGGATTTTGATCTGACATTATCGCTTCATTCACGTTTACCAATGTTTGGTGATTGTGAACGATGCCTTGCTACACCGTGGTTCGGACTCAGCTTTAAACTGTGGGTTCCTCTATAATTGGTTGTGAAAGTCAATTCAAAGGTCGAAGACAGGCGTAGGCAACTTCAAATAGAAGCAAGCCTAGTACACCAGTGTGGTGTTCAAATATGTCTTCAGTCTGATCACAGTTTCATTTACCTGAATGACGAGGAAGCATTTGGCTAAAGATCAAAATACATGGAAAAGTCAAAAGATGACATAATCCGGCATAGAATGTTCAGTGACATGTTGATGATGATGACCAAGCTGGCAAAAACAAGAAAGATGCGAGCTTACGTTTTTGTGATAACTTCAGTGCCTTATTGTCATTTTAAGTAGCAAAGCACAGTTCGTCCTCATTGTATTATATACAACAGCAATACAGCAATTATTAGTAATATTTACTACTACTGTTATTATTATTAGTGTTAGTGTTATTTCCCTTATCGTTAAGGTTGTCGTTTTTTCTACTCCGAACACAACCGCCTTACAACAGAAACGAACTGAGAGAGTATTTAGGAGTGGCGAAACTCATGGCAGTATGCACTGCTGGGATAACGCCAGTTAGTGCAGTGTTTTCATATAGTGAGGTATTTGTGGCCATTATTTTGCTTACGGCTTCCAAAGCCAGAGGTTCGTGTGAGCTGAGATGAAACGGCTGTACTGTGGGTAATCACACATTCACAACGAATCAGGAGCATCTTCATTGCCCCTGCAGAATGCGGCTGAGAATGTTCTTGAAGAAAACGCATGACTGTTATGTAATGTTTGCTGCATGGCTTCAGGCGAAATTTCTTACCATGCCCTAGTACTTGGCGTGAGACACTATTGTTCTAGGTATCTTTATGTGCTCCCTGTGTGCTCAGAACTAAAAAGAACGAAGTGATGCTATCGACGGGCATACTAGAGACACTTTCCAACGCACCTGTGTAAAACTTCATCGGATTTTCACTGTGGTTTCTATTTCGCGACCGATCGTTCCTTACTTTTCGAATAACACTCGTATCTTGACTAGACAGTAATAGCAGACCGTAGTACTGGCAAGGGGTCGGTTCTTGAGGTATGAGGAAGCTCAAGGAGTTGTAGAACGACGTTCAGTTTATGTACCTTCTCGCACTTACCAACGCAGCTTGGTGACGGTTATTTGCGTAAATGTATTCCAATCCTCCAGCAAAACCTCACACGGCTAATCAATAGCTCTGCTGTCACTACGATATTTACGGAAAATGAGCACGTACATTTTTGTCAGGGACAAAATGAAACACGGTTACCTATTTCTGTTCCACTTAGGAGCATTTGTAATCCGCGTGTCACAGTGAAACTCACAAGCTTTCACTTCAACTAACCGAGAGCCATAAGACTGGTTATCTTAATACTTACCACGCTGCCTTTACGCTTTGAATCGCACCACACTGATACTCTAAGATACTTTTTGTTGCTTATGACTAAAAGGGGGAAGACTAGAGTTTAACGAGAGTTAAATAAATCGCGGAAAACTTAAATCTGAATGGCCGGACGGGGATTTGAAACGTTGTCTTACTTGTGATTGAGTCTAGTCACGTATCGTCGATAGAAAAACCAAACCAAACGGATATTTTCGTTTTTTTATGCGAATTAAATTACATTTATTTACGTTTGTCGTCAGACGCCGATCTTCATCGCAGGAGATGAGTACCTGCAAATCTCTCTGTATTTGGTAATATGGTTCTAACTGTGGTATCTCTCTGTACACAATTGTGCTGTCTATTAACATTTATTATTTGTTTACTTATTGAACACTATGGCCTATTACGGAGTACTCTAAAAAAGCCCACAGTCCGCACCTGTAATTATGGTTCTACGTTCACTTCAAGTTGACGAATAGAGCTTCGGTTAACATTGATATACAAACTGCTATTAGTACTGCTAATACTATCACCATCACCACCTTAAAACGCTGGCCACGAAAATTGCAGCACAGTGAAAGTGACGTGCGACATATGTTGAAAATGGTTTAAATGGCTCTGAGCACTATGGGACTTAACTTATGAGGTCATCAGTCCGCTAGAACTTAGAACCACTAAAACCTAACTAACCAAAGGACAACACACACATCCATGCCGGAGGCAGGATTCGAACCTGCGACCGTAAGAGTCTCGCGGTTCCAGACTGAAGCGCCTAGAACCGCTAGGCCACAGCGGCCGGCTCTGCAACATACGTCAAATTTTGATGAGGTGTACTACTTGCTTGGATATGCAAATGATTATCATTTCACCGGGGAAAAGTGTGGTGTCACCGCCAGACACCACACTTGCTAGGTGGTAGTTTAAATCGGCCGCGGTCCATGTAGTACATGTCGGACCCGCGTGTCGCCACTGTGATCGCATACCTAGCGCCACCACCAAGGCAGGTCTCGTGATACGAGAGTGGACTCGACCCCAGTTGTACGAGAACCAAGCTACCGGCCAGTTGTACGCGAACCTAGCTATCGCCCAGTGGTACGAAGCCTTTCTCTCTCATTAGCCGAGAGACAGAATAGCCATCAGAAGTTAAGGGCTACGAACTAGCAAGGAGCCATTTGTATCAGTGCCTATAGCGTACGAGTATTCCAGAGAGATGTATTCCAAGGATAAATAAAAGTTAAGTAAAAAGCATCTACATACTTTTCGTCTTATTCATTCATAAGTTTTTATGTTCCAGACTTCACGCCCGTATGTTTATTGCCGTTCGTGCACTATCGGCCACAGCGTTAGTTTAGCATTCCTTTTCAGCTATCAACATCACGGTGTCGGTCCAGCAACCGATACCACAACATATGGCGACGAGGATGGGATAAAGAGTTTGTATTACTTTGTTTGTACCATTGATGACGTTTCAAGTGTTCTGATTGCTTATATTTAATTGTGTCATGGCTTCGCCACATTCTCCAGATGTACTGTCCGAATTTTATCGCTTGCAGACTCAGCAGACGCAGGCGTTACTGGATGCCCTTGGACAGCTCGTCCAGGGTCAACGTACCATTCAAACCGATGCGGCCGCCGCCGCTTCTTCGCTACCGCTGCCACTGAACGCTGTTGCACCTCCCTTTCGACCATACGTGGCAGCCGATGAGACCTGGCAAGAGTGGTCTCGCCAGTTCCACTTTCATCTAGAAGCCTACAGAATTCAAGGTAAAGAGCGGCAGCCGTTTTTGCTTTCTTGTGTCGGTGTGTCCACATACCGTGTGATAGTGAAATTGTTTCCCCGACGAGACGTAGCAACTCTGTCCTACGAGGAAATTTTGTCTGCATTAGATGCCTATTTCAAAGAAACAGTTAATGTGGTTGCAAAACGGTATACGTTTTTTCGTACAAAACGTACGGCCGGTCAAACTAATAGGGAGTGGGTAGCAACATTGCAAGGACTTACTAGGGACTGTGCCTTTGAATGTGACTGTGGTCTTTCTTATTCAGATACAATGGTGCGTGATGCAATTGCACAGAACGTTTCTGATGTTCGCATACGGGAGCAAATTTTGAAACTAGTTAATCCCTCCCTTCAACAAGTGATTAACATATTGGATAGACAGGACACACTTGACTGTGCTCAGGAATCTTTTGAAACTTCGCCAGCCGTGTGTAACATTAACCGGCCCGCTGGACGCGCTCCGCGGCCCGGTAACCGGGCCGTGCGCACGGACGCACAGCGACCGCCGCGTGCTAAGCCAGGTGTGCCGCGCCAGCACACAAATACAGTGAAATCATGCCCGCGGTGTGCTACTAGACATTCGCGTGAACATTGCCCGTCACGCCAAGCTATTTGCTTTTTCTGCAATAAGAAAGGACATGTGCAAAGTGTTTGCCAGAAAAAGCTCAGATCAGACATTCACAATCATTCCAGGCCCTTTGCTTCGCGCCGGAATCGAACCAAGGACACTCAGGCTCGTGGACCTTCGCCTATGGACATTCATGTCGTTAATTCCACTTCGTCCAGTGACACTTTCTCTAACTGTAACTGTGATCGTCCCACAAAAACTGTGCGTCGACGTCGCCGGAAATCACGTCAATTAGCAAGTGATTCTGTACCAGTGTCTGTTCCAATTGCACAAAACAGTCGCTCTTGTAGTCAGCAGGACAATAAACTTTTTGTGGACTTAGACTTTGAAGGCCAAGTGATTCCATTCCAGCTCGATACCGGAGCTGCAGTTTCATTGCTCAATCACGACACGTACAAACAACTGGGCGCACCTCCGTTGCGTGCCGCAAATGTTAAGCTAACTACATATTCCGGACAGAAAATTCCTGTGTTAGGTCAGTGCAGCCTTCTTGCAACATACAAGGGACAAACAAAACTTGTGTCATTTTATGTTCTTCGTTCTTCTGCTGTGAACTTGTTTGGGCTAGATTTATTTAAGTTGTTTAACATGTCTATTGTAAATCAGGTCCTATCAGTGAATCAGACTGTGCCTACAGACAGTGTTTCTCGGCTGTGTGACGAATTTGCAGACATTTTTGCACCGGGCTTAGGTTGCGCTAAAAACTATGAAGCACATTTAGAACTGAAGGTAAACGCGCAACCGAAATTTTTCAGGGCGCGCAATGTTCCCCACGCATTGCGTGATGAGGTCGCAAGAACGTTACACGATCTCGAATCACAGGGTGTAATTGAACGTGTGCAAGCTTCTCTCTGGGCCTCACCCTTAGTCATTTTGCCAAAACCTTCCGGAAAATTGAGACTTTGCGTGGACTTCAAGGCCACAGTGAATCCACAGCTAGTGACTGCTACTTTTCCTTTGCCCCGCCCGGAAGATCTTTTTGCTAAACTGTGCCCGGGAAAATATTTTTCAAAGTTGGACCTAGCCGATGCGTACTTGCAAATACCGGTGGACGACGAATCCCAGCGCATATTGGTGGTTAACACGCATCTTGGATTGTACCGCTTCAAAAGACTGCCTTTCGGGTGTGCATCCGCCCCTGCCTTGTTTCAGCAATATTTACAAACTATTTGTGCGTCGGTCCCTACTGCAGCAAACTATCTGGACGATATAGTGATCTCCGGACAGACAGAAGAAGAACATCTTGCGAATTTACGAACATTATTTCAGGTCTTGCGGCAAAATGGTCTTCGCTTGAGGAAGGACAAATGTGTGTTTTTTGCTCGTGACTTACCATACCTGGGACATGTCATTAATGCCCAAGGCATACATCCGAGTCCCGAGCACCTCCGTGCCATACAAGACTTGCCGTCCCCTAAAAATTTCAAACAGCTACAGAGTGTGTTGGGTAAAATTAATTATTACCATAAATATGTGCGCAATGCCTCTTCCATTTCAGCTCCGCTTCATCGCTTACGCCGTAAAGGTGTTCCGTTCGTCTGGACGACGGAATGTGAACGCGCCTTTCGCCAGTTGAAATCGGCGTTGCTTTCTAATACTTGCCTTACGCCATTCGATCCCCAGAAACCCCTTTTGTTGATGGTAGATGCATCGGATTTCGGGATCGGTGCTGTGCTTGCGCACAAAGTTGGCTCGCATGATCGCCCTATTGCCTTTGCGTCCAAATTGCTCTCGTCTGCGCAAAGAAATTATTCACAGATAGAGAAAGAAGCTTTGGCTCTCGTGTTTGGTGTTAATAAGTTCCATGATTTCTTGTATGGTCGTCACTTTACCATCATCACAGACCACAAACCTTTGACATCGCTTTTTCATCCGTCCAAGCCTGTACCTCCACGTACAGCGCAGAAATTCATTCGCTGGTCTATTTTCCTCTCGCAGTACCGCTACGATATCTTGTATCGGCCCACTGCTAAGCACGGAAACGCCGATGCGTTGTCCCGTTTGCCTGTTGCTGAGGATAAAGCATTCGATTCTTCCGAACTTGCTTGCATGTTCATTGATTCGGAAACCGATGAAGTGGTCGAATCGTTTCCGATTGATTTTCGTCGTGTCGCTACAGCCACAGCTGCTGACCCTGTCCTTGCTACTGTTTTACGTTTTGTTGCTACGCAATGGCCTTTGTCAAAGTCTCGGATCGAGGATCCGTTGGTTCGCAGATTTTTTGCTCACAAGGAGAGACTTTTTGTTCGACGTGGTGTTTTGTTGTTGCGTTCTGATAATGATCAGTCCAGAGTCGTGGTCCCACGTTCGTTACAGTCCTCTGTTTTACGGCTTCTTCACCAAGGACATTGGGGTATAGTGCGAACGAAACAACTTGCTCGTCAGCACTGTACTTGGTTCGGAATCGATGCTGCGATTACGAATATGTGTTCTTCGTGCCCGGCGTGTGCCGAACAACAGTCTGCACCGCCGCGGAAAGTCTTTGCGTGGCCAAAAGCCACTTCCCCTTGGCAACGCTTGCACGTTGATTTTGCTGGTCCATTCTGGAATGCTCGATGGTTGGTTCTGGTCGACGCCTTCAGTAATTTTCCTTTTGTTGTCCGGATGTCTTCCATGACGTCCTCCGCCACCATCCAAACGTTGTCTGCTATCTTTTGCATTGAAGGTCTTCCGCAGACTATTGTTTCCGACAATGGCCCACAATTCATGTCCGCAGAATTTCAGTCATTCTGCCAGGCCAATGGTATTCAACATCTGACATCCGCGCCGTTTTCGCCTCAGTCAAACGGTGCCGCTGAACGATTGGTCCGGACTTTCAAGTCGCAGATGTTGAAATTGAAAGAGTCGCATTCTCGGGAGGACGCATTGTTGCTCTTTTTGTCTTCGTATCGCTCTCAGCCCCGAGATGGGCGCTCGCCGGCTGAGTTGCTCCACGGTCGTCCTCATCGCACCTTGATGTCTTTGCTGCATCCGCCGCATCAGGTTCCTGTGCAGCGGCAGACTCCTGCTTTTGCTCCAGGCGACGTTGTATTTTATCGCAACTATCGAGGTTCACGGCGTTGGCTCGCAGGGCGCATTCTTCGCTGCCTCGGCCGCGCGGTGTATTTGGTTTTGGGGGCCTCTGGTGAGGTGCGTCGGCATCTCAATCAGCTGCGCCTCTGTCGTCGCTCGGGTTCTGCCGCTCCCCGTCTGCTTTCAGCGACGGTGCCGTCCGGTCAGCGCCCTGGGGACCCATCTACTGGCTCGCCTCATCCCCAGGTGTTACCGACGATGCCTTCCATTTTGCCCCATGGCGACGCGCCGCCGCCGCCGCAGCAGCAGCAGCAGCAGCAGCCGCCGCCGCCGCCGACCGCATTCGACGCTTCGCTGCAGCCGCCAAGCGCCTCCCAGGGTCACGCGCCGCCGATCGCTTCCCGTGACCAGCTGTCCGCCGCCATGGAACTCCCGCCCGCTCCGGACCACATGACGTCATCGCGCGTCGGCTACCCCGACGCAATGGAGGTCGACACTTCGGCCCCTCATGTTTCTTTACGGGCGCATACACCGCATGTTGACGTGCACCCTGGACTAGTTTTGCAGGCGTTTCCTAGCTCCCCTCGGACCGGATGGCCGGGTGCGGGTGGCACAGCCTCGCCTGTTGTTAGGCTCCCCACCTCATCGCATACGTCAACATGTGGTCCTCCCCACGGCGGGCGGAAGCCTTATTACACGACCGTTCGCCGATTTGCGGGGGAGGAATGTGGTGTCACCGCCAGACACCACACTTGCTAGGTGGTAGTTTAAATCGGCCGCGGTCCATGTAGTACATGTCGGACCCGCGTGTCGCCACTGTGATCGCATACCTAGCGCCACCACCAAGGCAGGTCTCGTGATACGAGAGTGGACTCGACCCCAGTTGTACGAGAACCAAGCTACCGGCCAGTTGTACGCGAACCTAGCTATCGCCCAGTGGTACGAAGCCTTTCTCTCTCATTAGCCGAGAGACAGAATAGCCATCAGAAGTTAAGGGCTACGAACTAGCAAGGAGCCATTTGTATCAGTGCCTATAGCGTACGAGTATTCCAGAGAGATGTATTCCAAGGATAAATAAAAGTTAAGTAAAAAGCATCTACATACTTTTCGTCTTATTCATTCATAAGTTTTTATGTTCCAGACTTCACGCCCGTATGTTTATTGCCGTTCGTGCACTATCGGCCACAGCGTTAGTTTAGCATTCCTTTTCAGCTATCAACATCACGGTGTCGGTCCAGCAACCGATACCACAACAAAAAGTATTACTTTGACTCAGAGATCCGAAAAAATACACTCTCAGACAAGACAGAAAAAGAAAAGCGAAGCACCACGAAGGGATTAACCGAATGAAACGAAAAGGGGTAATTGTGATGTGTATGTACAGGCAAAAGAAATGATTATAATTTCAAACAAATTGTACGATTCGTTCTAGAGAAAGAGCTTCACAAATTGGGCAAGTCTGCAACAGGCAGTTACTCGGCTTGGCATTACCTGATAAAGTTGTTGGATGTCTCTCTGAGGAATGCCGTGCCAAATTCTAACAGCTCAGCGGTACACCGGCGATGGTCTCTGCCTAGACATAAGAAATGGGAGATTATGGGTCGCACTGAGGCATATAGCCAGTTGTTTTCTCCTCGCTATATCTACTACTGGAACAGGAAAGAAAATGACTAGTAGTGGTACGGAGCACTCCCCGTCACACACCATCCGGTGACTTGTGAAGAACGTATGTCAATGTAGATGATCTGTGGTCTCCAGTAAGTACTTAAAATAAGTGCTGCGCTGCTTCTCTTGATAAGGATACGGCATAAAACTTACCCCACCCTTCCCATGTGCGGCCTGTGGTTCCTCTCTAATCAATTCGTCTTCGACTTTAAACGCCAACATTCCTCACAGCTGAACATGACGCTGTCTTAGATGGTTAGGATCTCTACATATCATGGAACGTACATGGGTCGGCGTTATACTAATAGGGCAATATCAAGCTCATATGCGATGCCACGACAACACAGACTGGATACAGCTCGGTAGCTGCGGTGCCGTCAAGTATTGATAATCCAACTGTGTATTTCGGTAACATGACCATACGTGGTGCGTTGCTTAAAACAATGGAGTCAAATTCGGGAGATCGACAACTCAAAATCCTACCTCATCATTCAAATTTAGGGTTCCATTGTTCTCCTAGACTGTTCATGGCAAATTCCCGGATGGTTCCTTTGGAAACTACTCTGCCTATTTCTTTTTTTCCCCATCCTTCCTCAATCCGAGTTCGTGTTCCGTTATTAGAGGTATCATCTTCGATGGAACATTTGAATCTAATCTTCATTTTTTTCTTTAATAACTACCTTTAGTAATATTACTGTCAAATATTTGTATATGAGGTAAGCGATCTGTATCAAATATCCTGTAACTACAAGCTCTCTATGCCAGTTCGCTTAATTTTAGATAACATTAAGCTGAAAACATAAAGACACTTACCTCATGACCTCTTACGGGGGTTAATGGCCTGCGCAAATAACATTTGTGGCCAAACAAGTGTATGTACTTTCATGAGTATTACGACTGAAGTGTTTCTCTGCTCATGAGGAATAAATCGCTGCTGATATCAAAAGCTGGATACGTAGCAATGTTACACACAAAAGCCTGTCCGCTCTTTCGGTTAAACATGTTTGTAGGACGCTTTTGATTCGAAGAAGAGGAAAAAAGTAACAGCAAACAATACTTGTATTCATAGCTTTGTGAACGAAAACCCTTTGATGATATGAAAGACAAAACAATACGAGCAGAATGCGGAAATCAACTCAGATACGTGGCGTATTGTTAACGGAAGCTACTGGGATATTTGGAAATATAGGGAATAAAACCTCGCACGCTTCGCTGTAGTTTCTCAAATCATGTTTCCGATAATTCCGCAACAACGAAATCAGTTGTTTGAGCGATTGAGCTTTCAGGCGCTGGAGCAGGGGAAGGGGAGGCTCTTGTGGTATTACAGTAACATGGGAACCAGCTAGGTATGTCAGAGGTATAGGAGAGCTCCATATATCTGTACATATCGCAAAATTAATTCTTTATATTCGCTTTCGTTTTTCACACACCACACGAACGAATGTGATTGTACTCATTTGAATACTCTGAAAGCTAAAACGCAAGCTAAATGTACCATTCTAACGTATCTCCGTTATGTTTCCAAAGAAATTTAACTCAAGATTGCTCTTAGTAGAGAGAGGATTAAGCTTGGCGTCATGGACGAATGGTTTCATTACATTCAGCGGTGTAGGTTGATATTACCTTCAAAGTATGTTGCCAATGGAATTAGTAGCTACGACATTATAAATTGAAAAGTTATGCCAGATGTGGCAATTTTTCACGCATCTCATTGTTCATGACGTCATATCTCCTCAACTTTGTGTTCTACAATGAAATAATTTTGCAATTACATTCAGTGCTATTTGTGGGTACTGTTTGGAAAATGTCACTAACGAAGTTACTAGTAAAGAAGTAATAAATTATAACGTAATGCTTCGTATGGTACATTTACTGAATGAACAGCGCAAAAATAGGACCCCACCAACTTCCCCTACAGCTCCTCCTCTGACACGGCTTAATATAGCGCAACAACTCATGAGCCGCAACTCACAGAGATGCACAGAGGTGCCTCACACAGAAACCCAGGGTGCCCCTGACAGCTACAACACCAAGAAGATTCGCTTCTCGGCTTTTGGCAAGATCAATGTGTATTTATTTTTTATTTGATAAGGAATAAGGATGAGGAAGGGAACTTTATTTAATTTCTATAGTAATAACTGAGATCAGCAGTAACTTTAATCTTGACACAGTTCAGTGCGCCTTTCACTCATACGCACACCAACTCCTACTCTTTTATTTTACGATGGTTCCTCGTCCTAAGAACCAACGGTATTGTAGACGTATAATAAGATCTTCCCATGTCTCTGTTGTACATCTCACATATTTGAAAGGCGCGATAAATAATAATGTCTCTATCATTAAAACTCTCAAGTCCTCCTACTTTGGACGCTTTGTCTCCTGGATACCGTACTACAGCCACAGTTACCCATCCATTACCATGCTGATTAACGTCATTATTATCCAAATAAAAATTCAGTACACAACCACAAAAAACATCATTTTTAGGGGTTCCCAGAGAGAAAGAATTTCGTACAGTGTTGAACTTATTTGTAACGTTTATGGCAAAAACCGGATGGATAAAGTCTAGGAATTCACATGTTGTGCCTTACGGTATTTTCTCAATCCCAGACCCACCCTTTTGGAAGATAGGTGGTTTTTCTTCCCAAGCGATTGTTGCCTGACAGTAAGGTAAATGTGAACCAAATTTGGTTGCAACCGGCCCAGAGGTTCAAGAAAAGACATGTTAACGCACACACACACACACACACACACACACACACACACACACACACACACACACACACACACAAACGTGTGTGTACAACACACATACACACATCAATTATTATAGTATGTATGGACGTTGACGTGTTCTTCCTATCAGAATATTTTTTTTCTTCGTACACTGAAGCGTGAAAGAATACATGCGTATTCAAATAGGGATATATGTAAACAGGTAGAATACGGTGCTGCGGTCAGCAACGCCTATATAAGGCAACAAGTGTCTGGCGCAGTTGTTAGATCGGTTACTGTTGCTACAATGAGAGGTTATAAAGGTCTAAGTGAGTTTCAATGTGGTGTTACAGTCAGCGCACGACCGATGGGACACAGAATCTCCGAGGTTGCGACGGAGTGGGGATTTTCCCGTACTACCATTTCACGAATAAAATCAGGAATCCGGTAAAACATCAAATCTCGGACATCGCTGCGGCTGGGAAAAAATCCTGCAAGAACGGGACCAACGACGACTGAAGAGAATCGTTCAACGAGACAGAGGTGCAACCTTTCCGTAAACTGCAGCAAATTTCAGTGCTGGTCCATCAACAATTGTCAGCGTGCGAACCATTCAACGGAGTATAATCGATATGGGCTTTCGGAAGCGAAGGCCCACTCTGGTACCCTTGACGACACACAGCTTTACGCCTCGCCTGGGCCAGCCAACACCGACATTGGACTGTTGGTGACTGGGAACATGTTGCCTGGTCGGACGAGTCTCGTTTCAAATTGTATTGAGCTGATGGACATGTACGGGTATGGAGACAACCTCATGATTCCATAGACCCTGCACGTCAGCAGGGAACTTTCAAGCTGGTGGAGGCTCTGTAACTGCGTGTGGCGTGTGAAGCTTGAGTGATATTGGGCCCCTGATACGTCTAGATAGGACTCTGACAGGTGACACGTACGTAAGCATCCTGTCTGATCACCTGCACCCATTCATGTCCATTGTGCATTCCGACGGACCTGGGCAATTCCAGCAGGACATTGCGACACCCCAAACGTCCAGAATCGCTACAGAGTGGCTCCAGGAGCACTCTTCTCAGTTTAAACACTTCCACTGGCCTCCAAATTCCTGAGACATGAACATTGAACAGTATATCTGATACGCCTTGCAACGTGCTGCTCAGAAGAGATCTCCGCCCCCTCATATTCTTACGGATCTATGGAGAGCCCAGAAGGATTCATGGTGTCAGTTACCTCCTGTATTTCTTCAGACATTAGTCGAGTGTATGCCACGTTGTGCTGCGGCACTTCTGCCTGCTCGCGAGGGCCCAAACGACATTAGGCAGCGGTACCAGTTTCTTTGGCTCTTCAGTATAAATGCTCGTATGAAATTATTATCTAGACATTAATAAAAAGCTTTAATTTTTTTGTTATCACTACTTGTCGCAAGTCTACGTTTTATACACGCTAGTAATTTTATACTAATTACGACATCGTCGACAGTAATTAACAGCGATCTTAAGTAAATGTGTAATACCCCAATAGTATGAAGTAATTACCCAATAAAATACATAAATATGAGGTCTGACAAGCTACTGACGTCTATGAGCAAATAATCCCTATAGCGGACATGTTACGCTCGGTACCACGACGAAATAAAAGAAATTTGAAATATTAAGGCGGACGGGTAAATGAAATGACAACTACACTAATCGTTAATAACCTACTTCTTATCACTATACGACATAATCCAAATTCAGCACCTAGTAATGATGCTGAATGACAACAACAAATCTGCAGCAAGGAGAACTATGAAAAACAAAAATAAATGTCATTTCAACACTCATTCCCATAAAACACAAATTTTCGTTATGAGACAGGCTTGTGAACTGTTTATGTCTATTTATGACTTATAAATGTTTGTGAAGTGTGTCATATACTCTCCTGGAAATGGAAAAAAGAACACATTGACACCGGTGTGTCAGACCCACCATACTTGCTCCGGACACTGCGAGAGGGCTGTACAAGCAATGATCACACGCACGGCACAGTGGACACACCAGGAACCGCGGTGTTGGCCGTCGAATGGCGCTAGCTGCGCAGCATTTGTGCACCGCCGCCGTCAGTGTCAGCCAGTTTGCCGTGGCATACGGAGCTCCATCGCAGTCTTTAACACTGGTAGCATGCCGTGACAGCGTGGACGTGAACCGTATGTGCAGTTGACGGACTTTGAGCGAGGGCGTATAGTGGGCATGCGGGAGGCCGGGTGGACGTACCGCCGAATTGCTCAACACGTGGGGCGTGAGGTCTCCACAGTACATCGATGTTGTCGCCAGTGGTCGGCGGAAGGTGCACGTGCCCGTCGACCTGGGACCGGACCGCAGCGACGCACGGGTGCACGCCAAGACCGTAGGATCCTACGCAGTGCCGTAGGGGACCGCATCGCCACTTCCCAGCAAATTAGGGACACTGTTGCTCCTGGGGTATCGGCGAGGACCATTCGCAACCGTCTCCATCAAGCTGGGCTACGGTCCCGCACACCGTTAGGCCGTCTTCCGCTCACGCCCCAACATCGTGCAGCCCGCCTCCAGTGGTGTCGCGACAGGCGTGAATGGAGGGACGAATGGAGACGTGTCGTCTTCAGCGATGAGAGTCGCTTCTGCCTTGGTGCCAATGATGGTCGTATGCGTGTTTGGCGCCGTGCAGGTGAGCGCCACAATCAGGACTGCATACGACCGAGGCACACAGGGCCAACACCCGGCATCATGGTGTGGGGAGCGATCTCCTACACTGGCCGTACACCACTGGTGATCGTCGAGGGGACACTGAATAGTGCACGGTACATCCAAACCGTCATCGAACCCATCGTTCTACCATTCCTAGACCGGCAAGGGAACTTGCTGTTCCAACAGGACAATGCACGTCCGCATGTATCCCGTGCCACCCAACGTGCTCTAGAAGGTGTAAGTCAACTACCCTGGCCAGCAAGATCTCCGGATCTGTCCCCCATTGAGCATGTTTGGGACTGGATGAAGCGTCGTCTCACGCGGTCTGCACGTCCAGCACGAACGCTGGTCCAACTGAGGCGCCAGGTGGAAATGGCATGGCAAGCCGTTCCACAGGACTACATCCAGCATCTCTACGATCGTCTCCATGGGCGAATAGCAGCCTGCATTGCTGCGAAAGGTGGATATACACTGTACTAGTGCCGACATTGTGCATGCTCTGTTGCCTGTGTCTATGTGCCTGTGGTTCTGTCAGTGTGATCATGTGATGTATCTGACCCCAGGAATGTGTCAATAAAATTTCCTCTTCCTGGGACAATGAATTCACGGTGTTCTTATTTCAATTTCCAGGAGTGTACTTAACTATGTAGTTGGCTGAAAATCACATACCTTCGTAAACGAATAAAGATGGAAATTAGTGACTGGAATAATGCTTTACAATCAGATTAACAATCCTGGTCACCTCATACAGGTAGGTGCACTGATGACATAAGACACTTTAGTAATTACGTAAAGGTACTAGTTGCAATCAGAACTCGTTAATGGTGGTTCGCTCCGGAAAACACTGCAGAAACATTAGTAGCTGATATTGAAGAGCCAGTTTTCAAAAAGTAAATAATACCTCTGCAATAGCGCCCCCATGTTTTTAAAAGAGCAGTTATCTGACATTTCCTGTATTTTTATTTTATTTTTTTTTTAATTGTACCTCGTCTCTTACTTAAACATGGAGTGTAACTGCAGTGCAGGGTCCTTTATGGAGTGCTAAAAAATTTTCTTCATTGATATAACGATGCGCTTTATTTACAGATAGCATTCAACAACAGACTATACATCATCAAATAGTAATCTATTGTGAACAAAATCACCACAACTTAGTATCACTGGGCACAAGTTACAGTATATAGCTTAAGAATGAACTCTTACATTACGATTTCTGTTAAACAACAGAACATCTTTTAAGAGCGGCGCCATGCAGTTTTGAATATCGTCCAAAAAAAAATAATGTTACACGATTAAATTTTTGTGTATTCACAGGAACATATCGGCATCCCGGCTCCACCGTACTGAAGCAAGCCCGTACACCACACAAAACAAAATTTTGCAGAACTGGGATATTCTGGAGTAGCGTACGGTAACTGAATTTTTGGATATGGAGGGGACAGCACTGTAACACTCTGTGGGGACACCAGCTCTATGGACTTCCGTCCCAAAGAATATCGCTGCAGAAAACAGTACCTCTGGACCTTGGACAGTGTGTCCTGCGACGCCAAGTGTTTAAGTTTTATCCATCCGTATAGTGTGTATACATAAATACTGCGTGTGTGAATCAGTGAATCTGACAGTCATTACTCATCATGAACATCGTGTTCGTTACCCAAATCCTACATTGGTGACCCCGACGTGTTATAAACATGCAACCTTCTAATCTGGCCATGTACGAAGTGGTGCGCTACTTACGCGACGGTGTTGAAGGGAGATCATGTACTGTCTATACAGACCATCGAGCATCAGCTGACGCAGTAAAGAATCCGTCTTGCAGCCCCAGACCACCCAAGTTTAGGCACTTGAATCGCATCTCACAGTTCACAACAGACGTTCGCCACTTGCGCAGAGCGGACAATATGGTTGCGGACTACGTGATCCACCTAAAGGCCGTGACCAATCAACTGGACTTCGATAATCTCGCGGACGCACAGGCAACAGATATATATATACCTGGAACGATTCTTGTCAGGCGGCGAAACGGAATTGCAACTACGACATTGCCCAGTGCCCGAAACCAACAAACTAGTTTGGTGGGTGTCAACAGGGAGGCAACGACCTTTTGTCCCTGCCAACTATAGCCGAACAACATTCGACTAGCTCCATAACTTAGCTCACCCCGGACTGCGCACCACGAAGAAACTAGTTTCGGAGCGTTATGTTTGACCAAATATGAAGAGGGATTTTGGCACTTGGACACGAGCCTGCACTCCGAGCCAGAAGGCGAAGACAGGACGACACAACTAGCAACTGTTACGGAGCTTCCCTCTGCCGAAAGGCCGTTTTTGCCTAGCACATATAGATTTAGTGGGGCCACTACCTGAATCCAAGGGATTTCGTTATATCCTATCATTGATCGACCGAACGACTCTGTGGGTGGAGACCGCTCCGCTCACGGATATATGGATATATCAGCGGAGTCAGTGGCGAGATCGTTCATCGACTTACTGACATCGAGATTTGGCTGTCCTGAGTCGCTAACAACAAATCAGGGCTGACAACTCAAATGTTTAGGGAGCTGTACCGCCTCTGCGGCTGCCACCAATTGCATACCACAGAACACCATCTACAGTCGAACGGCCTAGTGGAACGGTGGCACCGCAGGCTGAAAACAGCACTGGTGTGCCACGATAACGAATGCTCGGAGACCCTACCCTGGGTGCCTGCTGAGTATCAGAACGGCCCATAAAGAGGACATCGACGCCTCGCTTGCGGGGATCCTCTACGGTGGAGCGATTAGCCTCCTGGCGGAAATTGTCCCACAGACAACGGACGAAGGCAATGAAGACCTCCCAGGCCTCGTACGGGGGTCAGAGAACGGATACGCACCATCAGAGTCCCACCGCTGTCGCACCACTCAACACCCACTGTATTTGTGCACAGAAACCTACAGACTTGCACCCACGTAGTTCTACGCACAGACGCCATCAAGCCAGCGCTGCACCCAGCGTACAGTGGACCGTATAAAGTACTAAGAGGAGGACCCAACACATTTGAAATCAAGTTAGTTGACAAACCCACTACTTTGTCCGTCAATGGACTGAAGCCACCATGTACTTTGGCGGAGACGCCGGGGAACAATACCGCCCCTTTGACCTCACGCTACTATAGTGTCTCTACATAGCACGACCGATCGTGGTATCTGCTACGTACGAAAACCGACAGGTCGGCAACAGTATGGTGTCGCGATCATTGTACCGCTCCACACCGATACCACAGTCATTCGATCCTGCTGCACTGTTATCTATGCTATCCAGGGACGGTATCCTACATGTGCCAGCCCCAGACCACACACGGAAAACCGGACACAGGATCAGCCTATACCCTCCCCCCACCCCATCTCAGGATCACGTACAACCTCCGACGGACGACCTAACGAGGGCAGTTGCAATACCACCTTACTTAGCCAGTACCGACGTCACGAACAGGCGCACCGCTTCGCCGACCAAGACATCTTGACGAGTACGAGTTAGACAGCATTTCCAGAGATGACCTGCTCCATACCGCAACAGAACTTCAGCACACCATGCCTTTGGGGGAGGAGGGATGGGGAACCCCTGTGGAGACGTGAACTCTATGGACGTCCGTCTCCAAGAACATCGCTGCAAAAACAATACCTTCGGACCTTGAGTAGTGTGTTTTGAGACGCCAGGTGTTTTAAGTTGTACATATCCGTATAAAGTGTATAAATAACTATTGTCTATGTGAATCGGTAACCGTGACAGTCATTACACATCACGAACATCGTGTTCGTTACCCTAATCCTACAAAGCCATGTTGAGTCAGAGGAAGCGCGCGGCAACAATTCATTGTCATATGACAAACAGCTGGTAGGTGGTTTAGCTGGCGCAGACGCTCCAAATACGCTGGTGCGCAAAACTTGAAGAGTAAACTAGCTCTCGCATAATGTGTCACTGCGAAGTAACATACGTCGATGAACCTTGGGTCATACATAGCGAAAACTGCTACAGTGTAGTACAGAAAGCAACTGATAGAAATATGCAGTGATACGCTCAGAAATGACACATTTACGAGAAAACTATAATTACACTGAATTAATTATGTTTCCAAGATGGACCCCTGGGCGTTAGGGAAAAGCGGGGCACGGTTCTTTGTAGAGTGTAGGATCATCACAGACGGCAGTGCATGCTCTGGCACGTGCTCCCATACTGGCCACAAGGTTGACAAGGAGTTGTTGTTGTAAAACGCTCCATTCTTCAGCAGCGCGGTTGACAACTGCTTGCTACGTTACCAAAGCGTTTTCTGTTGAGCAGTTACTCTCTAACCCTCAGTCCATACGAGCAAACCAATTCCGCCTTTACCTGATATTGTTCATGATCTAAATAAGTGGGCTAAGCAAGACACTGTTTAAAAAACAATAGCTCGATAATGTTGTAGGGTCGAGCCGCACACGTCTGCTTTCATGTCAGCAACTAACTCGCTGCATGAATCTGCATGCTATGAATCTGCAGTCAAATAGTCTATGTACTGGCTAGAATTGAGACTCACTGAGATAAACAAACCTATTAAATGAAAGATAAATTAATAATTAATAAAAGGAGGTTATATTCTAACTTCTGCAATTAATGTAGACGACAGTAAGTTATGCTGAATAATGTTTATTCATGAAAGTGTATCTCAACTAAACGCAAAGTGGTCGTACGATGTCCAGCGAAACTTACAGACGGAAAATAACGTTAGCAAATGCAGTAAAGCTGAATTGAGAGCGTTACGAGAATGGTAGCAGAATCCCCAAGTCAATTAGTCACCCAAGATGCGCAAAAACTAAGTTCATTTCGTGACCACAATACACGAAATATTTACAAATTAACACACGCAATATAACGAGTAGAAGCTAATACTATGTCTATTCCATATTCGATGATGCAGTCTGAAAAAAATTGGAGTACTGTATTGGCCGTTCACCGCTCAGAATCAACCACCTACACGACCGAATAGCTCACGTCTCCTCAGGCAGGTCTACCTTCTTCAAGAACTCAACATAAAGTGCCTGGTAAGTTAAAGTATCGTAGTGGCCGTTCGTCGATCGCAATCCATCACCCACGCAAAGAAATACCCCTCGCCACCAAAGGAAAGTTTGCCTTCTTCAACCACAAGCGGAAAAGTATATCCTTCAAGATCTAAACTAAAATTGTGCAGAATCGCTCTCTTGAGCACACCACTTGAAAAAATGTGTGTCTCCACTTCACTTGACTGGTGTTCCACCCCTGCCTGCTTTTCTTCTGGTGAAGACCATCCCCACCAAAAATACGCCATTCTTAAATTGTACAGAGATGATTTGACTCAACGTGACCACTTTCCAGAATTCTTCCGCAAGTGCGCTCATGTTAAACGACAACGGACTAGGTCTGCATGATATAAGCATCTTTTGGCCTTGATTTCAGTAATTCTGATAGCTAACACATACAACTGACACATCTGACTGGCCGCTTCTTAAATTGCCATGATTCTTTATTAGCATTTTTAGTCACCACTTAAATGAATAACTGGAAAATTCATAACATATCTATTAAATAACTATACAATTATGACAAGATATAAGGTGTTCATGCTACATACATTCCCTGTGTTATTGTGGAGAATACGATGTTCTGACAGACATAACAAAAAATATGAAAGGCATCTGCAAGTCAATAAATAAAGTAGATACAGATATATAGCTACAGTGCAATGTTGTCAAGTGGGATATAGCTTGTTGAAACCGCTAAAACCGTTTAAAAGTTGTTCAAGTAGAGGTTCATTGTGGAAATGTTTAGACGTTGTAGAACAGTAACTTCTGTAGTGTTAAAGATATTGGACGTATTGGTGTGACACTGGATGTGCCTCATGAGATCGCAGATGTATTCAGATTTGCTGCTATATTTAACTGCGAATAGATCTAAGAGTAGTAACTTTTCTGCCTTTGAGGTTGTCCCAAAGTCCGTCATTGCTGGTGCATTCCGCATTCTGCTAAGCGAGCGACCACTGTGCATCTCCCCCTTCCGGGACTTTGCCCATTTCCGGCCATACTGGCTGGCCGGTACTAGTTGCTTAGGTAAACCGACAGCAGCAAGCCCTCGGCTCTATTGCTGTATAGCTTCACAAAGAAACTCAGTTCAACTCGTACCAGTTCTAGATGGCCCATCAACTCGCCTACTTACGTGTAACGTTACACGTTGGATGGTCTTTGGTGCGTGTGAATGTGCTGTATCACGTCTTCCCAATACATCTCTCAAGTGCTCCATGGTATTTAACTCTGGGAGGACGGGTAGGCCAGTCCAATCGCCGAATATCATATCGTTCCAAGAGTTCCTCCCTCCTCCCCCCCCCCCCCTCACCCCCTCTCTGTGTAGTTAGATGTGGCTGCGATTTGCAATCCATAGAAATGAAGTCAGAGCCGAATTCACCGCTGAAAAGACGCACATGGCGAAGGAATACAGCATCACAATAGTGTGTATACATCTTCCTGGCTGCATTACGTGTTCTGCCCTCCCGTCATATAAACGTATGTCCAGCATTGTAGAACATAATCAGTTAAGGTGTCCAGAGGTGTAATGCTGCATATCAGTGTCAACGTTACTATGACACACCTATACCCTCGTGTGACTTCAGCGGCGCATTCGGCCCATTTTTAAGGATGACAATATGCGATCACATCAAATCCCATCGAGCATGTGTAGGACACATAGGGAAGACGTAAAGCAGCATTTCCTCGTGCACCAAGGGCCGTTCAGCAGCTGTCAATCACCCTACTGAGCAATGCAACGCCCTATCACGAGAACTCTCTACTAACCTCATGACTAGCATGAGACAATGTTGCAGAGCGTGCGCCGCCATCCATAGTGATCACATACCATATTAACAACAATATCCCTCTTTTGTTATGTCCAGGGGCCCATCATGACTCACACTGAATGGCTTCATCGTAGTAATAGCATTTTAATTAAAGTGTCGTTTCTGTTCATCTCACTGCGTGTTTCTTTCAGTTGCCTCTCCTACTATACCGTAGCAGCTCTGGTCCAAGCTTCATCGATCTATTTTACTTGGCAGTGAGACACAATACGAAAGTTCTTTTCATCCTTCAGTTTTGCACAGCAGGTTATGTTCAGATAGTTTTAATGACAAAGAACCAAGTCGCTGTCCATCTCTCTGTGGAAAATAGGGAATCTCAGGAGTAATGAAGGGTTTCTTTCTCGACGACCAGCATATCAAAATCGAAGCGATAATAAAAACAATCAAACACGGGCATGGATTATTTTCAACATCTTCCACGACGTTTTGAACACGACAAATGTTGCAGCCTGCTGGACTGCACGAATCCTCACATCCATTCAAGAAGTCTGCCAAACCGAGGTAGCAACAGAAATACTGTAGACTAGTCAGCTGAATTCTGAGGACTTGTTTGACCACTTAATTTCTGCTGATGAATGCTCGCTTCGTGACAAATTAGGAAAGGAAACAGTGGAAACACGTTGTTTCACGATCGCCGAAAAAGGTGAAAACCCAGTTTTCATCGGGCAAAGTGAGTGCTTTTCGGAACTTCCATGACGTGACGTAAGTAGATTGTCTTCGTAAGCGCCTATTTACACGTTTCTTTAAGCGCAAAGAAGAATTCGCTATGTTGTACAGTCAGCCTAAATTTTCTGTACCTACCTGGCTTTTGCACTTTAGAAGAACGGGAACGGAGAAGAAAAGAAGATATTATACGCAATATGATGGGAAAAACATGTGTGGCTTAATTGACTATTTGAATTAAAAGCGTGTTTCTTTTATTTCAAAAGTAAATATTATCACAAGAACAACAAACACGATACGGGGCTAAATGAAATACTCTGTTTGTTCAAAGGGTGTAGGCCGCAAATAACTGTGCAGGAAATTACAACGACATAATGGCTCTGAGCACTATGGGACTTAACATCTATGGTCATCAGTCCCCTAGAACGTAGAACTACTTAAACCTAACTAATCTAAGGACAGCACACAACACCCAGTCATCACTACAACGACATAAAAACACTGCTTACACAGTACTGCCGCAAAAGGTAAGTCACTGGGACCTGAAAGAGAAGCGGTGCTGGTAGTGAAGATGGTTACGAAACAGGAAGTAGAGTTTTTCGGCAGCCTTCGGCTCACTAGTAGTATGGAATATTCGAGCAGCCAGTAACTTGTTGGAAAAAAAGTAATTTCTTTCTTCATCACGGTGTTCTGCCCCTTTAATTTCTGCTCCATAAGGCAGATGCTATGTGGCCGTCCGGAACCCTTTCTTCTTGCGACCGTACATTTTCGTGACCACCGCTGCCAACAATCAAGTGCAGTGGCTACATTCCTGCCAGATGTTTCTGCAGTTTCTCGTAGTACTATTGCATGACCTCGTTCAAACTCAGTTAGGTGTTGATAATGGTGTCATACTTGCCTTAAAGGCATTCTAACATCGATTCACCACGTCCAGTCTCAAAAGTAACTAACGCTTAAGACAGTTGTAGTGTGTATTTAAAGCGAACCTGATTTGCATCATCATAGTGGTACTACTAGCGCCACTCTTATGTGACTGGCCTGAAATCTGAAGACATCATCTTTATGATGTAGGAGCACTCAGACCAACTTACGTTTTTTAAAAATGAAACTCCTCCGGCTGTACTTGAGATTTTAAATTTCTTTGGCTACTAGTTTCGAGTTGCGTTTTTAACAAAAAATATACCAGCTGTGTCCCACCTTCATCCAATTTAAATATTGATGTACGAAGATTAACTTTCGTTTATGTCGCACAACTCATTGGCGTTGCGGTTTTTTCTCCATTAGTATATAGCAAACAATAACCCAGATCCGAGGCGTATTTATTCCACTTTTACTGCAATCCTTGTATCGTTAAGCACTTGTTATGTTAGCTCATTGGATGCTAGCCACAGACTTTATGTACTACAAGATCTTCTCACGCCGGCCGCGGTGGCCGTGCGGTTCTGGCGCTGCAGTCCGGAACCGCGGGACTGCTACGGTCGCAGGTTCGAATCCTGCCTCGGGCATGGGCGTGTGTGATGTCCTTAGGTTAGTTAGGTTTAAGTAGTTCTAAGTTCTAGGGGACTTATGACCTAAGATGTTGAGTCCCATAGTTCTCAGAGCCATTTGAACCATTTGATCTTCTCACGCCACTTCGTGCCAAACCACCTACCATATTTCCGTCTAAAACTTTTCGTTGTAGAAGGTCTCCCCGCCAGTTCTTAACATCCTAATCAATCCTACAGTCCTTAAGAATGAACCAGTAACACATATGGTAGTTTAGTACATTAGTATATCGAAAGAACAAATTTTTAAAATATATGGCATGTACGATAAGATTTCTAGTTGCATAAAGATATAGAATACTGAAACAACATTTCCACACGTTTCAAGCAAAGAATTTACATAACACATGTATTATAGGGTATCTAAAGGAGAAACAGAGATTACATAACTTGTCAAACAATAAATACGAGAGCTAAGTGTTGTGTACCCGTAACTAGACGTATAGAACCATCCACAATTAGTCCAATTACGGAACGACTCACAAACATTCAAATTTGAAATACATGCTTCACAGCGTTAATGGAACTCCACTGGACCAGCTCACCTAACATAGGAACTAAACACAATAGACCAGACACCCAAGGAGCTGAAACTGGCACGCTTTAATTCGGCAGCCGTTACAAACAGCTACTACGGACATTTGAGGAGGTGTGGCCTGCAGAGGTCTGTGTAACTGTTTCATTCCCAAATAAAACATCCCCGCTTTTGTGTAACTGTTTAAATAAATAAAATACCCCCTGCCCCAAACAGACGTTCGCTTTGGAGTATCATGTTGGTGTGGAAGTGGACACTGAATGGCACTGGAACATTCTGAGGACAGTCGAAGCTAGTTTCTAGGACATGCAAATACGCAGAATTACAGAATATGGGCAATAGAAAATCCGCACGCACCTCAGCCGGTACCACATCATTCTGCAAAGGCGACTGTGTGGTGCGGTTTAACAGTGGCGCCTGTCGCACGGCCATGGATTTCCAGGGAAATGGGTCCTCTTACCCGTACAGTCACTTTCAACGGTATGAGAGTCATTTGGTCACGAACGTCATTCCAACTCTTCAACAGCTTAGATGTGAGGGTAGGATCATTTTTGTACAATGTGCTACTCCACCGCGCATTGCACATCCAGTAGATTGGCTGCAGCTGAGGCATGCTAGAATTCAGCCGTCATTTCCCTGCAGCCTGCCGGTCCAGACAACTTGATCTTCATCAAAAATGGTTCAAATGACTCTGAGCACTATGGGACTTAATTTCTGAGGTCATCAGTCCCCTAGAACTTAGAACTACTTAAACCTAACTAACCTAAGGACATCACACACATCCATGCCCGAGGCAGGATTCGAACCTGCGACCGTAGCGGTCACGCGGTTCCAGACTGTAGCGCCTAGAACCACTGTGGTACGAATTGGCCGTGGTGGTTGGGCTTACGTAACTAACAGTACCGCAACTGTTCGCTGCCGAACTTGCGCAATCATGCTCATTGAACAGTGTGGATGGTGTGAATTGCAGCTCAAACACTTGCCGTCGTCTTGCAATTAATCTGTTATCTGTAGCAGACCAAATTTACGTCAATACGCTTACAGCTCCATGGTGAAATTTTGGTTAAATTTTGTTTTCTTCCATAATGTTTCGTCCTGCGTCAATAGCTTGCTGTTGAAATTTGACGTCATTCTGAGTAGCGGGTCTGTTTCTAAAGCCTTTTGGTATTGGAACTTCAGCTCTGGACACATTGCATATAAACATGTATTTTGTCAGTAAGGGAGAATTAGTACCTTCACAACAGTGTTCCTAAGAACATATGGTGATTCTTAGTCGGTACTTCAGTCTAGTGACTGATTTCTAGAATCACATCATCGAAGCCGCATCTAGGGACCGCCATAAACATTTTCTGCCATTTTCTACAGTGTTTTGTTGTTACTAGAAATGGAGCATTTGTAAACCTTTAGAGTCCTATATGTAAGTACTTTACAGTGTGTAAATATATGCTATTCGGAATAGATTGTTAATTCTTCTGTCACAGAATTTTATGGCAAGAAAAATTCTATAAATTTTTAAAACTAGTTATGAAACGTGTGGACTGTCGAGCCACAGTTCTCCGAACGTGCGTCTTCTGGTACCTTGAAACAGTCTGTTACCACGGAACAGGTGATATTTGCAAATTAACTGAGTTCTGAGTTTGGTTAATGTCTCAACAGTTTTACCTGTCTTGAATATGGAAATTTGATTTAGTTTACAGTAGCATTAGATTGAAAATGATTTAACCTGTAACAGGTTTTTGTTAAATTTGTCTTTACTTACCGATAATTTTTATCTAGTAGATTAACAGTGTTACACATACAAAACCACATTACAATATTGATAAGATTCTCTCACCAGCAACAATTTTAAATTTGAATAGAATATTCGTTCCTAGACACCATGAATGTTGTGTCTTGGAATATGTTTTCGTATTGGAAAAATCTTTAATTTTCCGGACAGATTTTTTTAAATTTCGTAAAAATCGCAGCATATAAAAAATGAATGCTCCAATTTAATTTCGGAATACGAAAATGTATTAAACTTCTGCTATACAGGCGGAGGTCTGGAAAGTGTACCAAGGTTCAACACTCTATAATAAAAATTCGCCACCTACTTCCAAAAGTGACATTGTTTCCAATTTGTTTTAAATGATACGTTTATGAATAACGATCATCACCAAAATTGACAGAAATGCCCACAAGCTCCGTCATTTTTTTCTGAGGTCATCAGTCCCCTAGAACTTAGAACTACTTAAACCTAACTAACCTAAGGACATCACATACATCCATGCCCGAGGCAGGATTCGAACCTGCGACCGTAGCGGTCGCGCGGTTCCAGACTGAAGCGCCTAGAACCGCTCGGCCACCCCGGCCGGCTGCCCCGTCATTAAAGACGTAGTCATTGAGCTGTAAGGTTACTTATATACGCGTTCTTACTGGCTGTCAATAGAAGCAGAACTACCGTATATTCAAGTCCGACAGCCTGTAAGCTTGTGTCTCAGTGGTATTATGGTTGCAGAACACTTGAAGACAGGAGTTGTGCTGTTAAGTCACTGACTGGATAACGTTCTGTACACAGAACGGCCCTAAACGTTAGGCTCAAAATTGTACCGGTGATTCAAGATGCTAAACTCCGTAAATTGCGAATGAATATATTTATCCAAAAAACAGTTTAAAAAGTAGTTTAACCCTTATAACAGCACTTATTGATTTCCTAAGTCACAACCTCTACTCTCAGTACATACAGCAGAACAAAATTCATTGACAGATTTGAGTTGATTTAAGAGTTGTTTGGTCTTATTGCTTCCACAAGTAGTTCATGATAGCAATGTTCAAAAAATTTTGTGTAAAGAACTTCGGCCAAGGGTCTGGTTGTTGGACGGTCCAGTTTTTCCTAAGTGTTTATCCACAACTATAAATTTCTTACAGTTATGATTGTATATGCAGTGATGCTATTCTCTGAATACTCCATTCGCCTTTCAGAGCACTAAACCATGCTGCAAGTTTCTGTAACGGGTAGTTCTCAGCCTTCGACAACTAGGATCGTACTGTAACCAACGGTACGCAGCGTCGAGTTTACATCACAGTATAGTGTTTCCCAAGGCAGCCGCACCGCCCTCGATGCTGCGGCCGGCAAATGTTCGTTATGAAGCACAAGCGTTTACATACACTGCTAATTCAATGAATCGAATTTAAGATCATCTACTGTCAGTAGTGCGGGTGCCGTCCAAGAGTTAGGTTCATTTTTCAAGGCTTGACAATCTGATTGTAAACATTGTATCTTTCGAGGGAGATGAGAGTGTTAGGAAGAACTGCCTTAGATTTCAATGCTTTGCTAGATCAGACCTGTAACATCAACTGGAATGTTTGCTATTACTAATAGTGGTGTTTATGGTGAGTTCAACATGAAATACTCACCCCCATGAAAAAATTAAGCTAAATTACGCAGAAAAGGGCGGAAGGATCGAATGTTTATTTGTATTGTTTATTTATTTCTCAAGTAAAAACCTGCTGCCTATTTTGAGAACTTACAAAAGGATAAAATAAAAAATTTAAAAAATGTAAAAAGTATTGATATCTACACCCAATTTTGTTTATGATAATAAGATACATAATAGGCTGTGGACGTATTTTAAATTATAATTATAAGTGTATTTAATGGAAGACATGAGAGATGACAATTTGATTTGGATATGATGTATCAGTTCTTCTCTTTATACGTTGCATGTGTATGATTACATCTGTTACTCATGTTGTCTTGACTATGGTAATAATAATGTATCGATTAATTAGGGTACAATATGTTTCCGAACTTAAGGCAACATTGAATGCTGGGAGTTGATTTAGTAGGTCATAGTTACTTTTATCAGGTGCAAGAGCTTGGTAACACATCGAGCGAGTCGCACATGATGCAGAGAAAGAAGAAGAAACGTCACATCTTCAGAAAGTGTTACATGCTATGAAATAGTATAACAACCAACTACATGGATGGAACAGTAGAGGTTAGTGTTACATGATCGTTGAGTCTCATTCTATTAGTGACTGAGTACAGGGCTCAGTAGCACAGAATATGGAAGGAGATCAGCGGCGACCTTATCAGAGGAATAATACTGCGTTCACGTCAATAGATACATGGAAATCGTGGGAAGCCTGGATGGTTTCAAAATGATTTAAATTTCACTATTTCATTGTGCCGAAGCACGAATACGTAGATGACAGTATGTCGTCAGTTAAACGAAGTATCTGGTTTCATTCCGAGTCGTTATAAACTCACATTGGATCTGCGTTATAAAATATTACGATTATTTTCGCTGTAATCATTATCCTCATTAGAGGCTGAATAAGTTTGGTCAAAAGCATTGACAAATTATTTAACGCTTCCTTTGCTTTCCATATCGCAAATTGGTCACCCAAATATTTACTCGTTTCATAGATTTTAAACTACAAATACCGTCTTTCAATAACGGCACCGCTGCTGAGCCACATTCAGTCACTGTGCGTAGCATGACACGCCATCTTTCATCAAAGACACTTTGGGGGCCAGTCTACATGTGTCCTAGATTTTCAATGTTCATCGCACTAAAAGGTCATGTTATTAGCCCTGTGGATGCTAAAACGCATTATAATGGTAGATCTCCGTTAAGATGAAAAGGTGAAAGAAGATGAAGCGGTACTAGTAGTACGCTTTGTTGACGAAAGACACTTGTAAGCATCATGAATGAGGGTTGCTGATAGATTATGAATAATTTTTTTAATTACAAGTTACTATTAACGTAATACTAGTCTTTACTTTCTTTTTTTTCTTTTTTTTTCCTTTTTTTTCTACCCCAACTCATGGAAATACGAAGGCAACAAACCAGTGTTTTATTTCAATAAATGCCGTGCTGGTTCACACTTCCTGGTCCTTTCCAAGACCTTCTTACTATGTGTGAGAGCGTAATGATGGGCGAAGGAATAAGAATTAGAAATGTGTACGTAGCTCCAAAGGTAGGTAGTAGGGCAGTGGGATTCTCAGTGCAGTAGCTAGCAAGGCTCAAAGCAGGAATGGCCTGCGTTGATTGAGACAGATCATTTCGGTAGAGCAGACAAGGCACCGGTCGGCCCTCAGACAATGAGAGCGAGTTATACGAACAAGGGACGCTGCGTCGGACCAGGAGGCCTCTGGAGCGTTACTGTTAGCTGGAGTGCGCTGGAGAGAGGACGAGTCGCGGAGGCGCTGCCTCTGCGGTGTGGTAAGAAGTGATAAAAATCCCGATGTTCTGCTTTATACGTTTCTAGGCGTCGCAGTTAGCTTCAGTTTAGGTGAACATGGCAATAATTGTTCTAATTTTGGTAGATTTAGCGCTTTTGTAGGTAATTGTCATAATCGCTTTGTACTAGTATGACCAAACAGCTCTTGGATCATTAAGACGAACAGCATTACAGTTTTTCGCTATAGGATATGATTTCAACTTGTGGAACTCTCAACTTGCAGCCAGTTGCGTAGCCTGTCTGGTTTCTCGCATTTGCGATTTGCGTAGTCAACAGTATAGCGGCGTCTTGAATAAGTTTGTGTGTGTATGAATGTGCGCGCATGTGTGTGTGTGTGTGTGTGTGTGTGTGTGTGTGTGTGTGTGTGTGTGTGTGTGTGTGTGAGGGGGGGGGGGAGGAGGAGCACGTTTTAAACGAAGTTATCGGGTTGGTTAGAGAGAGAAGAGAATATTAATCTCACAAACTTTCACTTAGTGAGGCCCATAGTTTTGAGGGGAGAAATTAATATTTTATAGAATTTTCTTTGTGATGGGTATCGGGACGCATGTTGGCGTCATTTTTCACGTGACACCTTCAGTGTCCACAGGAATTCATTCTGTGAGCAAGTAAGAACTGGATATGCTGTAGATTAAGGATTATTTTGTGAATTTTGATGTATTTCTTCATATGTTGTATTCCCGCCACGAATCGTGCAGAGAGGGAATGAGCGAGGCAGTACTAATAGTATTCCGCTGTCGTAATGTTTTTCCTTGCTAAAACATTTAAGTAAATTTTCCGAAATGAGAGGGGCGCGTTTTCTGCAAGTTTTGTAAATATCCAGGTGGTTTTCTTTGTGTGAACACTGATAGTTGTTGCTCACGCCACGTGCTGTGTGAGAGAGGTTCCTGGCTTAATTGAGAGATGGGAACTACACTTCATCACTTCGCAAATTCATTAGCACAATTCTTAGCTTAACCTTTTTTTATTTTCTCGCGTAATGTTTCGAAGTTTGGTGATAGTTGTATCCGTGTCCCCTCGTTTACGATACTGGACGGTAAGACCACGTGTTCAGTTTGTGTTGTGCTTTGTTGGAATAAATACTCAGTCTTTAATTATTTCGAATGACTCCCGTCCCGGGCGTGTTAAAAGCAGAACATTCGTCGTAATATTTCCGACGAGAGAAGCCTCTTTGCTCACTTCCGCCAACTTGTGTTCGAATTGGCTGAGCCGAGACGGTACAGATCAAGGGAATTGCTGTAGGAACGTACTTTAATTCGGTTTACAAATTAATAAGTTCTTTTGGGGTGGTCTTTCATTTTGCTTGTGGAACTCTCAACTTGCAGCCAGTTGCGTAGCCTGTCTGGTTTCTCGCATTTGCGATTTGCGTAGCCAACAGTATAGCGGCGCCTTGAATAAGTTTGTGTGTTTATGGATGTGCGCGCATGTGTGTGTGTGTGTGTGTGTGTGTGAGGGTGGAGGAGAGGGGGGGGGGGAGGGGCACGTTTTAAACGAAGTTATCGGGTTGGTTGGAGAGAGAAGAGAATATTAATCTCACAAACTTCCACTTAGTGTGGCCCACAGTAATAAGCAATAAGAGACAGTTCGCTAAGTTCATTTAGATTTTCAAATACTCAAATTAATCAAATGTGTGTAGAATCAAATGAACAAGAGGTTTTGCCCGCCGGGATGGCCGAGCGGTTTTAGGCGCTACATTCTGGAACCGCGCGATCACTACGGTCGCAGGTTCGAATCCTGCATCGGGCATGGATGTTTATGATGTCCTTAGGTTAGTTAGGTTTAAGTAGTTCTAAGTTCTAGGGGACTGATGACCTCAAAAGTTAAGTCCCATAGTGCTCAGAGCCATTTGAACCGTTTGAACAAGAGTTTTGTTTAAAGAATAAATGTATAATCTATCTCCATAGAAATTATGAAGTGCTAATCGAAAATGAGACCCCATTTCCTAACCACACCCACTTATCAAACAATCAATAAGCAATGAAAGATAGTTACTGCCCCCATAAAAGGTGTTCCGTTATAGTAATTCTCAGAAGCATTATTCAGACAGTAGTTAATATCCCTAGGCCAGGCATGTTTGTAGCACGCGGTTACTACCTCTCTCAACCCCTCCCATATACGTTAGTTTGATGTAGAGGAATAGTTATCCGATGCGCACATTTTCTTCTTTAAGAGTAATCGAATTTAACTTCATACGAGTTGCCTGGCACCCGTAATCTCAGTTACGGTACAGGAGATACTTTGTGGGGAAGTAGCATAATAAAAGAAAAGTAGAACCATCCAATGAAGATACAAGTGTTTGATGCATGTCTGGCAAATTAAAAATTAAGAAACGCCGGCTAGAAGGTAACCGTGCAGAGCAAATTGAGAGTTATGGTTGTCCACAAGTTTTCTGTGTCAACAGCGTCTATTAAATAATATTTCAAACAGTAGCCCACCTCCAGATAAAACAGTTCTTGCATATAATCCAATCACAATGCGTTCTGAAATATATTATGCACACATCGAAAAGCGTCAATTATGTACAGTCAGAAACGTGATTCGGATGATTAGATAAAACTATATGAAACCATCAACGTCCACGGCTTTGCCAATGGGAGATGAACAGTATTGCGGATAACAGTGATCAAATGTTTGCTCCAAAGGTCCGTATGAAATAGCACCATCAGCAGCGTTTGTGGGAATGCAGCAAAAATAAAAATGAAATGATCGAATGGCATTGTTGGCCGGGGAAATTCGGCCGCCGAGTAAAAGTCTTATTTCAGTCGACGTCACATTGGTCGGCTTGCGCGCCGTTGATGAGGATGAAATGGTGATGAGGACAACACAACAAGCAGGACACTACTGGAGAAAACCTCCAACCCAGCCGGGAATCGAAACCGGGCCCGCTGCATGAGACGCAAGCACTTTACCACTCAGCTAAGCAGGAAATGGCGCCCAAAACAGTCACACTTGGCATTCGCCTGCTATACCATGCAACAATATTGCCTACCTAAGTGCGTTCACCATGGCGTCGAACGCATATGCGGCCCTCACTGTAGGACAAGTTGAAGTGGAACTCGTCCGGGAACGGTATTTTTTGCATTCAGCACGCCAATGTAGACCTTCACGTGACCATTGCAGTCTACGGCGTTGGTGGGTTCTGCTCATGCAAGATGACGCAATGATGAGCGCGTCACCAGTCCAGCCCGCTGAAGATGGCGTCGAACCGTAGCCGCGTACACGTTCACTACCGTTGCAGTGCTCCAACGTCGCGCCAACACGTAGCTGTTCTTTCTCTTACGGCAGAGTGTACAAGGTTGCGGTCATCTCGCGCTATTGTCACACTGTGTCATTCAGTAGGCTGTCGGCACTGTGTACGGCCCTCTTCCCTCCACTGGTTCTCCGTTTGTCTCACTGTCGAAGAAACGTGCTCAGTACAGGCCGCGGTGTCGCGGAATGACAGGCCCGCTTCCCGGAGACCAATAATTGTCCCGTTCTAAATAAGTCACTTGCTTGTGTTCCACCTTGTGATTTCAGCCAGACGTAATGGCACTTGGTGACACGCACGGATACTAGAATACACGATAGGGGTCAGGAGCAAGCGTGCTGTGGGCTGTTACGTCACCGTGAGCCGTCTCCCCACACCACGCTGTATTGAAGCTTATAGGCACAGGGCGCACACATGTTCAGCTCATGCCTAGGTATGAATGCAATCGTGATTTTCTATGTGTTAGGGTATTATTATTATTATTATTATTAAGCTTTATATTAGTTAGATTATTTTTGTCTGTGGTCGATGAAATGCTTGCGTAAAACTTCTGAGGCATGTCAAGGACCTTGGAGGGCATCTCTTGATTTTTTTCCCTAGGAAAGAGGCTCACATAGGCTTGGATCACCACATAGGCTTGGAGCAAATAAACCTGTAGTGTGGAGAAATCCCCTGCGAGGTCATTTAAAACTCTGTAACTGTAGTAACGGGTTTTATTTTTCTGTTCTGGAAAGTTATCTTAAAATTGTTCTCAAATTTTCCGTTTTTTATCCGTATTCACTCTGTTTTCTTACTACCATTGCACTTCTGCCTTTGTTGACAGCTTTCATTCTGATAAAAGTGCGTGTGCTTACGAAACACATTACAGCAAGTCCCTGAAGAGGAAAATGCTTTATAAGATCGGTGACGTAAGTCCACAGCCTTTGAAATATGTCCAATTGACCACTTAGTACACCGTTCTTTCATAACACTTGTGGTTGACAGTCATAATAAGAGTCCTGAATCATTTTTTGAACATGTTTTATTTTCTGAAACTCATCGCTAAATCGTCTTTTGCCTAACGTCTTTTATTTCTGTTTCCATAATTTATAATTGTTAGCATAAGGACATATTTTTGCCTTCAGAGCAGTGTTTGTTTACACAGTTAACGTTTTATTTAGTA
The DNA here is from genome assembly GCF_021461385.2 of Schistocerca piceifrons. NCBI lineage: Eukaryota > Metazoa > Arthropoda > Insecta > Orthoptera > Acrididae > Schistocerca > Schistocerca piceifrons. The sequence goes on from NC_060141.1 coordinate 204,761,899, forward strand.
GTAATTTCTTCAATAGTTGATAATACATTTACATGTGTAATATCTTCCCCTTCTGCATGGCAGGTTCGTTTTTGTGTCCGAGTATGCGTTACGCTCATTTCTACGCCCTAAATCAGCACCGGGGAATGGTAGATTTAGAGCTGGAGCAGCATCTGTTTTCAACTTGCATTTCGAAGCAATGTTCAGCAGCTCTCTCTTCAAATGTTTTTCATGATCCGAATTAGTAAAAAGTATTGAGCAGATACGAGCATTTTCAACAGAAAACGTTACAAGCACTTACCAGTTTTCGCTTCGTCTCATCTTAAGAGATACAATCTTCCTTGTAACTTATTGTTGGTCTGCTGTGGTTAGTACAACTGGCTATCGCACAGCGAACCATTATTTGCTCTATTAAGTCCCTCAATACACTGATGATCACGGCAAAGCTCTGTACTCAAACGCTAGTCACTAATGACAATTCTCACTATCGTAAACAACCTTAGTTTCGCTCGTAAACTCAATATCAACACCATTTGTTAGGGCGACTGAGGGCTACTTCGCGTTCGTTGGATTCACTCTGACGTCAGGAAGTGGCTTACAACTGCGCATACACCTTGTGATCCCTACCGTGTATTCTAGTATCCGTGGTTACATATTTCCACTTCTTACGACGTCTCCACACCTACTGAGCGTTGCGAAACACTGACCTGTCTGGTAATACAGAAGAAGACGCTATTGTCATCTCTGTGCCATTTAAATCGCTTACAACGGTCCCAGTCTTCTAGACGTTCGCTTATCTTGGCGCGTTGCAGGCCATTGCTTCTGAGTGTTTCAATTTCTGAATATATTTGTGTGGACCTACGTGTATACCAGCGACAACAGTAGCGTAATATCTAATCTCAAGACAGTTCCGCAGGTTCTAATTTATCGATTTTGGCTGTAAAGAACTGGAACTCTGCTTTTTGTGGAGTGCCTTTTGACTGCAGCGACAATGATAATCACTAATTTCTTCAAATCTGAAAATCGACGGGGAAATACAAATGTGATTACGTATTAATCGTATCAGTGTCTACAGGGTGTTTCAGTAGGAATACTAAATATTTTAGGAGGTGGTAATTTAGACGAATTGCAATAAAAATGCCATATAACATTTGTCCAATTTTTACTGAGTATGGAGATATATCTGTTAGTATGTAACAAAAATAAACTTAAAGCAAAGGCAAATGATGATATTCACAGTTTATTTTAAAAATTCCACCTCCAACTTGAATGCAGTTTTTTACTTCTCTTCATGACATCACTTGTACCTCTTCTGAGGTCGTCTTTGCGTTCTTTAACGAGGGCTGCACTACTCATAATCCGAACGATCAAATCGACTCTTGTGGTTACTTTTTCGCTGTAGACTTCACCTATCACCATCCCCACAGGCAAAAGTCCAAAGGGGATAAAATGCGGGATCCCTGACGGCCAAGAAACGTGCCTCTATCTACCGTTCCTACTTCCGGGGAGTTTAGGTTTAGATGATGGTTCACCTGCCAACTACAAACTGCAGGAGCCCCGTCATACTGGATGGTTCAAATGGTTCAAATGGCTCTGAGCACTATGGGACTTAACATCTATGGTCATCAGTCCCCTAGAACTTAGAACTACTTAAACCTAACTAACCTAAGGACATCACACAACACCCAGTCATCACGAGGCAGAGAAAATCCCTGACCCCGCAGGGAATCGAACCCGGAAACCCGGGCTTGGGAAGCGAGAACGCTACCGCACGGCCACGAGCTGCGGACCATACCGGATGAACGTATGCATTGTTGTAGCCAAAGTAATCGCCTCCAATGACGATGGAAGCTCATGTTCAAGAAAGTGTAGATAACGGAGCCCTGCAAGACGACGTGGCGACATAAGAGGACAAATCGACTGATTGTCTATCAAAACATACCACACACTTAAAGGGAACCAGTCCTAGAAATGTTTCTCCACAGCGGCATGTGGGTTTTTCTTCAGACCATTTGGTGATTTACAGTGATACTGATGTCGTCACAAGTGAAAATGGATTCATCAGTGAAGAGTAAAAACGAGGTTAATTGGCGATTTTCAAGTATCCAACGACAAACTTCCAGTCATCTATATTCATCTTCTTCTCGAAGGTTTTGAACGAGCTGTAAATGATACTGATGGAACCCGTGCGTACTTAATGTCCGCCATGCCCTTGTATGTGGAACGCCGATACGTGCAGAAATTCTTGTTAAAGGACTACGTCCTACCGACTGAATAATGTCTCCTACTTCATCCACTGTATGTTCATTTACACGTTCAGATACAATATTCCTGTTGGACACTGTACCAGTGTCACGCAGCGTATTGAACACACGGGGAACACTCGTGAATCTGGTAGTCTGCTGTTAGAAAATCGTATGCCCTATTCTCTACGAGCAGCAGCAACGTTTCCATTCCAAAACCCTTACACAAACACCTTATCGGCATACCCAGCATGTACAAATACATGCGGCGTGTTTACACGATACAGTACAGTAGACGTGGCCAACAAATCACAATGTAAACTAAAGCACAACTTCGCAACGTGGACATCAACACTTTGCTGCTGACACTCCATAAATACTCCCCCAGCAACCCACAGCAGCCGATGTGCCAACACAGGACACTCAAATGCATCGAACTCAGCTGTATCTCATCCAACGCAGCTTTATCTCTGTACTCGACAAATATTGGACACATGTTATAAGACATTTTTATTGCAATTCTTCTATACTAGCACCTCCTAAAATATTTATCATTCCTCCTGAAACACTGTATATTTTAGCAATTCTTCTTTTCAAAGTGCCTTTGTATCGCGTCGGCGCAGAGTCTGTAACATTCCATGTGTAACGTTCTTTCAAAAAATTAATACTTTATGATTACGTTGAATGACTGTCTGATCTGTGGAATGAGTACCGAACTGGAATTGTCATGTTGCGTCTTGTAACTGCAAGTGGTGTGCTTACTCTGTGTTATTGTTAGCAAAACATTACATGAATCTATTGGGCAACGCAACTCCCAGTACCAATAAACTGCAAAATACATTTAGCCCCTTACGAACTAAATCATCTCACCCTGTTCAAAACTAATAACTTTGATCCCTGTGCAATAACAAATAAATTACATCTAAAGCAACAACGGTGGACCGCGAGGTGTTCTGGTCTCTCATAAAAAAATATAAATGTGCCAAGTACAGACTCAGCAGTGTGCAATGTTGGCCATAACACTTGAAATGCACATGAAATTCATTTTGCAGATAAACGAGAATATTTGAGAAAATCCAACTGCTTTGGAAAATGTATGACCTGGACTGGAAGGCGGTACTGATTATGGTGACTTACTAACACTCAGTTTTTTAGGAAAATTATATTGCCTGTTAACTTTGTCTTTTCAAAAACATCGGACAATTGAATTTTCATTTTTCAAAATTGGTATATAAACAATGAGATTTAAACAGCAAGTATTATCTACCTTCATTAATCCAGCATAAATGCAAACCATCAAATTACATATAGCTCTTTTAACAAGTCTTAAAGCATTACAAAAATGAAATACCTAACTAGCCTTTTTATCAAAACCGTTTACATACATTCTGGCGTTACTCAGCAATTAGAAATTATCAGCCAACTCATCTATACCAACGCCCTGACCAAAAATAGAAATCATAATTATTGAATATATTTACCTTCTTTGCACGAAGACATCTGCTTCCATGTTCAACAATACTGACATACCTACAATAATCTAACTCTTGGTGGCTTCACACAGCACACCCCAAAGACTGCCTCCTCCACCGTCTTTCCCTCGCAGATAGCTACCTACAACTATGCGCCTAGCGCTTTCTTACTCCAATAGACCAGTATCTTTGGATCTGCGGTCGTGCAGTCAGCGATCCGCATTATCGACCGTATCAGAGACATTCATCGTTTGTAGTATACTAGTATCATTTTAATTTATTAATACAGTTTCCTTATTCCGGTGCCACATGCAAGTGTGCCCCAGTGTACTCCTTTCAAGTCGGTATTATTATTTAAGAATTTGGCACGGTTAGTTGACGTGATGGCCCGTCACCACCGCGTAACCATCCGGTACGGAATATGTGCACCCCAACTAGCTGTCTGTAGCGTTTTAGGTACGTGAAGGCGAGCGAAAGTTTTTGAAACAATTAGAAATCGAGGCGGGACTTGGATACCAGCTCGGTTTTCATCTCCCTCCGAGACATGGGAAATGGCCCAAAAATCCACATGTAGCCTCTCCGGGACGCCGATTTTCACCGTTAATCCGCCTGACGGATTCGATATGGGGCCGGCGCACATCCACATCCTGGAAGTGCCGTCATCACACGGCTGGGCTGGTTATATTTTTAACAATTACTTCAAATTAACAACGTTGTTCGTATGATAGCTTCTTGTAAAAAAAAAAAAAAAAAAAAAAAAAAAAAAAAAAAAAAAAAAGATTAATCGCTTCAAGTGGTACACTGAACTAAAACAAGGTTCGGCAGAATGTAAATCTGCAGCTCGGGAATTTAACGATTTCGTGTATTTGTACAAAATAAATATAATTTAATTTTGTGCTCCATTCTGAAGAGAATAATACGAGTACCCCCAGGTATGGTACAACAAGAATGCCAGATTCAAGCTGGTTACAGATATTAGAAAAATCTGTGAGTCATCATTTCGTTGGTACTGTGATTTTTTTCAAACAACCCTGTTGGAGGAACATCCGCGTCTGAGCATTATAGCAGAGTTTTAAACTACAATTTCAGTTGTAAGGTTCTTTTTATTTAGAACACGACCGTTTCCGGGCTCCTGTATGCCCATCATCATGTGTTATAACTTTGTGCTGCGACGCGAGAGCTGCGATGGACTCGTCCATTGCGGCGCTCGTGGTCACAGCACAAAGTTATAACACTTGATGATGGGATATAAGAGCCCGAAACCGGTCGTGTTCTAAATGAAAATAACCTTACAACTGAAGCGGTATTTTCAATCGCTTCTAATGATTTTTTAGATTAAATCAAACAATAAAAATTGACTTCTCTCTCGACTGCACGAGATGAGGTAGGATTGCATTCTTACTAGTATACCACGTAAAAGTCATAAAACCTTACTGTCAGCTGATACGCACAGTAGCAATTTTGGATGATGCTCCGCTGTTTGAAAATCAAGCTATAAGCGGAAATGAAAATCTGCCGTATTGGCAATACTGTGAACGAAAGCACTTTGATGTAATACACTGGGAAAATAATAAGTGACTCCAGTTATCGATTCATACGTGAATTGCCCAAGTAATGCGCATGCCCCAGTACACAACTGTAATATTTAGATGCACAGAAGCCATTACCATAATCCTTCAAAGCTTTCTGCACAGAACGCGTTGCCCGATACCGGCGCCAGATGGAAGTCCTTTGTTCAGGCAGAGAGCTTTCTCTCCACAAAGCTGCAAAGTTGGAGCGTATTTCGAGTTAATCTAATTTAATTGCGAGTCCTACTGATCGGAGTGAATACAAAAATTACCTTACTCTGCTCGGGTCGAAAAATTAATTAACGACATCGGTTGCGGATTGGGAAAGCAATGAATGCGAAAGCACCAGCGAGGTATTTCTGTTTCAGGGAATCATTGCTGGAACACGCATCGGACCGATTACGCTGTTACCTACATTGGGCCATGTTTCCCAATATTAAGTTGACTTGCTTGGGCCTAAAATACTGATTACCTCATTGCAACATAATAAAGCACTAAAAATGCTTTGTATAAATTAAAAAGACATGAAGAAACGCAAAAAAATATTGTTTGGTATACACTGCTTGGACTTACGCCGAATAAACCTGTGTAAGTTCCATATTATTTCATCGAAACAACTGTTCGAAAACTTGAGGTGGTGGTATTGTAGTTGCTGTCGTCGCTGTTACAAAACTCAACATATCATAATTGCGCAGCGGCTTCGAAAATTATCCGGTCAGAATTAAGAATCACGCATGCGCGTGTAGCGCTTGCAGTTGGGTGAAATTGGCAATCACATTACTTCTTACCAAGAATCTAAAACAGGCAGTAACCGTGAGCGTTGTGGCCAGTGCCTTAGCTGGCAGACAATCCTGTTGTTGAGAGCTGAATTAAATCTCTGCAATACCCTTCGTCGGCTCAAAAATCGGAGATACTTGTTTATCTAGTTTTAATCTAACAGCTGATCCAGCACTAGCAGCTGGATTCCAGACTGTGTTTAAGTGAAATGCTTTATCCCTTTTGATGAAATTTTCTGCCGTACAGTTGTGTGTAGTCTCTTTAAAAACCCAATCCCAGAACGGTGTTATTGAGGATAAAACTTTTCTCTTAAAACATTTTCTCTTAAAACATGCTGCGTCCCATGTCCAGACGCTGCTCAGCAATCGCTTATGTATGAGGTAGTCCCAGGCAAGTATGTCTGTGGTGGTCAACACAACGCCCTTGCGCGGTTTTGCATGTCTGCCCAATGTAAGATTTCCCACACTAGAATGGGAACTTATACACGCAGCGTTTTCTATGACTAAGATCGTCTTTCACTGGCCGCAACAAGTTCCCGAATTTTGCCGGTGGACGAAAAACGCAGTGTCGTTTCTGTAAGGGAATCTTTCTATTCCTGTAGACACGGAAAACACAGCTAGAAGGCTATCGCAATGGGTGCCTCTGCCTCCATATTTACATCACTACTTTGAACTCGCTCCAAATGGAATGTATTTCGTTTGTGATTATCTTAATAATAGCTCAGACTAAACTGTATTCTCAGGTGTTAAGCTCACCTGACAGGCTGTCGGCATCCGAGACAATGTGTACTCTGTGTATGAGGAAGCGTTAGGGCTGGGAAAAGCAGACCAGTTATAACCGATACTGATACCGGTATTTTTGTTGTGAATAACCGGTATTTCTCGGTATTTTTTTTTTTTGTCACACTTATAACAAGTGGTTTTTTTACATTTTTTACCAAAAGTAGAGTAAAATGCCGAAATATCAACTAAGCATAGCAGCGGAGCTAAATTTTTCATTTTTAAATAATGTTTCCTGAAAAAGATGTAATCTTTATTTATAAAATTTGCATTTATTTCAGTTATTACAAACAATGGGAAAAGTGATCAGTGCTGTTTTCATAACAATGCCTACAGAAACGAACAATTAATACATATCATAAGAATTGGTACAGTATTACTGAGAAAATAATATTCCTGCAGCCGTGTCGTGGCCTAAGGTACGTTTGTATGTGCAGTGTCCAAGACTCCCCCCGCCCCCCACGCTCTATACGGTAGTTTCTCGAAGTCATCGCCAGACATCTGTTGTATTGCAGGGTGACACCATCCGGAATCTGCAAATATTCTTAAGGAGTGACGTAGATATGAAAAACAATGCTTCATTTGTTTTAAAAGATTGAAGATTTGTGTGCCATTTCTATGAAGTAATAAAAGAGGAAGGAAATTATGGTAACAGTAATAAATTAAAAACTTGACAATTCATTCATAGTATACAATAAAAGCAGAAAGTAGCTGATCTGCTGCCTGTGTCTGCATACTATGCCCTTATATGCTTGTAACATCAAAACAGAATTTTTCAGACTTAGTTTCCACCATTTAGCACTGACTATTCGAAATGCCGAATTGGTGGTACGATCCCCGATTACAACACGATTTTGTGCAGGCCATCAAAAAATTAGAATCAGTAACAGAATACTGGTTATTTCTCTGTAGTATTCAACCAGTTATCACTTTTCGAGAAGAGTGGCGAACGGCTTTAATTGGCTTCTTTAAATTAAATTTTGATTCTATGTATTCTGAGAGTGAGAGAGTCAAAATTTTTCACTCTTTGTTCGAATTCTAGATATATCACAGGAAATAATATGAATAAGGAACCGAAATCGGTTATTTCAGGAACCGGGTATTTCGAGGATTTTTAACAAAGAGGTTACACTGGCATGGAAAAAAATCCGACGAAACTGGAAACTGGTTGTTTCAGCGATAACCGACATCACTAGGAAGCATAAGAGACTACCAAATATTTACATGAAAACGTAACTCCGTGTGAGTCGATTTCCGGTAGAGACATACATAGATACAATTTCCCAGAGTTCCTTTGGCTTTTCTTCTAACCATGGCATCCAGGAATGGTAAACTGCTATTTTTTTCCACCTCACTGCGAAATTAGTCATTGGGATGGAGCGAGTTCAAATGCTCGAAAAACATATGAAGTATATTTGTTCTGTGGGGCAGCATCACAAATGTATAATCAATATACTGCCAGAAGCTGAAATTTAGAATGTAGCCGATCGCAATGCATTTTCCTCATAATCTTCCACCAAATAGTTGGCGACCACGGGAAACAGAGTACTTCCCATCGAGTCACCGTCCACCTGTTGAAATACTGGTTATTAAATAAAAAATATTTTGGAATAAGCATTTATTTGAGCCATCTTTCTCACAAATCTGCTACTAATAAACCCCAGCGAGCCCTGTAAAAACATTTATGCCCCTTGGTATATAGAGCACGTATAGTCTTCGATCCCGGAAGTCTTCGAGATGAACTGCAACATCTAAGAACGGTGCTGAAACAGAAAAATTGTTCTTACACACAGGTAAGTGTTGCACTCCGACCGAGGCGAGTTCATTATAGGGGTGCAGGCGCACTCAGTTCAGCGGCCTTCTTGCCGCATTTTCGTCCGGCTGCAGTGGTCTAGCGGTTCTAGGCGCTCAGGTCGGAACCGCGGGACTGCTACGGTCGCAGGTTCGAATCCTGCCTCGGGCATGGATGTGTGTGATGTCCTTAGGTTAGTTAGGTTTAAGTAGTTCTAAGTTCTAGGGGACTGATGACCACAGATGTTGAGTCCCATAGTGCTCAGGGCCATTTGAACCATTTGCCGCGTTTTCGAGGCATGTCCCCAAGAACAGAAAGAATCCTCAAGTGACATGATATTAAATGAGCTTTTTGTCCAGTAAAAATCTTGAGCAATTTTGTTTTGGTGTTCAAGCAGTCAGGGTAAATAGCTGAGACGTTCCACACTTGAGAAGACTTGGATGGTACTGTCACTCTTCGTGACGAGGTTAATTAACAGAAAGTATGATTCTTTCAAAATTTACGTGCAGTTCAGATATTCATTCCTGTAATTTCGTGATAATTCTGACCTGATCACTGAAACTGCCTCGCGTATGACCATTAACATCAGATCTCCCAAACGAGAACAGTTGTTTCAATTGCAGTGTGATAAAAATCGTTTATGGACTGGGAATGAACTACAGAAGTAAATGAGATACTGCATATTAAACTGACGTCTGTATATTGCTTCAAGAACAATTTCAAAACAATAAGACATGATATGGGAGTAGCCAAGAATCAACAATTCCGGATTTTTTTTAAAATTGGGAAGCCGTTTTTCGCTCCCACATTGTCGGAACTTATGAATCATGGTGAAAACTACCTATCACATTTATAAAACTAAACTAAAACTCTTTCTGAACAGGCCATGGAGGCCCCGGTACTGACCGGCCGCCGTGTCATCCTCAGCTTACAGGCGTCACTGGATGCGGATGTGGAGGGGCATGTGGTCAGTAAACCGCCCTTCCGGCCGTATGTCAGTTCTCAGTCAAGTAGCTCCTCAGTTTGCCTCACAAGGGCTGAGTGCACCCAGGTTGCCAACAGCGCTAGGCAGACCGGATGGTCACCCATCCAAGTGCTAGCCCAGCCCGACTTCCGTGATCTGACGGGAACCAGTGTTGCCACTGTGGCAAGGCCGTATCGCGTTTACAGGCTGATTAATTATGCATGCTGTCCTCCCATGAGTACCGCCAACTCTTTCGTCCTCCCTTTGCTCAGGTTATGTACTTGGGTTTAAACTTACCCAAATACTCCGTGTTTCTTTCTTTGTCAGGCTCGGCTAAGCAGGTGTAGGGAGATTTTATGACGGTGTATGTTTTATAAAAGTGCCTCATTTAGATGGTGATTGATCAAAGACGTCCTAAGCTTTAGAAAAAGCAATGTATGCCTATATAAGACCCCACGCCAGTGTCGAAAATCTTATGTTGGGCAGATATGTCGCACTGCGAAAGAGAATTGTCTTTCAAACCATCAACATGCACACCTGTGCCATTCAGATAAATCAGTGGTAGTTCAATACTGATTCAACGTGGGACTCACATGTTTTACGAGAAGAATGAAATTCTATCTTCACCATCGCCGTTCTCGGAATGAGTTTTTATGAGGCACCACTTATCCACAGAGCAGATAATCTTATCAACAGGAATGAAAGCTTGAACTTTGCATTGGCTGTAATCGAGACTTGGACACATTAATCTTGAACTGCAGAAACCAGAACCTGCCATTTGTGAAACGACGAAGAGCACTGCAGAGCGTTAATTCCTGTTTAACCACGGAGAGTATGGCAGCACAGTAACTGCCCTTGCATATACACTCACAACCTCTAATACTACGACTGCCGTTTTCATCCAGCTGCGAGCACCTCTTGTGACACGACCAGCTATATCAGAGTGTTAATGTTTAATCCTGATAACACGAGACATTTGATGTGGGGGCCAGGCATCTGCGGCTGTGGCTGGTGGTTGGTGAGCAAGGTGACACACAGAGCAGCACGACTGGGCCAGCCGGTACTCTCATATTCGAACGCTCTCCAGATGTGAGCTCAGAGCCGGCCAGAAGCTAATATAAGCGATTATTTACACTGTTTATATTTGCGAACATGAAGTGTAAACTATTCTAGACGCAGGAAAGCACGATACGTCATGTCAAAGCGTAAGTAAAGACGATTCATTTTATGTGCAGGTGTTTATTTAAGACCTTTTGAGCAACATAGAATGAGATGCATCCTGCTCAGATGTAGGAGCCCAGAAATTAAAGCTCAGTTAGACAATGAATAATCAGTTTACAGAAACACATATGAACCCAGTCTCCTTCCTGGAGTTTGAGGTACACCACAAATGTGACAGTTTGGTATTTAGTCTGAGTCGTAGCAAATAGATACCAAGTGTACACTTGCTTAGCGGAAGGCAAAACTCGATAACAGAAGTCCAATTTCTGGAGTCACTAGAATCTGAAAATTTAATAATATGAATACCAACATCCGCATTTGTCTACACTGCAGAGATCATGTCGCGGCGTCGCTTGAAGACAAAAAAATGGTTCAAATTTCTCTGAGCACTATGGGACTCAACTGCTGTGGTCATAAGTCCCCTAGAACTTAGAACTACTTAAACCTAACTAACCTAAGGACATCACACACATCCACGCCCGAGGCAGGATTCGAACCTGCGACCATAGCGGTCGTGCGGTTCCAGACTGTAGCGCCTTTAACCGCTCGGCCACTCCGGCCGGCGCTTGAAGACAGCTGCAGGCTGCTGCACGTAGCGAGGAATCGTGGAAAGGGGGCGTGGGAGTTTCCGTTACACGATGACCCGAGTCGACAACCTGAATTGAAGAATTGCAGCAGCGGTCAGTGCTTGTCCCAGAGAGCTCGGCCACGAAAACAGGTCTACACCGCCGGGCGCCAGTCTAAATACGGTGGAGGAGTCACGTACTGCCAGACCTATTTGTACTTTCGTGACAGCAGAAGTAAATAGCGACCGTGCTGCCGTCTGGTGCTCGTGCTTGCTGACGCGGCTCCTGCAGGTAGTAACTTTCGCCAACCGTGACGCACTGCGGAACGCGAGAGGGCGAAGAGCGCCGGCAGAGTATAAAGAAACTCAAATAAAGCCTACGGATGAAAAGCAACTAATAAATTTAAAAAGACGTGTGGGGCAGTTACGTTTCCTTAGTGGTAGGTTTCAGTAATACGAGGGCTATCCACAAAGTACATTACATTTTGGAATTAAAAATAAATAAAGTATTGGAAATTTTTTTTATTATATACAGATGAAAGCCACACTTAAATACTACTTTTCTGCATAGTTGCCATTTAAATTAAGGCACTTATCGTAGTGGTGGACGAGCTTAGCATTCCTTCGTCGTAAAATTCGGCCGCCTGCGCCTTCAACCACGTGGTTACCTCTTCTTGAAGCTGCGCGTCGTCATCAAAAAGCTGCGTAGCCAACCACTTCTTCATTGATGGGAATAAGTGGAAGTCGCTCGGTGCCAGGTCGAGACTGTACGGCAGATGAGGAAACAACTCCCACTTAAAAGATTCGAGAACTTCACGAGTGGCATTTGCAGTGTGGGCCCGGGCGTTGTCGTGAATCAGCAAGATCTTTGAGCCCAACTTTCCTCTGCGCTTGTTTTGTATTGCACTTCTGGGGTTGAGCAGAGTTTGGCAATACCTTTGAGAGCTTATAGTAGTGCCTCTTTCCAGGAAATCCACAAAAATCACACCTTTTCTGTCCCAAAAGACAGTCGCCATCACCTTCCTGCAGACATTGTCTGCATGCATTTCTTGGGTTTTTGGGGGGAGTTTGTGTGCCCCCACTGCATTGACTGCAATTTTGTCTCGCAGTTCACATGCCTAACCCATGTTTCGTCACCAGTAACGATGCGATCGAGTAATGAGTCGCACAGCTTCAAGAACAGGTAACCACGTGGCTGAAGGCGCAGGCGGCCGAATTTTACGACGAAGGAATTTTAAGCCCGTCCATCGCTACGATAAGTGCCTTAATTTAAATGGCAACTATGTAGAAAAGTAGTATTTAAGTGCGGCTTTCATCTGTATATAATGCAAAAAATTTCCAATACTTTATTTATTTTTAATTCCAAAACGTAATGTACTTTGTGGATAGCCCTCGTATCAGGCAAAAATTGTAGTAGTTATCTGTGGCAGTCTATTCGAAGGAGTTTCCAGCTCTTTGCAGAACACCATAGCCGCGTCAAGTTCCGAGATTTACGAAAATCAGTTATGGCCAAACAGAGCATGAGTAAGTTTAACACGTATTTTGACGTGTTGTTGTTGTGGTCTTCAGTCCTGAGGCTGGTTTGATGCAGCTCTCCATGCTACTCTATCCTGTGCAAGCTTTTTCATCTCCCAGTACCTACTGCAACCTACATCCTTCTGAATCTGCTTAGTGTATTCATCTCTTGGTCTCCCTCTACGATTTTTACCCTCCACGCTGCCCTCCAGTACTAAATTGGTGATCCCTTGATGCCTCAGAACATGTCCTACCAACCGATCCCTTCTTCTGGTCAAGTTGTGCCACAAACTTCTCTTCTCCCCAATCCTATTCAATACTTCCTCATTAGTTATGTGATCTACCCATCTAATCTTCAGCATTCTTCTGTAGCACCACATTTCGAAAGCTTCTATTCTCTTCTTGTCCAAAATATTTATCGTCCATGTTTCACTTCCATACATGGCTACACTCCATACGAATACTTTCAGAAATGACTTCCTGACACTTAAATCAATACTGGATGTTAACAAATTTCTCTTCTTCAGAAACGCTTTCCTTGCCATTGCCAGCCTACATTTTATATCCTCTCTACTTCGACCATCATCAGTTATTTTGCTCCCCAAATAGCAAAACTCCTTTACTACTTTAAGTGCCTCATTTCCTAATCTAATTCCCTCAGCATCACCCGACTTAATTAGACTACATTCCATTATCCTTGTTTTGCTTTTGTTGATGTTCATCTTATATCCTCCTTTCAAGACACTGTCCATTCCATTCAACTGCTCTTCCAAGTCCTTTGCTGTCTCTGACAGAATTACAATGTCATCGGCGAACCTCAAAGTTTTTATTTCTTCTCCATGAATTTTAATACCTACTCCGAATTTTTCTTTTGTTTCCTTTACTGCTTGCTCAATATACAGATTGAACAACATCGGGGAGAGGCTACAACCCTGTCTTACTCCCTTCCCAACCCCTGCTTCCCTTTCATGTCCCTCGACTCTTATAACTGCCATCTGGTTTCTGTACAAATTGTAAATAGCTTTTCGCTCCCTGTATTTTACCCCTGCCACCTTTAGAATTTGAAAGAGAGTATTCCAGTCAACATTGTCAAAAGCTTTCTCTAAGTCTACAAATGCTAGAAACGTAGGTTTGCCTTTCCTTAATCTTTCTTCTAAGATAAGTCGTAAGGTCAGTATTGCCTCACGTGTTTTGACGTATACCTTAAAATTTCAAAGGTTCACTGTTGTGAAGGGGCGTGGAAGTCATAATATACGATAGAAACGGCAGTAGAACTGTACATGCTATATTGAAGCAGGTGCCTAACACAGAATGATTAGAGAGTACAGGGTGACAGTTATTGAACTATACAAAATAAAAGCGTCATAACTTCTGAACGGTTTGCGTTAGAACGTTCTAACTGCATGGTTGGCCGCGGGGCATGATGGATATGTTGGCTTGGTTTAGCGACGAAGCCCATTTTCATTTGGATGGGTGCGTCAAAAACCAAAATTGATGCATCTGGGGGACTGAGAATCCGCATTTCGCGATCGACAAGTCTCTTAACCCTCAACGGCTGACTGTGTGGTGTGCAATGCCCAGTCACGAAATAATCGGTGCGATATTTCTTGACTAACTAACAGTACGTGAAGGTTTTAGATGATTTCATGTCCATTATCCATAGTGACTCTGATTTCGACAAGATGTGGTTCATACAAGAAGGAGCTAGACCCCATAGAAGCAGGAGAGTATTTGATGTCCTGGAGAAGCACTTTGGGGACCGCATTCTGGCGCTGAGCCACCGAGAGGCCACTGGTATGTACCTCCATTGCTGCCAAATTCTCCGGATCTGGATACATACGAATCATTGTTGTGGGGCTATATTAAAGTCAAGATATACAGCAATAACCCCAAAACCATTGCTGAGCGGAAAACAACCATTCAAGGCGTTATCGACAGCATCGATTTTCTGACACTTCATCGGGTCATGCAGAATTTCGCTATTCCTCTGCGCCATATCATCGCCAATGAAGGCAGGCATATCGAACACGTCATAACCTAAATCTGAATATTTGTAGAGACGTTTACATGTTGAATAAGGCGTGGGAGTGCACACGGTAGTTCGTAACTAATTTACGGTTCTTTTTCATATAGTTGATTTGATTGGATTGAAGAGTTCCTAGATAACAGAAAGCAACATGTCATTCTCAATGGAGAGAAGTCTTCCGAAGTAAGAGTCATTTCAGGTGCACCGCAAGGGATTGTCGTAGGACCGTTGCTATTCACGGTATATATAAATGACTTTGTGGATAACATCGGAAGTTTACTGAGGTTCTTGCAGATGATGCTGTAGTATATCGAGAGGTTGTAACAATGGAAAATTGTACTGAAATGCGGGAGGGTCTGCAACGAGTTGAAGCATGGTGCAGGAAATGGCAATTGAATCTCAATGTAGACAGGTATTATGTGCTGCGAATACATAGAAAGAGAGATCATTTTAAGTAGTTCTAAGTTCTAGGGGATTTATGATCTCAGATGTTAAGTCCCATAGTGCTCAGAGCCATTTGAACCAATCTATTAGCTGACAGCTGGTTACAACTGACACGCCAATTGGGAGTAAATACGTATTCAAAAGGCTAATGCATTATTGATGCTACCACTCTCTTCCGTCATTGCTGTTCGTTTCAGTTCCACATAATTGTCATCTCCTGTCCTCGTCTCTATGTCCTCCTCATACTTCTTCTTAGACTGTCCGATTCTTTCTTTACCAGAACAGTTCCTTTGCGAATGATAGTGCTGTGAGTGTTTCTGGGGACATGTCGAATAAACTTTACTTTTGACTTTCCTATTTCCTTTGATTATCTTCTTTCTCCCATGACTTCCATTAACATTTCACATTGGTCTTTCTTTCAGTTCTTCTCGTTCATGTCATTTCCAACCATATAAACATTCCAGTAGCTTCATGTAATTCGTTTCCAATTCATCCCGAGTCCAAGTTTCAATTCCATTGAGCAGTGTACTCCGTACAAAACGTATATAACGGATTTTCTGTGATCTACGAGTATATTCACATGTTTACTGGGTAACCTTTTTCTTAATAGTAAGTGCTTGTTTTGCCAATACAGTCTTTCTCTTCACTTCCGTTAAGCACCTATTGATTTCTATAAACATACTACGGAAGTAACTACATTGTTTCATCTCATCAGTTCTCAGATTGTCAGTTTTTACATCAATTTTAATTTCGTATATATTTTTGTGCACTACTACGTATTAGATTCATGTTCCGTTTTTTCACTTCCGATTTCATAGTTTCAGAATGCCTGATGGGACTTGTAACATTTTATCCCTTTCCTTTTTGGAATCTGAACTTATTACTATCTTATCAGGAAATCACATACAATGTAACCTTCTGTTATTAACTTTTCTTGCCTTTGTCTTCTCTTTCGTGATCTGAACAGATTTCTACGTTGAACACATTAAGTAAAAACGGAAATAGGTCATTCTAGTCTGACTCCTTTTCAAATCCTTGCCTCTTCCTCTACCTCATCGGTTAATTTTGTGCTTTTGTTCTGATACATTCGAATTATAATTCTCTTGTTCTTCCACTGCAGTTCTACTTTCTTCCTACATCTAAAGAGTAGCTCTAATTTCGCGTTGTTAAAAGCTTTCCCTAAATTAATAACAGTAAGAGTAGTCCATGTAATCACACCTATCCTTCTCTCCAGTAACATGTGAAAAGCCAAAATTGCTGCTCTTGTTCGTCTTTTCTAATTTCAACCTGTTCTTCCCCAAATACTTACATATTTTTCCTTTATCCTTCCTTGAACTATATTGATGGATATTTTGAAGCCATGTGATAACGTTGTCCTCTGTCTTTCTCCAAACCTACGCAAGGGTGCGATAGCATCACGAGATCCGTCCAGGACTAGCTCTTAATCTGATCTTTCCAACGTAAAGATGCGCAACCCCTGTCTTCGGACGTTGAATTTTCCTTCTATTATTGTTCTTTCCATTGACTCTTTCCTTGTACTAATGTGACCAAAATATTTTAACTAACTTTCGTTGACAATGGTCGAAATGTTGTTCTGATGCCGAGCCGTCTCAAGATCAATTCATGAGTCTGATGTGCTGTCGATGGTGTCTGAAGCAATCTTCTGTAGCACCACATTTCCAGAGCATCAGTTCTCCGACGATTAGCCGTCACATCGTCCAGGTTTCTGCTGCGTCCAAGTTTCTCTGCATAGATAACCATAGGAAAGATTAAAGATCGAACGAGGGTGAGCTCTGTCTTGGCGGTATGGGGTTATCCTTCCAGATTCGACAAGTTTGCTGTAGCATTTCTCACAATCGAAATGCGCTTCTGGATCTCAGATTCGCAATCTCCAACATCAGTGACAACAGATCCCAAATATTCGTATTCAGCAAAATTTGTGATATCAGGCCTCTTGTCCTTAGGGCGATCTACAATAATCACTTTGGTCTTTCTATTGTATTTTATCCTTCTTTCAGCCAACCATGGTATGATGCTCTCCAGTTGATGCTCGTCTGTTGCAGTTATCAGAGTGGCATCTGCATACCTGAGACTGTGAATTTTTCTGTTACCTAAAAAGTTGCCGCAATACTAGCCTTTAAAAACGTCCCTCATAATACGCTCACTAAGGGTGTCAAACAACAGCGGAGAGAGCAGTATTTCCTCACGCTGGCTTTAGTAGAAAACATAACTGCAAATGTGTTATTGATTCTTGCTGTCACAGTGTTCGGAAAGTACAGTTCTGGATTAAGTATACAAAGTGATTTGGTGACCCACCCCCATGAGGATAATCAATAGCTTTGACCATTTCACCTTGTAGAAAGCTTTTTATAATCCACAAAGCATATGAAATCTTCATATTACATTAACTCGCCTTTTCGTGCCGCCGGATGTTTAGGATCTGCTCACGGGTTCCTTTGCCTGCAATAAACCCAGTTTGTTCATCCGATATTTGTGGAACTTGCTACCACTGTTAATGATCTACAATTGGTGCACTCAACTGTCTTTCATATCTAAGATATGGTAAAGTTTCTACAATGTGTGAAGCCTTTGGGCCTGATACCTCTATCAAAATAGTCATTTAAGACGCCGAATAACTGGCGTTTCATGTAGTTATCTAAAATAATTAGCAATTGTAGATGGGTGTCATCAATGCCGGTTGCTACTCAGTCTTTGAGACTCCGTAGGACATTTCCATATTTATTTCTCGTAACTAGGCATTCATTTCACTTTCACACACATTGATGTTTTCCATTAGATTATTTTCTTACTAGAAGTCTTTATCACCGTAAAGTTCTGCAATAAATTCTTTGCAACGGGCACGTGCCTCATCTTTATCACTAATATTCCCTCTTCATTTGCAAAGAGCACATGCGTCACCTTTGTTTTTCAGTACATGCGGCCTGCAGCGTCTTGTCACGGTTCCCGCGGCTCCCCCCCCCCCCCTCCCCCCCCCCTCCCTGGGGCATGGGTATGGATATGTGTGAGTTGTCCTTAGGATAAGTTAGCTTATGTTAGTTTAAGTTAGATGAAGTAGTGCTAATCCTAGGGACCGATGACCTCAGCAGTGTGGTCCGATAGTCCTTACCACAAATTTGCATTTGTTTTTCAGTAATATTTTTGCTACTACAGAATTTGTACTCAGTCTTTTATAAACGTAATCTTATTTTCCATTTTGCTGATCTCCCTCCATCTCTTCAGCTATGCCTTTGTTCCATTATTCTTATCTTCTCAGTATTTGTTTGTTATGCGATTTTCAGTTCATTTGTGGTTATCTGCATAGTTTTCCTTACTGAATTTATTCCTTTCCTGTATTAGGTTGTAAGTAGGCTGTTTATGTTTTCTTATTGGCAACGTTACGTGGCGCTCTGTATGAAAATCACTGGCTGTGTTGTGTGGAATCTGTGGCTAGTTTGCATTGTTGTCTGCCATTGTAGTGTGGGGCAGCGGCAGCTGGATGTTAACAGCGCGTAGCGTTGCGCAGTTGGAGGTGAGCCGCCAGCAGTGGGGATGTGGGGAGAGAGATGGCGGAGTTTTGAAATTTGTAAGACTGGATGTCAGGAACTCCTATGTATATTATGAGTTTTCAACACTATTAAGGTAAATACATTGTTTGTTCTCTATTAAAATCTTTCATTTGCTGACTATGCCTATCAGTAGTTAGTGCCTTCCGTAGTTTGAATCTTTTATTTAGCTGGCAGTAGTGGCGCTCGCTGTATTGCAGTAGTTCGAGTAACGAAGATTTTTGTGAGGTAAGTGATTTGTGAAAGGTATAGGTTAATGTTAGTCAGGGCTGTTCTTTTGTAGGGATTATTGAAAGTCAGATTGAGTTGCGCTAAAAATATTGTGTGTCAGTTTAAGCACAGTCTTGTATAATTGTTCAAAAGGGGACGTTTCAAGGTTTACTGTGGAAAAGTAATACAGTGCACAGGAGCTGTCTTAATACCTATGTGCATCTTTTTTATTCCCCGAGTAAACCTTTTCTCACAGGGGACTTGTGACTTCACGTTTTTTAATCGCCCTTCTACTTTTCTTTTGTAGGTGATGTTATCTGATAAGTGAATGCTATTAGCTAGTCGTAAATAACAAAACAAACCACCTCCTGTAGGAAACTTACTTAATACAAGACAGAAGCGCTTTCGTTGCGACTGAGGAACGTCGCAGCACTGCACGAAAAGAAAGATATTATCAGTTACTTTATCATGACTAACACGAGGACCTCCAGCTGCGCTAATGGATTACTAAACTTCTGTTGTACGCATACAACCTTCAGAATTATTTGTTTTGTTCGCGATAATCGTAAGTCAGCAGTAGGTTATCTGTATTAGTGCAACTTCAACTTATTTTACACGTTGCTTAACTTCAGTACCCATTACTTTCAGTGACTAGTCATTTGTAGGAGTACAGTGAAACATCGTGCTAGGGGGAGATGGTATTTACAGGTTATTAGTTGCAGGCCTCAGCACTTCGTGTCCTCTGGAAATTATCAGGATGGAAGTTAATGCGCGTTCCCCGATTTTACAAGGAGAACGAGAAGCTACTGAAGCTATTCCCTCGACCCGAACTCTATCAGGAAATGAATCGTTCTCAGTGATTTGGCCAAGGGACGGAAGTTGTAGCCGCTTAGAGCCGCTCGTCCGTTCTAGACTGCGGAGACTAACGTCGCGTAATCCCGCGACAAAGAATGGCCCGGCAGAGCCCCCAGTTTATTGTTCCGGGTGCGAGAACTACAGCGCTGGCACTGGGCAGCTGCTGTCGGCTAGTTTGGCAACCCGCCTAACACTCTCGCTCGTCGGCATACCTTACAACACGGGGCTGCACAGCCGGATGGAACAGCGGGAGGAGTCGTGTCTTTCCAAAAATTTATTCCATTCTTCTTTTTACATGTTTGTTGCTGAAAGAAGCCATTACTTACTTATTTATTTATTCGTTATTGGCAAGTGTTTCGAAATTCTAAGAATCACTTGAAGCTTTCTTGCATGCCCTTGTTCATCAGGTGCACCTGAAAATGGAAATATATAAAAGAACATGAATTCCAGTAAGGAAAAAACGATTACAGAGCTATATAACAGCTACGTATTGCGAGAATCTGCTTTAGTCGTCGTCCATGGCGAAATTCCTGTACGTTGTATGGTTGACAGCGTCTTTGCAATGAAAACCAAACATATTAAAGGAACGTGGCCATGAGTCACCAATGCAGCACATTCTCAGTCTTTCTAAGCATTTTATTGTGCTATAACTTTTTCTTCCTATGCTCACCAAAAGCGTAATGCAGAAATAATTATTGCATTATGTAGTCCTCCACTTTCTATTGCCCCATGTTACTTCTTACTTCCCGTGGACTGTAAATAACGCCCTGTCAGTGTAGTCGCATAGAATTATTACAGTATGTTCGTGTTGCAGCCAGCAGCTCTTTCAGCCAAGTCCTCTCATTAATCTGACTCACGCGGCTGTCGTCGTCTCATTTTCCCACCCACACTAATAATGACAATAGTCTTTAAAAAAAGGTCTACAAGGTCGTGTCGCATGACAGTCAAGGATGCTTGGACGCTCTAGGATACGAAAATAAATTTAGAGTTGCAATCTTTAATATACTGACAAATTCCAAGATTTAACTAATTGTCTATGGAGAAACAACAGAAATGTTTCCCATCAAGTACTGAGTAAAAGAGGGTTGCACATTCTCTATCACACTACTCGTCATGTCGCGCGGCATATTACTACGCAAAATCTCCTCATTCTGTAGTGGTCTAAACGTGGGAAAATCACACACAATTTGTAAAGCCTATGCAGATGTACAGTACAGTACATTACGGAAGTCCAAGACTTGGATAAGTTAATGGAGGATTTAAGTCTATATGAAAGAGCATCGGGAGCAGGAGGAAAACGTGGGTTCTGGCTATCTGGCTCAATTGAGGAAAAGGTTGGTTCTGGTTCTATGGCTCAATTCCTGACTCAACCTCCAGGTACATCACAAATTAAGGCAGTTGTCCAGAACCTGCCTTTTCCTCCTTCTATACTTCAACTCTTCAGGTCTAACTCACCCCATTTTCATTAAAAAGGAATATACTTTTTACGAAGGTGCATGTCAGAAAAAATAATTTTACTGTTTTTTTTAACAAAAGGCACATGTAATAAAATAGATATTTAGTAATTTCTCATAAAAGGTGCATGTAAGAAAATGAATAAATGAATTAAGGTTTAAGGCAAAGTTAAACATAAATATTATAAATCATTTCAAAATTTTGGTAGCAGTGAGGGAAAAAATTCAAATAATGAATTCCAGATCATGAAATTGATTATTTTTATTTTTAACTTTCTTCATCTTCTTATATCTCAGTTTCATCTGTCCACTTTCAAAAAATTGAACATCCCAGTCAGTAATTAATTATCTGGTAAAAAATTAAAATCATTATTAAGCTCAATACAAGTTTTTTCTACATATCTTGTATTTAAATATGCACATCCAGGACATTATATAAATTTTTACCTCCAGCTCAGTTAGATTTTTAATCTCTTTCAAGACACTTGGTTGTTGAGCTTCTTGATTAGGGTCTTCAGTATATAGAAAAATTTTTTTTACATTTTTATAATGTGTAATGTCCATATGGTAGTGTATCTATTTCATTTTCGAGAACATATCTTTTACTATCATGAGGGCTCAATGTTTTCTTGTTTACTTTAACTATGTAAATTTCATATCTTTCAGTCTGAATCACATTGATTTTTCTGTAATGTCGTCCTTTGTTAAACAGACAATCTTTTGTAAAC
The DNA here is from genome assembly GCF_021461385.2 of Schistocerca piceifrons. Classification (NCBI taxonomy): domain Eukaryota; kingdom Metazoa; phylum Arthropoda; class Insecta; order Orthoptera; family Acrididae; genus Schistocerca; species Schistocerca piceifrons. The sequence continues at coordinate 204,784,054 of NC_060141.1, forward strand.
AAACAATCCTATTAGACTTTCGACTACACATTTTGTAGTTACTTTAGATTTTTCCTCGATTTTTTTGCCAACTTTATAAGTGTACACTTTGCTCTCAAACACCAAAATTATTCCATTATTTTTTCATTACATTCATCTTTCATTTTTTCTAAATCTTTCTGGTTTACTTGTGGAATTCCATAAATATTATCTGTTGGATAATCAGTTGGATCATAGTAATCAGTCATTGAATTCATGTCTTCATAAAAATCTTCAGTTAGTATACAGTAGATATAACATTCCATATCTTGATAACACAACTGAAAATTTTTCCATATTTTGGTTTCATTATGCTATAGTGACAATCATACATCAACTCTCTAGATAAATCAAGTATGCTCATCCCAACATAGATGGGTGTATTATATGTGTTTTTTTGTCTTGTTCATATGATTGGCCAAAAGATTTTCATTAAAAATAGTTCTTCCTCTTTAGTTTAGCTTTGCTATTAATTTATCACATTTTTCTCCATCTGATACTAATTTTATATCCACTCTCTTTCTTATGTTTTCCATTGTCTTACCAAACACAGAATTGTTCATCGATTTGTAGAAATTTTTTCAAAATTGATTTTTGGCTTTAGTTCACATTTGTGAATTTAACCAATAAGATTGTTTAAATTTTAAGACTCTGTGTATTTTTGTGAGTTTCGTTCCAAGAGACAGATACTGTCCAAGGTTTCTATAATGAACTATATAATAATGCTTGTCAATCAGAGTAGTTATCAACTTGCTTTGTTTAGTGTTAGGCACAATTTTATTTTCAGATACAAGTGGTTAATCTTTATGTAAATCATGTAATTCTTTTCGATATTCTAAATCTGCTTCAAAAATACATCCATTTTAGCAGTACCTGACATTTCACTTACTTTTGTACAGTTGAAAGAATGTGGTTCATCCCATTCAGATCCTCTATATGGTAAATATAGACTCATAGCATAACCATATAAATTACTTTATCTAAATAAGCTAAATAATGTGATATCTTAATCATACTGCCAGCACTCAGATATTTCTTGTTTGCCTTTACATAACTCTTGCAACATTGTGATATTCCTCCTCTTATTCCCTTGTAAATCATCAGAATCATACCATAGTCATGTAACAAATCAAGTGGCTATTGAGTCATTTTCAACATCACATCCCAACACAAACGAGGAGCTGTAAGATACCAAGTAAGATCTAAATTATAAGCTTGTACACAAGTTTTGCTAAGATTTTCCAACACATCAGCTAATAACAAAACATCAGTTTTCAGACACCAATCATTATATTCACCAAGATTATTATTATTGCATATTTGTAATCTTCATCACTTATTTCACAGTCATTCAGTTTATTGTAAAATTTTTCTTTTGCTGGTAATTGTGTCTCTTCAAATTTCTTCCAAGAATCCATGTAATCATATGGTAGACACCTTTTCTGATCACTAAATTATTGAAAAATTATTAATATTTTTCATTTGTTCTCTTCAAATTTGATGAACATTTGTCAAGTGAAGAAGGCATAAATTTAAATGTGTCAATAAATCTCATTTTCAGACTTTCTGTCCTTTTACCAAAACTAATATATCTATCTTCATTGTTAGGTATTAAATCTACTTCTTTCTTATCATACCCAAGTTCTTTCATGAACAAATGAGAATCATATCCAGATAAATTATGTAAATAAATTGGAACAAAGCTCAGATGTTTTACCTGTAAATCACATTTATTACATAATGGATTTATATATTTTCCAGTCAAACGATCGTAATGTCGAACCTTTTTATTGTTTCTTGTATAATGACATCTACACAGTGAAAAAACCATCTACACAGTGAATAAACTTCAGCTTTATCATGTCTTGATTGTTCTTCAGAAGTTAATGGACTCGTTTCTTTAGTTTCAGAATAAATTCTTCGAATTTTTTCAATTTATTTTTTATGCATTCAATAAATTTCTTATGACAATTTGGTCCTCTATAAACAACAGCATCTTTGTACAATCCATTACCCCACACTTGATGTAATAACAGAATCCACTTCATGTTTTTGATATTTCATTGTATATGAATTTTCTGTTTTCAGTTGACAGTCGTCCATCTACAACAGTAAACTTTCAAAATCACGAATTGGTATTTCTGTGTGTGTTGATAATTTTTAAAATTAACATATGAACCTTTCTCTATCATTTCTAAATTTAATGGTTTGATAGTCAAACAATTTGGTTTGTGATTATCTAATTTTTCTCTGCTAGTGAAAAGGAATAAACCGAAATCAGATAAATATTGCTTCTTTGTCTTTAGTAACTTGACTGGAAATAGTCTAGTTAATTATTTTATGTAACAACAGTTTGAATTACTTTCTTTCTTGAAATAAAGGAGGTTTATATGTTTCTCTTTGTTACATTTAGTAATTTTTAATGGATGCACTTGGTACTTTTCATCAACGAATTGACATTGATAGATACATTAATTGTGCAGTCCATTCCAAAACTGGTATTATCCAATTTTTTTTATGAAAGGAGTGAAGCCTACTTCGATTTTCTTCAGTACCCAGCCAATTGACTGATTAGTCTATATTCACTCAAAAGTTTATCTTTATCATAGAAATCATTGGCTAAAAATCGGTCATTGTTCAAAAAATTGCCTTATTTACTCAAAGTGTTGTTCCAGTAGTCGTCTTATCCTACCAGCCAATTAAATTCTTCATATTCCAGTGAAAGGAAACGCGCGATACTTTTCCCGCGTTTTTACAGGTGTCGTCAGTAAAGTCTGAAGACGTGTGCAGTTTTGTGACAAAATAGGATTATGATGGAAGAAAGAATTACTCTAGCTCCAAAATGCAAAGCAAGATGCCATAAAAGTGATCCTGCTTTATGGAAGAAAACCAAGGATAAATATAAAAGGTAAGAAAGACGTCAAATTTGTGCAGTGTGTTTACACGACTGGTTAAGGCTCTGGTGTCAATGATCAGTGAACGTATAAAGGTTGACAAAACGGCGGTGGTGGCTGCTGAAAATAAATTTTAGGTGTTCACAAATTTTTAGTAATACAATAGTGTTAGCGCAGATAATTTTTGTTTTGTTTTTTTTGTTTATGGTGATGAGCAGTTTCAAAACTCTCAGGGCCTTATCATCTGTAGTAGATCGCCCCAACATTTACTCCATACAAATTTTTTTATTCAGATAAACCCTCAAAGTGTGAAATAGCATTTTCTGTAACAGTTATGATGAAGGTCTGAACAAATTTATACTGCTACAACCACCGAGAATAATAATAGTAGTATTAATAGTAGAAAAATAATTATTGGCATATTTCAGGAGTCTGCTACCACCTAGCAGGATTTATGTCAATCAAACGTCTGTCGTAATGTGCTGCCATCTAGTGGCATTGACGTAAACTCTGTGTTACGTTTAACAGTATTCAAAGGATTTAATAACTACTACATCCACAAAGTGTCAAAACTTCGGGTGTTCACATGCTCTTGTGCTCTTACACAGCAGCTGCCACTTCAAAACGGGAATGTAACAGTATTATATTCCGCTGATTTCATCAAACACCACGCCGGGCTTTATTATTAGTGTCCTCTTAATGTCCCATTTACATCAGTAGCTATTTTCAGGCCATTATTTTTATCGTTACAGGTATGGGCCAATGGAACCACCACAATATCGACAATGCAGTCGTAATGGACCAACGTACAAATGCAGGAATTAAAGATATTTGGGAAGTGACGGAGCTCTACCTCCAATTGACAAACCAGGGACTCCTAAGATACGACTCGGCAAACGAATGGTAACGAGATGGGGAGCTATTAATATCAATAGGGGCTACTCTAGGAAGAAGGTAGAGCTGGCAGAGACTTCAAGTAAGATGGGGTTGGACGTTTTGAGTGTTAGTGACATTCGGGTAAGTGGTGAGAAAGAAGAGGAAGTGGGAGAATACAAGGCCTACCTGTCAGGAGTCAAAGCAGGAATAACACAATGGGGGTAGGGCTTTTCATCAGGAAAGAAATGGAACCCAGCGTAGTTGCAATAAGGTATGTAAACGAACGACTGATGTGGATAGATTTGACAGTGTCTAGCAAGAAAATTAGGATTGTCAGTATATTCGCATTGTGAAGGGACAGATCAAGATAAGATGAATAGTTTTTATGACGCACTCAGTGATGTAGTTGTTAGAGTAAAGGAAAAGGACAGTGTTCTGCTCATGGGTGATTTTAATGCCAGGATTGGAAATCGAACAGAAGGGTATGAAAAGGTTATTGATAAATTTGGAGAGGATATGGAGCCCAACAGGAACGGGAAACATCTCTTGGATTTCTGTGCCAGTATGGGCTTAGTAATCACAAACTCCTTTTTTAAACATAAGAACATTCACCAGTATACTTGGGAAGGCAGGGGAACCATATCTGTCATTGACTATATAATAACAGAGCAGGAATTCAGGAAGGCTGTGAGGGACACACGTGTATTCAGGGGTTTCTTTGATGACACTGATCACTATTTAATCTGCAGTGAAATTGGTATTGTGAGGTCGAAAGTGCAGGAGGTCAGGTCCATGTGTAGGAGGATAAGAGCGGAGAAACTTCAGGATAAGGAAATCAGACACAAGTACATAACAGTGATCGTAGAAAGGTACCAGTTAGTTGAATGTAGTCAATTGCAGTCACTGGAAAAGGAATGGACAAGGTATGCAGTACTAGAAGTGGCCAAAGAATGCCTTGGAACAGTAGTGTGTAAAGGTAGGATGAAGCAGACAGCTTGGTGGAATGGCACAGTCAAGGCAGCCTGTAAAAGGAAAAAGAAGGCGTATCAAAAGCGGCTACATACTAGAACTCAGGTAGACAGAGAAAGTTTTGTTGAAGAAAGAAACAAAGCCAAACAGATAATTGCAGCATCCAAGAAGAAATCTTGGGACGACTTTGGAAACAGGTTGGAGACCTTGTGTCAAGCTGCTGGAAAACCATTCTGGAGTCTAATTGGCAGTCTTCGAAAGGGAGGGAAGAAGGAAATGACAAGTATTTTGGACAGGTCAGGAAAACTGCTGGTGAATCCTGTTGATGCCTTGGGCAGATGGAGGGAATATTTTGAAGAGTTGCTCAATGTAGGTGAAAATACGATCAGTAATGTTTCAGATTTCGATGTACAATGGGACGGAAATGATGATGGACATAGGATCACATTTGAGGAAGTGGAGAGAATGGTCAATAGATTGCAGTGCGATAAAGCGGCTGGGGTGGATGAAATTAAGTCGGAATTCATCAAATACAGTGGAATGTCAGGTCTTAAATGGCTACACAGGATAACTGAATGGCGTGGGAGTCGGGACAGGTTCCATCAGACTGGAAGAAAGCAGTAACCACACCAATCTTTAAACATGGAAACAGAAAAGATTGTAACAACTACAGAGGTATCTCTTTGATCAGCGTTGCGGGTAAAATCTTCTCAGGTATTGTTGAAAGGAAAGTGCGAGTGTTAGTTGAGGACAAATTGGATGAAAATCAGTGTGAGGTTTGGCCTCTTAGAGGTTGTCAGGAGCAGATCTTTAGCTTACGGCAAATAATGGAGAAGTGTTACGAGTGGAACAGGGAATTGTATCTATGTTTTATAGATCTAGAAAAGGCATATGACCGGGTTCCTAGGAGGAAGTTATTGTCCGTTCTACGTGATTATGGAATAGAAGGCAAACTTTTGCAAGCAATTAAGGATCTTTACATAGATAGCCAGGCAGCAGTTAGAGTTGACGGTAAATTGAGTCCACGGTTCAGAGTAGTTTCAGGGGTAAGACAAGGCTGCAACCTGTTTCCACTATTGTTCATATTATTTATGAATCATATGTTGAAAACAATAGACTGGCTGGGTGAGATTAAGATAGGTGAACACAAAATAAGCAGTCTTGCATATGCGGATGACTTAGCTGTGATGGTAGATTCTATTGAAAGTTTGCAAAGTAATATTTCAGAGTTAGATCAGAAATGTAAGGACTATGGTATGAAGATTAGCATCTCCAAAACAAGAGTAATGTCAGTGGGAAAGAGATATAAACGGATTGAGTGCCAAGTAGGAGGAACAAAGTTAGAACAGGTGGACGGTTTCAAGTACTTAGGATGCATATTCTCACAGGATGGCACCATAGTGAAAGAACTGGAAGCGAGGTGTAGCAAAGCTAATGCAGTGAGCGCTCAGCTACGATCTACTCTCTTCTGCAATAAGGAAGTCAGTACCAAGACTAAGTTATCTGTGCACCGTTCAATCTTTCGACCAACTTTGTTGTATGGGAGCGAAAGCTGGGTGGATTCAGGTTACCTTATCAATAAGGTTGAGGTTACGGATATAAGAGTAGCTAGGATGATTGCAGGTACTAATAGATGGGAACAATGGCAGGAGGGTGTGCACAATGAGGAAATCAAAGTAAAACTGGGAATGAACTCTATAGTTGTAGCAGTCAGGGCGAACACGCTTAGATGGTGGGGTCATGTTACACGCATGGGAGAAGGAAGGTTACCCAAGACTCTCATGGGTTCAGCAGTAGAGGGTAGGAAGAGTCGGGGTAGACCAAGGAGAAGGTACCTGGATTCGGTTAAGAATGATTTTGAAGTAATAGGCTTAACATCAGAAGAGCCACCAATGTTAGCACTGAATAGGGGATCATGGAGGAATTTTGTAAGGGGGACTATGCTCCAGACTGGATGCTGAAAGGTATAATCAGTCCTAAATGAGGATGATGATGATGAGATATTCAATATTTCCATAAGAACTTCTACGCCTCTCCCAATAAAATTGAGCAAGACACTTTTATACTGAAATATCTGAGAGCTGAAAAGCCTAAAAGAGACAGATGCACAAAAGAAGGTAGCAGTAGGAAGAGTGTTGATATTGCATATTTTGTTGAACTTGGTAATACCGATAAATTTCAACTAAAAGTGTGCCAAAAAACATTTCTCAATATTGTACATGTCAATACAGATAGAATTCAGAGAACTGCCAGAAATCACTACGAAATAGGTGAAATGCCTAAAGAAAACAGAGGTGGTGCTAGAGACAGGCCACAGTACGATGCAAAGAGACAATCTGTAAAGTCTTTTGCGGTAGCGTTCTCGCTCTCTGCATCCGGGTTCCCAGGTTCGGTTCCCGGCGGGGTCAGGGATTTTCTCTGCCTTGTGATGACTGGGTGTTGTGTGCTGTCCTTAGGTTAGTTAGGTTTAAGTAGTTCTAAGTCTAGGGGACTGATGACCATAGATGTTAAGTCCCATAGTGCTCAGAGCCATTTTTTGTAAAGTCTTTTATTGAACTTTTTAAGTGCTGTGAAAGTCACTATTGTCGAGGAAAATCGTTGCAAAGAAAATATCTTCCCGGAAACTTAAGCACTGAGAATTTACACAGGATGTATAATGCAGAGGTTTGTCATGATATCAGATGAAGCGATGGTTCTTTCGCAACATTTTCACAACAGGTTACAACATCGGTTTTGTTCTACATGCACTGAACTTAAGGGAAAAATTGAGCACGCAAAGGATACGTAAGAAAAGAATTTGACGATTATTCGGTTTAGGATTCAGAGTTAAAAGCTAAAGCTTTTTACGCAAAGCTGCAAGAAAAAAGGCTCACAATGTCATTTGACTGTTAGAAAAATCTGATTAATCCTAAAATACCGGATCAAATTGCCTAATACAGTCGTCAGATATATACCTATAATTCTGCAGTTGTGATGGGCCATTCACATACTACATTGACAGTACAAAATGTTTTCACATATACGTGGATGGAACATGAACACAAAAAGAGATTAAATGAGATATCCTCTGCAATATTAGACAGAATTTCTAAATGTGATTTATCGAACTACTCAAGTTTGCGACTTTGTGCTGATGGCTGCGAAGGACAGAAAAGAAACTCTACAGTGATAATGATGTGCTGCTATTTTCTCTCAAAAGTGAGTCCCCCAAATGTGATGCATATTGAACTGATATTTCCCATTCCAGGACACTCCTTTCTGCCATCGGACAGAGTATTTGGACAAACAGAGGACATTAGAACCAGGCCAGTAATTTGAAACCCAAAAGAGTATGAAGATATTTTCGCATCGCATGCTCAGGTTTCTAAATTGGGTGTGGATTGCACAGTGAAAGACTGGAAGAACATTGCTGGCAATATGATGAAAAAATCAAGTAGCTGCCATTTCAAATTTTCTTCAGCAAAGCGGTTCATCTTGTGTAAAACGTCTGAAGGAAACGTGACAGTACAAGGAGAACCAAATTACAATGTAGACTGTGATTCAGGAAGGTTTGTGATAAAGAAAGGTAAACGTTTGATGAATATGGATGTTCCCCAAGTTGTGTCCTCAGGAGTGCCCTTGAACATGAAACGTCCCCTTTGAAAAATTTATACAAGGCTGTGCTTAAACTGACACACAATATTTTTAGCGCAACGTAATCTGACTTTCAAAAATCCCTACAAAAGAATGGCCCTGACTAACATTAACCTATGCGTTTCACAAATCGCTTACCTCACAAAAATCTTGGTTACTCGAACTACTGCAATACAGCCAACGACACTACTGCCAGCTAAATAAAAGATTCAAACTACGGAAGGCACTAACTACTGACAGGGATAGTTAGCAAATGAAAGATATTAATAGAGAACAGACAATGTATTTACCTTGATATCATCAAAAGTCATAATATATATAGGAGTTCATAACATCCATTTTTACAAATATCAAAACTCCGCCATTTCTCTCTCCACATCCACCACTGCTGGCGGCTCACCTCCAACTTCACAATGCTACGCGCTGTTCACATCCAGCTGCCGCGGCCCAACACTACAATGGCAGACAACAATGCAAACCAGCCACAGATTGCACACAGCACAGCCAGTGATTCTCACACAGAGCGCTACGTGGCGTTACCAATAAGAAAACCTAAACAGCCTACTTACAAACATAGCCAAGATTAAGGATGTAGAGCATTTGCTACAAAAACATTTTGGATTGGAGTGAAAGGTGAATGAAGAACTGGCTTTCTACAAGAATTTGTTAGCGTCCAATACTGGAGAAACAAATTACTCCCCTGAAGAGACAATCAACGAATTTTGTGAAACTCATGAGGATTTGATTGACTTAGTTATTTCGATTCTGCTCTATTAATAATTATGTAGAAACATTATTGTTTACTATGAACTGTGTTTTTATGTTCTAATAAATGAGTATAAACTGAATGCATCAGCACTATCACAAATGCACAAAAAAAGTATATTCCTGAGTACATGAACTAGGCACTTGCAGTGTGCTGCAACAAAACTTATCTAATCCTGGACATAAAGCAACATAACCAATTTCTCAATGGACAACCACTAAGCGAAATTTTTATGTTTTGTTACTCTTTCTGAGTTTTTATCTACAGGATACAATGTTGATTTTATAGCCCAAAGGAAATATTTTTGATCCTTATTTTTCACATTAATACATGCTTTTTTTTTACTTTTTATTTCATCTGGTAATACAGTGTAAGATGGTCCTCTCAGTGGAACATATTTGTTAATTCCTAATTTGAACCTATAATACTTTTTAATGATGATCCAGATCCATGTGCTTGAAAATCATCCATACTTGATAAAATATACTGTCTACCAATAAAATATTTTAATTAATTCTCTTTTATTTGTTATCATATAAGCTTTGTGTTTGGAAACCATATTCCATAATATTTCTGCTCCTTTGTATTTGGTACAACAATGTCTTAAATTTATTTTAATCCACGATGTATTCTTAGGCTGTCTTTTACAATTTCTCATAATTTTCGGTTTTACTGCATTCAAGAAATGATTATGTTCAACTGAATTTATGTTATTTTCAAAATTTATTGTTTGAATCTGGTTAAAAATACAGTATCAACTGCATAATCCTTACGTTTTCTTGTCTCTTGGTTTCTCAAATAAATAAGCTTAAAAGGGAAACAGTTTTCTTCATTAGTTCGAGTTTTTTGTTTTGCAAACACGTTGGTAGAAAACGAAAATATTTTTTCAATGGTTTACCTTGAGCTGTCTGTTTCACAAACACATCAGTAGAAAATGGAAGTATTTTTTTCGATGGTTTATCATTAAATTTCTGTTTTGCAAACACATCTGTAGAAATAGAAATATTTTTTCAATGGTTTATCTTTAGTTTTGTTTCACAAACACATTGGCAGAAAATGAAAATATTTTTTTATGATTTATCCAGTTTAGTTTGGAAAATTTCATCATAATTATCAGTGTTATGATCATGTAATTGTTGCCGAACATTCGTCTTGAGGGAGAACCCACTTTCACTGTGCGATGTCTAATAATAAATGCCATTATGTCAGCTTTCCTTAATTTACTATACCCTCTTAAATTCTCTGTCTTACAGTAATAACGACATTGAACAACTGTGAAGTTCTCCTTTTGACCTTTCCAAAAATCGTGAAGTTGAGCAACTGTGAAATGCTCAATTTAGCCTTTCTGTTTAAAGGAAATAATACTCATTACGTTTGTAAAAATTAACTTTTCAAATCTGATCAATGACAGAATCGTTATTTAATACATAGTTAATAAGTATGAGTCGCTTCCAATTGCTTATTCTTCACATATTCCAAAGTACACTACTTACATGTATGATTATGATTATCTTGATGTGAAAGATTTACATAAAAACAATTTAAATTAAACATATATCATGTTAGCCTTAGTTGCATATAGAAGCCAATCTTTACCTAGGTTTCAGCCAAAATAATTTGGCATTCTTCAGAAGCTATTGACACTAAACTATTGCATGCCAAAGTTTGGTTATGTCAAGTATAAAACTATAGCACGATAGTACCTGGTCATAAATCTACATTACTTAGCTGAAGTGATACAGCAAGACCCACTGCACAGACGAGGTCGGTAGGCTGCGAGAGTTTCAAAATGTAGAAACAACTGTAACTGATGAAAATGATAATCTGATTGACATTAATGGAGCTGGTGTAAAAGTTGCTTTAGAAATCTCTTCATAATTTTTTTTCTTAATAATCAGCAGTAGCTGAATCACTATTTGTCTGCATCATAAACAAACTTGCAAGTTATCAGTTTTACTCATTCCCTGTGAATGAGAAGACTAAAAATAATTATATGTACCCAACAAGGATACTGAAACTAACGTAAATATTGGTGATGGATGGCTTCATTCTTATCATGCCCAATTACAAAAGAATTTCAGTATTATTGGAAGTGATGGCACACATTATCGAACTAATGATGGAAAATCCAATAAAAAATTAATCGATAATTATGTGACAAAACATTTTGACTTAGTAACCATAATATATATTGGCCACGACATCTTGGTAGATGATTGTTGCAGTGTCTATGTGTTTATGGGTTGCATTTTTTCATATGACTTGTCAAGCCAAAGGCAGCACGGCATCTCTTGCCACAATTGTCACAAGTTTATCTGGCTGCTGAGGCAGGAGCAGTGGTAGCATTGCGAAGCTTTTTCTGCCTTAATCTGTCTAACATGCCTTCATCATGCTTCGAAATTCCAGATGATATATCATCACGCCACTCTGGTTTCATGCTAGCCTGTGCCTCCCATCTGTTTGTGTCGATTCCAAAGCTCTCCATATTTCGTTTACAGGAGACCTTGAACCTCAATACAGGACGTCCTACAGGTCTTTTGGCTATAGAGATCTCTCCACGCATCACCCCACGTGGTAATCTGTCAGGATCCAAACGGTGGACGTGTCCCAACCAGCGGAGTCGTCTCTGCTTCAAGATAGCTGTAATACTGTTGCCGTTAGTTTTAGAAAGCACTGCTTCGTTGGTCACTCGGTCCTTCCACGTTACTCCGAGTATGGATATCAGGTACCGCATGTGGAAAGCATTAAGGCGACGTTCTTGTTTAGCATAGGTAGTCCATGTTTCTGATGCATACAAAAGGATGCTGAGGACGCAACTTTGATAGCCAAGAATTTTGGTGGTCAGAGAGAGTTTGTTGTTTTTCCAAACACATGTAGACAATTTGCGAAAAGTAGTCGCAGCTCTTCCAATGCGAGCATCAATTTCCTAATCAACAGACATGTTTGATTGTATAGTTGATCCAAAATAGCAGAAGTTATCTACAACTTGCGGAGTAGTGCCATCTGGTGTGATATTCGGCTTTGTGTTAGTACCCTAAACCATAATTACGGTCTTACTGCTGTTTATACTCATCGAGAGTAGGTGGCATGAGTGACTAAATCTTGATACTAGCTCTTGCAGCGCTTCTGCGGAGTTCGCAACAATTGGAGCATCATCAGCATACAGGAGTTCACGACTGACTATCTCATAGCGCTATGTCTTATTCTTCAGAAGACTGACATTGAAAAGCCTTCCAACTTTCCTAGTATGCAGATGTGCTCCAACATTGCAATTCTCGAAAGCCGCTTGGAGCAGACCCGAGAGGAAAATTCAAAAAAGTGTAGGTGCCAACACACAGCCTTGTCTTACGCCACAGTTCATACTGAATGGTTTAGATGTACTGCCATCGAAGATTACAGTGCCACGCATATTGTCATGAAAAGATCTTATTAAAGACAGCAAAGTTGGAGGACATCCAATTTTTTCCAATATGCTGTAGAGTCCCTCCCTACTGACGGTGTCAAAGGCTTTGTTGAGGTCAACAAAAGCCACATATAAGGGCACTCTGTGTTCGCAATACTTCTCTTGTAGTTGGCGCAAGGTGAATATCATGTCACTTGTGGATCTGCCATTTCGAAATCCACACCCTGACTCAGGGTAGATCCGAGCAGCCAAGGTCCCAGTCTCTTCAGGATTATCCTTGCATACGCCTTTCCAGCAATGCTCAAGAGAGATATTCTAGTTGTTACAATTAGCTCTGTCGCCTTTTCCCTTATAGATTGTTACTATATTTGCATCTCGCATGTCTTGAGGTACTGTGCCTTCTTCCCAGCACTGCAGTGGGATTTGATACAATATTGGCAAAACATAGTCACGTTTGATGATTTCTGCTGGTAAGTTATGACGGCCTGTATTCTTGCCTACCTTTAGACTTTTAAGTGCGAGTTTTAATTCGTCAACAGTGGGAGGATCATCAAGCTCAGACATAACTGGGTAAATTGGTAAAGTACCCAGAGCTTCTGAAGAAATGTTGACCTCTTCTGAGTATAATTTAGCATAGTGCTGCAGCCATCTATCTAGCTGCTGGTTTTTATTGTTGATTGGCTTTCCATCTAGATCTTTTATTGCAGCGAACTTCCTGCTTCTTGGTCCAATGGCCTTTTTGATGCCTTGATACATGGCACTATAATCTCCTTTGTCTCGGCAGATCTGAATAGTTTTAAAAAGGTTGGTCCAATATCTATTTGCGCAATGGTGACAAACTCGTTGTAGATCTTATTTGCAGCGCTTGTATTCAGCTATTGCTCGTAGGTCTTTAGGATTATTCATAACCTGTATATGAGCAGTATGTTTCTTGTCTATATATGGACGCAACTCACTTTCACATTCAGTAAACCAGTCACTTTGAGTCCTACCCTACATCCAAAATGTTCCGATAGCTGTCTGCATAATATTTTCTTTAGCTAGATGCAGTTATAAATTGCTCAGAATTCAGTTTCATCTCAATTTCTTCACAGAACTTTTTGTATAGCGCATCATCTTGAATGGCTTTGGTGTTGATCTTCACTCTTCGACAAACACTCTCAGCTGAGTGAATCTTCTTTGGTGTGAACCGTGATTTGGTCATAACTAAAGAGTGATCAATATCACAGTCAGCACTGTGATAAATGCGGCAATTAAGGACATGACGTAGGTCGATTCTTCTGATTATGATGAAGTCGTGCTGATGCCAATGGCCTGAAGGTGGGTGTTTCCATGTTACTTTGTGCACGTCTCTGTTCTGGAAGTAAGTGTAAGTGATGCAGAAGAAAGAGAGGTGCAAAGTTCCAGCAGTCGCTGACCGTTCTCATTCGTATTTCCAGTGCCGTATGGGCCAATGCAGTCGGTTCAGTTGTTCCGTTTATTCACAACCCTGGCATTAAAGTCTCTCAGTCACATGAGTTTATCTGATCCACGAACATTCTCCAGGCATTTCCGCAGGTCTTCATAGAACATGTCTTTGACTTCAGGTGGCGCTCTCATAGTGGGAACATAAGCAGAGATTAACGTGACGGGGCCTGATGTTGTCTTTAATCTCAAAGTTGTTAATCTTTCAGATATAGATTTTGGTTGTTCGCAGCAGCTGAGAAGACTGTTTCGCACTGCAAAGCCAACTCCGTGTTCACGTCTTTCTCCAATTTCTCTCCCTTTCCAGAACAAGGTGTAATTATCTTCACGCAGGCTGCCTTCCCCAGAGAGACGAGTTTCCTGTAATTCAGCCACATCAACGTGAAGAAGCAGGAGTTCTCTGTCAATTATGGCTGTTTTTCTGACTATAGGGTCTGCATCTGTAGTAGTGTCATATCCAGGTAACATAGTTCTGTCATTCCAGATGGCAAATCGGGTTATTGAATAGTTGGTTTTGCTCATATGAGCTACTTTATTGTTGTTTTTCCCAGGTGCCTCAGTAACCCACCTTGTATCAAGCACTGCGAGATGCTTGCTGCTCCATACACCCATAGAAGTGCAAGGTGGGGGACGGACTGCTACCTTACTGGGTGGGGGCTGCCCAGCTTGAGGCGGGCGGTAACCAGTCAATTAGCTGCAATGGGCTATCCCACCGACGAGAGTCATCCCTGGTGCCCGCACTCACGTCGCTCAGCGCAAGGCTTAAAACCGGTAACTGCGACTCGCCGTGTTGTTATCCGCACCTTTGCAGACGCAGGCGGATTGTCCTCTCCACAGGCACTGCATCGCCTGGGTAGTATTTAAAAGCCACGAATTTGCCCAGCGTTCATAGCTTTCTCTCGACCCAAACAACTGGAGACTTCATCTAGAAGTTTGCGGGTGGCATCCATGGGGCCCCGAGCTGAGTCTGATATTGCTTCCACTTACATGTGTCAGACTCCTCCTGTTTCCTTTCCTGTCGGCCTCCGTTGGCCAACTCTTGTTTTTCGACCCCAATGGTATTACGTTTCGAGGCCTGAGGGTGTATTTCAGTTTCCTATCTCTCTCACCCCAGTTTGCGGGGTTTGATGCAGGACCCTAGCCCAAGGTTGTGGGTGAAGTCCCCAACGGCAGCTGCGGCGGAAGAGCAGATCTCTGTTACGGTGCATATACTTGGCAACGAATCTGGAGTACCGTAGGCGACAGTAGGGTTCAACCTGAACAAGTCGGCAACTCCTGCAACCCACTCAACTCCACACGTAGTGACCCGTCACTCCTGTGGAAACAGTATCCATAAAGGTGGGAAATAATGTTATGTCCAGAATAGATCATCCTTTTATTTGCTCATCAGTGTTACTGCATTTGAATTCATCCCTTGCTGATAAAATATGTATGAAAGGGCATATACTTAATAGTTGAAAAATAAAGAGCTAGAAAAATGAAATGCTTTATCCATTAGGAATGTTTGGTGTTTTTTTTTAAGATTATAAGCAAATTATGTGGGAGGGAGATTTAACAGTAAGTTTTACGTGGTCATCAAGTACTGGAGATTCTGTTCTTCGATGATCTGATTATAATGATGCAGGAATTGAAACAAAAGACTCTCTTCCAACAAAATGAAAAATTGTTGCAGAATCCATCGAAATTCGTGTAGCAATTGTTAATGAGCCAGATTACGAGTTAGAACAAAGGGAAAACATACTGAAAAATCCGATACTTCCGATATCTATTTATTAACTTCCAACCCCAGAAGTTGCAGTACTGAGTGGTAAGATTATCGAACTAGATATTACTAACTACTATAACTCAATAAAACTTGATATACCATATTTCGTATTTGTTACATCTCAGACAAATTGTAAAAATAATCAGTTAGTCGTCTTCATTATCCGATCACATCATCCTACAGAATATATACCTGAAAAATGGAAGAAACGAAATTTTCGCACGGGATATGTGGAATATTAATGCTCTAAATAATTTTCTCGAAGCATACAATGAATTTCTCGATTTCGAAAAACTTACACAACCGAAAGCAGATCTTGATATTAGTCCATATAATTTAGTAACAAATTATCTGATTTAAATCATTAATATGACTCGAAGAAAGAATATTATGACATCACAGAACACAAAAATGAGACTGTGTGCAACTTTTAATGATAAAATCCCTGCAGACACTTTAGAAATTTGTAGTTATGTATGGAAAGAAGAATCTTACATACGATGCTCAACACAGGATACTTACTGAAAATTTTTAATTATTACATTTTACTTCTCCATAAACGAATGAAAAATTTAAAAAAATGATAGAAGTGTTAATTTCATGCTTATGTACATTTATGAAACTGTTAAAAAAGATGGAGAAAGTAAAAATTTTTTTTAAAAAAACATTGTTTTATGGCGGAACTGGTTTCAATTTCATATGGTCAACTGACTACTGTGCGTGTAGCCCTGTTTATGGCTACATATACCACATATTTCTAAACCTAGACGAAAGAGATCTCAGCCTAATTGGTTTTATCTCGCAGTGCGGTATTATGCTGATATGCAGGATACCCTAAAACACAGAAAAAATCGATGCCAGACCGACAGTGTTCTTGTGCGACAGATACAGACAAGAGTCCAAAACAACGCTCATGGACCACACAAATGTTCCATTCACACACTGCTACATGCGATTATGCCAAATGCAGAGCTACATAACAACAAGCGCCATCAATCCCAGAGAGAAGACTGCAAAGAAAATGTATGCCGCAGGCAGACCCTGATAGTCATGATGAATGAAAAACACCATTGGGGGTTATAACTGACCACACTACCGGTTTCAAGATCTGCAACAACAGCTTCGTGTGCAGCATACATATCTAAGAACTCAAATATAATTATAAATTGTAAGCAAATTTATACTATTACATAAAAGGTTATTTCAAGACTTATGCTTAAAGTTTATTACACTAATTAATCATAGATGAACTAAACATTCTTAGCCTAGATTTTCCCATCCTGAGAATATTTTCAAAACTTGGAAAAATCCAAAAGAATGAAAGCTAATAGAGAAGGTACTCCATCTAATACATTGTAATAATATTGCCAGGTAAATCGAACGGATATACTGGCCGTTCATTCCTTGTAGAAGTTGTGAGTCTGTGGGTTTTATTTTTTCAAGTAGCACAGTGAATTGATCCAGCAAATACCCTTTCGCTCCTGCAAAAAATAATTTCCACCTCACACTACTACAGAAGTCAGACAGATGCCCTTAATATACCAACAATAACTGCTTGAAAAACATTTAGCAACAAAGATCTTCTGGAGTCATCCGCTGTAAGGAAAAGACACAAAAATATTCTATATTCTTACGTAACTAGTGGATTACTTGGGTACTGGAGTATTGCTAGTTAGTGTAAGAAAATCATTAAACGAACGAAAATATTATTTATTACAAAAAAATTCTGAGGAAGCAAGTGAAAAGTTTTCTTATAAATTAATAAATTTCCGGGTTCTTTTCGGAACAGTACATTGCCTCTTATGGATAGGAATGCTATTAATTTACAAAGTATGCAAAGGTTCTTTTCTCCCATTTCTTTAAGAATGTTATTTACCCGGCAGAATGGCTGAGAGCCACGCCTACACAACTTGAATGACTTTTTTTTAGGTATGGTCAAGGCTGTCGTGTGAGAAATATAATGGAGTGTACTGTTATGGAGGACAGATGGAAATCACATACGCTGTAGTGGATAATACCATGAGCTACGACGACTGCTGCCTGCGTCGCTCACTGCTGACAAATAACACAACTATCTCTTTCTATCTCGATTGACTTTTGCCAATCAAACTCTCCCTATGCCTTGATGAAGTCAAGGACTCCTATCCACCCCTAGGCTAACTATTGACGTGGTTCACCGGTCAGATAACCAGTCCAACGCGATGCCACTCTATATTCGCTCACAGGCGTTTAATTAGTACTCTGTCCGTGTGCACACGGCACAATGAGTGTGCAAGCCAACACAGTGAACAACACTTAATCGCGAGCAACTCAATATAGAGTATCACTCCGATTTACTAACAACAGAGGTGATTCTCCCAGTGAAGTATTGTTCCTCACTCTTTGCGTACACGTATGAGTGCACTCGCTCTTGTTATGTGTTTCCACTCCAAGAGCGACAATGGAACGACCCCTTTCTCTGGAAAAGTTGCCGGGTTATATCATTCGCTGTCTTCCCTCACTCCTCTGGTTCTTTGCGTCAGAAATATTCCAACAATCCACGTTGCTCTTTTAAATGGGAGAATGACGTTTCGTTTAAATCGACCAATGCAGAAAGATGTAGCATCTCTGTTAAGCGTAAACTGCCCTCCTGTGACAACTCTATAACTACAGTCAGTCCGTCAAAAAATTGTGTCTTCTGGGCGCTCCCACATAATGTAGCGGAATTTACTTTTAAGTCGAACACGGGGTTGTTATCCTTTCGCTCTGGCAAAAGCTGTCTTCTCTCTAGGTGGTCGTTCTGGCTTAAGTAGGTGTGCGCTTACCCACCCCTCTGAAGGGACGGGCCTCCCAGCAGGCTGGCCGTCTCCCTAGAATGAAAATTCCTGTGGCCGTCATGTTGTGTACACCAGCCTCGATTTTTTCAACCTTGGTGCGCACTTGCGATTTACTAATTAGATTAGAATATCACTTACATGAATTCATACAAAATCTACTCTACCTTATCGAGTTTGGGTTCGATTGAAGCATCTTGATGTGCCGAATACGACTGTGAGGACGGAATATGGAGGAAATGAAGGTCAGGAGACCACACCACCATACAAAGTATCTATAAGGAAAAAAAAACAACTCTGAAGGCTGCAATTTCGAAGATATATCTCATAATGTAATTAATGGAGGAAGTAATTTAAGATCGTAGGTATAAAGCAGGATAAACGAGGCATGCCGCTTACTTACCTATATCAAATAAGACACGGAAGATGCAGTTTGCTAAAGTAGACATTCCTTCAGTGGCCACCAGGAAAGAGTGACTGTGCAGGTAAATAATAACTATCACATGGACGCTGTGTCACACTGTACCCATGACTAAGAGCACAGGGTTGCTCTCATGCATTACAGTTAACTGTACAAGCAATCAAAGTTTGCAAAATATTTTGATGCTTTAAGTCCAATTGACTATTCAACATGTTCTGTTCACTATCTTTTCTGTACCTAAAAATTTTCTCTTCCTCCAGTAGACTTAAAATCTGTCCATTTTCTTTTCTATGTATGATTACAATATTTTCAGCAACACCTGTGATACTATGCCCTCTTTCTGTAGGAGCGAGGTTAATGCAAATTTGTTGTAATTTCTTAAACTAAGATGTTCCTGGAACATTTTATTAAAAAATCTGCCGGTTTACCCTACGTATTTTTCGGAAAATCATCACATTTAATACATTAAACAACCGCTACATTGTATTTGTTACAGGAAAACACTTTCTTTAAGTCTAAGTCGTGCACTTGGGTTAGAAGAGCCAAACATGCAGGAATGATGTTCTTGGATATCATACAATAGTCAGTTTTCTTCGAGATGGAACGTAAATATGGTAGTCTACTGAAAATACTTCTTCATTCGTCTGATCAGATGGCTGAACTGTTATAACACGCCGCTTGGATCCCATTGGAGGGCCAACCTTATGCTTCTTCAATATACACTTATTGACTGAATTAATAAATTCTGTCTCAAATCCATTTTGTAAGCAGTATATTTTACTTTGGACCTCATATAAAAGATTTTCTGAATCCACTGAAGAATAACCTTAATAAATATTTTTTGTATCACCAAAAGTCCCCGACGCGTTGTACAACGTCGTTAACAGGACAATGTAGATCAACGAAAAACCAGCAGTCATACACGTGATCAGGAGAGACGCCTGCCACACATGCAGTGAATCAGAATCTCTGATGCACAGGATTCAGTGTCGAATTGTTGCAAAACTTCATAAAACTAGTAAACTAATACTCATCCTGATAAACTAAACTCCGCCCGACCATTTTTCCGTACTAGCAATCATGCCACCAGACTTTTAGCCACTCCCTACTTCCAACAGATCTGTCACCACATGGCTATCCGTCCATACAACGCACTCCACGTATCACAATGAGGAAATTTGTTTACGAGCTTATCCGTGGGACTACATGAGAAATCAAGAAAAATGTCAAAATGTGAGGTAACGTTTCACGAAATTTTTACTCATTGCATTACTTTCAGTTTTCTCATGTTGAGAAATCAGAAGGAGCAATTTGACTGACTTGGTAAAATATTTGTAAAGCAAAGAACGCATTTATTATTTCTTTGTTTAGATACAAAAGGTTCCTCCTGACTTTGCTGTCATCTTCAGGTCTTCAGAAATTTCTGTTATGAAGTGTCTTCATTTCATAACACAAATTTTAAGAGACCTGAAGATGACAGTAAAATCTGTCGAAACCGGTTGTTTACAAATAAAGAATTTGTTATGTGATCTCGACTTTAGAAAGTTTTTACTATTGCATTGAACACCTTCTCTAAACGAGCAAGGTCAACAAGTTGTTTGTCAACGTCAACAATCCGAAGGTTCCTACCAAGATTACAACACAGTGACACAGTGCATCCACAGCTGGGAAGCAAGAAAGCTTCTGTAAAGTTTGGAAGGTAGGAGACGAGATACTGGCAGAAGTAAAGCTGTGAGGACCGGGAGTGACTCGTGCTTCGGTAGCTCAGATGGTAGAGCACTTGCCCGCGAAAGGCAAAGGTCCCGAGTTCGAGTCTGGGTCGGGCACACAGTTTTGATCTGCCAGGAAGTTTCAAATTAACGATCTGTTTTTCGTACTGGCTAGTTGACAAGTATACCACGTATGCTTATGCCTACGCTTATTTGTGCTGGGATTGATTTTACATTTATACTGAGGAAAGTTGGTCTCAAAAATGTTTGAAAAAGCATAAGAAAAAACTATCAAAGATTACATCAGCAGAACACTGACTATTTTGTTAAACAAATCTTTCCAATTATAATTCTCGAGTGAAACCATAACTTAGAAATTTTATTTTGCATTATTGGTCTTGTAATGGCCATCTTAAGCTCTCTGAGCTGTTTAGACTTCATATTAGGCTTACTTACTTTTCCCCAAACCGAATCATGATCTGAGAAAGCAAAAACAGCTACATCAGAACACATCAAATCTCTACTACCTTTTTTTAGCATATTGTCAAGACAATCGGTCTCTCTTATAGGTTTACTGTTATTATAACTAAAATTAAATTGTCTTGACAGGTTTTTAAATTCTTTCAAGTCGCTTGTATCTTTTGTGTTATGAATTGCAGCATTTACATCACCAACGATTACTATACTAAACTTTTTCAGTGAGAATTATGAAAAATATTTAATAAATTCTGAAATGTTACAAAAAAAATTTATGGATCACCACTGGGTGACTTATATAGTGACATAATAATAATTTTAAACGCTCAAAATATATTCCTGTCGCTTCAAAGTGCAACTCAGTACACCAGAAACCTAGATCTAATCGACTACTACAATTTATTAAAGCTCTCTTGAAATAAAGTGACACACTCCCATCAATACGCTGCTCTCTGCAGAAACTATTAACTAGCTGAAAATAATCTAACACATGAAAAAAATTTCATTTGCCTTGCACCAGTGTTCACTCAGACATAATGAATCGAGCATGTCCTCATTTGCAAAATCATTTAAAACTACATGTCTTCTAATCATAGCTTCATATTTTAAATGACAAAGCTGACAAGTGCCATATAGGGGCAATCATTATTTCTGCTGTTTTTCTCACAGCAGTGACTGACTTCAGATTCGTCCATGTCACAAGGTGAAGAACTATGTGCAAAATTCCCAATGATAATTTCGTTCTGAACTTTGATATCTTACCTGACTATCTTCATGGGCCTAGTAGTGATGTTTATGAAATCTTGCTTATCGTTAAGCTAGTTCTCCAGTGTGAATGTGTGCAAACTAACTAGCTCTATGCCTTCTTCGTTACCTCTAAAACGTAACTTCTCGTAAACCAAAGAGGTATTGACTCTGAATTCTCAGTGTGTGCAAACCTAACTTATCACGTAGATTTATGGATTCACCATTCAGATTTTTTTTTCCAAGTTTATTCAGATGGAGGCAGTGAGTGGTATGTAATCTTGTACCCGAGTCAGTTATTTTTACAAGAGAGACATTTTTAAGATATTTACAAAGTTTCTTCATTTCTTCATTTACTCGACCAGTTCTACGTTCGCGCACGATGAGAATGGAAGTTCACGCCAAAAAGGTACTGAGGAGAACATAATTTTTCTGTGCGGTAGTTCCTGCGATTGTTTCCTTACTGCCAATAAGAAACCTTTTCCATAATTTTCTGCTACATCGCTTCTTCCAGCAAGAAAAACTTCCATCTCAATAGTGTCTGTTAGTAAATAACTTGTCACAACATCCCTACATTTTGGACAGCTTTTGTTGTGGTGGAGATATGACGGGGTGAATTGTTTTCAGTAATATTCCTTACCTTCATTCCATAACTGTCTGCACGGACATGCATTTTCATTGGCCTCGGTTTGCCTTTAAAAATTGATGTCTTTCGACTTTTCATTTCATCACTTCCACTGACATTTGGTTTAAAATTTTTACTACACTCTCTATTCACTTCACTTTCTTTAGACTTACTTGGGGTAGACAGTTTAACTTGTAAGCCTACTTTAATGTATTTTTCTGTAACATTAAGAGTTCAAGAGCACTAAATCTGTTTTTCAAGGGCGAAAAATTAATATGACGTTTCCTTCAGCCTTACGTTCCAACCTTTTATGGCAGAAACAGTGTCCCAATGTCTTTGTAAATTGTCCTTTGGCTTATATTGATTGATTGGTGCTTTACAAATTTTTAATGAATGACACTCACCTTGGGAAAGTGTTTTGCTGCGTATTCCTTTTTCAGTTTCTTTAGCCAAAGTTAAGTTAATTGGTTAATAGCAAATAAAATGACTTGTAAAGCTTCATAGCCTATGTTTACGTGATGTTTATTTGCCTCCAGGTCTTTAACCTCCAGGCAAAATTTAGCACCGCCTTTCACTATTTACGTTTGGGAGATTGTTTACCTCTAACCTCGCACATTGAAACTGTATCCAACATCACTTTCGTTGGATAGAATTCCATTTTTCACCGTTTTATTAAACTCTCTACAACATCAAAATTCTACTCTGGAATCAGATTTTCATTCTACAGCACAGTGGGCGCTGATATGAAACCTCCTGGCAGATTAAAACTGTGTGCCGGACTCAAACTCGAACTAAGGATCTTTGTCTTTCACGGGAAAGAGCTCTACCCACTCAACTACCCAAGCACGACTCACGGCCGGTCCTCACAGCTTTACTTCTGCCACTACCTCGTCTCCTGCAAACCTTGCAGAACTAGCACTCCAGGAAGAAAGGATATTGCGGAGACATGGCTTAGCCACAGCCTGGGGGATGTTTTCAGAAGAGATTTTCACTCTGCAGTGGAGTGTACTCTGATATGAAACTTCCTGGCAGAATAAAACTGTGTGCCGGCCGAATACTCGAATTCGGGACCTTTGCCTTTCATGGGCAAGTGCTCTTGCTCTACCGTCTGAGATACCCAAGCACGACTCACACGCCATCTTCACAGACAAAAGTCTCGAGTTCGAGTCTTGGCCCAGCACACAGTTTTAAACTGCCTGGAAGTTTCAAAATTCTACTCTGCTTGGAAGCTGACTGGTTTGTAAACATACCACTTGCCGCAATTGATCCGTGATGCAGATTCAATGATACGGTGCTCTTTGCAATAATTGCAGTAATTCGCGATGTATATCAGTTAACATATGATCACGTTGTAACCTCCCCCTCACTTATCGACCTTAATCACAGTGAAAAATTAAACCGCGTGTACCTAATGGAAATTTGGGAAAAGCAATCGTCACCGAAGTTAATCTGTCGGTAAAGAGGGAGGAAAGGGTTACATCTAAATGAAAGGAAAAATGCAAATGAAACTGGTGGAAATTAATTTTGAAAAGGGGTAAAGTTAATAAAGAAAGTAAATGTGCGGCCGTTACGTTAACAATCAACTAGCGGTAATTAGATATTTGAGATTTGAGGGAAATTATGGTCGCCAGTCCTAAGGACAATTACTATAGTAACTGAAAAGGAAAGGTTATTACACATATAATTAGCACTAGAAGCGTGGCAACTGAAGGTTGACACGTGTAGTGTGAAAACTGAAAGTTTGTCAGAAGTAACAAATTTCGCTACACTCTGACTTAATTTAGCAAAAGAATTAATAAAACCGGAAAATCGAAAGTTAATTTAGTGACTGAAGTAAAATACGGTTTGTCTTGGACTACCTCAACAATCATTTCAAAAGCAACTTGACTCTACGCAATTTAGAAATAAGAGATTTAACTTTGAACTTGAATTAAATGATTCTGAACAATTAACAATAGTAAAATTTAGTACGTACCAAGCTGAGCTGCAGTCACAGGTAAGCTAAAATATGCTAACAAAACTCGCACTCTTAATTTGTGCTCGTGTAATCTAAATATTGTAGCCAGCTATGAATACTTTAACTGAACTTTGAAATTAAAGCAGTGAAATTGAATTATATTATTTTAATGCTGGCGTTTGAATTTCAACGACACTCAGGTTCATTTCGGAAAAGGAAGGGACCCTGCTTGGCAATGCAATTGGAACGATGAGGAACAAAGGTCTATGCTACGTTGCTGTAATTTTGTGATTTGAACAGTTTGAAAAGCTGAGGTCTGCCATACAGTTCAGAAACTTTACGTGCTTTTAGTCTTCCTTGTTGGTTGATTGAAGGTTTGAAGTCGCCGATCGAGGAGGTGGCGACAGTCACTCATTGTCGGCCGTCGCTGTTGCAGAAGCTGGACGTTGGCGCGCCTTCTTCTCGATATATTCACCAGGCGAACCGGGCTCTTGATGTGCGCCAGCTAATGCTTCCCGTCCGCGACACAGTGTCAGAAACTATCATAGCAAGTCGACCGCAATTACATGCTGCCAAACCCCGAAAGCGCAGCAACTCACGGGAGCGTCACATAACACACCTGCTCCACCGCCCTAATCCAGCCAGACTCCTCTGCCCGCGCTCCATGCGGCAGAGTTAACACTACCATAGATCCTAAACACTTCGGTTCTCCACACGACCTATCGATGTAATCGTTCGATAGCATAGTTTTCGCTAGGACAGACCCAGCGTAAAAATATAAATAATATTTACAAAAGAAACCAATTATACATCGACATAAATGCATATATATATATATATATATATATATATATATATATATATGTTGTTGTTGTTGTGGTCTTCAGTCCTGAGACTGGTTTGATGCAGCTCTCCATGCTACTCTATCCTGTGCAAGCTTTTTCATCTCCCAGTACCTACTGCAACCTACATCCTTCTGAATCTGCTTAGTGTATTCATCTCTTGGTCTCCCTCTACGATTTTTACCCTCCGCGCTGCCCTCCAATACTAAATTGGTGATCCCTTGATGCCTCAGAACATGTCCTACCAACCGATCCCTTCTTCTGGTCAAGTTGTGCCACAAACTTCTCTTCTCCCCAATCCTATTCAATACTTCCTCATTAGTTATGTGATCTACCCATCTAATCTTCAGCATTCTTCTGTAGCACCACATTTCGAAAGCTTCTATTCTCTTCTTGTCCAAACTATTTATCGTCCATGTTTCACTTCCATACATGGCTACACTCCATACGAATACTTTCAGAAATGACTTCCTGACACTTAAATCAATACTGGATGTTAACAAATTTCTCTTCTTCAGAAACGCTTTCCCTGCCATTGCCAGCCTACATTTTATATCCTCTCTACTTCGACCATCATCAGTTATTTTGCTCCCCAAATAGAAATACTCCTTTACCACTTTAAGTGCCTCATTTCCTAATCTAATTCCCTCAGCATCACCCGACTTAATTAGACTACATTCCATTATCCTTGTTTTGCTTTTGTTGATGTTCATCTTATATCCTCCTTTCAAGACACTGTCCATTCCATTCAACTGCTCTTCCAAGTCCTTTGCTGTCTCTGACAGAATTACAATGTCATCGGCGAACC
Organism: Schistocerca piceifrons; assembly: GCF_021461385.2. Taxonomy (NCBI): domain Eukaryota; kingdom Metazoa; phylum Arthropoda; class Insecta; order Orthoptera; family Acrididae; genus Schistocerca; species Schistocerca piceifrons. The sequence goes on from NC_060141.1 coordinate 204,810,238, forward strand.
TCAAAGTTTTTATTTCTTCTCCATGAATTTTAATACCTACCCCGAATTTTTCTTTTGTTTCCTTTACTGCTTGCTCAATATACAGATTGAACAACATCGGGGAGAGGCTACAACCCTGTCTTACTCCCTTCCCAACCACTGCTTCCCTTTCATGTCCCTCGACTCTTATAACTGCCATCTGGTTTCTGTACAAATTGTAAATAGCCTTTCGCTCCCTGTATTTTACCCCTGCCACCTTTAGAATTTGAAAGAGAGTATTTCAGTCAACATTGTCAAAAGCTTTCTCTAAGTCTACAAATGCTAGAAACGTAGGTTTGCCTTTCCTTAATCTTTCTTCTAAGATAAGTCGTAAGGTCAGCATTGCCTCACGTGTTCCAGTGTTTCTACGGAATCCAAGCTGATCTTCCCCGAGGTTGGCTTCTACTAGTTTTTCCATTCGTCTGTAAAGAATTCATGTTAGTATTTTGCAGCTGTGACTTATTAAGCTGATAGTTCGGTAATTTTCACATCTGTTAACACCTGCTTTCTTTGAGATTGGAATTATTATATTCTTCTTGAAGTCTGAGGGTATTTCGCCTGTCTCATACATCTTGCTCACCAGATGGTAGAGCTTTGTCAGGACTAGCTCTCCCACGGCCGTCAGTAGTTCCAATGGAATATTGTCTACTCCGGGGGCCCCTTGTGTCGACTCAGGTCTTTCAGTGCTCTGTCAAACTCTTCACGCAGTATCATATCTCCCATTTCATCTTCATCTACATCCTCTTCCATTTCCATAATATTGTCCTCAAGTACATCGCCCTTGTATAGACCCTCTATATACTCCTTCCACCTTTCTGCTTTCCCTTCTTTGCTTAGAACTGGGTTTCCATCTGAGCTCTTGATATTCATGCAAGTCGTTCTCTTATCTCCAAAGGTCTCTTTAATTTTCCTGTAGGCGGTATCTATCTTACCCCTAGTGAGATAGGCCTCAACATCCTTACATTTGTCCTCTAGCCATCCCTGCTTAGCCATTTTGCACTTCCTGTCGATCTCATTTTTGAGACGTTTGTATTCCTTTTTGCCTGTTTCACTTACTGCATTTTTATATTTTCTTCTTTCATCAATTAAATTCAATATTTCTTCTGTTACCTAAGGATTTCTACTAGCCCTCGTCTTTTTACCTACTTGATCCTCTGCTGCCTTCACTACTTCATCCCTCAAAGATACCCATTCTTCTTCTACCGTATTTATTTCCCCCATTCCTGTCAATTGCTCCCTTATGCTCTCCATGAATCTCTGTACAACCTCTGGTTCTTTTAGTTTATCCAGGTCCCATCTCCTTAAATTCCCACCTTTTTGCAGTTTCTTCAGTTTTAATCTACAGGTCATAACCAATAGATTGTGGTCAGAGTCCACATCTGCCCCTGGAAATGTCTTACAATTTAAAACCTGGTTCCTAAATCTCTGTCTTACCATTATATAATCTATCTGATACCTTTTAGTATCTCCAGGTTTCTTCCATGTATACAACCGTCTTCCATGATTTTTAAACCAAGTGTTAGTTATGATTATGTTGTGCTCTGTGCAAAATTTGACCAGGCGGCGTCCACTTTCATTTCTGTCCCCCAATCCATATTCACCTACTATGTTTCCTTCTCTCCCTTTTCCTACACTCGAATTCCAGTCACCCATGACTATTAAATTTTCGTCTCCCTTCATAATCTGAATAATTTCTTTTATTTCATCATACATTTCTTCAATTTCTTCGTCACCTGCAGAGCTAGTTGGCATATAAACTTGTACTACTGTAGTAGGCGTGGGCTTCGTATCTATCTTGGCCACAATAATGCGTCCACTATGCTGTTTGTAGTAGCTTATCCGCATTCCTATTTTCCTGTTCATCATTAAACCTACTCCTGCATTACCCCTATTTGATTTTGTGTTTATAACCCTGTAGTCACCTGACCAGAAGTCTTGTTCTTACTGCCACCGAACTTCACTAATTCCCACTATATCTAACTTCAACCTATCCATTTCCCTTTTTAAATTTTCTAACCTACCTGCCCGATTAAGGGATCTGACATTCCACGCTCCGATCCGTAGAACGCCAGTTTTCTTTCTCCTAATAACGACATCCTCTTGAGTAGTCCCCGCCCGGAGATCCGAATGGGGGACTATTTTACCTCCGGAATATTTTACCCAAGAGGACGCCATCATCATGTAATCATACAGTAAAGCTGCATGGCCCCGGGAAAAATTACGGCTGTAGTTTCCCCTTGCTTTCAGCCGTTCGCAGTACCAGCACAGCAAGGCCGTTTTGGTTATTGTTACAAGGCCACATCAGTCAATCATCCAGACTGTTGCCCTTGCAACTACAGAAAAAGCTGCTGCCCCTCTTCAGGAACCACACGTTTGTCTGGCCCCTCAACAGATACCCCTTCGTTGTGGTTGCACCTACGGTACGGCTATCTGTATCGCTGAGGCACGCAAGCCTCCCCACCAACGGCAAGGTCCATGGTTCATGGGGGGAGGAAAGAAACAATACCATAGGCAAAGTCTGTGTAGGATGCACTAGCGATGATGTCTTATGATGTGACCGGCGGTGCTGCACTGACGGGGACACTCGCGGACTTGCTGTGTCGATACTGGAACTCACATTGGCTGCCGAGCTACTAGTGCCTGCTGTATCCGTCGTATGTGGCGCCCTCGCATAATGCGGCAGCTGCCGCCAGGAACGTGAACTGTGGTTGTGTTGCAGGCGTCTTGACTGGGTGACAACCCAGAGCACTCTGTTGTGTGGCGTGCAGCTGGAATGTCAGGCACCGGCCATGTACTACAGCAAGGTCTTTGTTTTTCATTCTTCGCGGTCCCTTCGAGAAAAACAAGAAAACATGTACAGTAAAGTGCACACATCAAGGTCTACTAGCACGCTTTCATCTTTGCTACAGTTAAACACTTATCCCAGGGGGCCTTGTATACATTACTTATCGCTTCTTTAATGTTAATATATAATCTACAGAAGTGTAGCATCATGGGGCACTCTTTTATACCTGTCTGACTCTCAGAATTAATTATAATTTGTAGATTATGTTATAAAAAAGTACATATAATGTGAATACAATAGAAAGTAGTAACAAAACGTAAATAGTGAAACCAGCAATAGCTGTTATAGCAATAAGCGCAGTTTGTATTACTTTACAAAATTTAGGACAGCAAAGAAAAGTTACAGGCAGGTAGATTTAATGTCTGGTTACTGGCAGCACTGGACGTGATAGTAGAGGAAGAAGGAGAGAGAGGAACGTGGTAGAACACAAGTAATGTGTTGAGCGAAAGTTACGAGGTTGACAGAAAGAAGTGCTTCAACTTCTATGAAAAGCCAACAGGACATTGTATTGTGCACAGAGTTCAGGAACTGCACCAACATAAGAATACGCCAGTTATTTGGTTTTACGCGTGGGCAAACCTGGGACAGTTGATTAATGGGACAATTAAACGTATTACTTGTTACTAATTTTGAATAATACACTTACGTTATTGTTTATTACCGATGAATTTAGTTAGTACAAACTAGCATCTACAGCTGGGCAATGTTATAAATCATTCAAAAGACAAAATTTAAATTTACCGAAAGGTTCAGTGATTACTCGTAAATTGCTTTTTTGTGTGGGGCTAACAATTTGTAAGAAACAAATATAATTTTAAAACTACTCCCTCTGACAAAATATTGTCATAATTTGTAAAACAAGATTACGAATGTAAAAATTTCGATATACATTCTTCTTAGTGACATGTATATTTATTATCCTCCTTGTCTGTTGCTTAAACGGGTTGCACCCAGAAATCCGTATGATGAAGTATTCATTTGAGGCTTGAAAGTTCCACAGAACATGTCTGGCTGAGCTCCTCTATGTTGTTCGTTGTACCACAGTAACTGCAGATAAACAGCTTTGTCTGTGAAAGTACTTTATTGTGTTTCTTTTGATGTAACTAACACCGCTGAAAAAATACGGTACACTGGGAGCTAAAATGCAATCGCAAGATGTTTTATTCATAAATAGGTAGCAGTTACAGTTCTCATTTTAGAGGAAAAATGAACACTTCAGCAGTGCTCACCTATGACGTATATGCTAGCGACAAACGAAATGTAATTCAAATTTATGAATATGACACATTTTTGGCACTGGACTATGACGAAAACTGTCGAAATATGCCACAAGGATAATCCAGATGAAACACCAAACTAAAAACCTGTAAGACTGGTAATTACTATTTTTCTTGTTGTTCTCTTTTTAAATTCATTCCGAAATCCGTTTCGCTTTGTATACAACCAATAATGACTCACGCATTATCCTAAGTGCAACCACGAATGACTCGGTTATAGGATACTACATCACAATTTTTGGTTTCTTTTTTATTCTGTTAGTGACCAAGAAAGCCGCAATTCATTGTAATAAGTGCTGGATTTCGTCAATGAATGAACATTTTTACGACTAATTGTGAAGATACTACCATTCTTAGTTGAACATCAGTAAAATAATACAGCAGCATTTCGATGATTTTGCGACACCCAGCGTACAAAGTAAATGATCTCTTATATTCATGTGTTTCTGTTCATTGCTACAAAAAAGCCAATTATGCTGTAAAAAGAACACCCTGCATTCCAATGACGAACTCTTCTTTAAACCATTACACAATTTCTTTGTATCTTTACTATCTGCATTCGAAAGAACTCATTCTTTAGACTGTCACTGATGTGATCTGGCAATGGCAGAACTATCAGAGATAGCTGCTTCTAGCGGTGATGAAGGTGGATTTTGGTCACGATGGAGAGGAGAGGTATCGCAGCGTAGTTCCAGTATGTGAGAATAATTCTGTAGGTAAATTTATAAACCTTTCTGATGAAGGGAGACACTGTATATGCTGGTCATATAACCAGATGACGGTATGAAATCCGATTCTGAGAAATATTTATGTAACTTTCGGTGAATGGAAAGACGCTGATCAAATTATCAGACGGGGATATAAAACCACTAGGGAACCAAAACTTTCCGGGCTGAGCCGGCTGTGTGCAGGTACCCTATTTTGTTCCATCTACTGTTTCAGTGTTCCGCTTGCGACGTAGTACGGATCTTAATCATAACCGTAATCCGGATGTTCATGCACAATTCCTGATCGCATATTTAGTAATATTAATATTCGAACTACACACCACAACCCTTCTCTTTTGATCTCGTTCTGAATATTTAGAACGGATTTCAGAGAGGAAATTCCACTTTCAGATTACGTATAATCGTCGCTTCATTTTTGTTTTCCGCCAAATTGTTTCAACGCAAAGATTCGAAAAATATGTTAAATTTGATTTACTATTTTCCAGGAAGAATTTTACAAAGTATTAGGAATGATTAGTGATTATGAGTAGCTGCTATTTAGTATCATGGTCATTCTTCTAATGTCGCTGCAGATGCCAGGATTACTTCATTTCTCAAATGTAAGCACAAAAACTTGAATATGAGCATTCCTTTCAACAATATTACTTTATACGAAACTAGCTTAATCTTTAAAACACTGGGTACATAAACATGGCAGAATTACTCCATTGCTTCATGGTGGAAATAATTTATATTGGATGTTTGTAGATGTAAGAGTGGATATACAGGGTCTTTGAAATTCCCGCTACAAACTCCTTGGACTTGTAGAAGGCAGGGAGTACATAATTCCCGGACGCGTACCGTTTTACAAGGCAGTGAGTGCATGAAATTCTGAAGAAGAGCCCCTGCCTGGAAACGTACCGTTTCTGTTCTACGACGGCTCCAGTTCAGATGTGTAACGCCTTACGTCTACTGAAGGAAAGAGAAAAGCCGAGCGGTTCTAGGTGCTTCAGTCCTGAATCGCGCCGCTGCTACGGTCGCAGGTTCGAATCCTGCCTCGGAAATGGATGTGTGTGATGTCCATAGGTTAGTTAGGTTTAAGTAGTTCTAAGTCTAGGGTACTGATGACCTCAGATGTTAAGTCCCACAGTACTCAGAGCCATTTGGACCCTTTGAAGGACAAAAGTATCAGAGTTGCTTGTTATGGAATGCAGTAGGATAGACAGGATGACATGTACTACGTCAGACGGTCACCTGACGTGATTTCAGCATGATGGTGCGTCACATCACGTCTCAAGTGCGGTTCGGAAATGTCTCAACAGATGATACGATGAAACGTGGATAGGCCGAGGCAATCCAACTGCGTGGCCACCGCGATCGCCGGATTTAACTCTTATAGACTGTTCCTTGTGGTGTCACACCAAAGATTAATTTACGAGACTCCTAAAGGAACAGAAGATGGTCTGCTGGCTCGAGTTCTGATCGCTGCACTGGAAATTGAAGAGACACCGGGTGGCATGGAGAGTGTGAAACAGAATATGCGTCACACCTAATAGAATTCCTCAAGCAGAAGTGGATGACTGTATGTAAAAGAAGTGGGGATCACTGCTATCAGCTGCAGCGGAACACTAACCGGAATCAGCAGCGACGAGCGAGAACGTGTACCGGACCGGGATTCGAACCCGGGATCTCCTGCTTACTGGGCGGATGCTGTAACCACTACGCCATCCGGGCTGCAGCGTTATTGCAACTGTACGGTCTATTTCTATACGCCTCAGGGCCGATTTACACTCCTACCAAGCAGCACCTCTCCGCAGTCCCTGTGTCCTGGATGGCGCACTGGTTACCACACCTGCCTGGTAAACAGGAGGTCCCGGGTTCGAAACCGGGTGCGGTAACCATTTTCGCTCGTCGCTGCTGATTCCGCTTAATGTTCCGCTGCAGCTGATTGCAGTGAACCCCTTCCCTTACATACAGTGTTTCACAGCAGCGGTATCTGCGTGGTGTCAGTTCTTTCGAAGGAACAGACACCGCGCATTCATATAAGAAGTGGATGAGCTAAACATCTGAATCGATCGTAGAACGAAAACGGTACGTTTCCGGACGTGGGTTCCTATTCAAAACATCATGCACTCATTCCCCTCAACATGCGCTAGAAGTTTATAAAGCGAATTTCCCAATACCCTGTATATACTGGATGTCGCAGAAATATTGCGAGGAATTTCGAGGGATTGTAGATGGTGTGCTGAAGAACAAATCGAGGACAAAAACTCGTGTTCTGAAACTCAACGCCAGTGTGTCCCTCTAGGCCAACTCTTGGGCAGCAAACGTGACTTTGTACGTCGATGAACCATAGGCGGAATGTATCGCAATGTTATCTGTTATTCAGTGATCGCGACTGATTCCCATGACCGCCAGTGGAAGAGAGAAACAAGCTGCTGCACAGAAAGGCCTTGTCCCTAACGAATCCGATGCTCTGTAGCATCAGAGGATGACGCCCTTAGACACGGGTTTCCATCCGCAGTTAATCTTTTCCGGTATACGGGAGAAAAATAAATACGGTATGGCAGCGTCCACGTATTGGTGAAAAGTTTATTGTGGAAGTGGCTATGAATGTTATGCTATGACTTCATTTACAAGAATATGAGAACGAACTGGGTTCAAATCGTTCAAGTGGCTCTGAGCACTATGCGACTTAATTTCTGAGGTCATCAGTCGCCTAGAACTTAGAACTAATTAAACATAACTAACCTAAGGACATCACACACATCCATGCCCGAGGCAGGATTCGAACCTGCGACCGTAGCGGTCGCTCGGTTCCGGACTGTAGCGCCTATAACCGCACGGCCACTCCGGCCGGCGAATGAACTGGGGCCTGGTAAGTTGTTGGTCATCGCAGTTTTTATTAGTATGTTCGCGACTTACACTCATAGTACCATTGTGTATGTGACAACGTAGCTAATTGTTTCTTATCTGGCCAGAACCGATAATTCTCAGGTAAGAATGAGACGAAAATACGATTATATGGCATAGAAGAGAACCATATGTTTAAAGCATTGTAAGCCTCAATGTTACCTGCTAGTGGAAACATGATTCTATTTTATTATCTCAGGAAGATGCGATTTGCAAATCAGGCGGAAAAAAATACTGTTTCCCACAGGGCGATGCGCTACGCTTATTAACGTCTCTACACTTGTGCACTTAGGATTAGAAATAGATACATAAATTTGAATCAGAGCTATAATTGAAAGCATACAACTTCTCGTCTTTAAAAATTTCTGCGATGTTAATTTCCTTAACCAACAACAATACCAACGTGCTATTTCAGCCACGCAAGACATTACAGTTTAATCACCATGTAATGTGAGAAACGCTTGTGATAAAAAAGAATTCGAATTTTAATAAGAGTCTGACCTAAAATTGCTGATATGAAATCAAATAAAAATCTCCGAGAACACGTGAAATGTCTATGCATTTTTTAGAATACGTGCTATTTTTGCTTCAGGAATTCTGCTTACGCTACAGACAGTTTTGCATTTCGTTTTCGCTCAGTTTGACGATCTTCATTAGAGTCGCCCTAACAGTTTCAATTTAGTACCCAGTCCTACAATCCTGCTTATAACTTGTGACCTAGTACACGTAATTAACTGTTGCTTTGACAGCAAATCCTACTACAAACGTAATAAAACTCCAGTGGCCATATTTGTTTGCTCGAATATGTGCCACAAGGGAAGTGGGCAAGTAATGTTATACACTACGACGAAAGCTGACAAGGTGCAGGGAGCGTTCAGTGTCTCTTTGGCGAAACGATATCAGAAGCCATCGGAAGAGAAGCGTAATCCTCGGATCTGCGCCCGACGGGTGAATTAGCTCCCAATTGGTTCTGCCGTCTGCTCATCCCACAGGATATTCTATCCTCTCCACTTGGCGGTGCTCTCGCATGTCACACAGAACTGTCAGGGGATTTACGTTACCACTTGCTGTGCAGATAGGTTTGCAGGCCGTTTCCACACAAACTGAAGACTCTGCATGCTATAGAATTTCATCTCTATGTTTTCACTTCTAGATTACGTAACCTTACGTATTTCGGTTCAACATTTTTACGGCTGGGATATTTTTACCACAACTAAATCACTTCTAAGAAAGAGGTTTCTAGAGATGTTATAGCGGAGTTTCGATGAAGATAAGTAAAGTATTGCAGATTTTAATTTTTGGCGAGACGTGCAAGAATGGTCCACCAGAGACAGACTGGTGTGCGTAAAAGGCAACCACTAGACAAAAATAATATATAAGAAGTATAGCGTCCCTAGTGCCAAATTTTTTATCATGTAGCCGTAAAATAATAATTTCTCTGTGTAGGTTTAGATTGCAAAGAAATAATTTATGACAGAATGATCTAAAGAGACGACAAGTTACACTCTTTTGTTAATTTTTTAGTCGACTTCACTTCTTCTTTTGTCTTGAATGTGTCTAGAGGGACATCTTGCGTGTGCTGACAAATGTAAGCATATTTGTATGAGTTAAACATATAATATAACTATTTAATATTATTGTGCACTTTTAATTTGTAAGAGGTGACCCCGATTTCATGTCCGCCTTCCTTGAATTAACCTGCATTCAAGTAATTTACAGCTCAACAATCGCAGCGGCCGATGCAGCCCACGACGCCATTACGTGGCGATATTAACTTATGAAAAATTAGCGGAAGCGGAAAACTCGCCCGCTATTAGCATAATATTAATTTTTCTCCACAGCCGCACGAAGTTGCAGAAATACTTAGCTTTAAGATTCTCATTTTCAGTAGCATAGCCGAGACCCAGAGCCAGGACTCTGACTACAATACAATGGTTAACGGAGGTAAGAAAATACTCTCGCGCGTGTGTGGGCCGCAAATGTAATTAATAACTAAAGATCTTTTGCTTTAACGTCAACTGACTAGCCGAGGAAATTTATATGAAAAGATTATTACATTGTTCAACTTAAATATCATTTTTATGAAGGCCCACCACGTAAGTCGGCAACAATCAAAAAATAATAATAACAATAATAACATATATATATTAAATTACGACGGCCGACGGACGCGAGAGAAGCTTGAAGTATGATAATAGCCATGATACCTATGCTCAACATCTAATACGCATGGTGCTGAACATACACTCCTGGAAATTGAAATAAGAACACCGTGAATTCATTGTCCCAGGAAGGGGAAACTTTATTGACACATTCCTGGGGTCAGATACATCACATGATCACACTGACAGAACCACAGGCACATAGACACAGGCAACAGAGCATGCACAATGTCGGCACTAGTACAGTGTATATCCACCTTTCGCAGCAATGCAGGCTGCTATTCTCCCATGGAGACGATCGTAGAGATGCTGGATGTAGTCCTGTGGAACGGCTTGCCATGCCATTTCCACCTGGCGCCTCAATTGGACCAGCGTTCGTGCTGGACGTGCAGACCGCGTGAGACGACGCTTCATCCAGTCCCAAACATGCTCAATGGGGGACAGATCCGGAGATCTTGCTGGCCAGGGTAGTTGACTTACACCTTCTAGAGCACGTTGGGTGGCACGGGATACATGCGGACGTGCATTGTCCTGTTGGAACAGCAAGTTCCCTTGCCGGTCTAGGAATGGTAGAACGATGGGTTCGATGACGGTTTGGATGTACCGTGCACTATTCAATGTCCCCTCGACGATCACCAGTGGTGTACGGCCAGTGTAGGAGATCGCTCCCCACACCATGATGCCGGGTGTTGGCCCTGTGTGCCTCGGTCGTATGCAGTCCTGATTGTGGTGCTCACCTGCACGGCGCCAAACACGCATACGACCATCATTGGCACCAAGGCAGAAGCGACTCTCATCGCTGAAGACGACACGTCTCCATTCGTCCCTCCATTCACGCCTGTCGCGACACCACTGGAGGCGGGCTGCACGATGTTGGGGCGTGACCGGTAGACGGCCTAACGGTGTGCGGGACCGTAGTCCAGCTTCATGGAGACGGTTGCGAATGGTCCTCGCCGATACCCCAGGAGCAACAGTGTCCCTAATTTGCTGGGAAGTGGCGGTGCGGTCCCCTACGGCACTGCGTAGGATCCTACGGTCTTGGCGTGCATCCGTGCGTCGCTGCGGTCCGGTCCCAGGTCGACGGGCACGTGCACCTTCCGCCGACCACTGGCGACAACATCGATGTACTGTGGAGACCTCACGCCCGACGTGTTGAGCAATTCGGCGGTACGTCCACCCGGCCTCCCGCATGCCCACTATACGCCCTCGCTCAAAGTCCGTCAACTGCACATACGGTTCACGTCCACGCTGTCGCGGCATGCTACCAGTGTTAAAGACTGCGATGGAGCTCCGTATGCCACGGCAAACTGGCTGACACTGACGGCGGCGGTGCACAAATGCTGCGCAGCTATCGCCATTCGACGGCCAACACCGCGATTCCTGGTGTGTCCGCTGTGCCGTGCGTGTGATCATTGCTTGTACAGCCCTCTCGCAGTGTCCGGAGCAAGTATGGTGGGTCTGACACACCGGTGTCAATGTGTTCTTTTTTCCATTTCCAGGAGTGTAGAACAGGATATGAAAATTATTAGAATGAACAATTTCGACAGAAACCTCCTAACATTACAGGAAAACTTTCATACACAAAGAGTCCTTGCAATTAAGAAGAAAAGTAATAAATTACCAAATAGATACAAGCAACAATTCACTGATCATGTTAGTCAGTAAAACAATAGCATACAAGGATGAATAACATAACAAGATTAAATGTTCACGTACTAATTCTCCCCACCACAGACACACAGAAAAAAAGAAAATTGCGATTCCCTCCACTCAAAACTCCCCCCTTTACATAGGGCAACCATACCGCACAGTAACATATACACACACTTGAAACAATCACAACATATCTAAACAAAAGCCGATCGAAAAGCTCACAGCGACATTGGCACTGCATGCACAAAACACTCACAACCAGCACATAGTGAAAGTGAAGTGTTGAAGTGAATCTCTGGACATCCTGTTATACGCAGCCAACCAAGTGCAGCTCCAGACGACGCATATAGATTAAAAACATCTCAAAATAGTATGTAGAACCAAACTATGATTTAATCCTACTAAACGTGCTCTCCAAACCATTGTTTATTTCCTAGCATTAAGAGACTAGCAGAAAAATTTAATATAGAAACGTAACTAGAAACATCATGCTATGAAATTTTTATTTACAGAAAACTAACCTGTGATACAGATCGCGAAAAACCCTCGTAAATAAAAAGAAGTGAAACCCGAATGGTAGAAAGCAAACATTCTTTCGTTTACATGAATGCACTGTGTCTGTTCTTTCGGCCATGTCCGAAGGAAAAGACACCATGCGGAATTCGCAATTGTGATACATACTATTGATACTGAAAGTGGAGAGGGGAGAAAGGAAAGAATGGGGGAGGAGCTGGTGGTAGGTGCTGCATCGGGGCTTTGTGCTTAATTGGCGGATGCCAGTGAAAATGTGTGCTGGAACGGGACTACAGCCAAGGATATCCTCCTGCGTTTACCACTGCACCATCCGGACACTATTTTTCGCGAAAGCACGGACTATCTCGACTTCTGTTCTCCCACACTAACTCAGCAGTGTCCAAACACCTCAGCGGTGACACCCCACGGAAGGATGCCAGGGAGCAGCGGCGCCCTTCGGCTAGCGCGAAGTGATCTCGTGCTGGCTGCTGGAGTGTACTCGGCTCCACTGCAAATTCTACAATGACCGTTGATGACCCATCAGCGTCGTGAGATCGGTCGCCCCCCTCTCTGGTGGCCCAGTAGGTCTTAGCTCCTGCCGTCTCCTGAATGATGAGCGGGAATAGAGATTCCAAGGCACCCTGTTGCTGGTTCCTGTCTTGAAATTCAGTGCTGGCAACACTCTGTGTTGTGGTACTGTTCAAAGACAGTCGGTTTCCGCATCAGCACACGCTAGGCGGCGAACAGCATGGAGTACATCAGATGAAGACCATCATCTCGAGTGCATCTTCCGCTATTTCATACCCTGTGATGGACAATGTAGGACATAGTATCATAATTACAAAATCAGGAACTCTTACTCATAATGCAATCGATCCTAACGATCAACTGAGGAGAGCTCGAATACTGGAGTATTTCAAGGGCGAGGCTGTCAGGCGGGGCTCAGTTCATAATGGCCGCGTTTGTACTCCGTATTCTGACACATTCATTTAACAGGTTGTTAACTGCTGTATATGGTGCTCCTACATGTTCTTGTGTATCAGATACAGGTTTTGTCACGTCTTACGAGCTAACGAATATACTTGTCTCACTTCTTTTTGGTTTCTATCGCGGTATTCTTTCTACTGAATGCCTGTTCTCACTCAGCAAACGGTGTCGTACTGCGTCGAAGGACTGACACACTCTCGACATACCGTCACGCTTCCTGCATCAGCCTCTGTCTCTGGCTTAACCTGACATCGCTTGTGACAATTCAGATGAGTTTTACTAAGAATTTCTAATTTCCTGCCCTTCACTATTCTGTGGCGTGACACATCCCTCCTCTTTGAGAAATTCGTCCTGAATTTGTCTTTTCCACTTATTATTAATTAGTCTATATCTGCATTGTATTTAAAAATTTGCTGTACAAATGTTTTCTTGCCCATAAAATCATGTTGTTACAAGAAGCGTATGTAACGAGTTGATATTTGTTACAGCATGTTAATCCCCTGCTGAGAGCTTAATAACGCTTATTTAATGCACTATAATGTATTTTATTACATGTTTTACAGGAGTGCTGATTACCTAGTAGCCTGATGTGTGTATATTAATAAGATGCAAGCGACGGTTCTGCAATAGCAGATTCTTTCATAACAGTCACTTTTTAAAAACAATAGCCATTATATCGCCAGAAATAAGAAGGAGGTACTGCATTGATTTTGATTACCACAGAGAACTCTTTTGTTCGCATTCTAATAATGATGCTATAAACAGCCTGACATCGTGTAACTTTGACTCTGGAGACAGCACGTGTGACGTAAGAAAACAAAATTTGTCAAGGAAAATATGCTTATTGTATGTGTGGGCATCATTACTGATCAAAGTACATAGCTTCCATGCGTCATGCGTCCATGCGTCAATTCGCTGCAGATCCTCCTGCATTTCAGTACAATTTTCTGCAGACTATTACTGCAGTGTCAATATGCTGAAGCAAATGGATAGCTTGTGTGCGGGAAATTTTTTCTTTTTACATAGTTGAATTAAATATTAAAAATAATTCGTTTAACAGTTAGATTTTGGCAAATCACACATTTATGTTTGCTCACATTCTTGTTGAAAGCATCAACTCTATATTGGTATGTCACATTGCCTTCTGAATTGGACTTCATACGAATATTGTGGAAATTGTATTGAGTTCTACGGCTTCCGTCGATTTCAACGACGTCCGTATCTTCCATATTGCTCAACTATAAAAATTTTTTAGTTTTTAATAAATTTTCGATGATTCTAACACGGTATTTTCAGCAGCGAGGCCAGCCTGGCGTCATACCCGTCACGAGGGACCTCTCCCACCGGGCTTTCTAGCCTTTGGATTGGCCCGGTGCCGCACTTTGTCCTCACAATGGCTGGCCTTTTGCGGCGGCGACGTCCGTCCCTCCTGACTCATTTTCCCCGGCCACGCACAGCTAAAAGCCGGCTCTCCTCAATATTGCGTGAAGATAAAGCGCCGAAGCTAATGGTACTGCCTCGCAGCCTGCACAGCTGAGTCTGTTAACCTGATCCTATGGATAGCGTAGTCGATTCAAGTCAAGGGAGAAATGGAAAACTCTGACTCACTGAAGAAGAATCCAGGTAATGTCGTCATTTACGAGATGTTAAGGTTGAATAAACAAACAGTATATTGGACAGCTAGTCATGAACTTTTAACTATCAACTCAAGAAATAACCAATTGTAATTAACTTTTAATTGTTTATTGCTACTTATCTGCAGGATTGGTAGCGGTACACAAAGAACTCTGCTGTAGGCAATTTGTAGGTAAGTGATTGGGGCAGAATGTTTTTAAATTGATATATAATTTATTCATTAATTGGATTTGAGAACGTAATCGCATACAGTCCTGTTACTGACGTATTCATGTGTAGTTGGAATAAAGGTCAGGACAGTTAATACGCAATCTGACCTTAAATTAGAATTAATGGATCATCAAATGCGATCTAACAATACAGGGTTAAAGACTTTCGAAGTGCAGTCTGACTTCAAAGTAAATCAGTCAGAAACTCTAGATGACTATAAAGCGAAATGGTCACCAATGCGAAGAAACTGATCCAATGCGCAAGTGGGAAATGAATTTCATTAAATTCTTCGAACAAATTGTAGCTGAAATCATGACATCAGCAATTGCAAACCTCAGTATTGATTCTAAACGGGAATAAGTGAAGCTTGTTGAGCATTCTTCCCTACACCCTAACTCCTTTTGGCTCGGTCTCACTACGTTACCTGTTGAGATGCCGAAGCATGAGATGACTGCAACTTGTGAAGTATTACGCCATATTACAATGTCGCGAGGAATCCACTTGATCACGGCGGTAGACAGCTACGGCAGGCGTTGCGGAGCGACGTTACTCGGACTAGATCAGTAACAACAGTCCAACTCGTAGGTAGCAACAAGGGTCATTTCTGAAATTACAGGATTTACCTTTTCGGTTCGCTTTGTGTGGTTGAGCTGCCTCTCATGTCAGGCGGGGTGGACTTTAGGCCTTTAGGGAGTCAGAATTATTGTTAGTTCCGCAAAATTCCCCTTGCTACACTTTACTTCATTGTTGTTAACTACAATTTTTTCAGGGGGCGGAAATGCCTCCTCAACCCCACTTACCTGTCTCCAGCTGTTAGTTGCGTTTATATCACGTTCTAACAGTTAATTTCTTTACCACCTCCAGTCATCTCGATTACAACCATTTTCCATAACTCTCTGGCTATCTCCACAGCACTCTACTCGACACTTTGTTGCTGTTAACGAATGACAGACTTGCATTTCATGTAGAAAATATCACCAGACTCTGGTTACCTTTCTACGCAGCTAAGGGTGGATGAGTCTCATGTTTGGGAGAAAGCTGCTCTCTCAAGGGGCATGACGTGTATACTTCTGGCAGTCTTCCGACTTTGGAATTTCCTTACAGTAGACTGGGCTAGCGAGCCTTACTTAGGACCAAATCGGTTCCGCTAACATTTCCAGGCGCGCATTGTGTCCGAAGGCGCTACGTTGTCCCAGCCATCCTCGCACTTGAAACTTGAGCCCAGGCAATATACAATGAGGTGAAGAAAGTCATCGGACACCTCTCAATTTCGTGTCGGACCTCCTTCTGCAGGGCGTAGTGCTGCACCTCGAGATGGCATGGAGTCAAGAAGTCACTGGAAGTCTACTGCATCAATATTGTGTCACGTTGCCTCAATAGGCGTCCATAATTGGGCAAGTGTTGTCGGTGTGTACGAACTGACCTCTCGCCTACTTCCCGTAAATGTTCGAAGGGATTCATATAGTGCGATCTGCATGGCTAAGCCGTTCGCCCGCATTGTCCAGAATGTTCTTCAAACCAATCGCGAACAACTGTGTCATGGCACATTGTCATCCACAAAAATCTCATCTTTATTTGGGAACATGAAGTCCATGAACAGATGTAAATGATCTCCAGGTAGCCGAACGTAATGATCGTTTCAGTTGGACATAAGAACCAATTTCAAATCATCGAAAAAGAGCCAACGCCGTTATGGAGTCACCACCAGCTTGCCTTGTCGACAAACTGTCTCAATGGCTTCGTGGGGCCTGAGCGCACACGAGAACCTTACCATCAGCTCTCATCAGCTGAAATCGGTACTCATCTGACCAGACCACGTGTTCGACCAAAATGGTCACGAGCCCAGGAGAGGCGCTACAACCGATGTCCTGCTGTTAGCAAAAGCACTCTCGTCGGCCGTTTGCTGCCATAGCCCTTTAACACCGAATTTTGCCCTTACGGATGCGTTCTTCGCACGTCCCACATTGATTTCTGCGGTTATTTCACGCAGCGTTTCTTGTCTGTTAGCACTGGCAACTCTACACTCTGCGCAAGCGCCGCTGATCCCAGTACTTAAGTAAAGCCATTAGGCCACTGCACTGTCCGTGGTGAGAGGTAAAGCCAGAAATTTTGTATTCTCGGCACACTCTGGACACTGTGGATCTCGGAATATAGAATTCCGCAATGAGTTCCGAAATCATCTCACGCGTCCACCTCCAACAACCATTCCTTATTCTATTAATTCCCATCGTGCAGCTGCCATCCCGTTGGAAACTCTTTCCTGTGAACCACCTGAATATAAATGTCAGATCTGCCGATGCACCACCCTTTTATACCCTATGTACGCGATGCTGCACCATTTATACGTACATATCGATATCGTATGACTTTTGTGATCTCAATTTATGTGTCCACAGCCAGAAAGCCAGTCTGCGGTTCCCGACGTGAATTCACAGGCTTCTACTAGTAAGAACTTCAAGCGAAGTAAATGACTCTAAATACTCTCTACTATTAGGAATAATCGTTACTACACACCACATCATAGTACCGTAACATACCTCTAGAGGGCAAAAAAAAAGTACCACAGCCCATTGATAAAGTCGTGTATCCACCCCCCCCCCACCCCTCCCCTGGTCACTCTGTGTGCTTTATTCTGATCACATTGAATGGGATCGTCTCTTGTGACTAAGACAGTGTCTGCTAGCCAGTGTTTTATTTGTATTTGTGTGTGTGTGTGTTTCAATGTACCGGACTGACACACACACACACACACACACACACACAGATATAGAAAGAGAGAGAGAGCGCGGGAGGGAGGGAAGGAGGGAGAGAGAGAGAGGGGAGGGTGAGAGGGAGACAGAAAGGGGGGGGGGGAGGAAGACAGACAGAGGAAGAGAGAGAAGAGTCAACTAATACAAACATAGATAGAGACAGCGGAGCAGCAGATGCCCCTGTTGCCACAAAAAGAAAACAAAGTTCAAAAGTCGATCGTATTCCACGCGATTACAAGAAGTCTACGTAGTGTTTGTGACTATATCAAGTTACACGAACTATTCTCAGTGAAGTACAGTGTGCTAAAAACGACCACCTGTGTATAGAATAAAGCATAGAAACAATGTATGGGCCAAATAACTTGAGTAACAAGAGTAATTTTAAACGTTACAATTGTTTATGATCTCGTTAGAATGATCTCTTGCTGAAACCACAGTTGTTACGGAGACCAGAGACGGTACTTCAAACAATGACAAAATCTTATGGCACCAGTAAGACTTCACACAGTCGCAAAAGATGGAATAACGCCCACTTTACGTGTAATCCAAGCTGTGTTGGTGGACGCGTACGGCAAAGAAATGACAGAGTGTGGCGCAAACGCTTTCGGCGTGG
Organism: Schistocerca piceifrons; assembly: GCF_021461385.2. Classification (NCBI taxonomy): domain Eukaryota; kingdom Metazoa; phylum Arthropoda; class Insecta; order Orthoptera; family Acrididae; genus Schistocerca; species Schistocerca piceifrons. The sequence goes on from NC_060141.1 coordinate 204,828,521, forward strand.
TTTAACTGAAGAGACACGATGTCTCTATGTAAAGGAACTGGAGTCGCTTGAGAAAATGGCGGCCTTGATGGCTGAAGGAAGGTACATCACAATCGAGATGCCAATGGCAAATTGTATGACTTGGACCACCGGCCGCGGGGTTTCACGACTGCTCACACAGATTCGAAACGCCCACCAAACCGAGGCAGTGGCGGAAGTGATCTTATGAGACAGCCGCTACTGTACAATTCCATTATGAAAAATGAAGTAACCGCAGGACAATTGTTTAATCCACAATCTTTCATTGCGTAGACATGATTAGTTTCGATCAGTTAAACTTCTATCATCTGGTGTAAACTGTAATAATGAAAATATTATGTTACACACGAATGGGAGGGAATCCTCCGGTCTGAAACATCAGATAAGGAACTTTTCAAATGAAAACAAATTCAAAGCGGGAGTAGAATGTTACGTACAAATAAAACCACTTAATCAACTGAGATCATCGTCACCCCAATGTTGTCATGGAACCAAAGGTTCGAAGAAAATCCGAAACAACACCGACATCAAGACCGGGCAACTAAAGTTACCAGAATAATGAAACGTCGAAAATGCAATAAAATGCAGGGGGTGAAGGGGGAAAATCATGCAGTGACCTGAATTACTTATAAAACTTCCCTAACAACCGTTCGCCGTGCATCGCGACCGGGAACACGAACAGGAAAACTACACTGAAGAGCCAAAGAAACTGGAACATCTACCTAACATCGTTTGGGGCCTCCACGAGCACGCAGAAGTGTCGCAACACGACGTGGCATGGACTCGACTAATGTCTGAAGTAGTGAGGGAGGGAACTATAACCTTGAATTCTGCAGTGCTGTCTATAAATCCGGAAGAGTACGAGTATGTGATGATCTCTTCTGAACAGCACGTTGCAAGGTATCCGAGATATGCTCAATAATGTTCTTGTCTGTGGAGTTTGGTGACCAGTGGAAGAGCTTAAACTCAGAAGAGTGTTCCAGGAGACACTCTGTAGCAATTATGAATTCGTTGGGTGCCGCATTGTCCTGCTGGAATTGACCTAAGTCCGTCGGAATGCACAATGACCTTGAATGCATGCGGATGATCAGACTGGATTCTTGCGTACGTGTCACCTGTCAGAGTCGTATCTAGACGTATCAAGGTTCCCATATTGCTCCAACTGCACACGCCCCTCATCATTACAGAGCCTCCACCCGCTTGAACAGTCTCGTGCTGACATACAGGGTCCATAGATTCATGAGGTTGTCTCAACACCCCTACACGTCCATCCGCTTAATACAGTTTGAAACGAGACTCGCCGGACTATGCAGCATGGTTCTAGTCATCAACAGTCAAATGTTGGTGTTAACGAGCCCAGGCGAGGCGTGAAGGTTTATGGCATGCAGTCATCAAGGGTACACGAGTGGGCCTACGGCTCCGAAAGCCCTTATCGATGATGTTACTTTGAATGATTCGCACGCTGACTTTTGTTGATGGCCCAGCACTGAAATCTGCAGCAATTTGCGGAAGGGTTGCACTTCTGTCACTTTGAAATATTTTCTTCTGTCGTCGTTGGTCCCGTTCTTGCAGGATCCCTTTCCGGTCGCAACGCTGTCGGAGATTTGATGTTTTACCGGATTCCTGATATTTACGATACACTCGAGAAATTGTCGTACTACATCGCTACCTCGCAGATGCTGTGTCCAATCGCTCGTGAGACGATTATAACACCAAGTTCAGACTCACTTAAATCTAAATAACCTGCCTTTGTAGCAGCAGTAATCGATCTAACAACTGCGCCAGACACTTGTCCTAAATAGGCGCTGCCGAGCGCAGCGCCGTATTCTGCCTGTTTACATATCCCTATATTTCAATATCAGTTTCTTTGGCGCTTCAGTGTATGTAATTGTAAATACCACCCGTCAGTACTGAAGCCGCATACGACCCAAACGTAGTAGAGATACGAAGCAGACATGATATTGGTGAATTGTTTAAAGTGCAAAAGCGGGAAGTAACAGTAGAAAGGGGACGGAACCGTCGCAACATTGAGAGAGAAGAGGAGAAGTACAAACAAGGAAAAGTGATACGTTAGATAGAGATCTTAATCTGACTGGAAAATGTCCTAATTAGCTAAAATATTCTTGTGATACAGATCTGTTCCTTCATGATATGTATCGAGAGGATGAGAATGAACACTTCTTAAAATTTCAATTTCTTCCAGAACATTGAGTATCCGCCCTTTCTCTGCAGTGTGTAAGACAGTTAAGCTGTCGCTAACTTGCCACAGCGGATGCTACTTGTCAGTCAAGTCTGTTGTCAGAGCGACATAGGTCTGGCCAGATCTTTATATTCTTTAAATCTCGTATAAAAATTCCTACCCGTCTGGCTGATGTAGGTGCTCTTGGACAACTGGCTTTTATAGTCCTCAGTACGATATACTCCGGAATAGGAGAAAGGATCCTTTTTGAAGACTTCGCGACCCATACTTTTTCGTATGAAAAATCCTGGAGCTATATTACGGATATCAGTTTCTTTCAAGCCCTCTCTGACGTGTATCCGTGATATGGAATCTTATAATTTTTTTACTGTCTTCATACTGATTCCCTTCCATGCTCTCCCCACTCCATCGTCACTAGTATTTTCTTACTCAGTTTCTCAATCATAGACCCCAGATACCCATCATGTGCGGTAATACACATGATTATAACGAACTCCCTTTCATATGCGAGTGATGTGAGGGGAACATTATTTCATGTATTTAGGAGAGATCGAAGGGCAGCAATGTTATATTTAAATGGATGGTTCGATGCTACACTCAGAACTAAATCAGTAATTAACTCTATTATATAGATGTCGAACCCTCATTCCCACCATTTAATTCGATCTTTAAGTCTACAAACGGTAACATCCCGTTAATCTGACGGTGAACAGAGGAAAATGTTTCTAGGGAATGCATTAATTTGGTTATGTAAATCGTCTCACTCTTCCTCCATTCCTTACCTAATATTTAAGACTTGAGGACCCACTCCCATTCGTGTGTAACACAACATTTTTATTACTACAGTTTACACCAGATGATGGAACTTCACCTTTTCCGAAACCGGTCGCGTGTACGCAATAAAAGATTGTGGATGAAGGAACTGATCTGCGGCTTCTTCGTTTTTCAAATAGTGGAAGTGTGGCAGCTGTGTCAAGCCAATCCACGTGAGTTCTTAAGGTAGCTGATTGTCGTGTACGAGTGTTGGATGATGAATCACTATGGCCCCGAGAGAAGGAGAATGCAGTCCATGGAAACACTTTAATTCTTCAACCCGATCATCGTCGGGCAACGTGATAATAAATGTTTTATTCGGGCAGGCATGTGTGGTGATAATACGAGAGTATGCTCTCAAAGCGTTAACAGTCGCAGGAGTAGCCATCAAGGTGAAACGTCCTACTATTCGAAGAGGCACTTTTGTTCCCTGGCAGTACACCAACTTATGCTCAGGACTCGTAAATGCTGTTCGTTTGAGATATGAAATTTTACTGCATCCCTCCTCCTGCCCCTCAACCACCCCTCTCCCCCCCACCTCCACTCGATATTCTCCTGACATGACACCCAGTGACTGTGTCCTCTTTCAAACAGTGAAGAAACTACTAGGGAAAGCTATTTCCAGAATAATGAGGTAATTTTCGGGGTAGAATGTTGGGTTGCCAGCCGAAATACGGACTTCTTCAGCCAAGGTCTCCTCCACCGTTGAAAAAAATTGTGTCAGGCTGAACGTTACGTTATGACAGCCCCTCAAAACGAGAAGTAAGTATAGAAACACACATGCAGGCTGAGTAACCTAAGCTGTTCACCTCAGATACTTTCGAAATGGTTTAACAAGTAGACCACAAGCCAATCGGACTCCTGTAAGTTTTTTATGTGTAGATTATACCTCAAATAACAACCCACCAAATCAGCTCGATACAACCCTCGAAAATTCTAAAGAAAGTAGACATGGCAATTTTTTAATCATGTTTATAGCTTCTTAAATTATGCTAAACTTCCCGATGGTCCGCATGGTTTTACGGTAGCTTGGGATCAATTCCGACGAATGCATATCTTTAACCATAGAATACTGTGCCAATTTCCAACCCTTCCATACGTACACCTTCGTCAATTCGACTAGCACACCTACGTTTGCCCATAAAATTGTAAGAGCGACGCATCGGTAGAATTATAAGTATTTTATTGAAGAAAAGTGAAAGAAAAGTATATTTTGAGTTTTACACGGTCTTTCCATTACAATTAATCACAAAAACTCGCTCCGCACAGGTTCACAAACAAAAGATCGTTGACACATAATTCTCACCCGGCGGGAACACTACGGAATAGGAATCCAAAAGAAAATTGCATCAACTCTTGCACGATAACCTAAATGATCGCGTGCCAAGAACTGAACACAAATAACAGTTACACAAAAAGCAGGGAAATAAAAATAATGGATCAGTATATGTAATGAATGAAAAGCAGCTTGACAAAAAATGTACTCAACGAAATAATCGGAATAGCCGACATGAAAGCGAATACAGCATCCGAAACCGATACAAAACATAAATCAAAGATGACCTTGCTTAAAGAATATGGCTACATATGGAACATGGTCTCCTGACTACAAATGAGGCATTGAGGAACTGTACAAAATCGACTTCAAAGGAAAAGCCCCATGAGAGATAGGTAACTCATACCGACAAGATGAATATCTTCAGGCTTCATGAGCGTTGCTGGTGGCACGTATTGCACACAGTCTTGTGATGTTCCCCATGCGCAGGTGCATCACAAGTTACACAGTTGCTTTTCGTCATTTTTCTCACCTTACAGCTGCAGCCTCTGCAAATACGGCGTCCTTAGGCTGAGATGGCTGGGTTGATATGCGGCTCTTTGATCTGCGTTGGGAATTGCGGGAGGGGTGTAGTTCCTTTTCCTCTTGTTTCAGGCAGAGTTCAAAGATGCTTGTAACCTCAACCCGTTTTCTATTCTCTGCTTCACGTACCGGTGTTGCCCTACAATATCCTTTCTTTCAATGAACCATTCCTTCGACAAAGCTTCTGCAATGGAGAACATGAAATTCAGCCGGGACAAGACACTCCAGGCCGTTCCTGTCTTAGAAATTGTCTCAAGTTTGCATGGCACCAAGATGTATCAGAAGTTGCCTCGAGGAAATTGTGGCTAACGACTAGCAAGCTACTGAGGAACTCTTCTTCCTTGAGCCATTCACATTCCTGTGTTGTGCACTCTTTTCAGGCCAGTGTTTTTGGGACGAATAAGTGACTGCTTTGCCTTCTTCTCGTTTTACACAAAAGACGCTTCTTTCTCCATTTGGGTCACCGTTGCGCTGACTGTTTCTTCATCCTAATCTGGTGCAGAGTGGATAGTGTCGTCGGAAACCATGTCTTCTTCTTCGACGTTGTGGTCTTCGTGAGAATCATCAGGTGGCGATATTCCGTTGCTTCCCTAACTCTCAGTTTTGGGTAATTCGTCAGGACCAAAATAAAATGAAAGTTGTGAAATAGTTACCACGACCTACTTGAAACCAAAACTTTTTTTCTAGAAACATCCAATCAGATTCCTACAGCAAATTCGTTGCTCATTACTAAACGTTCGTCGAATCGATGTGTCCATTTCGTTTGTGAGCGCTACACGTTAGTCGTTTCAACGAATCATCATTTTCGTCGCCTCGACAAAATATGGTTTACCTGATTGAAGACTGACATACGTCACTTGCGCCGGCGGTATAACATAGACAACTAGACACTTCATGCACTGCTGTGAGGACAGCCTGCCCCTTCCGTGCGCAACAAGGGGGGATGGCTTACTGAAGGGAAATGTTTTTTGTCGAATCGACTATCAACAGTATTCCAGGGTTAAACAAATGTGCATGTTCTACGAAGATCTCCGTGAGGCACGAAATATGCAGGGTGGAGAAAAACTGTGTCACGAAATTTTAACCCTGGATAGCTGATGCCAGTTGTTGTTGTTGTGGTCTTCAGTCCTGAGACTGGTTTGATGCAACTCTCCATGCTACTCTATCCTGTGCAAGCTTCTTCATCTCCCAGTACCTACGGCAACCTACATCCTTGTGAATCTGAATAGTGTACTCATTTCTTGGTCTCCCTCTACGATTTTTACCCGCCACGCTGCCCTACAATACTAAATTGGTGATCCATTGATGCCTCAGGACATGTACTACCAACCGATCCCTTCTTCTAGTCAAGTTGTGCCACAATCTTCTCTTCTCCCCAATCCTACTCAATACCTCTTTATTAGTTACATGATCTACCCATCTAATCTTCAGCATTCTTTTGTAGCACCACATTTCAAACGCTTCTATTCTCTTCTTGTCCAAACTAGTTATCGTCCATGTTTCACTTCCATACATGGCTACGTTCCATACAAATACTATCAGAAACGACTTCCTGACACACAAATATATACTCGATGTTAACAAATTTATCTTCTTCAGAAACGCTTTCCTTGCCATTGCCAGTCTACATTTGATATCCTCTCTACTTCGATCATCAGCAGTTATTTTGATACCCAAATAGCAAAACTCCTTTACTACCTTAAGTGTCCCATTTGCTAATCTAATTCCCTCAGCATCACCCAATTTAATTCCACTACATTCCATTATCCTCGTTTTGCTTTTGTTGATGTTTATCTTATACCCTCCTTTCATGACACTGTCCATTCCGTTCAACTGCTCTTCCAAGTCCTTTGCTGTCTCTGACAGAATTACAATGTCATCGGCGAACCTCAAAGTTTTTATTTCTTCTCCATGGATTTTAATACCTACTCCGAATTTTTCATTTGTTTCCTTCACTGCTTGCTCAATATACCGATTGAATAACATCGGGGAGAGGCTACAAGCCTGTCTAACTCCCTTCCCAACCACTGCTTCCCTTTCATGTCTTTCGACTCGTATAACTGCCATCTGGTTTCTGCACAAATTGTAAATAGCATTTCACTCCCTGTATTTTACCCCTGCCACTTTCGGAATTTGAAAGAGAGTATTTCAGTCAACATTGTCAAAAGCTTTCTCTAAGTCTACAAATGCTAGAAACGTAGGTTTGCCTTTCCTTAATCTAGCTTCTATGATAAGTCGTAAGGTCAGTATTGCCTCACGTGTTCCAATATTTCTCCGGGATCCAAACTGATCTTCCCCGAGGTCGGCTTCTACCAGTTTTTCTATTCGTCTGTAGAGAATTCGCGTTAGTATTTTGCATCCGTGACTTATTAAACTGACTGTTCGGTAATTTTCACTTCTGTCAACACCTGCTTTCTTTGGGATTGGAATCATTATATTCTTCTTGAAGTCTGAGGGTATTTCGCCTGTTTAATACATCTTGCTCACCAAATGGTAGAGTTTTGTCAGGACTGGCTCTCCCAAGGCTCTCAGTAGTTCTAATGGAATGTTGTCTACTCCCGGGGCCGTGTTTCGACTCAGGTCTTTCAGTGCTCTGTCAAACTCTTCACGCAGTATCGTATCTCCCATTTCATCTTCATCTACATCCTCTTCCATTTTCATAATATTGTTCTCAAGCACATCGCCCTTGTATAGACCCTCTATATACTGCTTCCACCTTTCTGCTTTTCCTTCTTTGCTTAGAACTGGGTTTCCATCTGAGTTCTTGATATTCACACAAGTGGTTCTCTTTTCTCCAAAGGTCTCTTTAATTTTCCTGTAGGCAGTATCTACCTTACCCCTAGTGAGATAAGCATCAACGTCCTTACATTTGTCCTCTAGCCATCCATGCTTAGCCATTTTGCACTTCCTGTCGATCTCATTTTTCAGACGTTTTTATTGTTCGACAACAAACGAGTTTTAAACTACGGAAACTTTGCGTCACGCACTCCGATTGGCCGTGGGATTGCCCTGTTCAATTTTTGACGGGCAGCGCTATGGTTGTCGGTTCACAATACAAACGTACCTCGCCCCGTCACTGCCCCAATGTGATACCCACATGTGTCGAATAGGTCTTCCTGTTTTTCTCCACTTCGCGTCAGAGGCATTCACACGTAAACTTCGCTTCCACACATGACTTGCTATTTAGTCATACAGTAAGCATGGCGGCAGAGTATTCATTTGAAGAGCAACGAGATATGGTTTTTGTTTATGAACGAGACGTCGGTCATGCAAATGAAGCTCGACGGTTGTAAGAGGAACGGTACCCAGCAAAACGCCGGCCCCAACCGCAAACGATTACTGCAATTCATCGGTGACTCGGCAAAACAGGCTCGTTAGCGGGATATGATGGTGATGCTGGAAGACCTCGAGGGATACTGCATTTCAAGAGACTGTTCTCGAGCGGTTCTAGGGAGTACCTACGACAGGTACTCGAGTGGTTGGAAACGATATGGGGGTCACTCATGGGTTAGTCTGGGAGGTTTTGAGGGATGACGACCACCATCCATTTGCTTTCCACCCTGTCTAAGATCTAAATCCTGTGGCGGACCATGAACACAGGCTAGGGTTTTGCCGGTTTTTTCTGCGGCGTGTTGCACGAGATCCCGACTTTCCCGCCATTGTGTTGCTTACCGACTAGTGCACCTTCGATCGGGATGGCCCTTACAACACTCGAAACATTCTTTACTGGACAAGGGGAAATCCTCACGTCACCACGGACACCATGAATGATTTTTGCTCAACATTCGGATAGGCATTGTGTGTGATCTTCTAACTGGGCCCGTCTACCTACCTCCTCGACTTACCGGGACAATCACTAGACCTCACGCCACCGGACTTATTCCTGTGGGGATTCTTCAAGGATCTAGTTCACCCACCTGGACGCGAACCACATAGAAACGAAGAGGAATTAATGGATGGCATTCAACATGCCGTCAGTCACATCAGGGAAATGCCAGGAATCTTTCAAATAATTCGGAAAAACACCATTCGCCGTTACCAAGCTTGTGTCGTCTCAGAGGGTCGGCAGTTCGAGCACGTGCTTTAAGTAAACAATGTCCTATCTACAAAAAAGGCCCTTTTCTGGACCGACGCTGTTTGTAAAAGACTTTCTGTACGCAAACTAACAGAAGTTAACGGGTTTGTTGTCGGCACGTCTTATTATGAAACTGCAATGGATGTGCCGGGACCCGGCAGATTCGTCCGCAGGCCCCCAGAGTGGAAGGTTGCCGCGCTACCACCGAGCATGTCGGCCGCCTTGGATACATCGCGATCTTCGGCAGGCAAAGCATTTGCGGTCATGCGTTGTCCAGAGCTTCCTGCAACCGGGCAATCCCGCGGCCAATTGTAGAGCGTGGCTCCAAGTTTCCGTGGTTTAAAAAATTTTGCGTTGTCGACCTAAACAACATCAGTAAGGTTCCTATTGGCATCACCTATCCAAGATTGAAATTTACAGAATGCTTCAAATGGCTCTGAGCACTATGGGACTTAACGTCTGAGGTCATCAGTCCCTTAGAACTTAGAACTACTGTAAGTAGGCTGTTTATGTTTTCTTATATTGGTAACGCCACGTAGCGCTCTGTATGAAAATCACTGGCTGTGCTGTGTGCAGTCTGTGGCTAGTTTGCATTGTTGTCTGCCATTGTAGTGTTGGGCAGCTGGATGTTAACAGCGCGTAGCATTGCGCAGTTGGAGGTGAGCCGCCAGCAGTGGTGGATGTGGGGAGAGAGATGGCGGAGTTTTGAAATTTGTAAGACTGGATGTCATGAACTGCTATATATATTATGACTATTAAGGTAATTACATCATTTGTTCTCTATCAAAATCTTTCATTTGCTAACTATGCCTATCAGTAGTTAGTGCCTTCCGTAGTTTGAATCTTTTATTTAGCTGGCAGTAGTGGCGCTCGCTGTATTGCAGTAGTTCGAGTAACCAAGATTTTTGTGAGGTAAGCGATTTGTGAAACGCATAGGTTAATGTTAGTGAGGGTCATTTTTTTTTTGTAGGGATTTTTGAAAGTCAGATTGCGTTGCGCTGAAAATATTGTGTGTCAGTTTAAGCACAGTCTTGTGCAATTTTTCAAAAGGGGACTTTTCATAAACTTAGAACTACTTAAACCTAAGGACATCGCACACATCCCTGCCCGAGGCAGGATTCGAAGCTGCGACCGTAGCAGTCCTGCGGTTCCGGACTGAAGCGCCTAGAACCGCTCGGCCACCACGGCCGGCATTAAAATTTCATGACAATTTTTCTCCACCCTGTATGAAGAAGAAAAAATGTAATTTGTAACATTTCTTAATTTACACTATTATATTAACAATGTTTTATAAAAGATCGGCACCTAACAATTTATATTTGCTATTGAAACTCGATTTTTATGAGCGAAGTTTAATTAGAAATAAGAAGATGTGCACTTTTCACCATTAGACATGTGTTGATTGTATTTGACAAATTTTATATTTAAAAGACGTAGGTATTCGAACTGAACAGAAAAAGGACAAGAAAAATAATGACCAAAACAAGATTCGAACCAGCGATCAAGCGACTACCAGTCTCTCGAGCGTTTCTTTTTTTTTTTCTTTAAGTAGTTTACATTCCACGGAAATTTTCATAGATCACATTCCTTGCTATATCACGTATTGATACCACTCTACTCCACGGGCGTCAAAATTTGACAACAAATTTGTAAGTTTCCCTCAGATGGCGATAGTGGTCGTGCGGTATCCGGCACACCTTCAGCAGCTCTGGACCATGAGCGCCCTCTGCCGTCACGATATAGGACAGCAGGGGGTAGCCACGCGGCCACATTTGGAGCCTCTTCCTACGCTACGCCACGCAGTCGCTACCTAGTCGCGGCTGAAGCACCATTGTTGGTGCTTTAGTTCAGAGAGCCTTTTCTTTCTGGCACTGAGAACTGAATTCTATTTCTTGCTCCATTATTTTTAATGTGTCTTCACAAACTTGGAGAAATACAAGCATATTTCTGTTTCATTTCCCTGATACACACTGTAACTGGAGTACCTAATCACAATAGTGATGGGGTGTGTGAGAGCACAGCCATCACCAACACCGCGTAATACTGCAGTGATATCCTTCATGCCATTCGGAAATAGTGAACGATGCTGTATTGTGACTGAAAAGCCTAGATATGACAGCAGTGTAAGTCCAGCCCTGGTAGCTGAGTGGTCAGCGCGATGGAATGTCATACCTAACGGCCCGCGTTCGATTCCCGGCTTGGTCGAAGATTTTCTCCGCTCAGGGATTGTGTGCTGTGTCATTATCATTTCATCCCCATCGACACGCAAATCGCCGAAGTGGCGTCAACCCGAAAGACTTCCGCCATGCGAACGGTCTACCCGACGGAAGGCCCTAGCCACACGGCATTTCCATTTACCACAGTCTAACATACCTGTATAAAGTCGTAACACTCCTGCTGTGAGAATTGGCATCGTGTGGCAGTGGAACTGCACTAGAGCCCTTAGCACTGAGAACCCCAGCCTTACCATTAATGTTTGTTTTTACGTATTTGTCTACTTTCTCAACGAAAGAGGTATTTCATTACCGCGTTCCAAGTATTAGTAAATTATTAAGAGGAATGAATGATAGTGAAATAAATGTAAAAACAAATAACGTCGCCGATTCAGTGACATAACTGCAATGTATTCACGAAGAAATACTTTCCAGTATGTCTATAATTGATCATTAGTCCGCTGAAAGCAAGAAAATATGAACACATACTTCATCCATAAGAAGTATATATTTCTCTTGTTGTCCATTATTATTAAGTCAGACACTTTCCTTGACACGTAACAATTTTGTATGAAGTGCACTCAACTTTCTAATAGACGAATAAATTTGTGAATTTATTTACCTTGGCCTGGAAAGCAAATGTCTTGAAGTTTTTTTTACCGTTTGTTGCACACATATAGGCATAACTGCGCATTTCTTTTAATAAACTTTCCGCGATTTCACTGTATTGTTGTTTATTTAATTACGACCTAGGTTTCCGCTTTTTATGCCAAGTGACTGAATTTATGTCATTAACATATATTGCAGGACATGATGTTCAAAACTGGCCATAAATTAAGACGTGCTCCCACTATTATTTATTGACCATTTTCCAAGATGATAATTTTACATGTGGCGTTTCGTAAGGCGCGATTTTTTTTTAAATTTATGACCAATTGTAAGCTAGATGTCCTGGAATATATGTTAATGACCTAAACACGATCACTTGAAAATGCCATAAGGCGCTGAAACCTGGCTCGTAACTAAAAAAAAAAAGGAAAAAAAAAAACAATAAAAGGCGATGTGTTTATTTAAAAACTGCGCAATTGATTCCTTCTGTGTTGGGAAAGAGTTTTATTGATTTTGACGTTTTATTATCAAGTCTGGTTTCTTTTCTTAAGATTGTAGAGTGGGCAACTTTCAGGGGTAGTTACAAGGAACAAAACAAGAAGATATGTATAGTAAACAGGGCTCTAAACTCACGTCTTAAGAGCTATGAGCAATTGTTCATTAGAAGAGAAGTGTTTCATTGTAGCGAAGATGAACAAGTACTCATAGCTCTTAAATAATACATTTTAGAGTAGATGTTTGCAGGACAATTTTTCATTGTTTTGGTCCACACTACCATCTCTGAAAGTTGGCTAAAATTTGCCTACCCCACAACCTTACAACAACAGCACCAGTACATGTATTCCACTATCAGAGGTATCAGTATGGTTTTCGCTTATAAGTTTCGACTCGTTCTTTTCTGCTACCGAGACCCTTACATCAGATCAGTACACTTTTCCTTTCCGTCATTATAGAAAGTTTATAACGCCATCACGGAATCCCCATGTACATACACATTTCCAGGGCCGGCGCCTATAGCTTTGACGCTGTGTAGCGCCGTTGGATGGTATTTCCGAATATGGGTTTCTGTGGAAAATTTCACCTACTGAGTTCCCTCTACAACCTCTGCAGGCCTGTAACATTAATTGTGAAACACGCTCTGTATCTATAGGTTACGGAACCGTAAATCAACTGCCCTGTAATGCACCGTTTCAGAAGTCATAGTGTCCTTATGAAACTAAAGAAAGACAGATTTGTCATTTTGGACTCACTGCCTGTTTTGATGGCACTACATACGCTCTCTAGTGTAAAAACTTACAAATCACTGTAAACGATATTGTTCGCACTCACATTCAGAGGTGTAGCTTTCTGTCCGCTTGCAGTGATGCTGTCGAGCTGTATATTATAGAGGGAGCAGGTGTGTCGTGACTGTATGCGTTAGGCTGTGGTATGACCTTATCGTTTTTGATTGGGCTCGTTATCCCGTAAACTTGCAAGCGGAGTCAACATATCCGCTAAATGTAGAACCGGCTAGTCGTCAGCGTACAGGCGCCAGGCAGGACGTGTCTATTGCATTAGATGCAGCCAGCGTCTTGCTTACTGTACAAAGCTAACGCGGGTGGGCGACGCCGCCACACTGTGTCGAGTTTCCGGGCCAGCGGGCACGTAAATACTGCCGAGATCGTCGCGCGCCGCTGCCTCCGTGTGCCGCTTCATCAAGGCAACGAAATTGTGCTGGAATTTAATTTCCGTCAGCCAACATTGCCACTGCGTCGCGGCACGGCTGCGACGGGTCCGCTCCGTATGTAGAGCCAATTATTCCAGCACACAGGGCACTTCCCAGATGGTATCCTTTCCCGTACGAAAGCTGAAGGGCATGGAGCACGACAATAAGAAATTTGCTAACGAAGTGTAGCGTTTACTCCAAAATATTCAGCTGCTACAAGTCCTCACAACATCTTCATTCAGTCTGCTCAGCTGTCTTCTCAAATAATTTGGTTGTGAGCCTAATAACGCTTTGCTGCGCGTCTTTTGACGTTCTGATATCTGAGGTAAAATAATTTAGTTCTTCGTGGAGGAATCCCTGAATATCGTTACACTTGAAACAAATCAGTGCAGACGTGGTAGAGCAAAGTGACACAGTGGTAATATGGGACTCGGTGGTTTCAGCAGGGTGGTGTCTGCTTGGCAGTTAACAGAACGATTTTGAACTGAGCCAATAAGCATTCGCCAAATTCCCCACTACAAGTCAGCCTTCCTTCCTTTGTTGCAAATACTGAATTATTGATAGTTAAAAATTATACCTATCGCTGTAATAAGAGCATCTTTTGGAATACTAACTCATTCAAGTAATTTTGCACTATAGTCTCTTTCCACATTTTCTCTATTCACTCCTCCCTACACTGAAGGATGGGGGAAAGGGGCGAGGGGCAAGAGCGAAGCTCGATCAATACCTATTACTTAGACGAAGAAAGAGCAACTAATCATTTCTAATCATTTCTGGAAAGTGACAAGTGACGCCAAACATTTCCCTAGTTGGTCAGATGGTCAGAATACCCCCCTGCCCCCCCCCCCCCCCCCCCGGCCCTCACCTTTACCGCCACACCAATGACACAAAGGAAAGTGATCAAAAAGCTTTGAGATTACGCATTACATGCAAGCTGTTGCCAGCTCCTTACCTTACATTTAATTTTATAAGAAAACTGACCTTTTACTTCCCTAATCCATACTCGTTTGCTGTCTGTAATCATCTCGTCTTTGAGAGGGCATTAAACCGAAGTCTTTTTTAATCCTGTGAAAACAATTTTGAGCATGAGTTCATCATTGTTTCTGTAGTATCGTTGACTGCCGAACAGCGTCAACCTAGATTGTGACGGGGCGTTATACTGTAACTCTTTTACCTCTTTTTGTGTCAAGACGGGGAAATTCTTTTAATTCTCTCACCGTCAAATGCCTGCCTAAGCACTCTTTTAATGACCTACATTAAGCAGAGTACTGTCTGAACTTGCTGTTTCTGCTGAGTTTGAATGTCATCTGAAATGGTAGTTGTAGTATTACAGCACCTAGACTTATAATACATAAACGCACAATGATTTCAGTGCTGGTTGTGATGAGTGTGTTTGTGTGTGTGTGTGTGTGTGTGCGGAAGAGTAATACGGGCGTATCAAAAGTGAGTATTTGAATACCGCTACTGATTGCAATATTTATGAATGACCAATTATATAACGTTTGGCGTTCTATGAGGTGATTTACGTATGACGGTGTTGCGTACTGTGGAGTCGCAACGCAAGAAACTCGGCGTATTCCCGAAAGTTGACTATATACTGGATGGGGGCAAATAAAAGTAACCTGAACGAGAGGACACGATTGGACATGAACGTACGCATATAACTACAACCCGTTACGCGCACGCCACGTGTACGCCCGCCACACCGGTTCACAGTGAATTGTGGGCTGCCCCTGTGTCGTTGGATCATTTTAAAGGGGACGATGGTACTCACAGTGGAACACTGGGTGTTCGTTGTAGGAAGTTGCATGATAACAGAGTTGTGAAAACAGTGTGTTCAGTCGTCTGCTGAGAAATTTAATAGTATCAAAGTGCCAACAAAGAGTCCCATGCAATGCTTAGTCTAAAAATGGTGTCGGACAGGATCTGTTTTGATTCATAAACGTGCCTTCAAGCCAGAAAATGGCGCTGCACTTCGCCAGAAAATGCTACTGAGTAATACCAAATCAATCCCCATCTGTCGCTAGAGACCGGCATAACACGTGAATCATGCAGACTAAATCACCGCCTAGACTTGGACATGCATCCCTATCGAGTACTGTTCATACATTGAAACCAGTAGATTCTCCTCAGCGCCTCCAGTTTTGTGAGTAGCTATTCATTGAGATAACAACGAATGGTTTGGAAATGGATATGTCCTCTATGTCTGACGAAGCATTGTTTCTCCTGAGTGGTTATCTCAACTCACAGAATGACTGGTTCTCCGAAGCAAAGAATCTGCATAACTTCCACGAAACACCATTGCGTCATCAGGAGACTAGGGTTTGGTGCACGGTGTCTATACTTTGCGTTTCTGGTTTCATGTTCTTTTATCAGAAGCTGACTTCAGCGTGTTACATTTCCAACATTTTGAAACCATATGTGGTAGTATTAAACTAGGACGAAAAGATGTACAGTTGCTTCCAACAGATATAGCAATTGCCCATACAGCTGGCAGGACCTTGGAGCTCGTTTACACAATCTTTACGCCTGACAGGGCTGTTAGCAGAGGGCAGTCTGGTCGCGGCCCTAGCCGGTCACCTGGGTCACCTGATCTGTCAGTATGCGATTAATTTGTGTGGGGAGCCCTGAAGTCTGAGGTGTGTCGCAATAACCCTCGTAAGTGAAAAGTGATGAATGGTGGTCATTTACAACATCTATTATGGTCAGGATAGTACTGTATTTCTTTTCCTTTGCTGTGGTTTTTTTTTTTTTTTTACTTTTTAGTCTGGAACTTTCTTCTCCAGGCCACTTTTATTTGTCCCACCACGTATTGTGTAAAGAGTGTTACATGCAATATATATATATATATATATATATATATATATATATATATATATAAAATACGTCAACAACAACACCAGACACACACACATATACACAATTTCCGTGCCAGGAAATTACAAGGTAAGCAGTGGAACTGAAAAATTCGATACCTGCAGCGTGTATGGTTCAAGGCACAAAGGAATCTGAAATTAAATATTTTAGACATCAAAATTATTCTGTGACGTTTTCCAAATACCGCAATGTTAATTCAGTGTCCAAAAAGTGAGCAAAATATAAAATGATATGTTGATATCAAGTGTCACAATGTCGTTACAGACAGACACACACACACACACACACACACACACACACACACACACGCGCGCGCGCGCGCGCCCACGCACAGACATATGGACACCATAGCCAAAAGACAAACGAACTGTCCAAATATCATTTCAGGAGGGAAGGAAGTATGTGTTATGATGAGACTTTCGTTGTGATGTGACAATTAAACAGTATATTTTCGCAGTACACTACGAGGGCTTGATAATTATAAATGCTTACATACCACGCAGCAGTAGCAATCACAGAGATGTAACACATTCAACAATAACTGTGGAACCAGACAGGCAGAGTAGGTCTACATATCATATAATCCTTACCGCTGGAATAAAATTATTTATCACAACAGGTAACGATTTTCAGTACACAAACATATACACACAGGTTTATTCGCGTTAGATGCAATTATAATTACAGTTCTCTCATTGTGATCGAAAGTTCAACCAAAATTAAATTGTCTTATTTCTTAAAGTGTTTAAGATTTCGAGCACAAAACACTCATGGAACTACTGTTCTAACTTAACAGTTCTATATGATTGAAGAACATACATTTGGCTTCCATGTTGACACTACTGAAATCTTATAGTTTAAGCAGTACATGGCAATAACTAAAATTTGACTATCAACAACATTTTTCACGCACCATATATCTTCAAATTAATTATTTCCATTTCTGAATTGTCTGTATTACTCATTAAAGTACACATGGCTTGCTTATTGGCATTACTGAAATAAACTGTAGGTCAATAGAGTCCTACCAAATCAACCCCCATCTGTCGCTAGAGACCGGCATATTACGTGAATCATGCAGACTAAAACACCGCCTAGACTTGGACATGCACTGAAAAGGTGTTTGAATGTTGTGCAGGTGTGGTTAAATTTAACGGAGCTAAACTTCTAACTGTTGTTATTTATAGATCCCCAGACTCCGATATCACAACATTTTTGCTAAAGCTAGATGAGGTTCTTGGTTCACTTTATAGGAAATAAAAAAAGGTAGTTATAAGTGGTGACTTCAATATTAAATGTATAAATGATTGTGCAAGGAAGAGGATGCTGGTAGACCTCTTTAATTCATACAATCTTATGCAAACCGTATTCTTTCCAACGAGAGTGCAAGGGAACAGTAGAACAACGATGGACAACAGTTTTGTTCATTCATCATTACTAGATGGGCATTCTGTTAGCAAGAAGGTGAATGGCCTTTCAGATCATGATGCACAAATTTTAAGTTTAAAAGATTTTTGTGCTGCAACACGTGTTAAATATAGTCATCAGCTGTTCAGGAAAGCTGATCCAGTTGCTGTAGAGACCTTTGTAAACCTTATAAAGGAACAAGAGTGGCAAGATGTTTATAGCGCTGATACAGTGGACGATAAATACACTCCTGGAAATTGAAATAAGAACACCGTGAATTCATTGTCCCAGGAAAGGGAAACTTTATTGACACATTCCTGGGGTCAGATACATCACATGATCACACTGACAGAACCACAGGCACATAGACACAGGCAACAGAGCATGCACAATGTCGGCACTAGTACAGTGTATATCCACCTTTGGCAGCAATGCAGGCTGCTATTCTCCCATGGAGACGATCGTAGAGATGCTGGATGTAGTCCTGTGGAACGGCTTGCCATGCCATTTCCACCTGGCGCCTCAGTTGGACCAGCGTTCGTGCTGGACGTGCAGACCGCGTGAGACGACGCTTCATCCAGTCCCAAACATGCTCAATGGGGGACAGATCCGGAGATCTTGCTGGCCAGGGTAGTTGACTTACACCTTCTAGAGCACGTTGGGTGGCACGGGATACATGCGGACGTGCATTGTCCTGTTGGAACAGCAAGTTCCCTTGCCGGTCTAGGAATGGTAGAACGATGGGTTCGATGACGGTTTGGATGTACCGTGCACTATTCAGTGTCCCCTCGACGATCACCAGTGGTGTACGGCCAGTGTAGGAGATCGCTCCCCACACCATGATGCCGGGTGTTGGCCCTGTGTGCCTCGGTCGTATGCAGTCCTGATTGTGGCGCTCACCTGCACGGCGCCAAACACGCATACGACCATCATTGGCACCAAGGCAGAAGCGACTCTCATCGCTGAAGACGACACGTCTCCATTCGTCCCTCCATTCACTCCTGTCGCGACACCACTGGAGGCGGGCTGCACGATGTTGGGGCGTGAGCGGAAGACGGCCTAACGGTGTGCGGGACCGTAGCCCAGCTTCATGGAGACGGTTGCGAATGGTCCTCGCCGATACCCCAGGAGCAACAGTGTCCCTAATTTGCTGGGAAGTGGCGGTGCGGTCCCCTACGGCACTGCGTAGGATCCTACGGTCTTGGCGTGCATCCGTGCGTCGCTGCGGTCCGGTCCCAGGTCGACGGGCACGTGCACCTTCCGCCGACCACTGGCGACAACATCGATGTACTGTGGAGACCTCACGCCCCACGTGTTGAGCAATTCGGCGGTACGTCCACCCGGCCTCCCGCATGCCCACTATACGCCCTCGCTCAAAGTCCGTCAACTGCACATACGGTTCACGTCCACGCTGTCGCGGCATGCTACCAGTGTTAAAGACTGCGATGGAGCTCCGTATGCCACGGCAAACTGGCTGACACTGACGGCGGCGGTGCACAAATGCTGCGCAGCTAGCGCCATTCGACGGCCAACACCGCGGTTCCTGGTGTGTCCGCTGTGCCGTGCGTGTGATCATTGCTTGTACAGCCCTCTCGCAGTGTCCGGAGCAAGTATGGTGGGTCTGACACACCGGTGTCAATGTGTTATTTTTTCCATTTCCAGGAGTGTATAATGCTTTTCTCAAGACTTTTCTCACGCGCTTTGAAAGTTGCTTTCCGTTAGAACGTTTAAAACAGGGAACTAGCACAAACAGGCAGCATGGGTGGCTGACTAGAGGGATAAGAATATCTTGTAGAACAAAGTGGCAATTATATCAAAACGTTAGAAACAGTCAAAATCTAAATGCAGCAGCCCATTACAAACAGTATTGTAAGGTGCTTAAAGATGTTATTAGGAAGGCAATAAGTATGTGGTATGCAGATAGATTAGCTGAGTCTCAGGATAAAATTAAAACCATATGGTCAGTCGTAAAGGAAGTTGCTGGTCTGCAGAGACAGGTCGAGGATATAGAATCAGTGCGTAGTGGGAATGTCCGTGTTACTGATAAGTCGCATATATGTACAGTATTTAATAATCACTTTCTGAATATAGCAGGTGAACTAAATAGAAACCTAGTCCCAACAGGGAATCATATAGCGCTCTTAGAAAATAGTGTTCCGAGACTGTTACCTGAAATGCTCCTCCATGATACTGACAAGAGGGAGATTGAGTTAATAATTAAATCACTAAAGACCAAGAACTCTCATGGATATGACGGGGTATCTAGCAGAATACTGAAGTATTGTTCTATGTATGTTAGCCCAGTTCTCAGCCATATCTGTAACTTTTCCTTTAGGAGTGGTCGGTTTCCTGACCGGTTAAAGTTCTCGGTACTGAAGCCACTTTATAAAAAGGGAGACATTGATAATGTTGATAATTTTAGACCTATTTCTATGCCATCGGTGTTTGCTAAACTTATCGAGAAGGTTGTATATACAAGGTTACTGGAGCATTTAAATTCACATTATTTGCTGTCAAACGTTCAGCTTGGTTTTAGAAATGGTTTAACAACTGAAAATGCTATATTCTCTTTTCTCTGTGAGGTTTTGGACGGATTAAATAAATGGTTGCGAACGCTAGGTGTTTTCTTTGATTTAACGAAGGCTTTTGACTGTGTTGACCACAAAATATTACTGCAGAAGTTGGACCATTATGGAGTAAGGGGAGTAGCTTATTGGTTCGCCTCTTACTTTAAGAACAGAAAGCAGAGGGTAATTCTCCGCAATATTAAGAGTGGTAGTGATGTTCAGTCCCAATGGGGCACTGTTATGTGGGACGTTCCCCAAGGGTCGGTGCTGGGGCCACTGCTGTTTCTTATTTATATAAATGATATGCCTTCTAGTATTACAGGTGATTCAAACATATTTCTGTTTGTTGCTGACACCAGCTTGATAGTGAAGGATCTTGTGTGTAATATTGAAACAGTAACAAATAATGTAGTTCATGAAATACGTTCGTGGCTTGTGGAAAATAATTTGATGCTAAATCACAGTAAGACTCAGGTTTTACAGTTTCTAACTCACAATTCAACAAGAACCGATATTTTGATCAGACAGAATAGGCATATTATAAGCGAGACGGAACAGTTCAAGTTCCTAGGCGTTCGGATAGATGGTAAGCTGTTGTGGAAAGCCCATGTCCAGGATCTTGTTCAGAAGCTAAATGCTGCTTTATTTACCATTAGAACAGTATCTGAAATAAGTGACACTTCAACACGAAAAGTAGTCTACTTCGCATATTTTCATACGCTTATGTCGTATGGTATTACTTTTTGGGGTAATTCTTCTGATTCAGAAGGGGTATTTTTGGCTCAAAAACGGGCTGTTCGAGCTATATGTGGTGTAAGTTCGAGAACCTCTTGTCGACCCCTATTCAAAAATCTGGGAATTCTGACATTGCCCTCACAGTATATATTTTCTTTAATGTCGTTTGTTGTTAGCAATATTAGCCTATTCCCAAGAGTTAGCAGCTTTCACTCAGTTAATACTAGGCAGAAATCAAATCTGCATGTAGAATGCACTTCCTTGACTCTTGTGCAGAAAGGAGTGCAGTATTCTGCTGCATCCATTTTCAATAAGCTACCACAAGAACTCAAAAATCTTAGCCGTAGCCCAAACTCTTTTAAGTCCAAACTGAAGAGTTTCCTCATGGCTCACTCCTTCTATTCTGTCGAGGAGCTCCTGGAAGAGCTAAAAAGTTAAGCAAATTCCAGTGTTACATTGTTGATTTTCTTCATTTAAACTTACGACTTGTAACCTCAATATGTTTTTTTATATTTCATTTTATCTGTTTCTAATATCGTGTTATAATTTCATGTATTGACTCGTCCCATGACCATGGAGACTTCTCCTTAATTTGGTCCCACGGAACAATAAATAAATAAATATAAGAAAAATCAAGAGAGCGGTAGTTGTTGACAGTAGTTAGCTATGTAACCCATAATATTCCCACTTATAAATTAGTCGAATGACATCTCTGAATCTGCTGTCAAGGTCAGCCAATTTTTCAGAGCCTTGGTGGTAGAGTGTTTACACGATGTTTCAGTCTTAAACTTTGTCATCTGCTGTTACACAGTGGAAACTACGTGTCACTGCGATTGAATAGCTAACTGACAAGTAACAATATACATTCATACACGTAAGAAATAGGGGTTGCCATGCTTTAAAAGTCAACTAAACATTATAGCGACTCATCCCTGGAGCGTTAATTTTGTCTTGCAGGGCAAACATTTTTAATCGTAAACTGGTAACGCAAGCAAGCAAAACAGTGTTGGTTGCCACAAAGAAATGGGCATTCACAACTGTTATAGCAGTCTATAACCAGAAGGGAACAGTGTAGGTACCATAACTTGACAGGACATGAGCCAGAGCTTGACAGTGCGTGTCATTACTGGATCTTGAAACTGTACTGTCACACTACTAACAGAGTGTGTGTGTGTGTGTGTGTGTGTGTGTGTGTGTGTGTAGTGGCAATCAGCTACTGAGGGTGTCAACTATGTGGGATGTCAGCTACTGGGAGGTGTCTGCTACAGTGCTTGCCTTCCATGTTACAGTAATACTGTAACAAGTTGCCCCTCCATGTAGCAAGAAGTTGTCCTTAGTTACTGTGACACTATAAGAGGTTGCCCTCCAAGTTATAGCAAAATGGTAATATGTTGCCACATGTTACAGTTACTTCCAGTGCAACCATATTCCAAGGTAACTGTTTAGACTTAATGGGTGGGACAACGATAGTTTACTGGTAACTGTTAGTACCCTGTACATTTATTTATCTTGACTCAGCAAAATATTACATACTTGGAGATTGCTTTAAAGTGCATATCCAGATTTCAGCAATGCTAATCATGACGCCGGCTAAGCAAGTGGAGACTTCTTCCACCCCAATCCATTGCAAGAAGTTGATTCATTTTACAACAAAGTGGTAACCATTCTTCCCCCATGTTACAAGAAACAAAATTAAAGTCAATGCTCTTCAGCAGTCAGTGATAGTACAGTCCTTGTGATGAAAACCGTTTTCATTAGGTGAAGAAAGATTTGGGATTTCATGTCCTGTGAATCACGAGATCATTAGATATGGAGTACAAATGTGGGGGACTGCGATGAATGAATGCACTTCAGCTCATTGCTCAGATAGAATAGGAGGGGCTTCCGAGCATTAAACTAGATAAGGAGGAAGCGGTTTCATAATGTCTGAGAAAATCTTGGAGCCATTTAATATTTTAGTAACTATGTGTCAGTAGTATCTCCTCATTCTATTCAGCCTAGATGTCATACAGAAAATTACAAAATTATCGGTAGTACGCCGACTGTTTAATTCAGACACTACCGCTCAAAGTCAGTACTATAATCGGCCACTGCTGGTTGTTCACGTTGAAGACGGTGATTCTTAATTGCTACTTCTTTCTGGTGACCCATGGCTGTAGTTAAAAGGGCACGTGATCAAGCAGGGCAACAGACTTTCTTATTGAAGCAGCATCATCTCATGACACCTTTCTTTTCTTCATGAATGTGATGCCTTCATACGGCTACCTGTACGTCTTCAACTTTATTATTAGCTACTTACGTTTCTATTCACCTCCTTAACTACACAAACGTATATAGAAATCTTCGAGTAGTTGTAAAAATCTGTTTATATGCATTGATTTTTGAACTCTGATGCAGTGCAATAATGGTTACTTGTTTGAATTTATTTATTTCTTTTAGCAACTGTTTATTGTAACTTGCTACGTGCTGACAAAGTTGATTCTCACTAGCTCTATTTAATTGGCATTTTTTGCATATTCTTATTATCCTTTACTGGGAACTGATACCTTTCCCTTAGTCGTTTCCTACTTAAAGTTGAAATCCTCTTTCATTTCATCTTCTTCCCAAGTGCCAAAACTTCCCTGTGTACCTATGTTAATTATTTCCTCTCACGTCTATGTTGGTATGATGCTCAATTTCCTAGTCGCCCAACTTGTTCCTAACTTTGATAGGAATACCTACTCTTAAAGAATTTCTACTGATATTGGTTCAAATGGCTCTGAGCGCTATGCGACTTAACTTCTGAGGTCATCAGTCGCCTAGAACTTAGAACTAATTAAACCTAACTGACCTAAGGACGTCACACACATCCATGCCCGAGGCAGAATTCGAACCTGCGACCGTAGCGGTCGCTCACTTCCAGACTGTAGCGCTTAGAACCGCACGGCCACTCCGGCCGGCTCTAATGATATTAACTAAATAAATTACGGTACTTGTATTGGCACCTAAAACCTCTGGAGCTGTATACACATCACATAGGTTATTGCAATAGTAGGTTCAGTGGCCTGTATTTACTCCATAATTTTAATCTTTAGCTACGACAGACGCTCCGATACTGCAGTCCACTGTCTAAGATATGCTGTTGCTAACAAGTTGATATTAGCCTCTCACATGGCAAGCATTGGAATGTCAAAGTTGTATGGATAGTGCATACAAGTTGTTTTTCTAAGAAAAGTTATGTCCTAAAAGGAGACTGAGCGCATGTGCTATGACAGTAAAAAGCAACTTTTTTCACAGTGTTCGCATGTCACAATTTTACGAGACTATTTATTGTCACTTCCTGTTAGGGCAGAGGCCATAAAACTGACGCTACGACCATCCCAGCAGATCGTAACTGTGTATGTTTCCCACAGCTACAAATCGACGAAGTGTGAAAAATGGTTTAGATCGGTCAAGAATTTAAAGTGCATCGCATGGATCTCGCCATAAATTATAAAAGAGCAGGACAAGATATATTTTACGATAAGAATTAATTCATGTATTATGGACCATATTTATTAAATGTTGCTCACATTTCAATGT
Organism: Schistocerca piceifrons; assembly: GCF_021461385.2. Lineage (NCBI taxonomy): Eukaryota > Metazoa > Arthropoda > Insecta > Orthoptera > Acrididae > Schistocerca > Schistocerca piceifrons. The sequence continues at coordinate 204,853,159 of NC_060141.1, forward strand.
GTAAATGTGGCCATCTAATATATTTTAAAACCGTCATACTGATTTCGTGCGCCAATTTGTCACTGCACATCATGTTTACATTCCAGAATTTACACACGAAATAAAATGTAAGTCATCTGGACAAACCGAATGAAGGAGATACGTGAGAATAGGCTTGGATTGCAAAGTTTGAAACCTTACATATGTGCTTTGCCTATGAGGAGACAGAGAAGTCTGAGGTGTGAACTGATGAAACAGTCGATTTCCATAATATTTGGCTCCCTCTAACTTTATTATATTCCAATACCTAAGGAAATTTCTGTAATGTAGCGAATCTAATGAATACATTGTAGGTAGCCTACATTAGCGCACTTCCAGAATCTCACTACTGAGGTGTAAGGTACTCACTGGGAGAAGTTGGTCAACGTATAGTTATGAGAAAACGAAGAGATGACCGATTTTTATATTTTTCTTTTCAGAGTTAGTGCGGTAGGTTAAGGACACGGTAAGCTGTTATCGACCAGAAATGTAATTCTGAACATCACAATGTTTTATTAGGCATGAACCTGTTGGAGGTGGTATGTCGTTGACTTTTACCAACCTTGAAATGACTTAACCAGTCCAGTTACAGAGGGACATACAGCTTAGCGTGGATTCGGTAGCTGACGCAGTTCGGTATTTTTCACGATGGCAGAAGTGAAATGAAGATTACCGTATGACACTGATGACCGGGAATCCCCACCTTCGGAGGTTCGGCCGCCGAGTTGCAAGTCTTCTCCAGTGGCACCTCACTGGGAGAGTAGCATGTCGTTGGTGATGGAATGACGATGAGAACACAATACCCAGTTCCCGAGAAGCTAAATTTCCGAACAGGTCAGAGATCGAACCCGGACCAATTGCATGGCAGTCAGATGCGCTGTCCACTCAGCTGAGGGGGAGGACAGGCAGAAGTGAAGATAGTGCGATAGTGGTAAGTGACAGATATGAATCCAGAGACTATGTGGAACTCGTAACCTGATGTCTTAGGGTCTATGGTTCAAATGGCTCTGAGCACTATGGGACTTAACATCTATGGTCATCAGTCCCCTAGAACTTAGAACTACTTAAACCTAACTAACCTAAGGACATCACACAACACCCAGTCATCACGAGGCAGAGAAAATCCCTGACCCCGCCGGGAATCGAACCCGGGAACCCGGGCGTGGGAAGCGACAACGCTACCGCTCGACCACGAGCTGCGGACTTAGGGTCTATATTCTGGCACTTAACCACTGAGGAATAGGAAACAAGTCCAACGAGAATAGATAAAATGTAATGATACACAAACAACTGCATTAAATTTTAAGATAATACTGTCAACTTGAAGATTTTATGTAGAGATGAAGAACACGTTGCGAAGTATGGGTATGTTCGAGACAACTGTAAGAACATATTAAATGCAAGCAAAATCTAAAAAATGCTAGCAGATAAAGTGTACAAGTACACAAGAGCATCCATTAAGATATGAACTATATCGAGCGAGGTGGCGCAGTGCTTAGCGCAGTGGACTCGCATTCGGAAGGACGACGGTCCAATCCCGCGTCCGGCCATCCTTATTTAGGTTTTCCGTGATTTTCCTAAATCGTTCCAGGCAAATGCCGGGATGGTTCCTTTGAAAGCGCACGGCCGACTTCCTTCCCCGTCCTTCCCTAATCCGATGAGACCGATGACCTCGCAGTTTGGTCTCTTCCCCCAAACAACCCAACCCAACCAATAAGATATGAAATATTACTCAGAAAGAAGTAAACCAAGTCCCTTACTTACAGCAATTGTGTGTTGAATATTACCAGAGAAACAGCAATAGCTTTGAAAATATTCGGATATGAAGACACAAACAGCAGTTTAATCTAATGGTAAAAAATCAATAAATGTACGGAGTGGTTATAATTAACTTTTGCTACTTGATGGGGATCTCGTGAAAACGAGTGATCGTAGGACAATCAAACTTCGTGGAAACAATTGTAAGGATATGCGTAAGACAAATAGTGAATAAACCAATGAAAGAAGCACATTTAAATTTCAACAAGAGAGGAAGACATTTGTTAATTGCATACCATATTCACATTCCATGTTACAAATGTTGCTACATCCACGAGATCCTGCAACAGCACTACAGATACCGTATCACAACTGTTCACAGCACATTTTCAACGATGGAACATAGAATATTCGGCTCTCGTGATACAGATCGTGCACTGTTTGAAGGTCGTTCATTATTTTCAGTATTCCAAGCCATGGTAACAATAACTTCTTCAACAATTTGTTGCGCAGTTGGACGTCGGCCTCTCCCATGAGCAATTCCGAACTAGCCAGTTAATTCGAGTGTGGACAGGTCACCTCTCTGTATTCGTTTGATGTGGCTATACTCGCGAAGAGCAGCAGCGCTGTTACTGTGTTGTTGTTGTTTTGACAAAACAGCTTTACAAGTAAATCTCTGCTCACCTTGTCCAGACCAGTGTTGACTTCTTGCAGACGCAATGTCGTCGAAAAAATGGTTCAAATGGCTCTGAGCACTATGGGACTCAACTGCTGTGGTCATCAGTCACCTAGAACTTAGAACTAATTAAACCTAACTAACCTAAGGACATCACACACATCCATGCCCGAGGCAGGATTCGAACCTGCGACCGTAGCAGCAGCGCGGCTCCGGACTGGAAGCGCCTAGAACCGCACGACCACCGCGGCCGGCGCAATGTCGTCGTACCAACATCAACACCTAACAGCAAATAATGACACTGACACGAATAACGACGTAAATCCTGGACCGGACAGTGTGAATATCATTCCTATAAAATTGGGTACTCGTACGGTAAACGGTTTTCAGTCTACACTGTCTCAAGTAGCGAAGGTTTAATTATAACCCCGTTGTATATCATTTTCTGCTACAATTGTAAATAAAGTGGCCGCGCTTCTATGGGGAGGAGATTTTACAATTGTGCCGTTGGCTTGAGAAACGAAAGGTGAGGAAAGCCCGTGTGCTGTCCTCTCTCACTTTTCATTGTGGGGACGAATGGTGGAGCCTCACCAAAATTCCTAATATATTAACTCCTATTCACCACCGCCAAGGCTCATTACATCAACAGCAGAATGGAACTAGATTTTCTTTGCGAGTGAATTCATGGAAAAACTGATGAGCAACTTTTGGACTTTTTTTATCAACACTGTGGGCTGGGATCGACATCATCAATAGCATAAGATGCAGTACGATCTCGACAGCTGCACCAAGTGACGGAAGAAAAAGTTTCCAGAGATGTGGAAACCAGATCGACCTATCGACACCCAACGTGTAATGTTCTGTGGTCAACCTAAGCGGACGCCCACAGATCAAACCAAGCGGCCACGAAAGCCTCAGTAATATCCTAATCCATCTACGTCATGATATCTGTGTGCGGCCTCACTTCAGAGACTTTAGGGAGAAATCTCTCCCACCTTTGTCGCGTTTGAGTAGCTTTCATCGCGTCTGGAGTTCGTGTGCTTCCGTAACCACCTCTGTTTCGATGAGCGAAACAATGCCAATAAGTGACACGCACGCCAATGTTTTCCATTAACGCTGACGTAAAAGTGTAGAGTTACTTTCTGAATACCCGTTCACTTAGAGTGTGATCTATAATTGTTAACAGAACTTACTGCATTTGGAATCTCTACTCGAATACAATTCGTACTGAAATACGACCATAAGATTAACTGGATTGATTCACAGAATAGGAATCCTGAAAAATCTAATTTGAGAGACATTCTAATTAATACGCCCAATAAGTAGCGAAAATCTTCGAACATCTGAAGAACCAGTTTCCAGGATTTGAGGGTAAAATGCCCTTCAGCCTCTACAGGCAAGAGAATCATAGTAAAAAATAGTAGATGGTGGTATAGTGGCTTATAAGCAATCGTCTTCGTCACTCTTGATCTTTCATTGCAGAGGGTACGTATATAAATACGTTTTCTGATAAACGAAGCGGCCTGTCGCACGAAGCTTGCAGACATCGTTTGACTCCATTTTCTTGTTTGTTACTGCGTGATAGCTCTTTAAGTCAACAATAAAAATGCATGAAAGTGTAAATAACGACACGTATCTCCTTTGAAAAGTGATGTGAAATTTATGAGGCCGCATTGTGTTAATGGTTGTGATTTCACTAGCTACGGAGTACTGTAAATATTCTCACAGAAAGAAATGGCAAGAAATTTACGGGTCTCTACACACACGAAATCTAAACTGAAAGCTCTAAGTGTAGTCACTTATGCTTTTGAATAATTTTGTGCACCTTCGCTTAACGTGTACTGTCTTAAAAATGTGCATGAAAGGCATGTCATATACAAAAGATTGCACAATATATTGAAGGCAAAGAATAGAACTAAGTAGGCTTATTAAGATATCGATGGTAACTGAGGTTGTGTTGTGGGTGTAATAATAAACTTGGTACTTCGCTGTTGCCTCTGTTCACTTTGGGTTTTTGTTTTTACCGTGTAACACAAAGTACACAGCACCCATAAAGACCGAATTTCTCTCACGGGAAGTCCCGTAGCTGTACAAGTTCTGAGTTTTGACGCAACAGAGGCAGCATGCGATGTACTGCAAGAAGACGAAGAAGCTGAGTGATATTACGCAGCGCTCCCCGTGTTCTTCTGGTATGGCTGACGGAATTACGACTGAGCCCTTTCCCCGCCTCGCATAGGACCCACTCCTCCCAACACAGCTGCATCCAGGTCATCCGGAAAGAGGGGCATCTGCAGCACATATTTCTTCTGAAGAGTGATGGCACCAGTGAGGTTGTTCTTTCTCTGACATGGAGTTGCCAAAACATGGAATTGGCTCTGGGACGATGCTTAGAAAACGAGGAATGTATGTTATTCCCTCGCAATGGAAATCAAATAGAGATCTCAACTAGAATGAGATTTTCACTCTGCAGCGGAGTGTGCGCTGATATGAAACTTCCTGGCAGATTAAAACTGTGTGCCCGACCGAGACTCGAACTCGGGACCTTTGCCTTTCGCGGGCAAGTGCTCTACCAACTTTTTTTTTTTTTAGACGCTATCCCCCTTTTTTTGTCCCCTAGACCACCTTTTTTTTAGACGCTACCCTTTTTTTTCCAAGTAGTAAAACTGAGCTACCGAAGCACGACTCACGCCCGGTACTCACAGCTTTACTTCTGCCAGTACCTCGTCTCCTACCTTCCAAAACTTTACAGAAGAGCTCAAGAGCTCCTGCGAAACTTGCAGGTTTTAGAGATCTCAACTAATAAAACCGAAAATCATGTTTTGGCAGTCACAAAGAGAAAAGAAAGCCGTCAAACGTTGAAATAATTCTAGAATCTTCCGAAACCACAAACACCAATTCGATCCTGCGACCACCATGAATCACAACACAAAGGAATTAATGACATCAGCTACCAGTGGGCATTAATTAATATCAGTGTGGAAAACAGAAAATTTGTGCCGGACCGGTTTTCGAACCCGGGTCTCCTGCTATTTACAATCCTCCTCCTCAGCTGCCGAAGTTAAGGAAGAGTGTCCTATGATCATCTGACAGGGTTACCGAAAATTCTGGACCCATGTAATATGAAGATACAAGTTGAACACAGGTCTTCCATTTTTAAAGTCTAATTAATCTGTTTCCTGAATCGATAGTCAGTTTGCATACTTATATTTCTCTAATCCTACATTAAATAAAATAACTGTTTATGACATAAAAATTCCTTTTGTTGAAATATAGTTTATCAGTGTGACTAGCAACTGGTTCGGATATAAAGACACCTACCACTCCACACTGAAATCTTTATACAACGACCCTATACCCTCTTTCCTATTTGGTAGCGTTCTCTTTTTTCCTTTCATAACAAGTGTCTGATCACGCCGAATAAGCTAGGTGAATTTGCTTCAACCTTGGCTGTTTTTCTTAATGTCAGACTCGTGAATAAAAGCTATAAATTAATATTCTATTTTAGAGTAAATTCAACTATCTGTCTAATTTTCACTGTGTTTGTAGCTGAATGAATATTATTACATTGGTGGATAAGTTGGTAGCGTTTTTTGTTTGGCCTGTTCATATGCCGGTAGCTATGTGTATATTCATAGAATGTCATTTTTAATTTGTAGTCCGCTGTTGCTTTTTCACTTTACGTAGTGTCATGTTGTCATTTGCAGATAGTAAGTGTAGCTGTGGATGGCAGAAAATGGAATTCTAACAGGGAACCTCCCCATCGCACCCCCCTCAGATTTAGTTGTAAATTGGCAAAGTGGATAGGCCTTGAAAAACTGAACACAGATCAATAGAGAAAACAGGAAGAAGTTGCGTGGAACTATGAAAAATAAGCAAAATATACAAACTGGGTAGTCCATGTGCAAGATATGCAACTGAGGAGCGCCGTGGTCCCGTGGTTAGAGTGAGCAACTGCGAAACGAGAGGTCGTGAGTTCGAGTCCTCCCTCAATTGAAAATTTTACTTTCTTTATTGTGGCAAAGTTACGATCTGACCGTTCGTTCACTACGTCTCTGTTCACAGTAATAAGTTTAGTGTCTGTGTTTTGCGACCGCACCGCAAAACCGTGCGATTAGTAGACGAAAGGACGTGCCTCTCCAATGGGAACCGAAAACATTTGATCGCAGGGTCATAGGTCAACCGATTCCTCCACAGGAAAACACGTCTGATATATTCTATACGACACTGGTGACGGCATGTGCGTCACATGACAGGAATATGTTGTCGACACACCTAACTTGCACACTAGGCGAATGGGTAAAAAGATTCTTCTACCTTGCCCGATTTAGGTTTTCTTGTGGATGTGATAATCACTCCCAAAAAAGTGATTAAAACACAAGAGTTTGTCACATAAACTGCAACAAATGAATGCAACAGTTTCACAGTCGCACAGTTTTCCCTGTGCTCTGTCAAAACATATGTTTTTTACATTTTCAAATGTTTCCGTGTGTAGACCGTAAAATTGTGCAGATGTCCAAGCCAATCTGAACATGCCCTGGAATATTGGAGAGCAAAGTTGATTATGTGTGAGAGCCTGAACTTTGATAATTGTCTGAAAATAAAAAATTAAACTCTTCTCTCGAGAGAAGATTCGAACCGAGGACCTCTCGTTCCGCAGCTGCTCACGCTAACCACGGGACCTCGGCGCTCGTAAACTGACATTCTCCTAAATGTTGCATACATTGCGCATGGACTACTCAGTTCGTATATTTTGCTTATTTTTTCATAGTTCCACACTACTTCTTCCTTGTTTCTCGATTGATCTGTGTTCAGTTTTTCATGGCCTATCCCTGTGCCAACTTACAACTAAATCTGACGGGGGTGCGATGGGGAGGTTCCCTTGTAAGTGGAGAAATCGGAACATTTCCGACATGTTCTTCTGTTTGAGTTCAGTAATGGGTGACTAGCGGAAGCAGCCAGAAACTTTTGCATCTTGTATGGAGATAATTCCATTTGGACAGCGTGTGGTAAGAGAATGGTCCTCTCGTTTTAAGAAGGATCGTTTTGACATCAGTGACTCTCCACTTTTAGGATGACTTTTGGGGTTTGATGAACAAAAGTTTAAAACGCATTAATCTACAATTATCGACGCCATTGTACTCGAGAACTGACAAATGTGATGCATTGTGGTCATTTCTATCATCGTGAGTCATTTGCAAGCAACGAGGGACGTTCCAAAATTGGCTGTATGGGTACCGCATGCTCTATACCAAAATCAGCGGGTGGCTATATCTGCATTTCTCTGCTTGCTCGTCTATAATTGTCTCGTGAACAATACCGACCATTCACATCCTGTATCGTTACCGCTGACAAAGAAAGTGTGTCTTTATGTTAACTACAGAAAATAAGGAGTGGTTGAGCCCAAACAAAAGCAGCAACTTACCGTACAAAGATATGCACACATCCACAAAAGATAAAGTAATACATCTGTTGGAACAGCGACGGTATGATGCACTGCTCCCAAAGATGTAAACACCATTCTGACATTTATTTTCTATAACTGATCCCTCTTGCAGACGCAGTCGAAGAACAACGACCGGGAAGACAGCGTGATCTGATGCTACTCCACGATAAAGCCCGCCCGTGTTCTGCTAGACTGGCATAAACAATGTATAGGAATTGTGTTGGAAAGTCTTCCCACACCCACATTATGCAACATGTCTTGCCCATTCAGATTTTCACTTTTCTTGCTCTCTAGCGAGCAAATTTCAGAGAACATCCGTTCTGGATGAAAATGAGCTCCGAACTTGCCACATGATTTCCACAGTCGCGGAATCGAAGTTTAGGCACTTGAAATGGTAACACTACAAAATATTACCTGTCAGTATATTAAACAAATACACTTCACAATTTCGGCTCAGTTATCATTGTAATAATTAATGTTTTCGACTAAAGCACAGTGTCAGCATTTGCCACGGGGCCATGAGTCAATATTAACTTAAGATGAGAACTTTCCTCCTGAAAATTAGTCATTATACTTTCTAATACCCGTCACTAAGTCCTGAAAGGACGAATTTTCAAAGTAACTCTGCTTTCTAATATTATTACAATTAATGAAATGCAGTTATTGCATTCTGTGTCCGAATGAAACTAACAAGGTCTTTAGTGACTTCCTTTCCGTACATTACATTACGAACTTTGTGAAGGAAAAATGAAGTTAACGTTGTCATTAGACTGAATTTATTTTATTCTTAAGACATTTAGTGAGAACATTTGAACAAACGAAATTTAAACAAGCGTTTTTGCGATTCGACACATAAAATATGTGTCTGCTCACTTTCTTACTTTAATAAGTAAATAGCAATTTTAATATATGATTTAAGCGAAGTAATGATAGGTACTTGAAATGGTAACACTCTAATATATAACAGTCAATATCTGAAACCAAAAGCACTTTTCATAGTAATGTTTGTTAACACATATCTGGCTGCCTATACATGAATAATGAAATAAATTGTCTGTAGCCTGCCTTGTCGGAAGAAACAGTGCAGTTGTGAGTTTGGTGCAAAAATACTTTCAGAGTTTCTTCATATACCTTGTTAATTAGATAAATCAAAAACACCATAACGTCTCCCTGTGAGAAACATTCTCGAAAGAGGATAGTACTGTAGCGTCGCTACCTAGTCATAACTGAAACTTGTAAGAATTTGTAAGAAATCTCCATTCATCATCGCCTTAGCTACCGCTGATCGATAAGCACAGTATGGTGACAATTAGGTTATAGCGAAATGACTGTGTGATGGGTTAGTTGTACTCTGAAAAACGTGCACCACAAAGCGGTAATATCCAGAGTGGGCAGGAATTGTTACACCAGGGCTACAGCTATGTCACGAGCTATGTGACTGGGTATTGAGCAACAATGAAACAAATGCGTCCTGGAGCAGACAGATCCGTTAGGAGCCCAGCAGTACTATAATTAAGCCAGGGCTAGGCCAAGAGACGACTGGACTTGGTGCCATCAGCTGCAGCCATGGGTTCAAAACTAAGTTAAGACAACTGCCTCCTGCATGAAGTCCACCTTTTGAAACTTGTAGCCGGAGCATGACAGACCTGCCATCTGCACCGTTCAACTCCACAATCCTGCCAGGAAGCAGCAGGCTTTGTCCTGTGCACGGACGTTATCCCTCATCACTGCGGAGGATGCGAGCCGTACCCGAGTCACCTGATCGTGGGTGTTCAACAACAGAAGGCAGATGCAGCAAGAAGGAGGATCACGCCTCTGACGTCAGAGCCTTGACTACCAGCAGACCACTGGCTTTCTGACTGGCCAGATGTCAGCGTCGGAGACCGATAGCGCATGTACCATCCCACTTGGCGGACCATCGCCTGCCCGCGTTGCTGGAATAGAGTATGTCTGCCTCACACTGATATCGCGAAGTGAATAACTGGAAGAACATAATGAAGTGTTCATCTCGACCACTAGTCCGTCACTAGGCTTCAACGGCCCACCACTCGGCAAACTTGCCCCCCCCTCCCCCCCCCCCCCCAACTCCCACCTCCTCCCGTCTCAGAGTATGGATGTGTGTGATGTCCTTAAGTTAGTTAGATTTAAGTAGTTCTAAGTGTAGGGGGCTGATGACCTCAGATGTTAAGTCCCATACTGCTTACAGCCATTTGAACCATTTTTTTCAATGAGTATGTTGGTGTTGTGAGCTAACGATTATTCTGTTATTATTAGTGTTGGGTTTTTAATATGTAGGTAAGAGTAGTGCAATGGCGGTATCAGAGACACAAAGTGTCACTGGTCCGGAAACTGCAATTCTTAGCTAATGAAGTAATACAGTTAAGATAAGAAAGTTCATCTGCATATAATGAACTAACAGCAAGGGCTGAGGAGCTGGGATTACTAAAACTACAGAGTCTAGGAATATATCCAGCTGTTGTGATACGTCTCACACCCCGAGTCCTCTTTGTTTACCTCTTATGAGACAGTAGCGTGGTACAATTTTTCAACAGGAAATTGCTCATTTCTATATGTCACATGCCACCATGGATTGTCTGCATGATATTGCCGTACTCCTGTGGCCAGCAAGATCGAAGATCTGTCCCCCATTAGAAGAGTGTTGGACCAGCTCGATCATTACCTTCGTCTCAGTGTCAGCATCCTTTTTCCGGTACATTATTTGAGGATGTATAATCGTTTGTGGGAGACCTACGTCACTACTGAGCTAGGGGTTAGGTTGAACCTATTATTGTTGCAAATATCGAGATTACACCTGTCAGGAGAAGCAAGGTCACAGAGGCAATAAACAAGGCGGAGATTTTCCAGCCGCAAAGGTGCAAGAAGCAGAATAGGGTGCACTTTTCCTGTGAGCGGTTAAGTGTGATTCCTAAGATGTGAAGTGAAGGTATAGAGAATAGTTTAGACAGAATTAGAAAAATTATCGTGCATATGCTCGAGTTAACACAGACTAATGTGGTGAAGAAGGTATTGTTACAACAAGCGGAGCAAATTGCACTGGATGCTTTCATAAGGGGCTTAGCACCAAAGACAACAACTGTGGCCCAGCTTGCCTCAGGGGAGGATACAACAGCTGTGTGACATCGTTTCTAAATAGATTAAAAAATTTTCAAGAGGTCGTGCTATATCGGCAAGCCCTCTCACAAAATGCCTATAATAATTTGTGAGGCCCTGATAAGACGAATTCTTTTCTTGTCCTATTGCTGGAAAATCTTGCGCTGCTTGTATGAAACTTGGTTTGGTTCTCACATCAACCATAGCAATTACATGTCCCATGTAATTTACTTCTTTCAAAGCAAAATGAAACTTTTCAGTACTCAGTATTAAATGTGCAACGTGTAATCTCCTCAGTCACTACCTCGGTTCTTCATGTCTCTTGAACAAACAATTATGTCATCTAAATACGCTAGACATTGATGAGGCTTTAATGCTTTCAGCACTCCATCTAACTAACACTGAAATGTTATTGGTGCATTTTTCAAACCAAACCGAATCCTCCTATACTATTAAAGGCCCAAAGATAATAATAATGTTGCCTTTTGTCTGTTGCCTGGGATCATCTCCAGCTCAACGGACCCACACCTCAAATCCATCGTCGAGAAATATCGGCACTATCCAAGATTATGAATTGTTTCTGTGATGCTTGGATGGGCTGGGCATCTGTGATCATCTGACTGTTCAAAGAGGAATAGGCACAGCAGATTCAACACTTCCGTTAACCATATGTAGACTTATTCAGTACAGTCGTAAATCCTGCCGTTGGCCAAATGCTGATAGATACATTCTTCTGAAATAGGCTGCAGGGACCATGGTAATCTGTAGGAGTCCTGCACTGCATCATGAATATTGCAGTCTATGGCCCCATTGGAGAGGTCTCTATGGAAACTCTGACAACAGTTTTTTCCATAAGCACTCTCTCTCTCTGGCCCTTAAATGCTTACCTTTCTCATGCATTGCGTTCTTAGCAGCATCCTGTGCCTGTTTATAGATTATACCTTACGAACAACGATCTTCCTTTTCTGCAATTTCTAACATTGCCACTGACGTTCCGATCAACTATTTAACCTTTACACCACCAAAATTATTGACAGTGACACATATTACCTTGACTCTTCCCTTTTCCTGTATGCGTTTATTTCACTTGACAATACATCCAATACATCATTATCTTCCAGAGGTTCCACTATACATACACTCAAGTGCTACGTCAGCCTCCACATTCACCCACAGTGCCTTCCCAGTGCCACTCGACACACAGTAATATGAAATATACCTTAATGTCAATGCTCACGATTTAGCTGGATTGTGTACTACGATGGATCCTCCTCACGACAGACTGACAATGGCAATAGCTTCCCTAGATGAAATGTCTGCCCACTAAGTTCCACTAGACATAGTCAAAGGTCAGTTACGGCATGACGGTGATGCAGAAAGTCTAATCTTAAGATTATGCTGTAACTCTCACTTACATAAGACACCACTTTCCTAAGTTGCCTATGCGAAAATTATACGTCGTAGATCACAATGCCTCCTGCCCACTGAACCTCACAAGACCACTGATACATGCACCCTCATGTCCAACAGGAACATTTCTTTTTCCACACAATATACCTATCAGGCACATTCCACCTCTGCATACGAATATCCTGCATTTGCTTCTTTTCGGAATGCCTTTCGGAAGTTCTGGGGTTCCTTTTTAAGTTTAATAGGTGCTTGTTATCACCCAGATTACTCCTTGCATAATACACGTCTGTTGGTTCGTACTACTCTTATTGTCCTATGGCTGGCAGCACTACTTCTGCAACTGCCACTTACCGTCACTACGGCAGCATTTTACATTGCTGAAAACACCCTTTGTCTATCTCTTTCACCTGTCGCAACATTAATTTCGTCAAACTCCACTGCCAGCTTCACTACTACATGGAGTTCCCTAGGTGAACCAGCGCACACCCTGCGAGACCTTAATGGTGCTTAACCCCTTATGAAAGCTCGGCTTGTTGTAACAATACCTTGTTCACCACACTAGTCTTTGTTAACTCGTGCATATGCACAATAATATTTCAAATTTTGTCTAAACTATCCTCTGTAGCTTCATTTGACCTCTTCGGAATCGCACTTAACTGCTCACAAGAAAACCGCACCCTGTTGTGTGTTCTGCCTCTTGTACCTTTGTGGCTGCAAAATCTCCGCCTTGTTTCTTACCTCTGCGACCTTGCTTCTCCTGAAAGGATTAATCTTGATATTTGCCACAATTATGTGTCCATCCTAACCCCTAGCTCAGTAGACGACGGAGTTCTTCCACAAACGATGATATATCCTCAAATAACCTACCGGAGAAAGGATACTGACACCGAGACCAAGGTAATGATCGAGCTGGTCCAACAGAAGTTCTAATGGGGGACAGATCTCGGATTGTACTGGCCACAGGAGTCCCGCAATATCATGCAGACAGTCCATAGTGACATGTGCTATATATGAATGAGCAATTTCCTGTTCAAAAATTCTACCATGCTACTGTCGCATAAGAAGTAAACAAAGAGGACTCAGGGTGTTCGTGGCACACCATTGTGTCATGAGTGTTCCCACAATCACTCCTAACATATCCGCAGATATGTCCGATGGTTCACCATATGATGACGCCACGAGTAACACAACTGTTCTTCTCCAAACAGAAGACTGGGATCTCTCCTAAGATCGCCGTCATACTCCCCATTGATAGTCATCTGTGCTACTACAGAAGCACAATTCATCACTGAACACAGTGCGATGGCAGGCAGCTCATACTTCCCTGTTATAACATCTCTCCAGACGCCTCCATTTGTGTTGTTACGTTGATCATAGCCTACTTCCAGCATCGTAGTTCTCCAGTCCGACAGCTGCCAGCCTCCGAGCAATGGCGCAGGATTACACGGAATGTTACACGAAGTTCATCACTCGTTCTCGATTGGCAGACGGAGTTGTGAACAGGTTTTGTGTGCGTGATGTACAATACGGTGATCCTTCCTGACCGAGGTCTTGACTCCAGGATACCTGCCCTCACATTCCTGATAAGTGCAACATCACCCCTCTGTCGCATCTAAATGCCCCACATGTTTGGATAGCACAAAAATTCGACGAGCTGGGACAATGGACGCCCACCATTAGCCCTCTTTAAAACTTCGTCGCATCACCTCCGTATCGTTCACAGTGATCACTCATCATCTTGTAGTTTTCTAGTCGCCTATATAGCCTGCTAGACCCAGAATAGCCTACTAGACCCAAAATTGATAATACAAATGCGCTCTGCCGTATGAGGGAACATTGTCATCATGATCGCTTTTGTAGCCCTGGTTTATTATGGTGTGGGGAAACATAAAGCTGCATGTGAGTGCTGATCTCCAAATCTTTGAACACAGTACAGTCACCGGTCAACGTTAATGTGATATTGTAGTCTTCCCCATGTGCGTCTTTTCAGCCAAGCTTTCTGAGCTGACTTCATTTTTATCAATTGTAATGAGCGACCAAACTGAACAGCGTGAGTGGGAGACATCTTGGGACGGGAGGTTATTCGGCGAATGGACTGACCTGACCATTGCCTCGATTTAAACCCCAGGAGATCGTGTGGGATGCGTTGGATAGACATGCACATGTGCCGATGACAATCCAGCAGTTGTCAACCGCTCTGGTGGAGGAATGAATCGCCCCAGCACAAGAAAAAAATGTTCAAATATGTGCGATATCTTATGGGACTTAACTGCTAAGGTCATCAGTCCCTAAGCTTACACGCTACTTAACCTAAATTATTCTAAGGACAAACACACACACCCATGCCCGAGGGAGGACTCGAACCTCCGCCGGGACCAGCCGCACAGTTCATGACTGCAGCGCCTAAGACCGCTCGGCTAATCCCGCGTGGTCCACCAAAAGAACTCAACCATCTGTCCAGAGAGGGAGCGGTTCCAGAGCGTGCATTGCTGTCCGCGGCACATCGTATTAAGAACCATGTCCCATCTTTTGAATTATCCAGGTGTCATCAAAAGTAGCCGTGGCTTCCTTCTAATTATTACCTTAGAATGAAAGTGTAATTTCCGTTCGTCTCACTGTTTAGTCGTATTTCTTTCAGTTACATTATGTATTATACTGTAGTAGTTCTCTCTATGTGTAGTCCATCGTCAAGCTGCGTTACTTGCCAATGACACATCATGCGGAACTTACTTTAGTCCGTAAATTATGCACACCAGTGTCTGGAACAAGTGACCGACAATTCGCGATACAGTGGTAAATATGATAGTTGATTTTTGTTTCAAGGAGAAGGGATTCCGTAACTCAACATACAAAGATAAATTATGTTTCTTTGAGGTTCACAGACTTAGAAGATTAACTTATTTTCTTTATATCTCATCAAACTATGCCTCCATAAAGACTTTGCACACTAAATAATCTGCCTCACGTGAATGGTTGGATTTTCAATTTTTTCTAGAAAATGAATAAATAGTTTTCATAAAAGCAATACGCCTAATATTCAGGGCACAAACTAAAATTTGAGTGTACAGCAGCATTTATAAAGTAGCGCTACAGTGCTTAAAAAGGACAATTCACTACGGTACTGGACAAATTGTGTCGGATCCAAATTAAGTTACGCTGATATACACCAGCAGGAAGCTTAATAGAAATACACGTTGCTATCTGCACGCTTAAGTAGCGCTTGCATAAACAGTTCACACGCAGCACGCAACTTTGCCGTATGCATAAGCACTGAGCACCTCAGCTTCACATGCGAAACGTGCATTTAGTTGAGATTTATTAACGGAGCAGTGAGCTATTAATAAAGACGTCATATTGTTTATTCTGCATACATAAGCAATTAAATTACGGCCATGGCGAGGAGGGCTTAACTTAAAGCAAGCCACATATTCGGCTGTACGTAAAAAACATTACAGTTGACAAAACCTATCGTACTTACAGTACATAATTACGCTTGTGTGGAGTCCGTGCGTTTGAACTGGGGTATCAAGCATCCAGTTTATGGAGAACACACGTCTGCTGTGACGCTTGGAAAGGAAGGTGAACTACACAGAAACGAAAAAAAAAATCAGACAAAACATCTTCCCAAGAAAATGAGAAAGACAGTCAGGGTATTTAAAAATTCGATTCAAAAGCTGACAGATACAATGATGCAGACGGAAACAAATATACACTGCCAGAAAAAAATTAGTACAGACTTTTAGAGGTTTTCATCTGATCCAAGACATATTATTGCATCTGTACTGGTGAGATACATGAAAAGATTACATTTGCAGATAAACAACACAAGCGGGAAGACGGCCGCGGTGGCCGAGCTGTTCTAGGGGCTTCAGTCCGGAACCGCGTGACTGCTACGGCCGCAGGTTCGACTGATTCAGTCAAGATGGTATACTCAGTGATAAAGCAGTAGGATTTTACCAGAAATATTGACCCTCAGACAATGTGTCTAATAGTGTATTTTAAATACGACAGTATGACATCTTAGGCACTGTATAACATTAAAACACTTGATATTGGCATTTTAAGCCGAAAAGCCTCGGGCATGGATGTGTGTGATATCCTTGAGTTAGTTAGGTTTAAGTAGTTCCTAGTTCTAGGGGACTGATGACCTCAGACGTTAAGTCCGATAGTTTGAAGCACAAGCGGGTCTGAAGTACTGGGTATCGACCCATGGGGTATAGCCTCCGCAGGTGGCAATGCTGGCGGTGATTTTGGCATCCAGTCGGGTTTACAGATGGCGAATATTGTCTTGGGATACGTAATTCCACCACTGCTCGACTTGTTCACGTAGCTCTGTAAGAGTTGCCTGCTGACTAGTCGCACGAGTCACTTTTCGTCCCATCA
This sequence comes from Schistocerca piceifrons, assembly GCF_021461385.2. Lineage (NCBI taxonomy): Eukaryota > Metazoa > Arthropoda > Insecta > Orthoptera > Acrididae > Schistocerca > Schistocerca piceifrons. The sequence goes on from NC_060141.1 coordinate 204,869,958, forward strand.
AATCTGACATGTGCTCGATTGGAGACAAGTTGGGCGATCCTGCTGGCCACGGACGTTCCTGCATGTCTTGGAGAGTACGCTGAGTTTCTCAGGCACTGTGCGGAGAGCATTTTCCTCTTGGAACAACACATCTCTATCTGGTTGCAAGAACGGCAAAAGAGAGGATCTAACAACATCCTTCACTTAACGAATGTCGTTTAGTTTCCCATCGATAAACGCTGAAGGTGAACGAAATTTGTGGTTTGTCTCACTCCAGACCACAAGGCCCGCGGTGGAGTCAGTGTGCCATGGACGAATGCACTCTACAGACATGCTCACTACTTGTAAATCGTCCCCGTAAACGATCGGTGAAGATCAAGACGAGCCATTTCGGCTTCCAAGTGAACCTCTGACGGCACCAGCCGAGCAATGCACGTCGATATGGTGGCGTAAGTGGAAGACGGGCAAGTGGTGTGTGTTCCCTTGTCCAACTGATAATAACCGGTTCTCAACAGTTCGTCTTGTGACGTCGGCGATCACAAGCCCTCTTATCTGTGCTGAGGTAGCTGTACGATCTGCCTTTGCTGCGCTTACAAGACAACGATCGAGAGGGGTATCTGCGCAGTGTGGACGTCCAGAACCTAGTCTATATGTGCGAGAATGTTCACGTGACAACTGATACCAGCATCTCTGCGCAACTAACGCAGCAGGTCCAACTTGTGCAGCAATTCTCCTAAAGGACCAAACCGCCACTCGGAAGGCCACAATTGTACCCCTTTTAAACTTGCTCAGTTGGCTGCAGGAAGCACGAGTGCATCTCCGTGGCACGACTACTGCTTGCTTCAAACGTTTGCACCACACTGAGACTTCTGGCTGTGAGCAATCCCTATTAAAGGGTAAACAGAGACTGCGCATTGGTGCCGTTGCCACTACGCTATCTGTTGGTGGACGACGTTGAAACCATTAACAGTACATCTACTGTCCCTGAAGTGCCATATCTCTCCACTGATTCGAAATCGATGTCGTCTTCCCAAGTGTACATTTTTTCGGCAGTGTGTTTCACTTAGGAACAGGGTGTCGAAAATCCCTGCTGAGTGAGAGTATCCATGAGATCACCGAGTGTGATACAGAGTGAAACGACGTTCAATGTGTTTCATTCATTGTTCTGATCAATGGTACAATAAATGTTGGAAATAAGAACACGTATTCTTCAGCGCACAGCCACTATCGACGAAACACACTGTCCCGTGTTCGATAGTGCATGTATGCTGTATTCTCTATGAGTGAAACTGCTGTAAGAAATTTGGTACCAATTCTACAGTTAAACAGTTATTTTCATACGTGGTAAAATAATTGTTGGGTGGGCTGAAGTCAATTAGAACACCGATAAAAAAACAAGTTTTAAATCACGTCTCTCAAGCAAACAACAAAAAATTTAAAATGCCTTCCAGAAATACTATCTAAATAATGAAAATATAAGCTGTACTTAAATTTCTCAATATAATGACATTAAACTGCACCAATATGTAAGCAAAATGATAACCGGGCTTTATGGCCTCTTCGGGTTTTGTGGAATAATACACAAAGAAAAAATGAAACTTTGAACTGTAAGCATAACTCAAATGCTAATACACGTAATAATTTTTTCATAATGTGGGGCCACAGTCATAATTTATTCCTTTTAAAGTCAGTACCGCCATTAGACTTTTTCTATTCTTTTTTTTTTTTTTTTTTTGCAGTGTTACATTTACACGATCATGATTTCTGCTTAAAATGCCATTATCAAGTGTTTTAATGTTATACAGTGCCTAAGATGTCATACTGTCGTATTTGAAATACGCTATTAGACACATTGTCTGAGGGTCAATATTTCTGGTAAAATCCTACTGCTTTATCACTGAGTATACCATCTTGACTGAATCAGTTATGAGACTGGATTTGTGATTTCCTGTCACAGAGGTGGTAACTGACGGAAAATCATAGAGCAAAACTGAAGTGATTTCTGGCGTTCCACAAGGTAGTGTTATCGGCCCTTTTGCCGTTCCTTCTCAAAATAAACGATTTCGGAGACAATCTGAGCAGCCGTCTTCGGTTGATTGCAGATGACGCTGTCGTTTATTGACTAATAAAGTCATCAGAAAATCAAAACAAACTGCAAAACGATTTAGAAAAGATATCTGAATGGTGCGAAAAGTGGCAGTTGACCCTACATATCAAAAAGTGTGAGGTCATCCACATGAGCGTTAAAAGGAACTCGTTAAACTTCGGTTACACTATAAATCAGTCTGATCTAAAAGTCGTAAATTCAATTAAATACCTAGGTATTACAGTTACGAAACTTAAATCGGAAGGAACACATAGAAAATGTTGTGGGGAAGGCTAAACAAAGACTGTGTTTTATTGGCAAGACACTTAGAAAATGTAACAGACCTACTAAGGAGACTGCCTACACTACACTTGTCCAACCTCTTTTACAATACTGCTGCGCGGTGTGGGGTCCTTACCAGATAGGACTGACGGACTATATCGAAAAAGTTCAAATTAAACAGCACGTTCTGTATTATCGTGAAATATGGGAGAGAGTCTCGCAGGAATGATACAGGATTCGGGCTGGACATCATTAAAAGAAAATCGTTTTTCGTTGCGACGGAATCTTCTCACGAAATTCCTATCACCAACTTTCTCCTCCGAATGCGAAAACGTTTTGTTGACACCGACCTACATAGGGAGTAACGTCACCATGATGAAATAAGGGAAATTAGAGCTCGTACGGAAAGATATAGGTGTTCATTCTTTCCGCGCCCTTTACGAGATTGGAATAATAGAGAATTGTGAAGGTGGTTCGATGAGCGCTCTGCGAGGAACGTAAATGTGATTTGCAGAGTATCCATATAGATGCAAATGAAACGATAATTCACAGTTTTAATGAATGGATCAAATTATTGAATTCGTATTTTTCTTCAAACCGGGTTACTGAGAGATACTGACAAACCTACCGCCCAAAAACGCATTCAGTACAAGTCCTCTCCTCAAATAACTGTTGCCCTGGGCTCTGGAGCGATACTGGAGGAAACATCTACCGGAGAGTAACATTGCTGAGTCAACTCTGTTTTGAATGTCGGATTTCCTTACGCAGCCTGGAATCTGATTTGTATAATCGTTCTGGAAGTCTGAAGCGATGGGAGGTTAAGTTTAAATATAGCACTAACTCTATGATGATTGGTTAAATATTATATGAAAATTTACATGTAAATCACACAAACCAGTACAAGCCGTTCTTTTATTGTTAGTTGCAATTTAAAGTTGGTTAATATTTACATAAAACAGTCTTCAGCTGAAGGTTTGGTATGAACACAACGGTGCTTTATTAAGAGTTGTCTTTTTGGAGGCGGTATTTTTGGCTGCCCTGAACCGAATTATACAGCAAGATACGGGAGAGCCTAATGTTTAACGTGGACGTCAAACCGTGTTTCAGTTTGGCAATTTTTACATTAATAAATCATTGCCAGAGGTGAAAGAAGCGATAAATGATACAGAAAAGCCTTAAGCACACTGGTTCTCCAACCCTAGACATAACGATTTCTTGAGTTATACCGACCTACTCAACAGAAATAACGCTGACATGAAGTGAACAGTAGGTACGGCCCCTACAATTTTCCCGCCTCGACTCTCAAATGTGCAGCGTGGGAGGAAATGTAATTTGCTATTGACCATCACCTTTTGAAGTATCAGTTTGTATTGACTTTCGATTTTTTTCAATGCTTTTAGTTATAAGGGATAGAATATGTGTGACCTTTCTTTTCATTTACCTCATCCAAGAAATCGACAGAGGTTTCACTTCTCAACCTGGGGTTTATAAGTCTCAACTTTCATGTTGAAAGAAATATTTCTGTATTTTGTATAAGGCTAAAGACAGTAGAGTAAAACTAAAATCTCTTGCTGTTCTACAGAAGCGTTGATAAGAATTCACGCAGTTACTTTATATACAGAAAAAGCCAATGGTGAGGCCTTAATTATTCTTTCACAATAGTTTGTGCATTATTCCAAGTTATAATCCTTGCTTCAGTTCTCTGTTGTCCTGACTTGTGCGAGCGTCATAAGAACGGTTTCCGTATCACCCTGGGAGCATATGCGATCCCGACGTTGCTATTAACTATGACTGACACGTGTATTCGTTTATTGTAAGCTGTTTGAGAAACACCCTTCAATTTAGCAACGTTTTGTATCTATAGTGTTTCTGAGTGCCTAACAATCTGGTTTGTTCCACCGATCCCTTCACTTGAATACACAAAACCATTTTGAGCAACTGTAAAATTTATGGCTAATTTGCCTATTCTGAGACTTGCCAAATCTGAGTCATGTTGTGTGTTTATTTGGAGACATTGTGTACAGCCATATCTGACAGGGGAATCTTAAGACGCAGACATTAGATACATTGCATTTTCTAACGAGAGAACTTTGATATTACCACAAATCTCGCCAAATCCAAGTCGTTTGTATCTTTATTCGCACAGACTTATTCCAGCGAAATAATTTGGTATATGGAAACTGTAATGTTGCACAACGCGATATAAACTTTGGTGAGCGATATCTGATTCGTACTGTGTGCGTGGTCTAACATGCGAGGAATATGAAAAATATATTTTTCGTCTCCGTTGCTTGCGCAGAGCTTGTCCTTATAGGAAGCGCCCTTTCTTCTGTCCACCGATTGGCTAACATTCTACAACAGAGACTCCAGTACGTCTTGACACAAAAAGTTGCTGTGGGTGTCTGATAAGGGACGCTTGCGAAGAAAGACACTAATAGAAACAGTCTGTAGTTTCAGTTAAGTAATTTAATCAATAAAGACAATGATGGTGAATGTACGTGGAGAAAGACGAGCACAGCGCAGAGGAGAAATACAAGCAGCACTGCTTTCTATATCATGTTTGGTTAAAAATATTGAACATTAGTGGCAAAAATTATTGTGATCAATAAATGTGTGATGGAATCCTCAAAAAATGCTTGACTGTATAAGTACATAGCCATTATCCAGGCAGCGCACCAACGATATGTAGCAAACCTTGTAGAAGCTGGAGTGAACACCGTAAACGGTCGTAGGATCGTGCACTGTCTTCAGCGTAAGGGAGACATATATGGATGACCCAATAAGAGTGAAAAGATCATTCGAGACCTGCAACACCCGCATGAGACGCCTGTCTCTTACAACCAACCCCGCCACGTGTTCTAAAGTAATGATAAGAGGTGGTGTCGCACAGTCCGACAAGACACTTTTACTGGCTCTATGCTAAACTCTAACACGTGCAAAACATCGGACTGGCTCACTCTATGACACTTATGACCACATTTGTTTGCCGCTATATATCACTTGACTAACCTAACTCATTTGTGGCTTTCACTGTAGGGACTATGGTTCCACCAAGCTTTCTGTGTTTCAAAGGATGAAGAGATTGTGAGTGAACACATTATCGTATCTTAATCATAAAGACTGAAGTAGCACAATAGTTAAAATGTTGTCTTGTTTCTATTCGATGAAGGTTACGTCCGGCTGTATGAAATGTCCTTTGCAATTAACCTCATTTGTGCAAACGCAAACCTACGAATATAACGTTACTAATTTGTTTGGAGCAGCAGGTGACCAACTATCTACAGCCTGGTGCGCTATACCGCTGACACAAAAACTGAAATTGACCTATTAAACACAATCTGAATCAATTGTTAGCTCCGTAAATATGACAAAGAATCTAGAGAAGGTTCATATTAACGACGTAAATTTTTAAGTTGTGTTAGTATAGGTTTCCGCTTATTATATTGTGTATCGTTGAAAATGATACTCATTTCACAACCAGTTGGCCAGCGTCTGCGATTTATTTCTTTTTTTTTCTCATTCAGTACAACTGTGTCATATCATTTCATTCATAGACACATCACACACAAACACACACACAGACACACACACACACACACACACACACACACACACACACACACACACACACTGAGAGAGAGAGAGAGAGAGAGAGAGAGAGAGAGACAGAGACAGAGAGACAGATAGAGATTTAGTTATTTTATTTTTGAAACGATGGATAGCACTTCCCAATCAGTAAATTAAAAATTCTAAAATCCCCCTGCTCCTACCGTTGCTTTCGGAAGGCTTCCCTTTGTTGTAAGGCAAATTCCAGAACTGGAAACTCTCTCCCAGTGGTTCGCAGCCGGGAACCCTTTTGCCCCACCGACAGTTCGGCAGGTGTTTTGCTGAAAACGAACGATGCCCGTTAACGCCCATTCTTAAACAGCCCCTCCTGCCCATTGGAGTCGTGAACGATAAATACAAAAGAAAGTTGTCATATTTTCGAAACAAGCGAAGGAATTGAACTCTTATTAAGTCATATTTATTTTCTGAACACAGCCACGTGTTGCTAGACTCTCACAATACATTCCGTAGATCAGTCAGAATATTGTATTAAAACTTGTACATCTCACAAGACAGGACAGCCTTTACTGAGTCTGTCTCAAGGAAACATTTTCTTCTAGCACAATGATACGCCTATACCACACAAATCTTTAATTTATAAATGCAAATGAATTTTCAATTCCCTGGCTTGGTTCCAGAACACGTTATTTCATGAAAGGGAGCTAAATTTTGTGCTTATCATAATACAAGCTGTACATTACTTATAAATACCATTACACGCGCTTGAGTGAGTGCGCCGTTTTAACAATTCGACAGCTTGTGAGTACCGACACGATGTTAAAATCGGAAAATATTGAAATTCGATAATAATTAAGAAATACGCATTAACAACGGTTATTTAGTTAACAACTGATGATACAAAGATTGGAATCCACTTAAATGTCTATATTACGCAGTAAATAAATTTTTTAAATTACACTGCATTGGACTTTAGTTGAATAATTCAAAATTCTTTAATTGCCATAATTTAAAACTGAACAGAGTCCCCTTTAAGTCGATGATCACATCTTGGGAATTGTGACACAGATCTGTTTCTTTGACTTACATAACTCTATATTTAATACTGGTTGTATTTAGTGAACAATGGGCACAAGGGTGTGTTGTGTGGTCGCGTTAGGATCAGTATGTAACAAGAAACATGTCACAATATTCAGAAGCACCTGTTTAGTATAGTTTGTTATTATTTATTAGAACACAATAACCTCAATGATGTCGGACTGCGACGAGGTTCACTCATTCAAAGTTACTGTTCATCATAAATAATTACACTGTCTGTACATATAAGCTGAAGTAACAAAACATTGTGGCCAATGCCCAACGCGAGACTGAGTCCAAACTGATGACATTCTATGCACCTGACAAGGCGAAGGAAATAGACTATTCGGTGTCAAGCTTCTGCACTCCTATTAGTGAACATTAACATGGGATGTGTGTGCCGAACGCCTTTATGACTGCTTGAGCTCTGCTGGAGATACTTTCAGTGATGCATCTGAATGTCTGTGAAGAATTGGCAGCCGATTCTTCATCACGAGTCGAATCTAGGGAAGGTAGTGATTATTATTATTTATTTATTAACATTACAGAGTGACCCACCACCTTGACAACTACAGTGGGTTGTTTGCTACTATAAACTGGGCAATTTTTAAAATAGATAATTAATAAAGAAAGAAACAAGAAACCCAAGGTACATAAAGTACAATTTGGGAAGAACTACTATTTTCTTAAGAAGGAAATAATACACGAAAGGAAAGATTCTGATAGCAAAAGAGATCACTTTATCATCCTATACAATTTGATCAAATGTATCCGACACCTGGCTGAAAATAACTTACAAGTTCGTGGCACCCTCCATTGGTAATACTGGAATTCAGTATGGTGTTGGCCCACCGTTAGCCTTGAAGACAGCTTCCACATACGTTCAGTTAGATGCTGGAAGGTTTCTTGCGGAATGGGAGTCTATTCTTCACGTAGTGCTGCGCTGAGGAGAGGTTTCGATGTCAGTCGGCGAGGCCTGGCACGAAGCCTGCGTTCCAAAACATTCCAAAGGCGTTCTGTAAGATTCAGGTCAGGACTCTATGCAGGCCAGTCCATTACAGGGATGTTATTGCTGTGTAACCACTCAGCCACAGACCGTGCATCATGATCAGATACTCGATCGTGGTGAAAGATGCAATCGCCATCCCAGAATTGCTCTTCAACAGTGGGGAAGCAAGAAGGTGCTTAAAACATCAGCGTAGGCCTGTGCTGTAATAGTGCCACGCAAAAAAAACGAGTTTTGCAAGCCCCTTACATGAAAAGCATGACCACACCATAACACCACTGCCTCCGAATTTTACTGTTGGTACTACACACGCTGCCAGATGACGTTTTTTGGGCATTCGCCATACCCACACCCTGGCTTCGGATCGCCACATTGTGTACCGCGTTTTTCCACTGTTCAATCGTCCAGTATTTATGCTCCTCACACCAAGCGAGGCGTCGTTCGGCATTTACCGGCGTGACGTGTAGCTTATGAGCAGCCGCTCGACCATGAAATCCAAGTTTTTTTCACCTCCCGCCTAACTGTCATAGTACTTGCAGTGGATCCTGATGCAGTTTTGGATTCATGTATGATGGTCTGGATAGATGTCTGCATATTACACAATACGACACTTTTCAGCTGCCGGCTGTCTCTGTCAGTCAACAGACGAGGTCGGCCTATACGCTTTTGGGCTGTACGTGTCCCTTCACGTTTCCATTTCACTATCACACTAGAAACAGTGGACTTAGGGAAGTTAGGAGTGTGAAAATCTCGCGTACAGACGTATGATACAAGTGACACACAATCACTTGCCCATGTTCGAAGTCCGTGAGCTCCGCGGAGCGCCACATTCTTCTCTCTCTCACGATGTCCGATGCCTACTGAGTCCCTCCCCCCGGAGGTTCGAGTCCTCCCTGAGGCATGGGTGTGTGTGTTGTTCTAATCATAAGTTAGTTTAAGTAGTGTGTAAGTCTAGGGACCGATGACCTTAGTAGGTTGGTCCCCTAGGAATTCATGCACATTTGAACATTTGACTACTGAGGTCGGTGATATGGAGTACCTGGCACTAGGTGGCAGCACAATGCACCTAATATGAAAAACGTATGTTTTTGGATGTTTCCGGATACTTTTGATCACATAGTGTATTTCAAGTGGGTGGGATTCGGTAAAAACTTCGAGCCAGTCTCATCTGAATTAGCATATTTTATTCTAATAATATATATATATATATATATATATATATATATATATATATATATATATACATATACATATATTAACCTAGACTTAAGTGCGAAATAAGCCACGGGAGGTGACACTTATCCTGGTTTTCCCGAAAAGCCCTTTCTTTTACGTATTTACGTCTTATAATGCACGATTTCATTAATTTCAGTTGTCTTACAGCTTTCATCTTATACATTTCACATTGTTTGAAAATAATGGTCCAAAGAATTACATAATTGCTGGGTTTTCTTGCACAAACAGGATAATTCATTATTTTGTTTCTACAACTAACTTATTTCTAGATAGCATGTTTGTATTACTTGTAGTATTGTTACAGTTGTGTGATCAGCTATTATGCCGAATATGTATCTAGTGATATTGGGGTGTTCACATCATTATCTATGTCTTTATGTTCATCCGTTTACACGTCAGTGTTTGAATCTCTGTTGTGCCATGTATAATGCTGGGGTGTACGACGTGTTTCGCATCGTGTTCTTGTATACGGCCGTTGCTGCTTATAAGTCTTTTTTACAGCTCTTGATGTTTCATCAGTGATGCGGTTAAGCATGCTCCAGTTATATGGGTCTCTTAAAGGTTGCCCTACGTCGTCGATTTCTGACTTCGGCCTTACGTGTGTGAATGTGCCCCCCATTTTAGTATTTTGTATTCGTGGGATCCATGTTGCCCACTTTCACGGATATAGCAATGGCTAAGGCAAAAGCAGTGCAGGTGTTTGGGGTAGGGGCCATGGCCCTTCAGGAGGTGTACCATATCGCGACTTGGGTCAACGTGTCTGAGCCTCAACTGTTCCCATATGTTCGGAAAGAAGGAGAAAACTCGATTTCCCTTGTCAGATTTCTCCCATTCCTTTTTGCCACGTCTAAATCTTCAAAGATTTTATTGGCTTTTTTTCAGTAATATGCTCCCCTCTTACCACATATAGCTTATCCAGTACGCCCCTTTTGAGCCAGTATGCTGCTGCTCTGTGTCTAATGGTCATATCAATAGGGTACGTTTCAAGTACAACGCATAGGGCTTCCACGGACATAGTGTCAAATGCCCATGGCGTAGCATCTTAGAGAGAACTTTTGACAATGTTGACAGGAACACTCACTTTCAAATTCTGAGTCGGCCGCTGGTGGCCGAGCGTTTCTAGGCGCTTCAGTCTGGAACCGCGCGACCGCTACGGTCGCAGGTTCGAATCCTGTCTCGGGTATGGATGTGTGTGACGTCCTTAGTTAGGTTTAAGTAGTTCTAAGTTCTAGGGGACTGATGACCTGAGATGTTAAGTCCCATAGTGCTCAGAGCCATTTGAACCATTTCAAATTCTGAAGGTGGCAGGGGTAAAATACAGGGAGCGAAAGGCTATTTACAATTTTCACAGAAAGCAGATAGCATTTATAAGAGTTGAGGGACATGAAAGGGAAGCAGTGGTAGGGAAGGGAGTGAGACAGGGTTGTAGCCTCTCCCCGATGCTATTCAATCTGTATATTGAGCTAGCAGTAAAGGAAACAAAAGAAAAGTTCAGAGTAGGTATTAAAATCTATGGAGATGAAATAAAAACTTTGAGGTTCGCCGATGACATTGTAATTCTGCCAGAGACAGCAAGGGACTTGGAAGTGCAGTTGAACGGAATGGACAGTGTCTTGATGGGAGGCTATAAGATGAGCATCAACAAAAGCAAAACGAGGATAATGGAAAGTAATCAAATTAAGTCTGGTGATGCTGAGGGAATTAGATTAGGAAATGAGACACTTAAAGTAGTAAAGGAGTTTTGTTATTTGATGAGCAAAGTAACTAACGATGGTCGAAGTAGAGAGGATATAAAATGTAGACTGGCAATGGCAAGGAAAGCGTTTCTGAAGAAGTGTCAGGAAGTCGTTTCTGAAAGTATTTTGGATGGAGTGTAGCCATGTATGGAAGTGAAACATGCACGATAAATAGTTTAGACAAGAAGAGAATAGAAGCTTTCGAAATGTGGTGCTACAGAATAATGCCGAAGATTAGATGGGTAGATCACTTAACTAATGAGAAAGTATTGAATAGAATTGGGGAGGAGTTTGTGGCATAACATGACTTGAAGAAGGGATTGGTTTGTAGGACATGTTCAGAGGCATCAAGGGATCACCAATTTAGTACTGGGTGGCAGCATGGAGGGAAAAAATCGTAGAGGGCGACCAAGAGATGAATACACTAAGCAGATTCAGAAGGATGTAGGCTGCAGTAGGTTCTGGGAGAAGAAGAAGCTTGCAGAGGATAGAGTAGCATGAACAGCTGCATCAAACCAATCTCAGGACTGAAGACCATAACAACAGCAACATTCCGAGCATACATCTCTTTGTCCACACATCACAATGGTTTTTGGGGTCGTGGTCGTGGTATTAAGAGTAGTTAGGACGTCCAAACCCCTACAATCGCCGAAAACCTCTTACTGCCTGCTGCAATTCATATGGTAAGTGTGGAAGAAGGAAAAACGTTCCGCTACCTAAAGACACAATATGAAAGCGAATCAGTGACGTGGCTGACGACGGTTGCGATCAGATAAGTCAGCATGTGAGACGAAGTGAACTTTTTAGTATTCAGTCTGATGAACCAACCGAGGTAGCGAACATATCTTGTCCTTGCTTTTTGTGTGGTATGGATATGATAGACACATCAGTCAAAAACAATACGTTGTTTTGCTGAACAGCTCCGTGATATGCCACAGGACATTGCCTTTTTGATGTTTCCTTCACAACATGCTCTGGTCACAAAAAGCACGCAGGAAACTCTGTGTCATATTCTTTGACAAGCTGTAGATATGCCAATTTAATTAAAAGCCGACAGTCACAGCTGTTCAGTAAACTATGCTATGAAACAGGCGAAATTAAAAATCTCTTCTTCTTCGTACAGAAGATAGATAGTTATCGCGAGAGAAAGTGCTTACCCGGATATTGAAATTGTGAAATGAATTAATAATTTTTCCTAGGATGAAGAAACGCCATTCTCATCGTTTTTACAGGATAATGCGTGTGTGTTATTGTTGGCTTGCTCAGCTGATGTATTTTCACATTTAAATGACTTGAATATGAATTTACAAGGCAGTGACAAAAACATTTTGTTAGTGACAAAATTAAAAGATGTTTGATATCTGTCTTATTCTTCTTCAAAGCAATAATTTAGATATGTTCCTGCTCACTTCAGATTATACTAAAAAAAAGTTAAATGAACAAGGCGCTATTATTCAGCAGAGTTTGGATTGCATGAATATGGACTTGTGTGAGCTAAAAGCTCAGTAGACAAAGTATTTCCCGGAAGATAAAAACGATTTCACGAAGAAATGGGTACTGTGTACCTTACGTGAAAATGATGTAGCCGATTCTAAGTTTCCAGTTGAGATTCACAACCAACTCTCCGAAAAATGTCTGCTAACAAAACGCTACTACTACATTTTACATCTGATAATTTGGTTACGTTTTGACTTGCTCGTGGAAATGTTATGTTAATTTAGTAACAGAAATATTGAAAAAATAAACTCATTTCGCTAGTTTTCCTCTCTGTGCAAAGGCATTTTCGTCTACGGCTGCGCTACAAACTACAGGGTGTATCGAAAGCAATTATCCGATTTAAAAAGAAATCATAAATAGTTTGTTGTGTGAGACAAGTGCGTGAGCAATGTACTGTTGGAAAGAGCAAACTCTCGAGTTTTCCATGGTTCCCGCTAAGTAGCAGCAGTGTGCGCCCACTTCAGTTCGAGTAGAAAAGATGTCAGGACGACAGAAAGTGGTTTGTTTCCTACGTTTTCTGCGGTGCGGGTCGGAAACACTGTTCAGAGTGACATTCGTACTAGGTATGGTGTGGATCCTCCTATAGCACAGAGCATTAGATGATGGCATGAACAATTCCGAGAGGTTGTTTCTGTAAAGACAAATCGCCGGGTCGTAACCGAGTGTCTGACACAGGCGTCGAACGCATCCGCCATAGTTCCACCAGGAGTCCGCAGAAGTCCGTTCGCCATGCTGTACGAAAGCTCAACATGCCCCCGATGTCCGTCTGGCGTGTGTTGCGTCTACATGAAACCATAAAAAAAATCAGCTACTGCAAGCTCTTCGTGAAGATGACAAACAACAACGTGTGGAGCTCTGTAATTTCGTTCTAGGCAAGATGGAGGATGACAGTTTTCTTCCACGCTTAGTGTTTGGTGACGAGGCGACATTCCATTTAAATGGAAAGATGAACTGTCATATAATAAGAATTTGAAACAAACACATGAAGTTGTACAACATGAGAGGGACTCTCCAAAATTAAATGTGTTTTGTGCTGTTTCACAGGGAAAGATAAATGGTCCATTTTTCTTTGTCGATAAAACTATTACAGGAAGCACGTATCTTGATATACTTGAGAACTTTCTTTTCCAACAGTTGGAACTGATTCGAACGACTTCATTTACCAACAGGAAACAGTACCGCCCCACTGGCGTCTGGAACTCAGGGGACTACTTAGGAGGTTCGGTTGTCGTGGAGGAAGAGACCAGACAGCGAGATCATCAGTCTCATCGGATTAGGGAAGGACGGGGAAGGAAGTCGGAAGTGCCCTTTCAAAAGAACCATCCCGACATTTGCCTGGAGCGATTTAGGGAAATCACGGAAAACCTAAATCAGGATGGCTGGACGTGGGATTGAACCGTCGTCCTTCCAAATGCAAGTCATCTGTCACTGTGGGAAGCTTTAAATCAAAGGATTAACGAAAGATGGATCGGTCTCACAGGACCAAATGATTCAGCCTTACGTTACTGACCTCCAAGGCCACCGGACCTGACTGCACGTGATTATTTCTTGTCGGGGTTTATAAAAGACACGGTTTACGTGCCTCCGTTACCAACAACAATGAATGAACTGAGACACTGCATAACAGCAGCTGTGGAAGCTGTAATTCAAGACATGCTCGCTGCAGTGTGGGAACAATCTGAATACTGCAATGACATATGCCTTGCATCTCAAGGAGGGCATATTGAGCACCTATGAGAAGGTATGAAAAAAAAATATTTTAATTTTCCGTTCGTCAAGAAACAAAATTCATTGTATGTTTATTAGTTTCAGAAATATAGACGAATGATTCTTTTTGATACACCCCGTATACACAGGAAACGAATTTGCTTTTGTGTGTTTATAACGTAGGTCCACGTATGGAGACATTTACAAATGATAAACAATGCTACCATCACATTAATTTATTTTCTTGTTGTATACGTATCGCACAATAAATGTTTATAGTAAATGGTTCATTATTATTTAGGTTATTTCGTGACCCTATCTTTAGTATTACTGTCCCTTGGGTGACACATCACCTAGGTTAATAAACTATGCACTAAGGATTTTTTCCAAAACAATTAAAAGGAAAGTTCTGCACCATGAGATATCTTGTGAAGAAGCGCACAGGAGGCACTTAGAAGGACCAGATACATCATCGGTGTGTAAACACAAATATCTACATTCTGGGCTGCATTTCCAAAAACGGTAGAGGACACATCGAAGAAGCCTTTTTGTTGATGAAAATATGTTTAATGCTACTTTCATGTAGTATTCGTAACGATAAAGAGTCTTCTGTGATTCATTGTCAACCCAGATATAACATACGAGGGGGGAATCATTAATGTCGATATGCTATATAGTTTAAAAAAAAGAGCTTCCTAGGTTTCCATTTTAAAGATGTAACGTGATTCCGGGCTACTGGACGGCCTTCTTTATAACTCGGGAGTGGCAGAGCCTGGCGTGGAATAGAAGCAGAACTTCGTCAGAGACGTCGTCAGCGAGGGCACTCGACGCCTTCGCTAAATCCCCCACTCCCCGCCTCACTCATCCGGAAGTTTTAAATTGCCTCTCTGGTGTTTACTTCCACTAGGCGCGCAGACAGATTGCCTCTTATAGTTGCGATGTAATACTTCAGCGCTGTTACTGTCGCAGCTCTCACTTTCACTTCCACTAACGAGCCCAAACTCAGAACACACACTTACTGATCACTGGATATAAAATTTACGGCAGTCCAAAGAGGAGGGACGATGTCGGTTTTCTTGCTGTTGACTGGAAGGGGCGTCTGCGGCTGGATTATAGACGCAGATGCTCTTGGAAGCTGCAGCTAAGAGATATATCGGAAATGTTTGTTCACAATTCGAAGATGATAGGAGAAGCGTTGCGCACCACTCTAGTTATATTTAGAAACAGAACGGAAAAAAACTGTGGAGAATTTATATGAAGTAAAATATTTACTTACGTGTGGTAGGATGTGATAAGGCTACCTCCTCTTATAGCTTACAACGCAGCGCGCTAGTTTCCAATGGATGAATGTGGGCCAAACCCGGATAGAATTGTGCGACGGATTAACGACCACTGCTGGGCACCGATCACCCTCGGTCTTGTTTCTTGGCGGTTTTCCGCTATCGTTTAGGCAAATGCTAGTCTGTTCCCTGTCTTCCATCTCAGAAGCACAATGCTCAAACAGGTAAAACACGGCAACACACAGAAAAAAGTTGGCACAATTCACAGGCAGGTGGCGAACACGACATCCAACCCTTAGGTACCCGATAACTGCGCCGACCTGAAGGCCATCTGGCCGCATATTTCAGTAAAATTAAGTTGGCCAAAACTTCAGAGTAGCGGAGCCCACACTGGACGGCGTAAATGCTAATGGAAAGAAGAAAAAAGTCAACGTGCTGGTTCTCAAGCCGTATAGAAAGACATATAGAATGGGTTTGGTTGGACCATTGCAGAAGACCGGTGGCATTAATGTCCACACAAGTCATAGAATTCACGGAATTGGTCACACTGTACAAGGGCACTTCAATAAGTAACGGAAATAATTTTTTTCTGAAAGCAGGTTGATTTTATTCTGGGTTACAGTACACCGTATTATTCCCCACTCTTTTGGCAGCAGAGATCCATTTTCCAACACAATCTCCATTCAGTGCAGTGGTCTCAAGCCACCTTGCTAGCAAGGCCCTTATGCCAGCATGGTGCTACTCTATTGGCCGACATCAGAGCCAACGTTTTGCGTCATCAGTAATCTTCCAGTCATCCACGTACTGCTTCCTTCATTGGGCCAGAGAGATGGAGGTCAGGAGCTACGAAATTCTTGCTTCAGGTTGAGTGAGGAAGAACCGTCCATTGAAGTTTTGTGAGCCCTCTCGTCTGGGTAGACTTGTGTGAAGCCTCGTGTTGTTGTGGAGAAGGAGTATTTCATTTACATTCTTTTGGTGATGAAAATACTGAAGTTCTTTCTTCACACACTTTAGAGTTAATCGTTGCAACATGAGGGCGGACATCAAACAGACACAGACGTTACTCGCCATGACTTTACCGAATGAGCGTACAGCTTTGAACTTTTTCTGCGGGGGACACGTGGTGTGACGCCACTCCATCGACTGCCAGTTTTTCTGCGGTTCGAAGTGATGAATCTATGTTTCATCACCTATGGCGAAATTCGACAAAAATTTGTCAGGATCAGCGTTCTAAGAAGCAAGCAATTTATCGGTTTCGCTTCGTTGCTCTTTATGGTTTCCTGTAAGTGGCAACGAACCCAGCGGTCACTCAGCTTTCAGTACCCCAACTGGTGGACGAATTTTTTACCACTTCCAACAGAGACGTCCAGCTGAGCAGCGAGCTGTTTGATTGTAGTCCATCGATCACCTCTAATGAGAGTGTCCGCAGGTTCCAGAATTGAAAGAGATGTGCGCAGCCGCCGGCACGCGGAAGATCGAATAGCTTTGCGTGAGCTTGTTCCGATGAAGATAAATGCCTCTCACGATGACTAACCGTGCTTTAGTTCACTGCCAGGTCTCGGTAGCCATTCTGCAAGCACCTAGTAATAGGTGCATGTTCCGGTTTTTCTGCAAAAGAAACTCAATGACAGCTTCCTATCCTGAAAGCACCTGCGTTACAAACGCTGTTTTGAAGGCTCTCTATAGTGCCACCACCTACTGCAACTTCATGAAATTATAGGGAATGAACTGGGAGTATTCCATTATGTCCCACAATAAATTCCGCTTTTCTTCAAGCGAAACTGGCTCATAAAATATGTATTGCTCTACTTATTGATTACTCGAACAGATCACGGATTTTCCATAAAAGCCTGCAGAAATTCTACAAGAGAATAATAAAAATAAGGGATTTGAGAATTCGTAATGAATGAACATCAACCTGTCACACACAAGCGGAAAAGCAAGTCAGCCTACCACTCCATATGGCAGCAACGAGGACACGTAATCGTCTAATGAATCGGTTAACATTTTTCCTGCCAAAACTATTACCAAAACGACTAAAAACAGATCTGTGCACTTCAATACTTGTATTTGTTTTGATTTATGTAAAGAACACAAACGGGACTTCTTGATTCCCATCCATATGTCTTCATTCTATCTGATCGAGTTATTTACTTGATGCATTGCTGGTGGACATCACTTTATAAAATTCACATCACTCACAATACCTTTCTTTCACATCAGCACGATCCATAAACTTTTATGCCGAAATGAACGGCATAGTGTGTGGTTTACTGTCCACTGTGGGATTGGATACTGACCTATCGCAGCCCAAGAGATTCCTGTGCTACAGCAGAAGTACAAGGACTTCCCAATACGATGCCAATGTTTTATGACTGTAGGACAGGAAAGGGAAGATAATGTGCGTGATATCACTGGTAATTTAATTCCGGATAGTCCAACTGAGGTTTAAGCAGGTTCATCCTGAGTGAGGGCTCAGTTTATGTCTCTCAATCACAGCAGCACTTCATTCGCTGTAGCTTCAGAAGGGAATTTTGAAACATCACTCTCAGATACAGTGAGAAAATGCAAAGTACGACACTGAATCACTACGTATTACAGGTGTTTAGTGGCAGTTGCCATTATAAACATATCGTTTGAAATAAAAGTGTCACGTTTTGTATGACTAACGAAAGACACTTATGCCTGCGGGAAGTTAGGTGCTTTATTAATTGAAAGCATCCCGATGTAGAATACTGGAAATTCCACTGAGATTCTTTGGCAGTTTGAAAAACAATCCGACATATTTTGTGTGGTGACTGGTTACTGTGTTTACGGCATGGAGCAGCCGCATCGAGTCAGAAGTGAAACAGAAATCTAACAAGTTGTGTTATGCTGCTCGTTCTTGAGTGGAAATAGGAGAAATAGTGCTATACATAGTGTCTTCTTCTTCCTCTTCTTCTTTGTTTTCCCATCTTTATGATCAACTTATTGTTTACCTCCATTAACACAGTGACCTAAGCATCGAAGTGTATTATAGAGCATTTGTATGTGAGTGTTTTGTATCTACCAAACTTTTGTTATGGATGATTGTTTATCGACACTGTCATTCAACGTTTTTATAATAAAAACTGTATGTGCAAAATAAATTTTTGTTCATGCTGTCTGAAAATAAGTTATTTCCTCAGGCAGCACGCGTCATCCTTCCTACCAACTGCTTGGTTTTAACACCAGCAATATTCACGCATTTTTCATACCACGCATTGTCAATGGAGGGGAACAGGGGCTTCATTGTTCGCGCCCATATTAAGAAAATTGAATAAAAATCCTAATTATTTATTTGTTGACTTATAATAACAACATATCTTTTAAATATGTAGTAACGTGTAAGTAGCGTCCATAACCTGGAAATATATTTGAGCCCACTCTTAGCAATATCAAGGTACTTTCAGTAACATGTACTATCGATGGGAGAGGGAGGGATTCACTATGCCCAACAAAAGAAGAATTATAAAGCTAATTTTGCTTAGCTTTTGTTGACTTTTAGTCACAACGTGCATTTTAAAGAGATACTGATATGCAAATAAGGTTCGAACCTGAAAATAATGGATGTTACCTTCGTAGGGATAGTGACATCTACTTCTAACATTTAAATTTTTGAATTAAATAAAACTGAAGTATTTAAAACATTTATGAAATCTGGTAGAACATGAAAAACAATAAATATTTTCTCAAAATTTAAAAATGTAGAATAATTGACTAGAGGGCAATATCTTGAGAATGTGCACGCAAAGTACCACCCTTACCCCTTGGTACGGTGACCGTTAGGGTGTCTGTGTTTCGAAGAGTGAAATGACTACTCCTGTCAGTTACTAAAAACTTGAAATTATTTAACAACTTCAGAAACATGAGTAAGTTCGTTCAGTGTTTTACAAAACTAGGAATGAAGGAACCAGAATAATTTAAGGGCTAGAGGTTTAACTTCTGGCAATTGTATTCTGTGCAGTACTTTCAGTGATGCAGTTCAGGGAACCCCGCGTAGTTGGAAAGTCAGTGTTGGAACAGTTTCATGTACATTTTATGATTTCAGCCACACATTCCTTGATTTTGCAAATTAAAGTGCACACTTTGCACGAGTTTTCGTTGAGAATAAACATCTACAAATTTTGTAGAAAAAGGAAAGATCGTTACAGATGCACCACAGGCTCGCATAGAGCAAAGATGCGTAAGGAAATCGGCTGCATTCTTTCCAAAAGAATTTTTCCGGCATTTTAGTTTTATTGAAACTGCCTAAAAACCAATTCAGGCTCCTGCGACTTTTACAGATACATACCTATTTCCCTCATCAAGTTGATTCCTGACTTACCTTTCTGAATAACTTGTGTGGACATGATAAAGAAATATATTTTCTGAATATCAGCACCGTAGTCAGCGGGCGAAGCTTTCTTCTTCTCATCTTATCTTTATGGGCATCAGGATTCATTTCAGTGCATAAATGAATATATTATTTCTAGCCTTTCGTTAGTGACATTATTTCTATCCCTCAGAATTTGAATCTAGCTGATATTTAGGCGGTGCATTTACTGCCTGTTTACAAGGAACACTCATCTCTAAAGTGTATTAAATCCTTACTTAAGTGCCATACATACCAGTTATCCTTACTAGAAAAATATTTGCCTCAGAAGTACTGCTGCTGGATTGGGAACCAACCAGTGTTCCCACAGGAGCTTTCCAAACACTTGCCATATCACCATATAGATAGTGCTGACTTCAGAGTTTAACGTGAATGCTGTTTAAACGCCCTCCCGGGAGCTAACTTTAATCATCGTCCTAGTTCGAGGCCAACGTGAGGGGCGGGGAAATCAAATGCAGCCTATGACCTCTGGCAGTCGCTCAGCGAACGTCATTAGTAGTACGTCACCCCAATTACTGGGCAGCCATTGCGTGGCCACACGTAATCCCGGGCCGCTAAATGCCAGACCGACGCGGTAAGCCCGCCGAACGCGATTTCGAGAGCCCGCTAAATTGAAATACCGCGACCGCCGCTGAATTCGACAAACGACAGAAGGAACAGAATTTTAATTGCACACGGCGTTGCGCGTAAAATTAATATTTCAGCTCCGGTGTGGCTATTACTGGATAAATATATGAACTGCTGGCATATGTGCTTGCGGAGTAGTAAACGCTCCACATTACTTAAACTAAGCTCACCAACGCGATTTTATCCCAAAAATCTAAAAATTGTGTTTATTGGAAGGGAATACTCGTGTTAAATCCTCAATCCGTAATCAAGTTCAAAGAGGAAAGAAATGGAGAAATTTTGAACAAAGTTGGTATATTTCATTACGTCTCACGTCGTAGATTCATTTCCGCCAATCATTTTCATGGGCTTCTTACACCACAGTGAAGAGCTATACTTCCGAAATCAAAAATCAAATACGAAAGCAACATGTTACTGGTCTTTAATGCCGTAGCTTGCATATTCACACAGCCGATTAACTCATAAAAACTGATATAAAGTTATTCTCTAGTAATAGTAATCAGAATGCAAGCATATCCTCCTGACGCGAGTCTGTTGCGATGAACATATTCTCCAGGAAGACAGCAAATGCTATGAAATTAATTAAAGAATATGATTATATATAATTTTTCACTGAACTGTCCCATAGAAATGTACACTGAAGAACGTAAGAAAGTTGTACATCTGCCTAATATCGTGTAGGGACCCATCGAGCACGCAGAAGTGCCCCAACATGATGTGGCACGGACTCGACTAATGTCTGAAGTAGTTCAGGTGAAATCCTGCTGGGCTGTTCGTAAATCCGTAAGAGTACGAGAGGACGGAGATCTCTTCTGAACAGCACGTTACAAGGCATCCCAGATATACTCAATAATGTCCATATCTGGAGAGTTTGGTGGCCAGCGGAAGTGTTTAAACTCAGAAGAGTGTTCCTGGAGCCACTCTGTAGCGTTTTGGATGTGAGGGGTGTTAGATCGTCCTGCTGGAATTTCCCAAGTCGTCGGAATGCACAATGCGCATGAATGGATGCAGGTGACCAGACAGGATGCTTACGTATGTGTCACCTGTCAGAGTGGTGTCTAGACGTATGAGAGGTCCCATATCACACCAACTTTACACGCCCCACACCATTACAGAGCCTCCACCAGCTTGAACAGTCCCGCGCTGACATGCAGAGTCCACGGATGTATGAAGTTCTCTCCATATATGTACATGTCCATCCGGTCGATACAATTTTAAACGAGATTCTTCCAACCAGACAACATGTTTCCAGTCATCAACAGTCCAATGTCGATGTCGACGGTCAAAAGTGAAGCGTAAAGCTTTGTGTCATGCAGTCTTCAAGGGTACACGAGTGGGCCTTCGGCTCCGAAAGTCTATGCCGTTATTGTTTCGTTGAATGGTTCGCGCGCTGACACTTTTTGATGGCCCAGCGTTGAAATCTACAGCACTTTGCGAGAGGGTTGCACTTCTGTCACGTCGAACGATTCGCTATAGTCATCGTTTGTCCCATTCTCGCACGATCTTGACAATCTGCCATTGTAGCAGCAGCAAACGATCTAACAACTGCAGCAGACACTTATTGTCTGCCATAGGCTTTGGCGACGGCAGCGCCGTATTCTACCTGTTTACACCTCTCTGTATTTGAATACTAATGCCTACACCATTTCTTTGGCGCTCCCAGTGTAATTATTTACTTGGTAGCGCCCTATAATGCACACTTAAAAGTTTGGTATCATGAGCGTGGGCATCAGAGCTGCGAACACAGCAAATGTGAACACTAGACTCATAGCCAGTCTGCGCCGACAACGACCAGATCACAATACTGATAACCAGTATTAGAACCCTAGACCGTCATATGCCAGGCACAGAGTTTCAATATTAAACAACAAGGAAAACCAGCAGAACAGACGAGTCGATGTAACGGTTCTGGTATGCAGCATAAGTACTCTACGCTACAACAAGTTCTCGTAAATGTAATTCAAGGGTTCCCAAACTTATCCTCTGACTAAACACTATGAGACCCCTGGTAATTTGTTTATTTTCAAGGTTAATAAGATATTGAGAAACAGAGAAAAAGTTATTTGATTCAGTGATTAATTTAGATCGTAACTTACAACAGAGATAGCGTAGTCTAGGGAGCCGGCATGGTAGCTCAGCGTGTTCGGACAGAGGGTTACGTACCATGTCTATGATTCATAATCAAAACGTCTTCGGTCCCGGGTTCGATCCCCGCCACTGCCTAAATTTTGATAAATAATCAGCATTGGCGGCCGAAGACTTCCGGCGTAAGAAGTCAGCCTCATTCTGCCAACGGCCTTGTCAAAGAGGGCGGAGGAGCGGATACAGGTTCATGGCACTCTCTTGTCCTAGGGGTGGGAAATTGCCCATAAAGGCGGAAGAATCAGCAATGATCAACGACATGAGGATGCAGAAGGCAATGGAAACCACTGCATTAAAGACATGTAACGTGTATCCACAGGACATGTGGCCTGTATTCGAAGAAGTGTCACGATGATCTCTCCATTGGCAAAAGATTCCGGAGTAGTCCCCCATTCGGATCTCCGGGAGGGGACTGCCAAGTGGGAGCTTACCATGAGAAAAAGATTGAATAATCAACGAAAGGATAACGTTCTACGAGTCGGGGCGTGGAATGTCAGAAGCTTGAACGTAGTAGGGAAACTAGAAAATCTGAAAAGGGAAATGCAAAGGCTCAATCTAGATTTAGTGGGGGTCAGTGAAGTGAAGTGGAAGGAAGACAAGGATTTCTGGTCAGATGAGTATCGGGTAATATCAACAGCAGCAGAAAATGGTATAACAGGTGTAGGATTCATTATGAATAGGAAGGTAGGGCAGAGGGTGTGTTACTGTGAACAGTTCAGTAACCGGGTTGTTCTAATCACAATCGACAGCAGACCAACACCGACAACGATAGTTCAGGTATACATGCCCACGGCGCAAGCTGAAGAGGAGCAGATAGAGAAAGTGTATGAGGATATTGAAAGGGTAATACAGTATGTAAAGGGGGACGAAAATCCAATAGTCATGGGCGACTGGAATGCAGTTGTAGGGAAGGAGTAGAAGAAAAGGTTACAGGAGAATATGGGCTTGGGACAAGGAATGAAAGAGGAGAAAGACTAACTGAGTTCTGTAACAAGTTTCAGCTAGTAATAGCGAATACCCTGTTCAAGAATTACAAGAGGAGGAGGTATACTTGGAAAAGGCCGGGAGATACGGGAAGATTTCAATTAGATTACATCATGGTCAGACAGAGATTCCGAAATCAGATACTGGATTGTAAGGCGTACCCAGGAGCAGATATAGACTCAGATCACAATATAGTAGTGATGAAGAGTAGGCTGAAGTTCAAGACATTAGTCAGGAAGAATCAATACGGAAAGAAGTGGGATACGGAAGTACTAAGGAATGACGAGATACGTTTGAAGTTCTCTAACGCTATAGATGCAGCAATAAGGAATAGCGCAGTAGGCAGTACAGTTGAAGAGGAATGGACATCTCTAAAAAGGGCCATCACAGAAGTTGGGAAGGAAAACATAGGTACAAAGAAGTTAGCTGCGAACAAACCACGGGTAACAGAAGGAATACTTCAGTTTATTGATGAAAGGAGGAAGTACAAACATGTTCCGGGAAAATCAGGAATACAGAAATTCAAGTCGCTGAGGAATGAAATAAATAGGAAGTGCAGGGTAGCTAAGACGAAATGGCTGCAGGAAAAATGTGAAGACATCGAAAAAGATATGATTGTCGGACAGACTCAGCATACACGAAGGTCAAAACAACCTTTGGTGACATTAAAAGCAACGGTGGTAACATTAAGAGTGCAACGGGAATTCCACTGTTAAATGCAGAGGAGAGAGCAGATAGGTGGAAAGAATACATTGAAAGGCTCTATGAGGGTGAAGATTTGTCTGATGTGATAGAAGAACAAACAGGAGTCGATTTAGAAGAGATAGAGGATCCAGTATCAGAATAGGAATTTAAAAGAGCTTTGGAGGACTTACGGTGAAATAAGGCAGAAGGGATACATAACATTCCATCAGAATTTCTAAAATCATTGGGGGATGTGGCAACAAAACGACTATTCACGTTGGTGTGTAGAATATATGAGTCTGGCGACATACCATCTGACTTTCGGAAAAGCATCATCCACACAGTTCCGAAGATGGCAAGAGCTGACAAGTGCGAGAATTATCGCACAATCAGCTTAACAGCTCATGCATCGAAGCTGCTTACAAGAATAATATACAGAAGAATGGAAACGAAAATTGAGAATGCGCTAGGTGACGATCAGTTTGGCTTTAGGAAAAGTAAAGGGACGAGAGAGGCAATTCTGACGTTACGGCTAATAATGAAAGCAAGGCTAAAGAAAAATCAAGACACTTTCATAGGATTTGTCGACCTGGAAAAGGCGTTCGACAATATAAAATGGTGCAAGCTGTTCGAGATTCTGAAAAAAGTAGGGGTAAGCTATAGGGAGAGACGGATCATATACAATATGTACAACAACCAAGAGGGAATAATAAGAGTGGACGATCAAGAACGAAGTGCTCGTATTAAGAAGGGTGTAAGACAAGGCTGTAGCCTTTCGCCCCTACTCTTCAATCTGTACATCGAGGAAGCAATGATGGAAATAAAATAAAGGTTCAGGAGTGGAATTAAAATACAAAGTGAAAGGATATCAATGATACGATTCGCGGATGACATTGCTACCCTGAGTGAACGTGAAGAAGAATTAAATGATCTGCTGAACGGAATGAACAGTCTAATGAGTACACAGTATGGTTTGAGAGTAAATCGGAGAAAGACGAAGGTACTGAGAAGTAGTAGAAATGAGAACAGCGAGAAACTTAACATCAGCATTGATGGTCACGAAGTAAATGAAGTTAAGGAATTCTGCTACCTAGGCAGTAAAATAACCAATGACGGACGGAGCAAAGAGGACATCAAAAGCAGACTCGCTATGGCAAAAAAGGCATTTCTGGCCAAGAGAAGTCTACTAATATCAAATACCGGCCTTAATTTGAGGAAGAAATTTCTGAGGATGTACGTCTGGAGTACAGCATTGTATGGTAGTGAAACATGGACTGTGGGAAAACCGGAACAGAAGAGAATCGAAGCATTTGAGATGTGGGGCTATAGACGAATGTTGAAAATTAGGTGGACTGATAAGGTAAGGAATGAGGAGGTTCTACGCAGAATCGGAGAGGAAAGGAATATGTGGAAAACACTGATAAGGAGAAGGGACAGGATGATAGGACATCTGCTAAGACATGAGGGAATGACTTCCATGGTACTAGAGGGAGCTGTAGAGGGCAAAAACTGTAGAGGAAGATAGAGATCGGAATACGTCAAGCAAATAATTGAGGACGTAGGTTGCAAGTGCTACTCTGAGATGAAGAGGTTAGGAAAGGAATTCGTGGCGGGCCGCATCAAACCAGTCAGTAGACTGATGACCAAAAAAAAAAAAAAAAAAAAGCGTAACAAAATGTCGAAAAAATATAACGCCATGTTATTAACAGTTTTTTGCGCTTTCCGCGGAATACAAGTGTTCCACGTAAAACAGTGTGGAACACCTTGCATCTGATTATTTTCTTAGATTTTCTTACCAACATCAATAAACCAGTTCACTAGTATTTGGTGAACAGGTGATTCAGAAGGGGCTGTACTTTCCTGGTTACAGAAGATGTAGCTCATACTAAGTCTAAATAAATCCAGCACAGCCCTTGAAACTCGGACTCTTATGGTCAATATTGTCTGGCATTGCTTCTCGCGATATTGTTGTTTGTATTGAAACATGTTCTCCGCAGTGATTCGTCCCTTTTCACATGATATGACTTCTATGGAATGTAAGAGGTCTAATATTAAGGCTTCATTTGGTAAGCTCGAGCTCTGGGCTAGCGACACGTTTGGCAGTTTTTTCTGCCAGTAGAATGTAGGTTGTGTTAGATTTATGACAGTTGTACCAGTGACAGTAGCTAGCAGACGGATGTCGTACCCGGTATGACACAGGTCGCGCAATTGATTAGCATCCTGCTATTCCGTAATTTCATCTTTGCCATGCCTCTTTGCTTCCCTTGCGTCCGCAGCTCGTTGTCGTGCGGTAGCGTTCTCGCTTCCCGCGCCCGGGTTCCCTGGTTCGATTCCCGGCGTGGTCAGGGATTTTCTCTGCCTCGTGATGACTGGGTGTTGTGTGATGTCCTTAGGTTAGTTAGGTTTAAGTAGTTATAAGTTCTAGGGGACTGATGAACATAGATGTTAAGTCCCATAGTGCTCAGAGCCATTTGAACCATTTTTGCTTCCCTTGCTGATAAAAATTTGCCATCACCATCTATGGAGTAATAGCGAATAAGCCAGATGCATGCCCATGCACCGAAAACTACGGTGTGGTGACAGTACTTCCTTCTGATATACAACTACTTACTTCACATGCCTGCACACTAGAGTGAACCATTCTAGTCGGGCACACGATAAGACTTTCTCCTCAGCAACCCCCTAACTGCTCTGCTGGCATTATCACCTATCTAAACAGAGTGAATCATACTGTAACGAACAACGGATTGCATTGCCCGTCACAAACAATAAACACACACATTCAAAAAAATAATTGCTTTCACTTTTCTCCACCTTACAAAAAAGCGTGTGCATTCGTCACTGTCCTAGTCAAACGGCTTGACAGTACCCTACATCCTACCATTCTAATTCACAACTTCATCAACAAATAGTAGAAACGGACCAAAAACACAACGTTTCATAATAGGAACACAAACACTTGGTATAATCCACACGTATCAAAAGAATAACACACAAAATATACTATACGGACGAAGAAGGAAATCGCAACACCAAGAAGAAAGTGTGCGACATAACGAAAGTTGGCAGGCGCGTTTCTGCATCTGAAAGTTGATATCTATTCAGCTAGTCGCAAAAGTGTGGCGCTAGTAGTGACACTATGAGGATGCAAATCAGGTTTTATTTACACAGAATCCGAAACGATTGTGTGCGTTGGTTATCGTTGAAACTGGACTTAGTGAGTTCAGTTGAAGCGATAAAGGCTACATTATCAGCACCTCACAGAATTTCAACGAAGTCGTGTAATAAGGCTACGGGAAGGTAGATGTTTCTTCCGAGATGCTGCAGAAATACACTACTGGCCATTAAAATTGCTACACCAATAAGAAATACAGATGATAAACGGGTATACATTGGACAAATATATTATACTACAAGTGACATGTTATTACATTTTCACGCAATTTGGGTGCATAGATCCTGAGAAATCAGTACCCAGAACAACCACCTGTGCCATAATAATGGCCTTGATACGCCTGGGCATTGAGTCAAACAGAGTTTGGATGGCGTGTACAGGTACACGCCATCCACGCTGCCCATGCAGCTTCAACACGATATCACAGTTCATCAAAAGTAGTGACTGGCGTATTGTGACGAGCCAGTTGCTCGGTCATGATTGACCAGACGTTTCAATTGGTGAAAGATCTGGAGAAAGTGCTGGCCAGGGCAGCAGTTGAACATTTTCTGTATCCAGAAAGGCCCGTACAGAACTTGCAACATGCGGTCGTCTATTATCCTGCTGAAATGTAGGGTTTCGCAGGGATCGAATGAAGGGTAGAGCCACGGGTCGTAACACATCTGAAATGTAGCGTCCACCATTCAAAGTCCCGTCAATGAGAACAAGAGGTGACCGAGACGTGTAACCAATGGCACCCCATACTATCACGCCGGGTGATACGCCAGTATGGCGATGACGAATACACGCTTCCAATGTACGTTCACCGCGATGTCGCCAAACACGGATGCGAACATCATGATGCTGTAAACAGAACCTGGATTCATCGGAAAAAGTAACGTTTTGCCATTCGTGCACCCAGGTTCGTCGTTGAGTACACAATCGGAGGCGCTCCTGTCTGTGATGCAGCGTCAAGGGTAACCGCAGGAAACGCGAGCAGCAATGTCGCTATACGATAAACCGCAATCGTGATAGGCTACAATCCGACCTTTATCAAAGTCAGAAACGTGATGATACGCTTTTCTCCTCCTTACACGGGGCATCACAACAACGTTTCACCAGGCAATGCCGGTCAACTGCTGTTTGTGTATGAGAAATCGGTTGGAAACTTTTCTCATGTCAGCACGTTGTAGGTGTCGCCACCGGCGCCAACTTTGTGTGAATGATCTGAAATGCTAATCTTTTGCATATCACAGCATCTTCTTCCCGTCGGTTAAATTTTGCGTCTGTAGCACGTCATCTTCGTGATGTAGCAGTTCAAATGGCCAGTATTGTACTTGGCAGGAATGTAGCCACTGACGCCACAGTGACACAACGAACTTTACAAATCGCTTACTTCAAGGACAGCTCTGAGCCAGACGCCCTGAAGCGTGCATTCCACTGACCCCATAATAGTCGTCAATCGCAGCTGCAGTGATGTCAAGCGAAAAGACATAGTAGGGCAGGGTGAAGCACTGTAGTGTTTTCTGATGAAAGCTGTTGCTACCTCTGGGCCAATGATGGCCGTATATTGGTTAGAAGCTGCTAGTTGAGGGCCTGCAACCAACCTATCTGCTTGCTAGACTCCTTGAACACACATCTTGAGTTATCGTCTGGGATGTGACTTCGTACGACAGCAGGAGCACTCTCGTGATTATCCCACGGATATTGACTGAAAATTTGTGCGTCAGCTTGGTAATTCGACCGTTTATGCTGCCATTCATGAACAGCATTTCAGAGGGTGTTATCGAATAGAACAACGCTCGCCCACATATCTTTCTTGTAACACAACGTCAACGTGTTGCCTTGGACTGCTCGATCACCAAATCTGTCTCCAGTCGAGCACTTTTCAGTACATACGGGACATAATCGGACAACGACTCCCGCGATTTCCTCAAACAGCGTTAACAGTCCGTGTATTAACTGACCCAGTGGAACTGGGCTGGAACTCCGTCGCACAAACTGACATCTGGCATCGGCTCAACACAGTGCATGCACGTTTGCATGCTTGCATTCAACATTCTGGCGGTTCCACTGTGTATTGGTGTACCAGTATCTCAAATTTGCAATGGGCTATCTCGCGCTTACTTTAACAAATCAGAGTTTGCAGTGTTAATGACTTGCATATGTTACCCATACAAATGTATTCTAGAAGTGTCATTACTCTACGTTAATTACTTTTGGTGTTTCGACATTTTTCCATTATATGTATTTCCTTTATTATCGACATAATATTTTACAACCATATCTTAGCGCTTGTGTTTCTATGATGTCCTCTGTAATGTACTTCAGACATTCATAAGTGCCTGAACCAACTACCACTATTAGAGCTTATGATATACAAGAAATACATTTGCAATTGCAATTACAATTACGATCACAGTCCAGCTGCGAAATGTGTTGGTGAAAACAGATGTCATTTAGTTATACCGTGACATGCTCTAAGTACGTACGGCAAGTTTTGTATTCTCTCATCATTCACTTTCGATCTCTGCCCTTTCTTCTTCGACTTGACACCCTGCGCTTGCTATGACACTGGTAGATGCTGTACCAAAGGGCAAGACAAAGAAATTACTGAACTGTATCAATCAACACTAAGTGGTAACTGCCCACGAAAACCTCTACTGAACATGTGGAGACGTCGAACCATTGATTGATACAGTCCATGATACTGGTTCAGCAGTTTCTTTGTCTTACCCTTAGATAAGCAGAAATTCGTCAATAAAACTCAGCGTACGACACTATATTGAGATAAGTTACTGCAACGCTGTGCAGTCTGCTATCGTCGGTCAAGCGCTTTCGTACTTGGTTTTTGTTTCAATTTCTGCCAAGGATCATGCAAATTCTTCTCAAATTTCTGAACTGCCTCTCCGTTTATTCCCAGTTTACACTTCACCAAACCAAATCGTGAGGACATCTTTCTTAGGGTGAGAGCACAATAGTATTGTGTATTTTAAAATTATATGCGGGCGTCAATGGGAGACAGACGTTACAATCATTAAGTGTGCATTTACATAACAACTAAACATTATTTAAATTAAGTGATGAACCGTTTCTGTACTTCAGTTTGGTTGATGGTGGAAAGGGCTAGTTCAAAGCTTAATAACATTTAGTAAATGGCATAGCGGTTTCATCTGATCGGACACAAATTAGTACTCCGATCTGTGGCTATTGTGTTGGGAACATCGAAATTTAATAATTAGTTGTTCACCCTAGCCTATGCTAATGTATTCGCCTGTAGTCCTGGGATTGCAATCATTGCGACGTAACGTGAAAGGTGATATATCATAGTATATTAGATGGTTACCACGGTGTTCAGTTGTTTCTAATCGTTTAGACGCTTCCAGAAACCTTTTTGTTGGTTAAGCTCTGGGTGCTGCACGCACGGTATAAGTTTCCTGACGTATTGCTCCACGTCTTGTTTCCTTGTCTTTCATGATCAGTTTTTGGCTATTGCTCTTCATTCTTCATGACCCATCAGAACATGGTCACGTACTTGCCTCAGTACCTCACCTTTAACCCTCTCACACGTCGCATCCTACAATGACACTTAAATTTCTGCTCATTTCTGTCATCTTTGACATCTGAGGTGACCGTAAAAGCACAGGTACCTCATATGAGGACTAATAATAGTTGCAAGAATGGCTCCTCGATGGCCGTGTTGGTATTGGCGCGCGGGAACCTTAGATTCGTCGCTCCAATCTTGGTGTAGACACGGAGTTGTTTGGTGAAAGTTTGACATTGTTCTGTGAGAAACGTACCGCCGTCCCTGGAGAGGTATCTGTTACATTAAATTTTTTAAAACTTGTTGCATATTATTTGACACTTTTTGCAGATACCTGAATCGTATAAATGTTTACTTCCATAAAAATTACTTGTGTCCTCATAGGAGGATTTTATCGATCAAGATGACTTTACCCTACTGTCTTCAGTACGTACGGAAAATTGACTTTCTTCTCCTCTGTTGTTTTATACTACCGTATTTTACTAAATGTAGCACACGGTCACATAGTCAGTTTTGATACATACTAACGTAGACAGCAGCTGCAACCACTATCGGAAAATTAGTTTGATATGCATACACGATTTTATAGTTATTTTCCAAAAAGTGAGTAAATCTGTATTATTCCTTTAGGATGACAGACAGGTTACATTCATCAGCCAAGATATTCAAGGACGGTATAATTCGTTTAAATAAAGAACGAAGTAAGAACTTTCGCCAGATTATAAGTGATGCTGAAATTCTACAAATTTTGGAAGCTGACTCAGAAGAAGATTTGGGTTAGAGTGATGACTCCGACAACGACCCATCATTTGAAGTTAACCTCATCACTGATACTTGTAATATATCTTCAGAAACAAGTGACACTAACAGTAAAAATATTCCCAACAATGAAACAAGTGCAACAAGTCATACTGAGGTTGAAAGTGGAATTCGAAGAGAATCTTATGAACCAGGAATATCAACAAAATGTCCTAAAAATAATGTGATCTGGTTCAGTGAATTGGAGAACTCAGTCACTGTGCAGCCATTTACTGTAAAAGCAAAAGTGCGGATTACTGGAGAAAGTCCCCTTTATTTCTTTATGGAGCTATTTCCAGAGAAACTAATAGCGGAAATAGTTGAGCAGGCCAAATTATATGCACATCAGAACGGAAAAGAATGTTTCTCTACTTCTGTTTCTGAACTGAAGATATATTTTGGAATAACACTCGTAATGACTTACCTGAGATATCCGAGAATATGACAGTACAGGGCTGAGGAAACTGTCTTCCTATTGAACGTGATTGAAGATGCTATGTCGTGCAGGAGATATGAAGAACTGTGTCGTTTCCTACATTTCAACGATGTTTCTACAATTCCTCCGGACAATACTGACAAAGCTATCAGATTACGACCAATTTTGAAAGCCCTGCATGATGACTATCACAAGACTCTCGAAGCTGAAGAATTTGACAGTGTTGACTCCGTTCAAAGGGAGATCATCATTGAAGCAGTATCTTCCCAAAAAGCGCAAGAAATGGGGCTACAAAATGTGAGTGCGGTGTGTCTGGTTATGTGTATTGATTCGAACAGTTTCAAGGGACTGGAGGAGAACGCAGTAAAATCTTTGAATGTGGGATGGCAGGATATGCTGTGCTCCGTCCGTGTCACGACATTCATGGAAAGTACAAGAAATTCTACGCTGACAATCTCTTCAGTAACATTCCCTTGGTGCTAAAACTGAAAAAGCTAAACATATGGTACGTTGGTACCATTCGCAATAACTGACTGGACGGAGAAGATAAAAAAAAAACTGAAGTCGGCAAAAGAATTACGGAAGAAGGGCCGTGGCAGTTCTTCAGTAGTGACATCAACAGAAGGCGTTAATGTCACGAGATGGATTGACAATTTACCTGAAACCGTTGTATCGTCATATGCTAGAAGAGAACCTGAAGGGGTTGCTACACGATTTTGTCGAAAGGAAAAGATGTTTATAGAGATCAAAAGACCCAACTGCATTGGAATTTATAATAAGCACACGGGAGGAGTTGACCCTATGGATCCTTTGGTGGCCCTCTATAGAAATGACACCAGAAATCTGAGGATTTTCTACCACATACTAAATGTGACTAGTAAATGCATGGATACTCTGGATGATGAGTGAAAAAGAAAATATGGATCTGTTAGTATTCAAATGTAGAGTCGCCTCTGGGGTAATATACAATGCGAAATCACAGATTACAAGAAAGAGGCAGGTCTCCAGATGAAAGCCCATTGCTGTCAGTACAATCAAAAAAGAGAGCCTGTCGATGGTGGATCACACTGGCCAGCCAGGTCAGGCGGTTCCAATGCCAGCAGGTGTCACGTTCCAACTGCCGTCGGAAAACCCGTTACAGTTGTGAAAAGTGTTAAGTTGCTGTGTGCTCTGAGTGCATGAAACAAAAATTGTGCACACTCTTCATGTATTCTTTGATATTGCTGATAAAAGTTCTAGTAGTGTACACTCTTCAGGTATTTTCTGATATTACTAATAAATGTTCTATGTAAAATTTAGTAGTTTTCGTGCTCTTTGTCCTCATGTGAGGACACCTACATATTGGTGTATGAAACTATTTTTTTTAGATAAATTATGATGAATTTTGTGTAATATAGGTCTCAAGGAACCAAATAATGTACTAGAAATTTTTTTTTCAATGTCGGGTTGATAATTTGTGCATGAGAGGCATGAGAGGCTGCAGGCACCACCACACGTAGTCCACACTTTGTCAGTCTGTATGGCAAGCCTTCTTGTGTTACAGACTGTGACTGCATGCTAAATGCTTTACAGTCAGCGTCACCAGCCTCTGCATTCTGCCATTCAGTAACACTCCTACCCAATATTTGTAATACTCTGGCTTTTCTACTTAACCCACAGGCAGTGCCGTGTTCTCTGCTTGGTTGATGTACTATCTCTTATTCAAACTCACTAAATTTCAGAGCCGAACCTGTCAATCTATTTGATGGATCTTTTAGTCCTACTAACCACATGAAAGTGACATGCTCTATTACTAACTTGAATTTTCTTCCATAGAGATAACGACTGAAGTGCGTAACGATGTAGGTGAGAGCCAACATCTCTTTTTCTGTAGGAGAGTAATTTCGTTCTGTCTTATTTAACTGTCTTGATGCATATGCCAACGGGTGATCCTTACATCATCCACTTTGACTGAGAATACGTCTGATCACCACATTACTTGATTTCTTGATGAAATAAAGTATTTTTCAAAATTTTGAAACACCAATATCGGTCTTGAACGTTAATGCCTATTTTAACTTATCAAATGCTGTCTGATACTTGGTAGACAACTGAAAAGTCACTTTTTTCCTTAAAAAATGGTTTAAGAGCGCAGCAATTTTGATAAAATCTCTATCTAGTTTTCGATAACGTTTACAAAGGCCAAGGAATTAATGAAGCTTTTTTCTTGTCTGTGGCTGCAACAAATCACATATTGCATAAATTAAATACAGATTTGTTTCGACACCTTATTGACTAATTACATACCCCAGATAATTCACCTCTACTGCTCCATCGTGGTAATTATTCACACTCGGCATCAAAGGTGCTGTATGTAGCCTCTCAAACATCTCTCTCAATCGTAGTACATGTTCCTCCTTGCTTTTAGGAAGCTCAGCTTTGTCATCCAGGTAAACCATTCATCGATTTGGTCTTAATACTCTAGGTACAACATCTAAGAATCTCTGAAAATCGATTGGGATATTTCTGAGACAAAAAACCATTATGCAATACTACTAAGGACCGCATGGGCATGAATGGGGTGTTTGGCCGGTACTCTGGAACTACTTTCAACTGGTGGTAGTTACTTGTAAATCTATTGTAAAAAAAGTCTTCGTTGTCCAAACTCTCCGTTACATCCGGTGCAGAATACGCATCACTGAAAGTTTTGCACTCCAGTATCTGTAATCAGCACAATATCTATAGTTTCTGCTAGCTTATGGTGATTTTTTGATTACGATTCTGACTGGTGCACGCCACGGGCTATGTTCAGCTAGGACATCAGCCAACCATGCGTGGAGGTGCCTACAGCACCTAAAGGTGAAGTACTTAGGCAAGCACATGACCATGACCTGTCACGTAATGGAGAACGAAGAGCAACAGCCAAAAACTGTTTATGAACTATAAGGAAACAAGAAATGGAAAAATGTCAGGAACCGTGTACTGTGTGTGCATCATGCAGATCTTCACTACTAAAAAGATTTCTGGAAGCGTCTAAACCATATGAAATGGTAGATCTAGATATCCTCACATCTGAACACCAGCGCAACCATCAAAGAAGCACAACAGTCAAGGGTTGTCCGCTGTGCATTCATAGTAGATTACATCAGTCAAGGATTTCGCTGAATGATTTGAATTGCCGCTGTCTCGTGACTCTCGACACGCAGAATCACACTGCCCTCAACTATGTACCGTCAGACTCAGAGTTGAAATATTAAAAGTTTTGGCTGGTTTCGTTGTCTAGGGGCTAGGATACGCAGTTGCCGCATTACAAGCCAAATACTGCTGTGTCTACAGTATACAATATGAATATACAAGCGTAACTGTGTCTCAGTACCAAATAGCACAAACACATGTAAAGATATGTTACACTAACACCAGGGCGCTTCATTTGGCGTCAGAAGTGTTGCTGTGAGGGGGCATCCGAGATGCAGGTGTATTGCGACTCTGTATGTTACTTCCCACTGGTACTCTATTATGCACTATTTCCTCTCTATATCCCCAAAATCACTTTCATTCGGAAGATACGAATGAGCAGGTTCAGCAAATTTGTGGATAATTTTCTCAATGTTATTTTTGTCACTCTGAACCAAATACATCCAAATAGTCGTAATTTTCAAATTCCTGTATTGCCCCCCACCCCCAACCCCAGCATTCGACCATCCTAACATCTTTGGACCAATATCACTAGCTTCGATGTACATCAATACACAAGAGCCCACTTCTTGAAGCAATACTTTCATTCCAGCAACGCATTGCTGCCTTTCCAATTTTAAGATCATGAATTCCAAGATTAAAGTAGAGGAGTTGACATTTATAGTATGCAACACTTGTTGTCAATTTTGGCAGCAATAATAGTTTCCGAAAACCAAATGAAAAGGCTGTAAGATTATCTTCTATCTTGGAGTTCTCTGTATCCATTTTCAGACAATTTCTTGCAGCTTCAGCCTTCCTGTGGTGCAATTCCTGCTCCTTCCTGAATCTTCGTATCTTCTCAGTGTCTATCTCACCAGGTCTAAGTGTCTCCTTTGCTGTAATTAGCAGTTTAACCCGTCACATGTTTCACATGTGTCCTTTTGAGTCGGCTTGAAAATGAGATTGAAGTCTCGTCTAAATACTTTTTTCGTACAAAGATTGTCTGGGAGGTTTAACATTGGGATCTTCTTCTTTCAGCTTATGAATGAATAATCCGTACATCAAACTAAGATTAGACCCACTGTCCAAGTATAGTTTTTGACTAATCTCTTCTGCAGATGAGTCAGCACTTTTATTATGAGGAACATGATTTTTGCACCGGTCACATAAACAGCTTGCTTTTGCTTTGGCTATGGCTCGATGCACCCTGCTGCCAGAAATCTGCAGTGTATTAAGATAATTTCTTTGCATACCTTGACATCATTTCCATCCGTACTTGGAATATAATAGTTTGTAGAAAACTTCTTCTTGTCAGTTTTAGAACGCTTCCTTTTGATGGGAGAACAAAAGGCACGTTAAGAACCACGCAGCTATCTTTGTCGTCCAAAAAAGTTGTACAAAAGATTTTTTACTCCCACAAGAGGCAATGTTATATATGTTTGGATTTAGTTGTGTTTATTGGATACCAACGGAGAATTACTAATGATGTCGACAGCCGAGGTCTTTACATGTATTTTGAGTTTATTTGGTGCTGGAGAGAACTGCTAACGATCCGCGAGACGAGGGTAGTGAACCTAGACTGATATTACCTGTAAATAGACTGCGAGTACGCAGTGAGCATTGCTGTTGCGCTTATCTGTGGGAAGTACCATTTTGTAGTAAAGGTGTGTAACGATTGTATTATATATTTTCTTTTCTAGTCAGACGTGAAGGACAAAGGATGCTCATTCAGTTGTTCTCGTGGAGAAATTAAGCTTATTGTTGTGGCAGCCATTACAGTCTGTCGAGCTTAATTTTCTATTATCCCTGCCCAGGTAAAGATTAAACGTTCAACGTGACCCTTGACCATGTTAGCAGGTACACCATCGGGTAATTGGATTCTTACGTACATGCACTCCCTGTCTGTCTCTGGACCTTCTCTGTCAACCCCTCTTTCCCTCTGCGTTCCGGCCCCCCTTGACTGGTTGTTGGTGGCTAATAGAGATTGTGGTGGTTTCCTTTCCTAAAATGGAGATTAAATTTATTTACATGTCGTTTAATATTATTTTCAATCCTGGAAGTTCAGTAAAGTAGTAAGTGATTTCTTATAATTTGGCTCGGATGAACAACCGCAGTAAGTGTTACAAGCATCCTTCATGCTTACCATGCCCAGAAGAGTCGAGAGCTTACTAGAAAATCTCTTGGAGACGTAACAGTAAAGCGGCGTGTAGTGCGTAGGTAGGCAAGGCAAGAGCATCGGTGCACATCGGTGCAAGACATGGCGGACAGTGGTTTGTGCATAACGTAGCCGGAGGTGAAAGTGGATTGAATTTCGTTGACAATACAGCCTACGTGGCTTTTGTTTTTCGAATTTATGTGAACAGTGCGGCGGGACTAGTCTAGTAGCAACAGTGACAAATATTAAACATATTACTAGCTGTCTTTTGGTCTTCGTGTAAATTACCTCTCCTCCTTCCTCTAACCGCGCGTTACTGACGACGCAGTGCAGCAGAAAGATGACTGCAAGTGACAATGGATATTAAAATTGTGAACGACATAGCGCAAACTCCTGCAGGTAAGTGCCTTTCCTCATCGGTTGGACGGATTACAGAGTTTCACCTGTGGGGTACGATGAAAGTATCTACAGTAGGTGGTGGCCAAATCTACGTTTTTAATTGCCATTGGAAAGAGAACACAATGAACAACGCTTAAGTCATACAATTTCCGCTTACACAGTGACTATGACAAGACATCAGTGGGTTGCTTTTTGGCTTGTGTTTCACAGGTGGTTTGGTGGCAGACCGGGTATATTTCAGGTTGACAGGATGTGTAACAGGTCCCCGTGGAGGCCCAAATCTACGGCCTCTCATGTGCAGCAGTTCACTCTTACCCAGCAGCAGACAATTCCTTGCAACAGGTATTTATGAGGTAGGATCCAGTGGCTGTCTCGCGCAGGCCTTTATACGTAGTGCGTGAGCCTGCCCCTGTGCCCCTGCTGCTCACGGAACTTGCCATATTGTTGTTTCACTGCTGAGATATCCAATGCAACTCTTTCTCTGGTGGACATTGTCCCTGATTAACTCAGAGCTAACACTGAGTAGCATGCTTGCTCTGTAGTAACAAGGAAACATTTGAAATGCCATATGCAGTAGCCACTGCGAGCTTCTCACCGTCTTCATCTGTTTTATCATTGCCGTCACTGTAAAATATCTTTAGGTCACTTTTAACTGCGGTGGACACAAGCTCTTTCCAAAGTATTGTATTATGTGGTACTTGCACCACAATTCATTCAGCTCAGGAAATGGAAATAGTGCAAGAATCACTACAGTCTTCATAGTCATGAGTCAAAATTCCAGCGTCTCTCTTATGAAGACACCCATGATACTGTAGAGAGCGTCAGGTCAGGTGGAACGAGCAAATAAGAACTGTGGTAGGGAAGGTGACTGGTCGACTTCGGTTTATTGGGAGAATTCCAGGAACGAGTGGTCTTTCTGTAAAGGAGGCCGCATATAGGACGGTGGTACGACCATTTCTTGAGTACTGCTCGAGTTTTTGGGATCCGTACCAGGTCCGACTGAAGAAAGCAGAGCAGAGGCGAGCTGCTAGGTTTGTTACCGGTTGGTTCGAACAACACGCAAGTGTTACGGAGTTGCTTCGGGATCTCAAATGGGAATCCCTGGAGGGAAGGCGACCTTCTTTTCGAGAAATGCTATTGAGGAAACTTAGAGAACCTTCATTTCAAGCTGACTGCCGAACTCTTCTACTGCCGCTAAAATATATTGCGCTTAAGGACCACGAAATTCAGTGTCTCCTTCGCTCTGTTTGCGAGTGGAACGGGACAGGAAATGGCAGGCACCGTACCCTAACCTGCTATCTATGTAGATGTAGATGTAGATCAGTACTACTGGCTGCCAATATTCAGTTGCCAAGTCAGTCCCTTGCAGTAAGTTACATATGAAGAACTAATTTGTATACAATGCGAGAGCAAATTCTAACACTCTGCACTGGCTGGTCACTGTTTGAGAAGAGACTTACTTTCCACATGTCTGCTAAAGATGTCTCGTTGTCCCCATCGGAAATCTTCTCTATATGCCAAGATTTTTAAAACTGCTTTTTTAAACTATGAAATTCAGTATAGTCCTAGGTATCGCTACGAACTGTCACTACTTCAGTATAGGATTCTTCCCTATCTGTTTCACCTTCTCACAATATCATTTTTAACTCTGATATTCAGTGTGGACAAAGGTATCGCTATTACTGCCATTACACTACAGTTCCAAGTATTTAAATGAAGAATGAAATGGATGCCACTATATTTATTTGTCCAACTGAAATTAGGAAACGGATCTGATGACGTGGTGAAATTAATGCCGCCTGAGAGTCAGACGAAATGCATAACTCAATGTAATGGGCGTGACATCCAATCACAATGTCCAACACCTGATATTTTACACATAACTTCGTTGTGTTTTCTTCCGAGTTCTTTAATACCAAATCAAACGCTGTCCGAAGCAAGTTGATATTTATATCATTTACACTTGCAGAGAGATCCGTTCTATCGAGGCTGAATGTGAGTGATCACAACTGCTAACCACTTTTCGCTTGCCTGTAGAGAGTCCAGTCCCGGGGACCCTACACATCTACGCCGATTTATAAATAAACAGTCACTTAAAAATGCCAGTCGCACGTACTGGTGAAAAAATGGGAAGCGAAAATGTTAATAGAAGATGAACAACATGAAGGAGAATTCTGGTCAGACATATGTTTTCTTTAATTTTCCTAAGTAAAACAAAAAATCTGGTCTACTGTTTTCATTATTTAATTCAAAATACCTCATGCTTTAAGCTGGACATACAGCGTAGCATACAGTGTGATTGATATCTCGGGAGACTGGTTAGCTACACCCCGCATCGAATCCCCGCGGCTGTTTAACGACAGTGTGTTGGAACACGTGCACCCTCAGCGTTTTGTTTTTTTGTTTTTTTTAGGAAGTTTCCCACATTCCTTTAGACAAATGCTGGGTTGGTTCCCAACTTGTTCCTCAGACCATACGGAACACCAATATTTAAATCGCGTTAACACACAGAGTAATGTTTTCACGAGTCTCTCACGGGTCGTGCATATGACTTCCCTCCATTATATTATTTTGACGACTGTAGTAGAAGAAAGGGCATCTGACTACATACTTAAGTAATAAAATGAGGCTTGCCAAATGATGACAAAGAGTTTTTGGGAACAGAAAGAAAATATTGTCTGACATATTATACCCCACAATCTGTACTTTTAATTTTTTAATTTTTTGGGCTAGTACTGGGCACAAGCCAACTGTAGTACATCAGTTGTATATTACGCATCCAACGAAGCAAGTCTCATGCCCATACACTACCTTATCTTAACAATTTCATTTACGATGTGTCGAGCAAATATTTATTTTACTCTCTGCGGGTTCAATTGTGTCCTTGTTTACGAAGACGAGGACGACACCAGAGAAAATTAGCTCATGTTCGTGAAGAGAAAGAAACAGACGTGACTGTAATCAGCTCCACCATTAACTGTTATCCACCATTACATGTGGCATAATTAGTCTAATGTCCGGCCGAAGTGGCCGTGCGGTTAAAGGCGCTGCAGTCTGGAACCGCAAGACCGCTACGGTCGCAGGTTCGAATCCTGCCTCGGGCATGGATGTTTGTGATGTCCTTAGGTTAGTTAGGTTTAACTAGTTCTAAGTTCTAGGGGACTAATGACCTCAGCAGTTGAGTCCCATAGTGCTCAGAGCCATAATTAGTCTAATAAAACGTGTCCTGATTACTTGGTATAGCTTATAGACATGTTTGTGTGAGTGTTTTTGTGTGTGCATCTCTCTCTCTCTCTCTCTCTCTCTCTCTCTCTCTCTCTGTCTGTCTGTCTGTCTGTGTGTGTGTGTGTGTGTGTGTGTGTGTGTGTGTGTGTGTGTGTGTGTGTGTGTGAATGGGCACTGATGTAGATTAATGAGAAAATTCGCAAATTTGTGTTGGAGTGGAATTTGAACACAGATCTTCTCCTTATTAGCAGATGCTCTGACCATTTAGCATCCAGAGACATTGGTCAGCGCATCTGAACGCCTCCCATCATACCCTACTGCTCAAGTTATCCACACACCACTAATTAGAGCCACTTGCCCACTATCTTCACTACTCTCGGCATTTATTCACGGTGAAGCGCGGAAAATTGCTTCTTTAGAATTCACGTTGTGGCGGCACTGTTGGTCGAATACAGTCTATAGTGACTGACGGGAGGTTTGTATTCAATTCTTGTTCAGTTGCAATAATGCACTGGACACGTGAGGAGCGCTCCATTTGTGTTGAAGTGTATTTCTCGAATTCCCATTGGATCATTGCAGTGTAACGTGCTTTTCGTTTGCGATTTGCAATACCCCTGCGCTGACGTGTTCCTGGACGGCAATAAATTTTAAATTGGGAACATGCATTCAGAACAACAGGGGTGATGTGTCATCTGAACGAAGAGGAAGAGGTTAATAACGAACATGAAATCCGATTCAGGGATTAGTGAACACAGGGCTGTCGTAGCAAGATTGAATATTGTAATCCCCAAATCCTCGAAAAATAAGCGAAAAATATACCTACTAAAAAAAGCAGATAAAAATTCACTTGACGCCTTCCTAAGAGATAATCTCCACTCATTCCAAATTAATAATATAAGTGTAGACCAGATGTGGCTTAAATTCAAAGAAATAGAATCGGCAGCAATAGAGAGATTTATACCAAGTAAATTAACAAACGATGGAGCTGATCCTCCTTGGTACACAAAACGGGTTAGAATACCGTTGCAGAAACAACGAAAGAAACATGCCAAATTTAAACAGACGCAAAATCCCCAAGATTGGAGATCTTTTACAAAATTTCGAAATTTAGTGCGGACTTCAATGCTAGATGCTTATATTAGTTCCCACAACGAAACTTTGTGTCGAAGCCTGGCAGAAAATTCAAAGCGATTCTGGTCGTATGTGAAGTATGTTAGTGACAAGAAACAATCAATGCCTTTTCTGCACGATGCCAATGGACATACCATCGAAGACAGTGCTGCCAAAGCAGAGTTACTAAACACAGCCTTCCGAAATGGCTTCACAAAAGAAGACGAAGTAAATATTCCAGAATCTGAATCGGGAAGAGCTGCCAACATGGGTAACGTAGAAGTAAATATCCTCGTAGTAATGAAGCAACGTAAATCACTTAATAAACCCAAGTCTTCTGGTCCAGACTGTATACCAATTAGGTCCTTTCAGAGTATTCTGATGCAGTAAGCTCCATACTTAAAATCATATACAACCGTTCGCTCGACGAGATATCCGTACCCAAAGACTGGAAAGTTGCTCAGGTCACACCAATATTCAAGAAAGGTAGTATGAGTAATCCACTAAACAACAGGCCGGTTCTAGGCGCTACTGTCTGGAACCGCGCAACCACTACGGTCACAGGTACGAATCCTGCCTCGGGCATGGATGTGTGTGATGTCATTAGGTTAGTTAGGTTTAAGTAGTTCTAAGTTATAGGGGACTGATGACCACAGCAGTTAAGTTCCATAGTGCTCATAGCCATTAGAACCATTTCTTACAGGCCCATATTATTATCGTCGATATGCAGCAGGATTTTAGGACATACATTGTGTTCCAACATAATGAATTACCTCGAAGAAAACGGTCTATTGACACAAAAAACATCGTTCCTGTGAAACACAACTAGCTCTTTATTCACATGAAATGCTGATTACTATTGACTAGGGATTTCAAGTAGATTCCATATTTCTGGATTTCCGGAAGGCTTTTGACACTGTACCACACAAACGGCTAGTAGTGAAATCGCGTGCTTATGGAATATCGTCTCAGTTATGTGACTGGGTCTGTGATTTCCTATCAGAGAGGTCAAAGTTCGTTGTAATTGACGGAAAGTCATCGAGTAAAACAGAAGTGATTTCTGGCTTTCCACAAGGTAGTGTTATAGGCCCTTTGCTGTTCCATATCTATATAAACGATTTGGGAGATAATCTGAGCAGCCGACTTCGGTTGTTTGCAGACGACGCTGTCGTTTAACGACTAATAAAGTCATCAGTAGATCAAAACAAACTGCAAAACGATTTAGAAGAAATATTGGAATGGTGCGAAAAGTGGCGGTTGACCTTAAGTAACGAAAAGTGTGAGGTCATCCACATGAGTGCTGAAAAGAACGCGTCAGACTTCGGTAACACGATAAATCAGTCTAATCTAAAAGCCGTAAATTCAACTAAATATCTAGGTATTACAATTACGAACAATTTAAATTGGAAGGGACACACAGAAAATGCTGTGGGGAAGGCTAACC
The DNA here is from genome assembly GCF_021461385.2 of Schistocerca piceifrons. Taxonomy (NCBI): domain Eukaryota; kingdom Metazoa; phylum Arthropoda; class Insecta; order Orthoptera; family Acrididae; genus Schistocerca; species Schistocerca piceifrons. Next base: position 204,913,656 of record NC_060141.1, read on the forward strand.
AAAGACTGTGTTTTATTGGCAGGACAGTTAGAAAATGTAACAGACCTACTAAGGAGACTGCCTACAGTACACTTGTCCATCCTCTTTTACAATACTGCTGCTCGGTGTGGGGTCCTTACCAGATAGGACTGACGAACTATATCGAAAAAGTTCAAATTAAACAGCACGTATTGTATTATCGTGAAATATGGGAGAGAGTGTCACAGGAACGATACAGGATTTGGGATGGACATCATTGAAAGAAAGGCGTTTTTCGTTGCGACGCGATCTTCTGACGAAATTCCAATCACCAACTTTCTCCTCCGAATGCGAAAATATTTTGTTGACACCGACTTACACAGGGAGGAACGATCACCAAGATAAAACAAGGGAAATCAGAGCTCGTACGGAAAGATATAGGTGTTCGTTCTTCCCGCGCGCTATACGAGATTGGAATAATAGAGCTGAGCGGCTGGTCCCGGCGGAGGTTCGAGTCCTCCCTCGGGCATGGGTATGTGTGTGTGTCCTTAGGATAATTTAGGTTAAGTAGTGGGTAAGCTTAGGGACTGATGACCTTAGTAGTTAAGTCCCATAAGATTTCACAGACATTTCAACATTTTTGAATAATAGAGAATTGTGAAGGTTGTTCGATAACTCTCTGCCAGGCACTTAAATGTGATTTGCAGAGTATCCACGTAGATGTAGATATAGATGAGAGAAGCGTTAGAACACTACAAAATGTCGAAAAAGTTAGAGCAGCGATACAGCAATCTCCGAAACGCTCAGCTCCGAAACACGCACTTGCTCTTGGTATTTCAAGACATTCTCTCCACCGGTTTCTTCTTAAGAACTGAATTTTCACCCATATAAAATGTACATGTTCCAGTAATTGTCAGTTCGCGATTATGTAACACAAAGAACATCTTGTGTAGATTGTAAGCATTGCAATCATACCCCGTGATGCAAATGTGTTCTGTTTCACCTCAGTGGGTGTGTAAACATACAGAATATGCGGTACTAGAGCGACACGAACCCCAGGCAAATTCACCAGAGACCATTGCACTCAGGCCGGGTCACTGTTTAATACACAATATCACGAGTATGCGCCATTGGCCTTTACTTTTTCCAGGAAAATCGTCATGTTGTAACTGTGAATTCGGATCGTTACTTAACTATGCTGCAAGAGTTTTTCCAGCCGGCTTTCGAGGCAATGCAATTACGGGGTATGGTTCAAATGGCTCTGAGCACTATGGGACTCAACTGCTGAGGTCATCAGTCCCCTAGAACTTAGAACTAGTTAAACCTAACTAACCTAAGGACATCACAAACATCCATGCCCGAGGCCGGATTCGAACCTGCGACCGTAGCGGTCTTGCGGTTCCAGACTGCAGCGCCTTTAACCGCACGGCCACTTCGGCCGGCAATTACGGGGTACCTAGTTTCTGGAAGACGGTGCCACAGCCGACACAGTGGGAATTACCATGAACTCTTTGAGACAAATTTTCCTGGAAGGCTACGTCTGTAAATCGTCTCTGACTTTATAGAGAAGTGTTCATGGAGAGTGCACACTCGGTACAAAGCCGCTAGTTTCAATATTAACTAAATCTGTTGATGCATCGCACTGACAAACAGTTTTGCACACTGTCCTGTAACAGAATATCCTAGTATTAATTTCTCTCTGAAGCCACATGATTGTCAAATTGTGCACGTATGTTTCGCAACGAGTAATACTAATTTTCGTGTTTAGCTCCCACCAATGACTGGAATTACATTAGCTATAGAATATTTAAGAATTGTCTAGTGATTAAGTTATTTTAAGTATGAAGAAGTACTTTTTTGGTTTTTGTTCTAATGAAATTTCCATGTGAAACACTCTCATCTAAACTTTGCTTGTCATAAAAATTGTAAATTTTCTTTGTTCGTTTAATGGTTTTAACAAGATCTGTAAGTTACATCTTTGTGATTCGGTGTGGAACAGAAATCAGAAAAATTCGTTCCTTTACTATAAATTTGAAAGGAATCAAATTATATTCTAATGTGATTTTGCATATTCCACCACAACGTCGTTAATCTCTCCGAAGATACGCATCTTTGACGTGTTGACATTGCAGTGGAGGTCCTTTGATAATCATGTGAAGCACTGATGATGTAGCTGTGCTTCGAAATGCTCACTTGCGAAGTGTGGGAAAGGCAGTTGACGAACTTTGCTATCATGTTTCCGAAAATTTGTAGAGTGCGAAGAGGAGATAAACAGATCGATAACATTTTGTATCCTTTATATAAATTTTTAAATGTGAAATTGGACAATAAGACCATTGTTTCAGCTTTGTGCAGTTTTCACAGTCAACAGATATTCTGCTTTGCTTAAATATTGCGCAGTTTACACCACACCGTCTGCCGCAATGCTAGGGAATTTTTCAAGTAGTCCTTACGCCAGGGCAGCGTTTGACGGTATATTCTGTCAACACAAAATTGTTGTACGTTTCGTGGCCACTTTTTGATGCCTTGGATGTTGGCTTTTGTCTCGTTATTTTCAGCTCACATTTAGATACACAGCAATATCATACAGTCCACTTTACGTCTCGTGGTGGAGGATAACCCGAACAACCACTAGTTACTTCCCGTAATGATTTTTCCTACGTTTCGCGATCGCTAGAGACGTATTGTGCACCTCCAACACTGTTGGTGAGCTTTTTACAATCCGAACCACTCGTGCTGGTGAAACATGGCTGGCAGTGTGCACCACCGAAAATGAGGATGAAGTGTTGATCATTCCAGCCAAAAAAAAAGTAAAAGTTCAAATGTGTGTGAAATCCTAAGGGTCAAAACTGCTGTGATCATCTGTCCCAAGACTTACAGACAACTTTAACTTACGCTAAAAACAACACATACACTGTAATATTTCTGGCTTTGTCAGCCATCATATTAGACTCCAAGAAGCTGTTCCCGGGGCAGTGGAGATGCAAGAAGTATATAGATGACGAAATGTGGTGTGAGGTACTTGTGACAGGTGTTAGATTCGGTACCATTCCCGTGAAAAAGAGCGCATGCATAATGCTACTGCTCTGTGATTGGCTGCTGTGTTCGGAGAAAGGGCGCCAAAACTTTAAAGTATAGTTTCTATTATTAGTTAAACTAATCATTGGAATGACTTCACCTTTTAATATAAATATCTCTCAACAGCTGACTATCAATCAGTCATTTTAGAATTATTAAAAACAATTTAAATCAAAAAACAAAAATCTGACGATGGCAGGATCTGTTTGCCAGTATTCAGTATTAAAAGATTCACTCCGGTAGTCATGAGGCACAGACACGCGCCAAAAATAATGTAAAGATACATTTTCGTAAACATTGTGTCTGATCACGTACTTTGCTGTATCAGAAGGTGTTGTATTAACATCATGTAGTCTTCTCGTATGGCTATATCAAAATACGCGAGTAGCATCCCAAAGAAGTGATTCATAACTTCAGTACAGAACCTCGCTAAAAGTCAGTTTCAGCTTCAAGATACAAAACCTACGACCTGCGTGCTGTTTTCTGCGCTGGGGACATCAACTTGAAGACAGCAGGTTAGTGAACCATAACAGAACCTTCGTATTCCACACAGTGCAGCGGAAACAACTAGGCGCCTCACGTTTATTGCATGCACAGAACAAGTGTGCTCAGTGACACGTCACCTGCAGTAAGGCAGAGGAGGTAAAGGAGGATGATCGTTATTAACACCAACAATCAATTCATTCTTCCTTTCTTCCGTAACACCCACGCCCGAGGGTATATGTAAAATAGAAGTATATAAGCTGTTATGCAATACCTAATCAACTACACATCGCAGTAAATGTGTTTATTTATTTACGAATATGTACAAAGACGATGGGAACATATACTCTCTCTCTCTCTCTCATACACGCCCCCCCCCCCCACCCCAACACACACACACACACACACTCGAACCTCCGGCGGGAGGGGCCTCGCAATCCGTGACACGGTGTCTTTAACCACGCGGCCACTCCGCGCGTCTAATTCCAACCACTTGTGCTGGCGAAACGTCAGAAAAAATCATTAAATAAGTGTCGGCTGAAGATCGTGAGGTAAAAGCCTACAGGCCAGATCCTTGTGTGGGTACGCTGTCTCTAGCTAAAACCACTTCTACGAAACAGGAGGGTGCTGTTTCCTATGACACATGTCAGAGGAAATATTCGTGTGGTGGCGGTATCCAGGTACGTCGCTTTCAGATTCCAGCGGGCTGCTTTTCAAATAGCTTTCAGGAGTTGGCACCGCCGGCTGGAATCCTGACGCAGTGACGCCGGCGGCTGCGGCAGCCCACAGCACTGCGCTGGGCTTGCCTTCATTCCGCCTCTGCCACCTCCTCCTTTCGATCTGCTCCACCCACCCTTTCATTCCCCTTTCCCTCCTAGAACCCTTCTGATGGTACGCTGACGCTGCTCACAATTCACATCCGCAGGCAAGCGGCTCCACCTCGGCTCAGAAGCCACAGCAGTCGTCGCATCTGTCAGTACAAAGTGACATCACTTCAGTCTCCCTTTCCCACAAATATGATGTCAGTGAAGGGATGTGTCGTTCTAAGAGCCCCAGGAACTCAGACTGCCGTCGGTACATGTAAGTTTTTGATATACTTTGCAATACTGCCATAAGTTGTGGAAGCTGGAAACTAGGAGAAACGAAGTATTAGCTATGATTTCTTAACATTTTATGAGCGAACAGATCACGACACGCACGGGAGTTCATTATAGATGCGTAAAGTACTTTTGTATATGTGAAAAAGAAGTATATAAGCTGCTATGCAATACCTAATTAATTACACATAGCAGTAAATGTGTTTATTACGAATATGTACAAACACCATGGAAAGACATACATTCTCTCTCTCTCTCTCTATCTCTCTCTCTCTGACTCACACGCACACACACACAGGCACACATGAACACACACATACGAGCACGCGCGCACACACAAAAAAAAAATGTGTGTGAAATCTTACGGGACTTAACTGCAAAGGTCATCAGTCCCTAAGCTTACACACTACTTAACCTAAATTATCCTAAGGACAAACACACACACCCATGCCCAAGGGAGGACTCGAACCTCCGCCGGGACCAGCCGCACAGTCCATGCCTGCAGCGCCTAGGCTGCTAGGCTAATCCCGCGCCGCGTGCACACACAGTACGTTTCTAATTTTGTTCGTGGCAACATTGGTCCAGACATACGTTAAAAATAGTTTAACCTGACCAGTGCTGTCGGATGCTTTCCCTGGGCAATTTTTCTTTTCTACATATTCATCATTGGGAAACTCTTTGTCCCACTTCGATCTCGCTGTAACTGTGCTCAAAATTATCTAGGTGGGAAAAAAGTGACTTACTCTGATCTGGTATTATACCCATTACACTCTTACGTAAATGTAAATTGTTGTTGAGCAATAGGCTATTTTCATGACATTACTTACACTTTCAGCGTCGCTGGCATCTTAGGATCTAATAACTAGAAGCCATGTACAATCCTTTAGCTAAGTGAAAAATTTAGATGCGACTGCGAAAAAAATAAATAAATAAATAAATAAAAACAAAATAAAATAAAATAAAAATAAAAAAATAAACAATAATATTAAATAAAATTAAATTAAAAAATAAAAAATGCTTCAAACTGCTCTGAGCACTATGGGATTTAACTTCTAAGGTCATCAGTCCCCTAGAACTTAGAACTACTTAAACCTAACTAACCTAAGGACATCACACACATCCATGCCCGAGGCAGGATTCGAACCTGCGACCGGAGCGGTCACGCGGTTCCAGACTGTAGCGCCTAGAACCGCTCGGTCACCCCGGCCGGCCTAGATGCGACTGCAGATATTATGTATAGTTATCATTTTACCTTCTTTCCATGGTTACTTAAACAAATACTTTGCCAGTTATCTTGTCTATGGTTTAATGGATAACATACGAGGGTTGCAACTTAAATAGTGGCAACTATTTATTCACAACCGATACAAAATTGTTACGTGTTTTCACCTATTACTGTCCTTCAAAGTAGTCACCAGCGTTGTGTAGAACCCGTTGAAAGACGTGCACTTTGTTCACCATTCAGTGTTCGTATTTCATATTTCTAATCCCAGGTTAAAGGCGCTGCAGTCTGGAACCGCAAGACCGCTATGGTCGCAGGTTCGATTCCTGCCTCGGGCATGGATGTTTGTGATGTCCTTAGGTTAGTTAGGTTTAACTAGTTCTAAGTACTAGGGGACTAATGACCTCAGCAGTTGAGTCCCACAGTGGTCAGAGCCAATTGAACCATTTTTTTCTAATCCCAGGATTCTGGTATTCGGTAAAATAATAATTCAGGCAATATTAATAATTTCTATGGGTTGCCTGATTAATTTGACAATTTTTACAGCTTGTCTCACACTGATCTGTGAGAGGAGCTTGGCGCTAAAAATTTTCTTTATTTATGGGCGAGGGAAGTAGTCTTCCTAGCAGCCATAATGGCTTCCTGTTTCCCATCCCTTTTCCTACCGCCAGGGTAGCACGTGATGTCTTTTCAACATTCAGTAGTGGCCAAAGTTTCTCCTGTTCTCAGTTCCCCAACTTGCCTTACCAACCTTGTAAACGCTATTTCTGCTCAAATTTAACGTCGCGAGGTCGCCTGCCTGTGAAATTCCGGCCCTATGATTGGCCAGTTCAGGTGCGCGCCCGTTTTTCGCGGGTAGGCGCCAACCGCCCTCCGCGGGTGGATAGTGGACAAAGGGGCAGCAAGCAGTTCTAGTGAGACCGTGCCGGAGACCGGGGGTGCCGCTTCCTGGAGATGAAGTTCGGTGAGCATGAGCGCCGACGTGCACTGTAGATCGCGCCCTGCGGCCCAGAGGGAATCTGATGGGTCATTGTGAATAGTTCCGCGTCTTGCGGGTTTTATTGCTTTAGTGCGGGAGGCTACCTACCGATTCACGCACAGTAGCATCTTCTTAGTCTTTGGTTGATTCCTGGTGGTCGTCGTTGGATGCCTGAAGCCCCTTCCTTTAGGAAATTGGACCCCATTCGATAATACGGCGATCGTTACTAAAATTCCTTTCCTCCTGCTATCGTGGCTTGTTATGAAAACGCTGGGGCAGGCTGCTGAACTCGAATCTTTCTTCCCCCCACCCCCATGTGGTTGTATTATTGTTCGATTCACAACTGTTTAATAAATGAATCCGTTAATCTTACATTCTCTCTCTTTCATTACGTGAACTCACCCCTAATGTAACAGAATAATGCAGAACTATAACGGTTGCTATAAGGTCGTGCAGGTCTCGCGCCATTAACGAAGGTATAAAGATTCAATATCGCACTCATGGCGCCGATAACAGTAGTAATCATGTTCAATTATTCCCCATTGATAAACTGGGAAGTGTTCACGGCTCAGTGTGAGGACGTGAGCACTATATTCACTTGATGTTGTGGAAGTAGTGGCCTCTGTTTTACTTTGTTGGTTCAGACAAAAAAATCAATAATCACAGCCCCTACAGCAAGGACGAGTGACCTGAAAATAACGAGCCTCCGCTTTTACCGTTGCCAGCGATGTGGAAGGCGTAGTATACCGTTAGCAGAGCCTGTTCTGTTGGTGGTGCGAATAGAGCGGTCTACTGCCTGTCGAATCTCTGGAACAGTTCTGAAGCGAATTCCATGAAGTGATTCCTTCATCCTCGAAATCAAATCAACGTCACAAGAAGTCCGGGGAGTATGGTGGATGTTTCAGTACTTCCCAGGCCCATCGACCGTACGGAGCAGCCACAGCTTGCGCTGTATGGGCCCGCGCATTGTCGTGCAAAATTATGGGTGGGTTGCACAGAAAGTGTCGCCGCTTCTTTCACAAAGCTGGCGGCAGTTGCTGCTTCCGTAAACTTCCAAAACCTCAATTCTTTTATTGATCGTCTATTTAACATATCCGCCGTCCGCGGATAGGAAAATCTCAGAGTGTGAGTTACAGCGTTTTTATTTAAACTAAAATCTTTCTTCAAAATTTACAAAACAATATTCGTGAGGTAGGACTGATCCTTCAAGCCTACCAATAACTAATCCAGAGATTCTTCCAAACATAAACTGTCTGTAGTAACCATAAGACTTCACCAAACCGAGCCCCGGGCGTCTCGTGAAGAGCGGCGCGGAGTCCACGTCGCCGTCACCGGAGTCCGAGTGCGAGTAGAGGCCCTGCTAGGATGGCTCCGGTACGCAGGCGGCGGTGGACGATGACGCGGAAGCTACGATGACACCAGTGGCCTCGCTCGGCGTGAACCGCCTCTCCAGACTCCTGCGCCAGCCTAAATACTGCTTGGCGCATGGATATGGCTGGCTCTATTTGCGGTCACGTGTCGAGCGGAAGGAAAGAGGTCCGCGGCTGTAGCGACCTCTTGCGACGCCGCGGACGTCTCCTGGTGGTCTCTGGGAAGCGTCTGTGTTTCCGGGACGACCAGCCAGGCTGACCCCTACTCCGTCCGGGGCCCGCTGTACCGGTCTGCTTCGCGGGAAGCGAGAGTTGCAGGCGTTTAGTTTGGGCACACTACTTTTTCTTCCCAAGAGATTCCCATCCAAATTCAATCATTTCCGTAACATATTCAAATAAATAAATAGCTTTTTTGTTCATCTTTGGAACGAAATTCATCACTGATTCTGTGTATCAGGGATTCAACAATTTGTTGGTGGGTTTCTGGAGGTATGTGGCATTAGATGTCTACGCACATGCCATGTAATTCGTGTAAATAACGGACCGCTGATTTGCGTACGCAGTGATTATGCCCTATAGCGCCCCAGATGTGTCCCATAGGATTTACATCAGGCGAATGTGGTATCGGAGACATCAGTGTAAGTTCACTATAATACTACTCAAGCCACTGGCTCCGAGATAATTATGCTTTTGAAAGATGACATAGCCGTCGGGCATGACATCAAGCGTGAAGGGTGGTTCCCAGTAGTCGGAGTATCTTCGTTTACTGCCACAGATCCCATGCAAGCACAGGAGAATGTTTTAGACAGCATAATAGTGGTCCCACCAGCCTGCGTCCGTGGAGTGCTGCACGTTTCGAGCCGCCTTTCACTTCGATGACGGCGTTTGTGGAGACGACCATCCACCTAGCGCAGGAAAAATGTGATTCACCCGAAGATCGGACACGTTTCGACTGTCGAATGCCAATGGTGCCGTTCTCAGTGCAGTCGTAATTGACAATGTCGTTGGGTCAACCTGTGAACACGTGGAGATAGTCTGCTACATGTTCGACAATGCACAATGAACGGTGTGCTCTGAAACACTTTTACGTGCACCAGCATTCTGCTCTTACGGCTGAGATGCCACAGACCACCGTCGTCTACCCTACCTTAACGAGCTGACAAGCCTCCGAACCCCACGTTCTGTGAAGAGTCGTGGACGTCCAGTCTTTTAATGCCAGGTGGTAGTTTCATTGTCCTACCTCATTCAGTACATATTCACGACATGAATATTCGAACAGCTTCACCATTTTCAAGATATTTATTCAGAAGCTCTGCAAAGTCGCTTATCTGAATGGATTTACCCATTTGCAGCCCATATCTTCGCTAGGATGACGCTCCATCCGTGTCTGCTCCGCATACATACTTCTGTTACCGCGTCACGTGCCCATATCGCCACCTGGCAGCATCCAACGTCGCGGTGGCCAGTGATCATAATGTCTTGTCTCATCAGCTTATAGGGTAACTACAACCTTGTTATACAGGGTGTTACAAAAAGGTACGGCCAAACTTTCAGGAAACATTCCTCACACACAAATAAAGAAAAGATGTTGTGTGGACATGTCCGGAAACGCTTAATTTCCACGTTAAAGCTCATTTTAATTTCGTCAGTATGTACTGTACTTTCTCGATTCACCACCAGTTGGCCCAATTGAAGGAAGGTAATGTTGACTTCGGTGCTTGTGTTGACATGCGACTCATTGCTCTACAGTACTAGCATCAAGCACATCAGTACGTAGCATCAACAGGTTAGTGTTCATCACGAACGTGGTTTTGCAGTCAGTGCAATGTTTACAAATGCGGAGTTGGCAGATGCCCATTTGATGCATGGATTAGCACGGGGCAATAGCCGTGGCACGGTACGTATGTATCGAGACAGATTTCCAGAAGTAACGTGTTCCGACAGTAAGACGTTCGAAGCAATTGATGGGCGTCTTAGGGAGCACGGAACATTCCAGCCTATGACTCGCGACTGGGGAAGACCTAGAACGACGCGGTCACCTGCAATGGACGAGGCAATTCTTCGTGCAGTTGACGATAACCCTAATGTCAGCGTCAGAGAAGTTGCTGCTGTACAAGGTAACGTTCACCACGTCACTGTATGGAGAGTGCTACGGGAGAACCAGTTGTTTCCCTACCATGTACAGAGTATGCAGGCACTTTCAGCAGCTGACTGGCCTCCACGGGTACACTTCTGCGAATGGTTCATCCAAGAATGTGTCAATCCTCATTTTAGTGCAAATGTTCTCTTTACGGATGAGGCTTCATTCCAACGTGATCAAATTGTAAATTTTCGTAATCAACATATGTGTGCTGACGAGAATCCGCACGCAATTGTGCAAACACGTCATCAACACAGACTTTCTGTGAACGTTTGGGCAGGCATTGTTGGTGATGTCTTGATTGGGCCCCATGTTCTTCCACCTACGCTCAATGGAGCACGTTATCATGCTTTCATACGGGATACTCTACCCGTGCTGCTAGAACATGTGCCTTTACAAGTACGACACAACATGTGGTTCATGCACGATGGAGCTCATGCACATTTCAGTCGAAGTGTTCATACGCTTCTCAACAACGGATTCGGTGACCGATGGATTGGTAGAGCCGGACCAATTCCATGCCCTCCACGCTCTCCTGACCTCAACCCTCTTGACTTTCATTTATGGGGGCATTTGAAAGCTCTTGTCTACGCAACTCCGGTACCATGTGCAGAGACTCTTCGTGCTCGTATTGTGGACGGCTGTGATACAATACGCCATTCTCCAGGGCTGCATCAGCGCATCAGTGATTCCATGCGACAGAGGGTGGATGCATGTATCCTCGCTAACGGAGGACATTTTGAACATTTCCTGTAACAAAGTGTTTGAAGTCACGCTGGTACGTTCTGTTGCTCTGCGTTTTCATTCCATGATTTGAAGAGAAGTAATAAAATGAGGTCTAACATGGAAAGTAAGCGTTTCCGGACACATGTCCACATAACATATTTTCTTTCTTTGTGTGTGAGGAATGTTTCCTGAATGTTTGGCCGTACCTTTTTGTAACACCCTATATACGTGCAAGCGATGGCGCGGAAACCTAAATAGTCTATACAGCAACCAGAGACCTTTACAGCAACTGGAGAGATGGGGCAGCACAGTTGCTAAGCGACGGCGGATCGCCGAACGTTGTCGAAGCCCTCTATAATGGAAATGACTGCACAACAAGACTCTCTCAGGATGCTCGCCTGGTGTTTTGTTTCATAGCACGATTTTTCTCAAGTACTCTTCATTTGCAAAATAACAGAAGAGTTTAAATATTTTAACCCATGATTCTTATGGAAAATAATTTAAAATCTCTCTCCTCTTTTTTGTTGTACACATTCATTGGCAACTAATGGAATCTCTGATTTGGATTTATTCTTGCGTCTAGGAAGTGAGTTCCATCCCATTTCCTGTGCTGTGCCTTCGTCTTGGCTACGCAGGAGCTGTTGGTACTGTGATCTTTAGTCCGAAAACTTGTTTGATGCAGCTCTCCACACTACTCTAACCTGTGCAAGCGTCTTCGTCTCCGACTAACTACTGCAACCTAAATCCATTTGAATCTGCCTACAGTATTCTTGTCTTGGTCTTCCACTACAATTTTTCTCCCTCCCCGCCAATATTAAACTGGTGGTTTCTTTATGTATCAGAATGTGTCCTATCAGCAGTTGTACTCCTCATAATACCTCAGCTAGCTGTTACAACGTCGTGGTTTCACCTCATTTCGCACAGCTCTGCTATTTTCTTTCTGCTTTTAATGTTGATGCATTACGCTGCTTTCTGCAGGAAAACGCGGTAGAGATTTCATTTTCATGGTGACATCCTTTCCTCTAGCATGTAACTGAATTTAACAGTGGTTAAACATTTGAGGATGGATTGTAGGTAATTCATTATGTTATCATTATTTACTTGTAGATATTCAGGGTGAAAATGAAACATTGTGAGATTATCACTACAAAAATCGTTGGTTAGAGAAGACTGCTTTTCAGAGGTAGACATTGCTTAATGACCACGCTGAATATGAACTGTTCCCATTGCCGTTCGATATGTTTGTAACTCACAGAGGGATTTAAATTTACGGGTGATCATTTCACGGACGGTATTCATCACATTCTCTTCTCTTGTAACGATCTTAGAAGACTGATAAACACCAATGTCCAGTGGCTGTTTGCACTAAAACCAGTGCGTGTATTGCAGGCATTCACAGGGTTTAATTGACAAAGTTAGAATATACAAATGTACAAGTAATGTAGCTGACAACAGAGAGTATCGCTGTCTAAATGAACAATATCGAGGGAACGCGTGGGAGCGCAGGAATGATAGAGGAGAAAGGCAATGCTGTAAGATGTAGCATGTGTGACTATGGGATATATATAGATGTGACTTGTAGAAAAATAAATAAATCTTTGTAGAAACGACATACACCTTTATGACTACCAACAAATCAGGTGCCAGAACAGTATCAAGCAAAGAAGGGTAGGCTGAAAGGTGTTAGGAACATGCACAAGAGCTACACATAGGTAACAGAACTGATGAAAATATTATGGAAAGGTAAGGACAGAACGAAGATAAGATGAGAAACATGATACTGCGAGAAGAATTTGAGAATCCACTGGAAGCCTAGGTCGAAACAGCCAACTTGGAGTAGATGGCGCTTCCTGAGAATTAGTGGCACCCTTTGGGGAATATACCCTGAGAAAAGTATTCCATGTAGTGTGTAAGATATATGAGACAGTCTAAATACCCTCAGACTTCAAAACGAATAATTCCATTTTCCAAAAAGGTAGGTGCTAATATCTGTGAACCTTAACAAACTATCAGTTTAATGAGCCATAGTTGCAAAACACAGACGTGAGCTATTTATAGAAATTTGGAAAGACTAACTAAGGTCGTTCTCGATAACGATCAGATTGAGTTCCGTATACACATACCATACTGGCCCAACTTGGAGAAAATAAAACTTATGTTTATAAGATCCAAAAATTTAGAGAAAATTTTTGACAATGTCAATTGCAATATATTCTGTGAAATTCTGAAGGTAGTAGGGATTAAATACGGAGAGCGAAATGTTAACTACAACGCTTAAGGTAACTAGCCTGTTGTTATAAGAGTTGAAGAACGCGAAAGGGAGGAAGCAGTTGAGAAGGAAGTGAAACAGGGTAGTAGCCTACGCTCCATGTTATTCAGTGTGTACACTGAGTGAGCGGTAAAGGTAACCAAAGGGAGATCTGGGAAAGCAAGTCCACTTTAAACAGGAGAAATTGAAATATTTGCTAATGACATTGAAATTCTGTCTCATTCTTGCACATCCTTCTCCCCAGAGGACTAAGTAAGGGAAGACGGATGCATCTAATACAAGTAAATACTATAGCCAGGTAAATACTAAAGAAAAATCAATCCAAAAGCTTTTCTGTAAGTTTGACACTCAGTTGGAAACACAGAAAAGTAGAGAGAAACACAGACAATAGTAGATAGATGCAGTATGTTGCTGTGGCAAGTTTTCTGGCATTGGAAATCATGTGATAAGACATATCGAGCGACTCACCATTATCACAAAGTATGACTTTTCCTAGTTGATGCAAGCTGTGTACTGGAATGGAAATAACGCTCTTAATCTTTCATTCCACCGACAATCTTCTTCTCTACTGAGTTACTCAGGAGAGAGAAAGAACTCGCTCTCAGAGCTACCATACTACCAGTGCATCTCTCCTGCATGTTCCAAAATTCACGAAGGCTGTCCTTTATACCTGTCCGCCCCGATAGGTGAATGGTCAGAGTGACGGACTGCCGTGCTCAGGGGCCCGGGTTCGATTCCCGGCTGGGTCTGGGAGCTTCTCCACTCAGGGACTGGGCATTGTGTGGTTTTTATTATCATTTCATCCCCATCCGGCGTGCAGGTCACCCAGTGTGGCGTCGAATGTAATAAGATCTGCACCAAGGCGGCCGGACCTGACCCGTAAGGGGCCAAACGCTCATTTTTCATTTCCTTTATACCTTTCTGGTTTAGGAAACATGGAAGAAAGGACAGTGCGCGACATATCGTTTGCCTGAACCTAGGAATTGTGTTCAAAATACGTCAGTGACACTATCATTAGGCCGTGGTTTACCAGTTTCACTGCGATATTTATTCCTTCGAAAATGAACAATCTGCCAGATATACAAGAGAGCGTAGCAAAGCTCGACAATCTTCCTGGGAGCGTTACACTTTCGCATCTCTAGCCATATGATGGTATGCCCACCATTGTCGAACATGATAGTTTGGGTGGTCCAGGAGTTACAGAAATGAGAGACATAATATCGCAGATGTGTACTGACTTCCCAATTTTTTAACGCAAGTGAGACGGCGGTGCGAACCTTGTAACGAGTCATCATCCGCTGCTTGTAGGCCAGAATGTGACTCAATGGTTAACGTAATTGTTACACTGTACTGCTTCCCCACATGCATGTTTTCAAGGGTCCGCCCTGGCATCATTTCTGTGAATTACTGTGTGCGACCCCAACGAAAAGAGCAAGTGGAGGAGCTCTCTGAACCAGAGGATATTCGGCGAATGGACTGGCCTTCCAGTCCCCCGACTCAAATCCCATGGAGCACGCGTGTCATACGTTTATAAGACGTATTGCAGTACGTCCACATGCTGCAACGTCCTTCCAGTAGTTTTAAACTTTCCTGGTATAGGAATGAAGCGCCCTACCAAAAGAACTCATTATTAACATTTGGGTTAGCATGGGAGTGTGTTACAGAGCATACGATTCTGACCAAGGTGATCACAGACCCTATTAAGAACCACGGCCCGCCTTTCGTAATGACTTGGGTACCATCACGAATCGCTGTGACTCCAGTTTAATTGTACTCTGTGATTAAAAGTGTCATTTCTGTTCGTCTCATTGTGCATGTCTTTCAGTTGCTGTTTGTTTTCTACTGCAGTAAATCTTTCCATATACGCTCGAAGTCTCATCGAGGTATGATATTTGGCAATGATACCTCATGCGATGACTATATCGAGGTGAATTTCCACTGAGCTCTGGCGTACAACCTGACATATTTTTAAACGTACTCAAATAACTTTTAGCTTTTGTAGCTGCTAAATTATGACGCTGATGGCATTTTCTCTAACTATAAATTTTTCATTGTGGCGTTGAATGGAGTCTTGGAACAGGACCTCAACGTCATAAGAACTGTGGAACTTTATGAAATAGTAAAAAGATAACAGTTCAGCAAAACCGTCATCACTAGAAGCGGTCTCAAAAGCTTATGATCTGAATCAAATCTTCATAAAAATGTACCTCAGATATGGCTCGTGTATTTATTCGTACATCTGAAATTCATCAGTCTGTGCTGTTCTGTTGTTGCGAACAAACAACTTGATTCGAAGCTAATCACACTTTCAGAATAAATACAACAGTGGAAGTGGAAGTGAAAGTCACCAAAACTGCAAGGGGAGCGCTGGCGTTACATGTTGAATTGTATCCCGATCATGCAAAGTCATCACGATCTCTGTTCGCCAACTTTATAACAAAAATTCTGGGAACTGGAAGTGTGAAGAATAAAATATGCCGGCAAGGAAGACCCCAGCTGATGAGAGAAACGTAGTAACATTTTAACAGCAGCACTCACAGTCCACATATCACTACGAGACTGCATGAATGTGGAAGTGTGGTCAGCCAAACCATTGTTCTTCGACAACTATATCCCTACGCGTTTCATCCTTTCTAATCTTCACTTCATGGCAACTACTTGCAAAATCATTTACAGCTCTCCAGATGCTTTCTATAAAAATTGCAAAGTGATGTGGTTGTTCTACAGACTATTTTGCATATGACTGAATCATTGTATACCGACATTGGTAAATAAATCTGCGCAATACACACTACTGATCAGCTGAAAATGCAGGATAACTGAGAGAAGCCGATAAATAGCGACGTAGATCTATCAGTCTGCGCTTCAGACTTTTCAGCAATCACATCGTTGATCCCTGATTCATTGACGGAAGTCTAAATAACAGAAAGTACATGCAGTTTCCAGCAGATTTCTGTCGTAGTTATTGGAGGACATACCACTCGACGTAAGGCAATCTGTGTGATAACAGCAGGACGGATATCCCGTCCATTCAACACAGCTAATTGCAGGACGTAATACAAACATTTGTAGATAGTTGCATTGGTCGTTCAGGAAACGAAAAAGTGCCTCACGCTCATCAGATTCAGCACCTACTGATTATAGTCTCTGGGGAAAGTAAAACTAGAGGTCTACACCGAAACAGCAAGGGCTTACGAATACATGATATGTCCTGTAATATGTGCCTGCACTGTGGTGATTCCACATGAAATTCAGCACGTTGTGTTGTCTGTCTGAAATCGTTTTACTGCATATGTCAGCGCTCAGAGTCAACATTCTGAATTTGCTAAACTAGCATAAATATTTGTGTGACCTCTTCTCCTACCGGTGAAAAAAAGGTTTGCGCCGCTGTTGTCTACATATTACTTGATCAAGCTGCACTCATGTCTTTGATGTTCTCTTCGAATGTTTTTGCCTGTGCTACAGAAAAAAGTATACAGATGTGCTTAAAGAAAAAAAAGTCAGTGTCGTAATTCGGTAGTTATTAAAGTTTGGAGTTACTTGTATCAAGAAATTCGTCACTTTGTGCCTTATAACACAGCGAAATCTTCAGCTCGATGTATTTAGTTGTTCTAGATAAATCTAGGGTGGCCCTTATTAGTTACCTCGCCGTCAAGTCTTTAATTTCGAGTTAAGTCACTGCAGGTGCTTCTGTGGTACAATCTCACATATCCTTTAACTGAAAATACATATGAGATGAGGTTCAAATGGCTCTCAGCACCATGGGACTTAACATCTGAGGTCATCAGTCCCTAGAGCTTAGAACTACTTAAACCTAACTAAGGACATTACACACATCCACGCCCGAGGCAGGATTCAAAACTGCGACCGTAGCGGTCGAGCGGTTCCAGACTGTAGCGCCTAGAATCGCTCGGCCACTCCGGCCGGCTTAGATGGGGTGAGATTTCGTTGTAACCACAGGTGCTTTGGTTTCTAAGGAACACGAAGTGATGTACATAGGAATACACAGGGTGTTACGAAGGGAGTGTAAGGAGCAAGGAAAAATATAACGAAGGCGTCGTAGAATAGCCACGTTACTATATACTGTAGAATTATTGACTAAAACGACAAGAACTGTCTTATGGTGGCCTCTGTTGTGTGCGATTTTCCTTCACGGTGAGACAGGGCTTCAGAACTGGATGTCAAATAAAAAAGCTCCAAACAGTTTGACGTAGCAAAACAGGAAAAAATAGAAACGATATTCCTCTCACGGTCTGTGGAGGAAAAGCTGTGACAGAAGTTAAACTAATAAAGCCGAGAGGCTAACTTCCACTGTGTTATGACAGACGATGTAACTCAATAACAGAACCATGTAACTTACAGAAAAACGGCGGCTTTCTGGAAGAGCGTTTCCTGAGAGAGCTACATCGGTTGTTGAACGAGAAATTTTTCCACATCTGTGAAAAAGAGTGACGCAGACGCCTTCGGAGGGCAGTGATCCCGTTTACACACAAACAACATCGGGCGCCTAAAGAAAACAGTGAAAATATTATTGCAGAGATATTGCATTGTTTAGAGTGAAGATAAGACGAGGAAAGAATAGCATTCAATTCGACTCTCGCCATCTCCCACGCTGCTGTACAATGACATGACACAACAAGTAACCAGTTTTAAAAATATCGTTGCGTATTTATGAGAGAATTGCTTATCGTATGCATCACGTGCTACCGCCGTGTTCGTGCTTCGTTGCAGGGCTCGCGTGTTACTTGACTTGACGTCACTGCAAACATAGACTAAAAGTGGGTGGTAGTATCTCGTCATTGATTACTGCCTACTATTTAGCAGCCTTTTTATGTTGATGAATATCAATAACTTGAACCACAACCTAAAATAAAAGCAGAAGTACGGGATTGTAGTCCATACAAGATGCCACGATGGTGTGGTAACGTGGGAACTACCTGTAATTAATTTCTACAGTGGAATGAACCTTGACACAGAACCAGCCCTAAGATACTCTACGAAACCTGTGCACAAGGAATTATCTAAAAGCGTGTTAATGACGTGAGATCCTAGAAGTGAACGCGATGTGTGCAAACCCGTAACGAAACAATAAATGACACCGAACATCCCATGGAAACACGACCAAAATTTGTCTTGTGAGCAACGTGTATTCTCTAGTGAAATGAAAAAGGTTATTCATTTAAAATACAGATTTATTTCAAAAGAAGTGTGCATGGAGTGTTATGCTCAAACATACACTGAAGAGCCAAAGAAACTGGTACACCAGCCTAATATCATGTAGCGCCCCGGGAACTACGCTGAAGTGACGCAACACGATGTGGCATGGACTCGACTAATGTCTGTATAGTGCTGGAGGGAACTGACACTATGAATCCTGCAGGACTATCCATACATCCGTAAGAGTACGAGGATGTGAAGATCTCATCTGAACAGCACGTTGCAAGGCATCCAAAATATGCCCAATAATTTTCATGTCTGGATAGTTTGGTGACCAGTGGAAATGCTTAAACTCAGAAGAGTGTTCCTAGAGCCACTCTGTAGCAATTCTGGACGTGTTTGGTGTTGCATTGTCCTGCTGGAATTTCCCAAGTCCGTCGGAATGCACAAGGGACACAAATGGATACAGGTGATGAGGCAGGATACTTACATACTTGTGACCTATCAGAGTCGCACCTAGACGTATCAGGGGTCCCACAGCACTCCAACTGCACACGCCCCACACCACTACACAGCCTCCACCAGCTTGAACAGTCCCCTGCTGGCAGGGAGTGTCCATTGATTCATGAGGTTGTCTCCGTAACCTTACATGTCCATTCGCTTGATACAATTTGAAACGAGACTCGCCCGATCAGCCAATATCTTTGCAGTCATCAACAGTCCAATGTCGGTGTTTACGGGCTCAGGCGAGGCGTAAATCTTTGTGTCGTGCAGTCATCAAGGGTACACGAGTGGGTCTTGAGCTCCGAAAGCTCACATCGGTGATGTTTCGTTGAATGGTTCGCACGCTGACGCTTGAGGGCCCAGCATTGAAATCTGCAACAATTTGCAAAAAGTTTGCACTTCTGTCCGGCTTAAGGATTCTCTTTAGTCGTCGTTGGTCCAGTCCTTGCAGGATCTTTGCCGGCCGCAACGATGTCGGAGATTTGATGTTTTACGGGATTTCCGTAATTCCCGGTACATTCGTGAAATGGTCGTAAGGGAAGATCCCCACTTCATCGCTGTGTCCCTTGGCTCGTGTGCCGACTATAACACCACGCTCAAACTCACTGACATCTTGATAACCTGACATTGTAGGAGCAGTAACCGATCTAACAACTGCGTCAGACACTTGTTGCCTTATATAGACGTTGCCGATCGCAGTATCGTTTTCTGCCTGTTTACGTACGTCTGTATTTGAAGACACATGCCTATACCAGTTTCTTAGGCGATTCAGTGTAATAGTACAAAAAGCGAGCCAGATTAAAGCAAATATAAATCACAATTAAATAAGCAGCAATGGTTGGTTGGTTAGTTGGTTGGTTGGCAGGAAGTGACAAAATTTTCTACGCGACACCTCCCTCTCTCAATACCCATATTAACGCTATTTCACTGCTTCTACCTCAAGTGACAGTCATTGTGAACCACTCACCTGTAAGGCAGTGCTACATGCGTTGATTGAACGAGTGCTGCTGGATGTCGAGGAAACATGCCCTACGTGCCAGAGGTGCAAAGATGCTCACTACAGACAACTGCTCATCGTGAATGAAACCCATGCTCAGCAAACCTGAAAGACCGCGACCAGAGCACCTGTGCTCAGATTCGAACGTTGGACTCTGCCTCCATCACCGCCCCTGGGCGAAACCTCCGATCTTCAGGCCACTCCGTTCTTGGACAAACATTCCCGAAAAATTCAGCCGAAAACAACTTCTCCCTCCACAGATGCTCCATGTGGAGCACCTCAAAAGAATTCTGGGTATCAGTAGCTCGCGGCAGGATTCCTCCACGCCAAGTGCGTAATTTTATATCGGAGCATTGTCTCTCTCCATGAGAAGGCGAAAGTCACTCCTCCAATAGAGTGGCCTGACCCCCAGTACGTCTTCAGACATCACCATTTGACTCTCAAGCATGACGCTAATTTTCAGATCACGCAGGAAATCATTTTGCGCTGGAACCCAAACATTTCAAAATGTACACCGACTGCTGTAGCAGAAAACTGCCGGGCATTCAGCATCGGGGGACTGACTCCGAGGAAATGCATTTTATAAATCCAATAGATAGGGTTCTCTTAGAAGAGGTCCTCTGAAGGTCAACGAGAAAAGTGCCAGCAGATTACAAAGAAGTTCTTTCTCATGACAGGGAGCTATTTCCGTGGTGCGGGCCCATCATGCGATAAGATCAGAAAGTAATAAAATGCCATAGAGCTAACATGCGGAACAATGCATTGGAGTGCTTTAAGAGCAGTATTCTGCTCGTGCCTGTGCGGCTCCCTGGCGGCATTGGGCTACCGCTCACCTGCCCCATGACGTGAAAGCGGCGGCTGACTCCGGCATGATCCTTGGCAATATACCTGCAACCCAGTCTGACGCGTCCGCCTGCCCAGAACTGCGCCATCAAGGTGGTCCTGCGGTAACTATCCGAGCAGCGTCCTCCCTCTACACGGTGCCAACACAAATTGATTTGAGTCAGCAGAAAGAAAGACTCATCACCTCTAATTACCCAGCGCAATTAGGCACCGGGGCAAGAAGTATACAGACACAGTCAGCCCACTTTATGAAACACAACTGCGCTAGTGCATTCCTATATAATTAAGTGGGCGTTAAATGTGAAAATACTGATGAACACAATTAGTTACAATCGAAAGAAGGCTAATCCTAAGGACTTATCGTCTTACATCCATAAAAAGGAAGTCAGGAAAATATGACCCACAAAAAGCCACGAAAGAAATTACAGAATCTTACAGCATAGTCTCCAATGTCCAACATAGATGTGAAACCGTATACACTCACCTAATAGAGTGCCCCACAACACCAGGCCTCTGGCATAAACTGTTCTCACGATATCCCGGTGATTGTAGGACCTACTAAATTCCCTCTTAATAACTGTGTGACAACCATTATTCTGCAAATTTGTAAATCAACAGGTAGTACAGCATTCATTTGAGAACAGAGTTGTCATATATTTGCAGCAGCTCCATGGCAATCATTATTTACAGTCGTGTATAATAGTAATCAGGTCCCATGGTCTACAAGCAGCGGCTTGGACACGTTACAAATCATTCTTTCTGAGATAATTCATATTGCTAGCGTGAAAACACTGGGCTCTGTGATCCTGTATAATTCGCGATTTTAATGCTGCAGTAGTTGTGTCATGTTTCATACCATCACTAGTCGCTACGAACCGTCAGGTCAGTCCACATGAACATAACTGGAAATTTACAAGTACAATTCAACATAGTAAATGTGTATATACAATTTACTATGTTTAAATTTTAATGACAGCTGATAAGACAACTGGTGCAGAAAATCTCTTCTTCTAGTGCATTTTTCTGGGTTGCTAGCAGAATAAATCATTAAAGAATTGATAACTCCCACAATCAACAGTGAGTGAAATGTGATCGTAGGCAATGACTTAGTGTCTTTCTCAGCTGTAGATAGCACGCAACTGTCTCACACCGCTAAACCTCCTTTCGTCTTGGTGTACAAAACTGTCATTTCTGCTTTGTCCGTCTCTTCGTCAACACTATCATGGTTGAGACTGCAAACAACATTTTTGCCTTTCTGAGGAATAAATGGTATAAGAGTACAAGATTTTCTGAAAGCAAGTTTGAAACCTCTGGACGCTTAATGGCTCCGTGTATTCAAGTAGCAATTCCATTTTGTAAAAAATATATAGCACAATTAATTGACCTGTCACTAACAAAGCAACGTAACTAACAGAAATTAACACTGCAATAGTAAGAAACCCCTTGAGAATAGAGAGCAACATGATTGCCATGTTGTACTCTATTCTCAAGGGGTTTCTTATTATTGCAGTGTTAATTTCGAACTGTTCAAGTTGGTGGAGGCTCTGTAATGGTGTTGGGAGAGTTCAGTTGGAGTGGTATGGGACCCCTGATTCGACTAGATACGACATGTACGTAGGCATCCTGTCTGATTGCCTGCATCCATTCATGTCCACTGTGCATTCTGACAGATTTGGGCAATTCCATCAGGGCAATGCGACAACACAATCGTCCAGAATTACTAGACTGTGGCTCCAGGATCACTCTTCTGAGTTTGAACACTTCCACTGACTACCCAACTCCCCAGACATGAACATTATTGAGCATATCTGGGATGCCTTTCAGCGAGCTGTTCACATGAGAAACAAAATGGCTCTAAGCACTATGGGACTCAATATCTGAGGACATAAGTCCCCTAGACTTAGAACTACTTAAATCTAACTTATCTAAGGACATCACACACAGCCATGCCCGATGCAGGATTCGAACCTGCGACCGTAGCAGCAGCGTGGTTCCGGACTGAAGCGCCTAGAAGCGGTCTGCAAGAGCGGCTGACGTTCACGGAAGATTTCCACCCCCTCGTACACTTACGGGTTTATGGACAGCCCAGCAGAATTCATGGTGTCAAGTTACTCTAGTACTACTTCACACGTTAGTCAACCTGTGCGCGCTCGCGGGGGCCCTGTACGATCTTAGGCAACTGTAGCAGTTACTTTGGCTCTTTAGTGTACGTGCAATAAGACAAACATGTGCAGGAACCGAACCAGTCACAATTATCACACTCATAACGGGAAGCAAGATCAGTCTTTACCAATACCGCGCGGTCTCGCATCGAAGCAACTAATGCTGGTCAGTGACAAACAGTGGGAAAAGATGGAGCCGCCAAAAGAGGCGTTGATGCCGATGACCCACCACCCGCTTCCACTTCTGGCCGGCTAAAGGAATGACGTGTCCATTCTCGTTTCCCTTGCACGTACCGCTTGTGCGGAAGATGCTCAGTCAGACAAACTTGAAACTCACGCAGGTGGTTGAATAAAGAGCGATCCCGTTGCCCCTCAGGTCTGTGCTGTCCGTGCTTGTTCACTTACTGCCTCTCCCGTTAAATAGCTCATCACCACTCGCGGCAAACGTGCCACGCCCCTTTCACGCTAAGGATCGCGTTCTAGGAGCAGTGGCGCGAGCTATCGATTGCACAACGGTTCACGTACGACACGTGAAGTGACGTTTCAAGCTACATTTATTGCCAAACAATGGTCCTGAAATTTTAAAAATGGAGTTTCAAGATCGAGCAGACGAACATGGAGTCATACGCACATACATAGACTTCTAACATCATAATGTAAACCCTCCATTGGCTTTGCCATAATAAAATAGGTAAAAACTAAAATAAAAAACATTTATTTGTTTTAAACATTTATTAAAATACTTTAAGGCAAGCGTCTTTTTATTTAGAAAGTGTATTTAACACGTAATTTAAAACACTTTATTTTAAAGTGTATAATATTCGGTAGGACAGGCAGACAGTGATTGATAGACAAAATTCTAAACCAAAATAATATTAAACATTTAGACATATACTTAACAATTTAACCTTTTATTAAATATTAGGTACATTAAATATGATTATATATCTTTTTAATCTATTGATTTATATCATCGCTAACAGAATTCTTGTCGGTGAACTTCAGCTTAGCTTCCTTCCACAAACAGTTAACTTCTCGCTGACACGTTTGGTTCGACTTGTTAGTAAGCCGCTGAACAATCACAATATAAGAGTTTTGATACAAATTCATACTGAACACAACATTGGCTTTATATGCGTTGGAAACCATCACGACTGACTCACAAACTGACACGCAGTGATTTCGACCGGCGCGGGGGATCTCAGCAAATGACAGCTGACACTTGTGTGACATTTCTCCCAAATGGAGGAATCCCGGGAATCCACACGTGTAAAATATCCCGTTCATTTGAATGAGACCTAAATATTGGTAGGCACTTCAGTAATGCCTGTGCTTGAGAATAATTTTATAAAACGAAGTGTTATCCGTTTGCCGACCGCTGTGATCGAGCGGTTCTAGGCGCTTCAGTCCGGAACCGCACTGCTGCTACCGTCGCAGGTTTGAATCCTGCCTTGTGCATGGACGTGTGTGATGTCCTTAGGTTAGTTAGTTATAAGCGGTTCTAAGTATAGGGGACTGCTGACCTCACATGTTAAGTCACATAGTGCTTAGACCCATTTTAACCATATTTTCTTATCCGTCAAATATGAATACTCCTGAATTAGAAAGTTGACGTGAGATTTTCTCTGCCCTGTCCTCTCCCTTTACATGAGTTTTGGTGAGATTTTGCTGGAACTCCCGCCCCCGTCCAGAATGTTGAGTTCACTTAGTTAATTGACATCCCGAGAGTCTAAAAGGTCGAAAACAAGAGGGACACAGGTGTGCTGACGTCATGCCCCTTGATTCCGCTTGTGAATGACGTCTTATAGCTGTGGATTCCATATTTTTTGATTTCCAGAATGCTTTCGTCACCGTTCCTGTCAGTTGACTTGTAATTAAATTGCGTGCCTATGGAGTATCGCCTCAGTTGTGTGGCTGTATTCATGATTTTCCGTCACAGAAGGTGACAGTTCGCAATTACTGACGGATAGCCATCGAGTAAAACAAACGTAATGTCTAGCGTTCCCCGAGGAAATGTAATAGGCTCTGTTCCTGATCTACATAAACAATTTAGGAGATAATCTGAGCAGCCCTCGTAGATTGTTTGTAGATAATGCTGTCATTTACCATCACGTAAAGTCATCAGATGATCAAAACTATTTGCAAAATGACGCAAAATGAAGTAGACAATATATCTGTGTGGAATAAAAAGTGGTAATTGTCTCTAAGCCAAGTAAACTGTGAAGTCATCCACATGAACAATAAAAAGTGTCTGCTAAATTTCAGTTACACGATAAATCACACAAATCTAAAGACTGTCAACACAACTAAATACTTGGCTATTACAATTGTCGATGTTGTGGGGGAAAGGAAACCAACGATTGCGCTTTATTGGCAGAAGAAATAGAAAATGTAACAAGAATACTAAAGAGACTGCATAAACTACTTTGGGCCGTCTTGTTCTGGAGTATTGCCGTGTGTTGTGGGATCCACATCAGATAGGATTGACGGAGAACATTACAAATTTAAAAAAAAAAGTTCGTTTGGTACTATCGTGATATAGGGGAGACAGTGACACGGATATAATACACGAGTTGGGATGGCAGTCATTAGAACAAAGGCGTTTTTCGCTGCGTCTGGAGCTACTCATGAAATTCAATCACAAACTTTCTCCTCAAAGTGTGGAAATATTTTATTGGCGCCCACCTACGCAGCTAGAAATGATAATCATAATAAAACAAGAGAAATCAGAGCTCACACGGAAATATTTAAATGTTAATTTTTCTCTCGCGCTGTTCGAGAGTCTAGAAAGGTAGCTTAAAGGTGGTTCCATGAACTTTCTTCGAGGAACTTAATTGTGAATTGTAGAGGAACCATGCAGATGTAGATTCAGATTTAGATGGATGACAGCATCGTTTTATGGTCTCGACCTGATCGCGGAGCTGGTTAGAGGAAATCTGTGGTTCTTCTCTTGTTTTCAAGAGACGGTAACTACAAGTACGCGGCGGGCAGTTCATACGGGCAATGCTTTTTTTTTCACTTATCACCTAACAACTCCCTTACATGAATCAGGGAATACTCCTTCGCTAAACATACAGCACAGATTCTACTAATTTTAGCAGCGCAGAATAGGCGCGAGGTCTAGGGCTCCTTGTCATTGTTCAAGCGGCTTCCCCAGTCGAAGATCCGAGTTCTCCCTCCGGCATGGGTGTGTGTGTTGTCCTTAGTTGAGTTAGTTTAAATTAGATTAAGTAATGTGTAAGCCTAGGGACCGATGACCTCAGCAGTTAGGTCCCATAGGAACTTATCATAAATTTTATATTCTACTAATTTTCATTTACGATGTTAGTTTACGTTCTGTTTCCTCACATTCACCAGTTAAGCTTAAGTACAGACACTAGATTCTGTTTCATGGAAGAGTAAGAGCATTTGTCGGGTCCCTCATCAGACAGAGTGGAGTTGGTGTACCACAACGAATTACGGCCTTCGTTGCCAGCTCTGCTCCGGTCTAGTCGCGACGTAACTCCCAGTGCTGGAACGGCTAACACGTCAGTGACGGGCCTCGGAACGGAGCGCTAATAGACGTGGAAGCGGTCGTTAGCGCCTCGTGACAGCAGAGAAACCCGCAGGGACGCTGCGGTGGACGCCACGTGGCGATTTCATTACCGCTGCGGCGCCCTGCCCAGCACCGGTGCACGTCAGCGACGTCACCCTGCAGGCAGCTTTATTAAATCTGAACACCAATCTACATATACATCCATACTCTACTTACCACTGTGAAGTGCTTGTCAGGTGATAATTTGTTTCCCCGTAGTAGCAGCAAACAACGGTATTCACTTACTTTCCTGTTGCATCACTCATCGTCACACATCCTTATTTTACCTTAAGTGCTCTTCTTTCTATCGCAAGGATGTGTCAGTGCTCCATAATGCTCGTAAATGTGTTTCGGTATCTGACTAGGCACACAGTTCACGTAAACTACTGTCCATTGAAATTGCTACACCACGAAGATGACCTGCTACAGACGAGAAATTTAACTGACAGGAAGAACATGCTATGATATGCCAATGATTAGCTTTTCAGAGCATTCACACAAGGTTGGCGCTGGTGGTGTTACCTACAACGTGCTGACATGAGGAAAGTTTGCAATCAATTTCTCATACACAAACAGTAGTTGACCGGCGTTGCCTGGTGAAACGTTGTTGTGATGCCTCGTGTAAGGAGGAGAAATGCGTA
Source organism: Schistocerca piceifrons (assembly GCF_021461385.2). NCBI lineage: Eukaryota > Metazoa > Arthropoda > Insecta > Orthoptera > Acrididae > Schistocerca > Schistocerca piceifrons. Next base: position 204,940,856 of record NC_060141.1, read on the forward strand.
CCATCACGTTTCCGACTGCGATAAAGGTCGGATTGTAGCCTATCACGATTGTGGTTTGTCGTATCGCGACATTGCTGCTCGCGTTGGTCGAGATCCAATGACTGTCAGCAGAATATGGAATCGGTGGGTTCAGGAGGGTAATACGGGCGCCGTGCTGGATCCCAATGGCCTCGTATCAGTAGCAGTCGATATGACAGGCATCTTATCCGCAAGACTGTAACGGATAGTGCAGCCACGTCTCGATCCCTGAGTTAACAGATGGGGACGTTTGCAATGCAACAACCATCTGCACGAACAGTTACACGACGTTTGCAGCAGCATGGAGCATCAGCTCGGAGACCATGGCTGCGGTTACCCTTGACGCTGCATCACAGACAGGAGCGCCTGCGATGGCGTACTCAACGACGAACCTGGGTGCACGAATGGCAAAACGTCATATTTTCGGATGAATCCAAGTTCTGTTTACAGTATCATGATGGTCGCAACCGTGTTTGGCGACATCGCGGTGAACGCACACTGGAAGTGTGTATTCGTCATCGCCATACTGGCGTATCACTCGGCGTGATGGTATAGGGTGCCATTGGTTACACGTCTCGGTCACCTCTTGTTCGCATTGACGGCACTTTGAACAATGGACGGTACATTTCAGATGTGTTACGAACCGTGGCTCTACCATTCATTCGATCCCTGCCAAACCCAACATTTCAGCAGGATAATGCACGACCGCGTGTTGCAGGTCCTGTACAGGCCTTTCTGGATACAGAAAATGTTCGACTGCTGCCCTGGCCAGCACATTCTCCAGATCTCTCACCAACTGAAAACGTCTGGTCAATGGTGACCGAGCAACTGGCTCGTCACATTACGCCAGTCACTACTCTTGATGAACTGTGGTATCGTATTGAAGCTGCATGGGCAGCTGTACCTGTACACGCCATCCAAGCTCGGTTTGACTCAATGCCCAGGCGTATAAAGGCCGTTATTACGGCCAGAGGTGGTTGTTCTGGGTACTGATTTCTCAATATCTATGCACCTAAATTGCTTGAAAATATAATCACATGTCAGTTCTAGTATAATATATTTGTCCAATGAATATCCGTTTATCATCTACATTTCTCCTTGGTGTAGCAATTTTAATGGCCAGTAGTGTATTTCTATGCCCTATGTTTTACTTATCTGTTTACATTGTGGCCACTTAAATGCTGCAAACTTCGAACTGCCATGAGGTGTACTACGTGCTTAGATAGGCGAATAATTAATGTTCCCGTGCAGCCACACAAAGAAGAAAGGAGTATCTGTAATGTAACAACATAATGTACGTAAGTAAGGATTACGAAGCGGGTCTCCGGTACAAAATTCTTAACGAGTTTTCTCGTTAGTGATAAGATCTGATTATGGTTCATTTAAGGCGGAGAAAGGTCTCCAAGGACCTAATGGAATCTAACAGTGATAGAACAGTATTCTATAGAGACTGTGGCTCACTGTCCCGAGATACTGATGCTCGAGTGATACGGGTGCTAAACGTGTTATGAGAGTGTACAATGTCTAGCCATATTAATGTTACCACCCGTCTACAGCCTGAATAACAACAATTTGCAACGCGACCGTTACAAGATGTGCTGGAGAAGAGTCAATGTGATTCTGAAAGGTACCGACAGGCATGGTCCAAACTTCCCGATCGAGGTGATCCCACATATTCTCGATTACGTTTATATCCGCAAAGATTGATGGCAGGGACGTATGATAAATTCGTCCTTGTGTTCTTCTAACGACGCAAGATCGCACCGAGCTGTACGACTCGTTGCATTGTCCTGCTGTTATATGCAACCATGCCGAAGAAAAACAAACTGTCTAAAGGGCGCTAAGCATAGATGCACAGTTATGTTGAATCATTGTACCTTCCAAAATAATGACATTCTATTCTATCGCTTCTATCGCTTGCGCCTTTGTCCCACATTTTGCGTGGGGTTGGCGTGGTTAAATCGGATTTGGCATGTTAATTTGAAGGGGGATGCTGGATGCCCTTCATGCCACCACCCCGTAGCCCCCAAGACAGAATCAGAGTACCCCATCTAGTGTAAATCATGGAAAAGTCCGGATTTGTTTCAAATGTCTGTGAGTCGTGAAATGAAGCTGGCCATTGGGACCAGCCCAGTATTCACCTAGAGGGATGTGGAAAACCTCCTATAAATCACATTCAGGCTGGCCGGCACACCAGCCCGCATCGTTAATCCGGCGGGCGGACTCGATCCGGAGCCGGCGCGCCTACCCGAGTCCATGAAGCAGCGCGTTAGCACTCTCGGCTAACCTGGCAGGTTTCCAAATAGATGACATGACCCAGGGAATATTCGATATCTGTAGGTCCATCATGGTCAGGGGGCGTCAGCTGGTTAAGTAACTGTCAATATCAATGAAATTCTCCAACAGCTGTGTAACTGAGAAGTTATTTTATTTTATTTTGACGACAACCAGTTTCGGCATTCCACTATGCCATTTTCAGGCCCCGTATGCATCTCTCAAAGTAAACGATAATGCCATGCAGTGTCACATATCCCTGGATTTCATGAATTCAAACTCAGCTGGGTTACTACAAGTCTTCGAATGAAGCAGTTGTGAAACGGTTTGAATTCACGAAATCCAGGGATATGTGGCATCATCGTGTACTTTGAGAGATGCATATGTGGCCTGAAGATACGATAGTGGAATGCCGAAATTGATTGTCGTGAAAATAACATAAAATACCGTCTTAGTTGCACGGCTGTTGGAGAATTTAACTGATGTTGACAGTCACGTAGGGAATGTTACTAAAAAACACTTTCTCCACCGGCCTGAACCCTTCCTACGACTCTTGCAGGGTGTTTCCTTCCAGAAGTTTCATGCCGTGTCTGACCTCGGCCGTCTGTACAATGGAGCATAAAACGTGACCATCTGAAAAGGCTTCCTGTCACAACTCATTGGACGTCTAGTTGAAGTACTGGCGTGCAAATTCCAGTCTTTATCGCCGATGAATGGCAGTCAGTGTCAGTACATGAACAGGTTGCGCGCTGTGGAGGCTCAAACGCAGCGAAGTTCGCTGAATAGTCGCTGGGGTGACGCTGTTGGTAGTCCCTTGGTTCATCTGGGGAGCGAGTTGCTTAACAGTTGTACACCTGTTCGCCCGTACACCTTTCCGCAGCCATCGTTCGCCCCTGTTATCTATGAGCCATGCTGCACCACAGTTACCTCACGGCCGGTTTTTTGAAAGCGCAGTTTTGCCATGCATTCTGCGCTTTAACCAGAGCTGCACTCAGACAACTTACAAATTTACCGGCCGGCAGAGGTGGCCCAGCGGTTCTAGGCACTATAGTTCGGAACCGCGCGACTGCTACGGTCGCAGGTTCGAATCATGCCTCGAGCATGGATGTGTGTGATGTCCTTAGGTTAGTTAGGTTTAAGTAGTTCTAAGTTCTGGGGGACTGATGACCTCCGATGTTAAGTCCCATGGTGCTCAGAGCCATTTGAACCATTTCAACAAATTTACCAGTTTCAGAAATACTTGCATCCTTGGTCGAAAAGCTAATGATGATACGTATTTGGACGTGAGATAAATGATGTTTCCGCATTACGACAATGACTGCACAGTTTTAAAGCATCAAAAATGGTTCAAATGGCTCTGAGCACTATGGGACTTAATTCTGAGGTCATCAATCCCCTAGAACTTAGAACTACTTAAGCCGGCCGCGGTGGTCTAGCGTTTCTAGGCGCGCAGTCCGGAACCGCGCGACTGCTACGGTTGCAGGTTCGAATCCTTCCTCGGGCATGGATGTGTGTGATGTCCTTAGGTTAGTTAGGTTTAATGGTTCAAATGGCTCTGAGCACTACGGGACTTAACATCTATGGTCATCAGTCCCCTAGAACTTAGAACTACTTAAACCTAACTAACCTATGGACAGCACACAACACCCAGCCATCACGAGGCAGAGAAAACCCCTGACCCCGCCGGGAATCGAACCCGGGAACCCGGGCGTGGGAAGCGAGAACGCTACCGCACGACCACGAGATGCGGGCTTCGTTAGGTTTAAGTAGTTCTAAGTTCTAGGGGACTGATGACCACAGATGTTAAGTCCCATAGTGCTCAGAGCCATTTGAACCATTTAGAACTACTTAAACCCAACTAACCTAAGGACATCACACACATCCATGCCCGAGGCAGGATTCGAACCTGCGACCGTAGCGGTCGCGAGGCTCCAGACTGTAGCGCCTAGAACCACTCCGCCACTCCGGCCGGCTTTACCGCATCCTTCCGACGCACTCTATATACCCTCCACTGCTGGTATTTCCGCCTGCCTTCTGTGTGTGATTATTGCACGCTGAAGTCGAACACAGACAGTGGTCACGTTAGTGTGGCTGGACCGTACAACATCGTTGGGTGCATCAGGGTCACAGCAGTTGATATTCAGGATCTCAATTCCCACGCTTCTAGCGCCCGAACAAGGTTCACTCAGTCGTTTAGAATCGTACACCCACTGACGTAGCTTGAGGCAGGAAACATGCTTGTTCCCACCAAGACAAGTATCCACAGGCTCAATGTGATGACGTCTTGAGCACCACGACTGTCGGCACGCGATCAGAATTGTGTCGTCCCTTGAAGCAGATACGAGGGAAGGCAACAATGTTCTGTGCCCAGCAGCAACATGACACAGAAGTAACAGCACATTGCCCCAGCTCTGTACAAAGCACCACGTTGAAAGTATCCATAGGCATCGCCGGGAAAAATCTTTACATTTGACGTGATAAGGTCATGGTTGTACCCTGTATCCAATTTCTCTGTGACAATATTCAAGAAAGTAGCACAAGACTGCTTGTTGCCTGTTCTGCCTCGACCTACCTCGATACACAGAGTATTCGACTGTTCACCCAGCCAGTGCGTTTTCCATATCTTTGAACCATTTAAAACATATGATCATGGGTGACAATGAGACCGGCTTGCCATCACCACGATTGAGTCGAAGAAGTATGGTATGACGTACCTCTATCCATCAACAAAGCTCAGTTCGATGGATCAGAGCAGTTGCTCGTTCTATACTGTACTTACAAAAACATAAATAAATTTCGTTATTATTCAGATAACTTACAGGATTGCAGCCGGGTGACTTCAACAATCGACAATATTTCAACAGAAGCACGCCCTGTCATTTTCAACGCGTTGAAAATGCAGTGTGTGCTCCTGTTGAATCGTCAGCCTACTGCATTCACGTAAGTTATTTGAACATTGTGTACGCCGAGAGAAACTCGGATCTCAAATTCCGTTGTTTCGTACACTTGCTGATGTTGTGCATCAGGTGGCCATCCTCTTAGCTTTTTATACAAAACCAGCAGCGTATAAACTTGTCCCTTAAGAACAATGGTAAACTTCTACTTCCTTTGGCATTATTAACTGTAGTTCCGCACCCAGTCAACCAGATTCTCGCACCCCATAAATACATATGATTTATGAATATACATGAATTAACTTGTAAATGCAGGACTGTTAACTGATCTTTGGATCTGACAACCATCTCGGTATGATAAAAAAACACGTAGCTGAGACGGATGTTACATACTGCTTTTACAACAGTGGCTGTGGGTACACTTGAATCATGAACAAAATTTTGAACTGATTTGTAAATCACACAGCAGTCATTCATGAATTCTGGAAAAGCCAAAAGTCTGAGACTAGCGAAAGCTTTTGATATAACAGGGCAGTCTAATACAAACATACAGATTGTTACCTCGCAGCTGGGCTGCAATACAACAACCTCAACAAAGAGAGAAGAGAAAGTATTTGCGCAAAACGGGGAATATAATTTGTCTATAACATGACAACCATTTATCAAATACCATTTATTCTTCTGTGTTTTAATATTTTAATAACATAAAGTCAACTCTGTAAGTACATTTATCAACGCCTAATGTAACTGCCAAATAAAGTGTTGACGTGGCTCCAATAAGTCTCCTTGCCGTGCAGACTTGTATGATGTCTCAGTGTCTGATGACTTGAGGCAAGCGGTGGTACGTTCTTCAGTTTCTACAATTTTTGTCACATGCACCTTGATAGAACATAATAGTTTACATTATCAATATCCCCTTAAAATTGCAATGAAGTCAATTATCTTCAATCTCTTATATTTTTTAAGATAAAAAGTTCCTGGCTGACATAATTGGAACATAACACAAGACAAGAAGTTCCTGGCTAACATCCGTGGAACATAACTATGAAGGTAACAGTGTCGCAGCTCAGCAAATAAATGGCAGAATACAAAAACAGCATGTTGCCACTCCACAAACGGGAAGTCAAGAATGTTGCTTATGTATCACGACGACCTTACTCTGATACATAGCTCTTCGTTCAAAAAAAAGGTTCAGATAGCTCTGAGCACTATGGGACTTAACCACCGAGGTCATCAGTCCCCTAGAACTTAGAACTACTTAAACCTAATTAACCTAAGGACATCGCACACATCCATGCCCGAGGCAGGATTAGAACCTGCGACCGTAGCAGTCGCACGGTTCCGGACTGAAGCGCCTAGAACGGCTCGGCCACCGCGGCCGGCTAGCTCTTCGTTGTTGGTATGGACGGTGAAAAGGCTTACAATTTTGTTAAATAATCCTTTGCAGAAAATGGTTCCGTTGTTAATAGTGTTAATCAACAAATAATTGGCGGAGTTACATTACATTTTCTGAAAACGTGTTATTCTCCAGTATGTTTCGGACTATGCCACTTCTACATAGTATGGTAAATCAGTGCACCTTATTCGGAAACTGTCGGCCGTAGTGGTGATGATTAAGTTCCATCCAGATGGTGCTACTATGTTATGGAACTAGAAACATGCACTAGAACACAATAAATACATCCATTGAAAACACCTTGAAAACCTTCCAGAGGATTTTTCCATTGACTACTTCGTCATCTATTTTTCAGTTGCGGTGAAAATTTTGTTTTTTGCTGTCTTTTCCTGGGCTTTACGTTAAATGTGAAGTGGTTAACGTGTGTACCAGTTCAAGGACCGAACCCATATACCTCCCTTTTTCAGGCAACATCCTGTCTACCGAAGATGCTTGACGAATTTTTTTCTTCTGTCTTCCCTGCCAGCCGTTGCTAGTGGACGACCGGTGGATTCCGTAATAAACAGACCGAAGTATGTAACTAGAAACATCTCTACAAGCTGTATCAAACATTGTTTATACTGACTTATTACGTTTGCAGTACACGCTTTTGAGCCAATTAAGTGCAACTACTTAAAGCAATCATCCACTAGTACTGCAGTAGTAACTGCTCGGAAGATGAATATAGAAGTCTTAATCCAATGATATGTTTACTATTCTCTTTGTATAAATATCCTTCTTGACCACAGAATTTATCTATTCATCGCACGACGTTGCCTTCAAATACAAACACCGTTTCTCCTAGAGGTGGAAGAAACCAGTAGAATTTGACGGAGTATGTTCCTGATCACTACATTTTGTACCACTGTCCTTAGATGAAGTATCAACAGTCCGATTTCAATTACAGTTCAGTCACAGTCCCACGTCTTGTTCGACCGAGCGAGGTGGCGCAGTGGTTAGCACACTGGACTCGCATTTGGGAGGACGACGGTTCAATCCCGCGTCCGGCCGTCCTGAAAAGGTTTTCCGTGATTTCCCTAAATCGCTCCAGGCATATGCCGGGATGATTTCTTTTGAAGGGCACGGCCGACATCCTTCCCCGTCCTTCCCTAATCCGATGAGACCGATGACCTCGCTTTCTGGTCTCCTCCCCCATAACAACCAAACCCAAGTTTTGTTTATGACTGTAGAATTCTTGTTTAACCGTTACTGCGGTATAAAACATTTTCTTAATCATTACTTACAAAAACCGAAGTCAGTTACACTGCCTTACAAAGAAAGGGACGCGCATAGAGGGGAAGCAGTATGTAACATTATTCCAGTGATCACAGACCCTATCAAAATGCACAAAGTAATTTGCAATGTGTGGCCAGTTATCAGTATGGCGCTTGTAATAAGATCTCGTACATCGGTATGTCATTCAGTGGTTAGGCCACCTCTATGATATATGATAAGTCTTGTTTATCTTTTGCTTTGTTGTTGGCTAACAATTCGATAACAGTGATAATCGAAAATGAGAAGCCTACGACGTGTTTCAGACATGTTTCCTTTCTCACGTTACAGAACCTACAGCCAAAGGGGGACCGGCGGCAGTTTCGCAAACAGCAACATGAATTTTTGTCGCTGGATGAGATCTTCTCTGGCTCGCCGGCCATGTATCATGAGAGGCTGCTTCAAGCTGCATTCGCTTACTGTGTACATTCTTTTAACACTGTAAAAAATAAATGAAACATTGTTTGTAATGGAAACTAATGAGTCTGTGTTCTGTTGCATAACGCGCTGCAAATGAGTAACATCGACGTAACTAATTGATTGGAAGTTTTTCTTTTTTTAAAAAAACAAGTACGTGGCGTACGTTGCAATCAGTGACAAGGATAAATTACGTTGAAGTTGTTATTTGAAAATTAATGCATCTGTATGAAGATTTTACTTGAAAATAATTAAATGGGTCTTAATTACATTTTGTTTACCGATAATACATTAGATAGTATCAGTATTACGGAATTGAAACTGAAAGTATATGCGACAGCAAAACTGCAGTGCTTCATAGATCATTGTAGTTGTTGTGGTCTTCAGTCCTGAGACTGGTTTGATGCAGCTCTCCATGCTACTCTATCCTGTGCAAGCTTCTTCATCTCCCAGTACCTACAGCAACCTACTTCCTTCTGAATCTGCTTAGTGTATTCATCTCTTGGTCTCCCTCTACGATTTTTACCCTCCACGCTGCCTTCCAGTACTAAATTGCTGATCCCTTGATGCCTCAGAACATGTCCTACCAACCGATCCCTTCTTCAGGTCAAGTTGTGCCACAAACTTCTCTTCTCCACAATCCTATTCAACACCTCCTCATTAGTTATGTGATCTAACCATCTAATCTTCAGCATTCTTCTGCAGCACCACATTTCGAAAGCTTCTATTCTCTTCTTGTATAAAATAATTTTTCGTCGATGTTTCACTTCCATACATGGCTACACTCCATACAAATGCTTTCAGAAATGACTTCCTGACACTTAAATCTATACTCGAGGTTAACAAATTTCTCTTCTTCAGAAACGCTTTCCTTGCCATTGCCAGTCTACATTTTATATCCTCTCAACTTCGACCATCATCAGTTATTTTGCTTCCCAAATAGAAAAACTCCCTTACTACCTTAAGTGTCCCATTTCCTAATCCAATTCCCTCAGCATCACCCGACTTAATTCGACTACATTCCATTATCCTCGTTTTTCTTTTGTTGATGCTCATCTTATATCCTCATTTCAAGATGCTATTCATTCCATTCAACTGCTCTTCCAAGTCCTTTGCTGTCTCTGACAGAATTACAATGTCATCGGCGAACCTCAAAATTTTTATTTCTTCTCCATGGATTTTAATACCTACTCCGAATTTTTCTTTTGTTTCCTTCACTGCTTGCTCAATATACAAATTGAATAACATCGGGGAGAGGATACAACCCTGTCTTACTCCCTTCCCAACAACTGCTTCCCTTTCATGTCCCTCGACTCTTATAACTGCCATCTGGTTTCTGTACAAATTGTAAATAGCCTTTCTCTCCTAGTATTTTACCCCTGCCACCTTTAGAATTCGGAAGAGAGTATTCCAGTCAACATTGTCAAAAGCTTTCTCTAAGTCTACAAATGCTAGAAACGTAGGTTTGCCTTTCCGTAATCTTTCTTCTAAGATAAGTCGTAAGGTCAGTATTGCCTCACGTGTTCCAGTATTTCTACGGAATCCAAACTGATCTTCCCCGAGGTCGGCTTCTGCTAGTTTTTCCATTCGTCTGTAAAGAATTCGTGTTAGTATTTTGCAGCTGTGACTTATTAAACTGATCGTTCGGTAATTTTCACATCTGTCAACACCTGCTTTCTTTGGGATTGGAATTATTATATTCTTCGTGAAGTCTGAGGGTATTTCGCCTGTTTAATACATCTTGCTCACCAGATGGTAGAGTTTTGTCAGGACTGGCTTTCCCAAGGCCGTCAGTAGTTCCAATGGAATGTTGTCTACTCCGGAGGCCTTGTTTCGAGTCAGGTCTTTCAGTGCTCTGTCAAACTCTTCACGCAGTATCGTATCTCCCATTTCATCTTCATCTACATCCTCTTCCATATCCATAATATTGTCCTCAAGTACATCGCCCTTGTATATACCCTCTATATAGTCCTTCCACATTTCTGCTTTCCCTTCTTTGCTTAGAACTGGGTTTCCATCTGAGCTCTTGATGTTCATACAAGTGGTTCTCTTATCTCCAAAGTTCTCTTTAATTTTCCTGTAGGCAGTATCTATCTTACTCCTCATGAGATAAGCCTCTACATCCTTACATTTGTCCTCTAGCCATCCCTGCTTAGCCATTTTGCACTTCCTGTCGATCTCTCCAGGGTTCGTCCATGTATACAACCTTCTGTCATGATTCTCAAACCAAGTGTTAACTATGATTAAGTTGTGCTCTGTGCAAAATTCTACCAGGCGACTTCCTCTTTCATTTCTTAGCCCCAATCCATATTCACCTACTACGTTTCCTTCTCTTCCTTTGCCTACTACCGAATTCCAGTCACCCATGACTATTAAATTTTCGTCACCTTCCACTATGTGAATAATTTCTTTTATTTCATCATACATTTCTTCAATTTCTTCGTCATCTGCAGAGCTAATTGGCATATAAACTTGTACCACTGTAGTAGGTGTGGGCTTTGTATGTATCTTGGCCACAATAATGCATTCACTATGCTGTTTGTAGTAGCTTACCCGCATTCCTATTTTCCTATTCATTATTAAACCTACTCCTGCATTACCCCTATTTGATTTTGTGTTTATAACCCTGTAGTCACCTGACCAGAAGTCTTGTTCCCCCTGCCACCGAACTTTACTAATTCCCACTATATCTAACTGTAACCTATCAATTTCCCTTTTTAAATTTTCTAACCTACCTGTCCGATTAAGTGATCTGACATTCCACGCTCCGATCCGTAGAACGCCAGTTATCTTTCTCCTGATAACGACATCCTCTTGAGTAGTCCCCGCCCGGAGATCCGAATGGGGGACTATTTTACCTCCAGAATATTTTACCCAAGAGGACGTCATCATCATTTAATCATACAGTAAAGCTGCATGCCCTCGGGAAAGAATTACGACCGTAGTTTCCCCTTGCTTTCAGCCGTTCGCAGTACCAGCACAGCGAGGTCGTTTTGGTTATTGTTACAAGTCCAGATCAGTCAATCATCCAGACTGTTGCCCTTGCAACTACTGAAAAGGCTGCTGCCCCTCTTCAGAAACCACACGTTAGTCTGGCCTCTCAACAGATACCCCTCCGTTGTGGTTGCACCTACGGTACGGCCATCTGTATCGCTGAGGCACGCAAGCCGCCCAACCAACGGCAGGGTCCATGGTTCATGGGAGGGGGGGGGGGGGAAATCATATGATCATAAGAACTGCTATATTTTGATTCAATAAGCCTTATGTGGTTTATTTAATATTCTCTGGAGAGAAGGAATGTCACTCAGTTTTCAAAGGTACGAGACCGATTAACAGTGTCGGTCACTAGATGGAAAATCGAGATCTTTAAATTACACTATTAAAGTATTTGAGTGCAGCTAATCTAATTTCAGAGTGATGGACGGCATGTAGGAACTATAAAGGGGAGGTGGCGCCACAGACATAAGCTGTTTTCTGCTTTAAATCCGGCGGCGCCATACTACGCCCCAAAACATTAGGAGACCATTCTTTACAATTTCTTCTTCTTCTCAACTTTTCTCGTGTGCACGCAACACTTGTTCTATATAGTAAAGGTTTTCTTACTTTCGTGAGCAACACATTGTCACGAAGGTATTTTTTGTCGTTTTCCTAGTCATAGATGCTTATTTTAATCAGTAATAACGCATCTGTCCACGTTAATATAATATTTGCCTTTTTCAGTCATCTTGTGGTGTTGGAGTTCTTCCTATTTACGTGCTTGCTAAGAAAACTGGATGTGGAATTCCGCCTTATGCAAGACACCCTTAGAGTTTTCTTTTACCCAGGCATGTTCCAGCACTTTTTGTGCTATCTTTAGTAGTTTAAATTATTTCCTTTCTGTAAAACTGTTGCCGGCCGGAGTGGCCGAGCGGTTCTAGGAGCTACAGTCTGGAACCGCGCGACCGCTACGGTCACAGTTTCGAATCCTGCCTCGGGCATGGATGTGTGTGATGTCCTTAGGTTAGTTAGGTTTAAGTATTTCTAAGTTCTAGGGGACTGATGACCTCAGATGTTAAGTCCCATAGTTCTCAGAGCCATTTGAACCATTTTTGTAAAACTGTCACTGCTTACCACGTTTAGAGAAAATATTTGGTATAAAATATTTACATAAGTGAATGAAGTGATTGTTGTCAAATATTATACATGGTTTGTTTACAGTTCACAGTTGAGGTATGTATTATTAGGTTGATGCGTTGTATGTTGTTTATTACAATATGTCTAATGTTCTGGTTTTATAGCTTTATTTTAAAAAATGGTTTGTGTATGCATTAGTTTAAATAGCTTACATGAACCTATTGAATGTTCATTTTGGTAACTGTGGGTCTGCTACAGTCTAAAACCTGTCCTCTGCAAACAGCAAAACGTTATTTTTATTTATTATGCATTTCCGAAGGATAATGAGCATGTATCGTCTTATTCTGCGTGTTACTTACGGCTTTGGCGTTGCGGTGTTTGTCTCCTTTGCTTTTGGTCTGATAACACGCTGATTTTTACCACTTCTGTCGTTTCGCACGTATTTTCCGTGATTTTTCAATGCACTGTGTTTTCGCTGCGATTACATGTTGGAGACAAAGAGAGAGAGCGAGAGCGAGAGAGAGGTAGAGAGAGAGAGAGAGAGAGAGAGAGAGAGAGAGGGAGGGAGGGAGGGATATGGAATGGCATCTAGAGTCAATGTTGTGCAGTATGGGGGAGAGGGAAATTTAATTCTTGGAGCTGATCAGCTGAAGTTTTGGAATGATTGTTATTTATCTAGTTCTTCAATTGTGGAAAAGAGGGTTTATTACACAGTGGCGTGTATTCATTTATTACTTTTTTCACTTGGGCTGTTGAGTGTTGGATGTAATAGCTTTCTTGTATTGTTAATGTTTGGTACAGGCTGTTACAAGTTTTAAGAATCTTTAAGTCAGTGTCAATGTTTATTGGGTGCTGATTCTATGCTGTCAGATTATCTGTCAATATTGTGTGTGCGCTATTGCTTTTCAGTGCTCTGAGATGTTGTGTACCTGATTCTGAAATTCTTGTATGTTTGAGCTACATATATAGATTGACAGCAGTTGCAAGTTAGTTGGTTTGTACCAGACTAGCTGTATATGTCAGTGTTGATGGTATTTCTTCCAAGTCTATTTTGTATTGTGCTTTTGGTTCCGTATGCTATGTTCAGACCTTGTTTTATTAGTATATTGCTCGCTCTGTGTGTGACTTTGCTGATGTAAGTCATTTTGTGCCATTCGTTGCTGCCTGCTGATTTGTTGTATGTTGTGTTGTGCTTATTAGTGTGTCTATGACTTTGTATTTTACATTATCTGCTCTCTTTATATCCATTCTCCCGCTGTATGGAGTGCGTCAGAACTCTCCATTACATTGAAAACAATATAGCTAACTTAACGCTATTCTTTGCGTACCTTCCAACCTGTTATAAAGAAGCCACGTGTAACTCCTAGATGTTAGTAAATGCCAAATATGACCTAAACCGGAAGTATAGTGTTACCCCCTGGGAGGTATTTTGAATTTGACCGTGTGTTACCTAACAGAATGAAGGAATCGGACATGAATATCATATTGTTAACAGTTGGTACAAAACAGAAAAACTAATTTTGATAGAAGTTACTGTAACATAATCCTTCTAAATGAAACAATAAAACGGTCGCCAGCGTAATTAGGAATAAAAATGTGGAATCGTTCGTTATTTTCAATGAATCTATCTTTACTTGTGCAAAAGAAACTCTCATTACTTCCTTCTCAGTGAAGTCCAATGAACCCGTACAGTAACCAGACGAACTATCCAGAGCTGGCCGAAGTGGCCGCGCGGTTCTGGCGCTGCAGTCTGTAACCGCGGGACCGCTACGGTCGCAGGTTCGAATCCTGCCTCGGGCATGGATGTGTGTGATGTCCTTAGGTTAGTTAGGTTTAACTAGTTCTAAGTTCTAGGGGACTAATGACCTCAGCAGTTGAGTCCCATAGTGCTCAGAGCCATTTGAACCATTTGAACTATCCAGTGAATAACAGTAGTTATTAGTAGCATGTATAAGCAATCACAGAAATGAACAGAAACTTCGCCCCTCTTAACCACAATCTCGATTCCTACATTTCAATAATGTAACACATAAATTGTTCTCAAAGACAACGCAAGACTAAATAGCACCTGACGAAATTTCAAGTTTGATTAACACACAGAAGCACATTACAAAAGCAACAAGATGGCACTATTCCCATGCCTTTTACAGTACTCTTTTAGATAACCACTTCAGGTTCCTTTAACTAGAAAATAACTATTCATCTAGATTTCATTCTAATATAAAAGCCTGGAATGGAAGCCCACAAATTAACCCCTCTTTATGAAAGTAAACTATACACAGTATTCAGAAAATAGTTTGCAATATGATATCAGTTTAGTTACTTCCCCACTTAAGATCATTTACCTTGGAAAACTTTGAAACAATTTGCACTGATAATATTCTCTACAGACTTCAAGTATGACTTCAAGTAAAATTTACACTTTGAATAGCATCACAACCTAGTGCTTTATAATACCACTTGTGAAGCAAGTGATTTTTAGCAACAACTTTTTATGTAGCTGACTTTAAAACACTGACACTTGTAAAATATAAACAAACCAGAACGCATTACAGATTTTCATAGATTCATTAATTAATGCCTCCCTTTATATGACTGAAATTAATAATCTAACTACCCACTTCTATATATTCTTGCATTCATAGCTATGCACTGTTAAATAACACAGATGATTATCAGTTTTTCACACACAGGACACTCAGATATTAGTCCTTATGAGGAGAGGACCCTGATAAGTACCATGAAAGAAACAATTCATGATTCAAACTCAAAGTTTAGTAATTTTTGCATTATTATTGCAAATTAATTCACACAAGTACTCTGGTTCATAATGTTATACAGTTCTAACCTCTTGGACCTGATGAAGTGGTGGCGCAATAGTGGTGGTGAGAACGTGGCGGCTACCTGGTCTCTCCTTTGGCAATAATATGCTCTATTAAATTCTTCTTCGTGACAGTGAATACCATTTTTAGAGCCATTTCCAATGCGAGAGCACCATTTTACAACCGCAATTACACCCGAGGCCATTTCATCTCCAATTAGCTACTGTATGACCCACACGACGCATGCGCTGTTCACTCATCGGCTGCTGATTACTGACTCCTCACTATGCTCTCTCGTTTGCCACCCAGATTAAGCACCAATTCCCACTTTTGGCGTGCGTCAACTCACTTCCGTTGCGGAGGGGAAGTACTATGTCTGTTTCATTGAATAATGCAAGTTCCTAAGTATGAGCCAGGTTTTTACATTATTACTTCCTTTACATAAACAAACATATTTTAAAAAGTCTCATCATTTAAATACAAAGTCACAATATTACAAAACATACTTCGTAAACTATTCCCTAACGATCATGGTCAAAAAAAGGACAGTGGTTACCGGAGGATGTATAAACTCGCCAGATTGCACATGCTACTTTTGCGGTAACTATACCGTTAAAAAGCAACAAAGAAATTTTCCAATTTTGTTGAAAACGTATATTTCGCCTATTTTGGTATAAAGTTATGCCATAAAGATAAGCATTGGGCTCCACACAAAGTTTGTTCAGTGTGTGTTGAAGAACTGAGGAAATGGTTTCAACGTAAAAAGCAGTCCTTACGTTTTAGAATAACAATTGTTTGGAGGGAGCACAAAAATCATAGTGATGACTGCTATTTTTGTTCTTGCAACGTACAAGGTTTCAATTTGAGAAACAAAAAGAATATTTCTTACCCTAACATTCAGTCAACCATTCGCCATGTTTCTCATGGACTTGAAGTACAAATATCCTCTCCTCCATATTCTTTGGATGATATAGGTGATCACAAGCCATTGGCTCAGCAAGGTGATGGTGAAGAACACAGAGATTGCTACCATCCTGGCACAACCGATCCCATTCCATGTTCACAATCTAAGCTGAACGATTTAGTTACAGACCTTTTTTTTTTCTTTGGTCATCAGTCTACCGACTGGTTTGACGCGGCCCGCCACGAATTCCTTTCCTGTGCTAACCTCTTCATCTCAGAGTAGCACCTGCAACCTACGTCCTCAATTGTTTGCTTGACGTATTCCAATCTCTGTCTTCCTCTACAGTTTTTGCCCTCTACAGCTCCCTCTAGTACCATGGAAGTCATTCCTTCATGTCTTAGCAGATATCCTATCATCCTGTCCCTTCTCCTTATCAGTGTTTTCCACATGTTCCTTTCCTCTCCGATTCTGCGTAGAACCTCCTCATTCCTTACCTTATCAGTCCACCTAATTTTCAACATTCATCTATAGCACCACAACTCAAATGCTTCGATTCTGTTCTGTTCCGGTTTTCCCACAGTCCATGTTTCACTACCACACAATGCTGTACTCCAGACGTACATCCTCAGAAATTTCTTCCTCAAATTAAGGCCGGTGTTTGATATTAGTAGACTTCTCTTGGCCAGAAATGCCTTTTTTGCCACAGCGAGTCTGCTTTTGATGTCCTCCTTGCTCCGTCCGTCATTGGTTATTTTACTGCCTAGGTAGCAGAATTCCTTAACTTCATTGACTTCGTGACCATCAGTCCTGATGTTAAGTTCCTCGCTGTTCTCATTTCTACTACTTCTCGTTACCTTCGTCTTTCTCCGATTTACTCTCAAACCATACTGTGTACTCATTGGACTGTTCATTCCATTCAGCAGATCATTTAATTCTTCTTCACTCTCACTCAGGATAGCAATGTCATCCGCGAATCGTATCATTGATATCCTTTCACCTTGTATTTTAATTCCACTCCTGAACCTTTCTTTTATTTCCATCATTACTTCCTCGATGTACAGATTGAAGAGTAGGGGCGAAAGGCTACAGCCTTGTCTTACACCCTTCCTAATACGAGCACTTCGTTCTTGATCGTCCACTCTTATTATTCCCTCTTGGTTGTTCTACATATTGTATATGACCCGTCTCTCCCTATAGCTTACCCCTACTATTTTCAGAATCTCGAACAGCTTGCACCAATTTATATTGTCGAACGCTTTTTCCAGGTCGACAAATCCTATGAAAGTGTCTTGATTTTTCTTTAGCCTTGCTCCCATTATTAGCCTCTCTCGTCCCTTTACTTTTCCTAAAGCCAAACTGATCGTCACCTAGCGCATTCTCAATTTCCTTTTCCATCCTTCTGTATTTTATTCTTGTAAGCAGCTTCGATGCATGAGCTGTTAAGCTGATTGTGCGATAATTCTCGCACTTGTCAGCTCTTGCCGTCTTCGGAACTGTGTGGATGATGCCTTTCCGAAAGTCAGATGGTATGTCGCCAGACTCATATATTCTACACACCAACGTGAATAGTCGTTTTGTTGCCACTTCCCCCAATGATTTTAGAAATTCTGATGGAATGTTATCTATCCCTTCTGCCTTATTTGACCGTAAGTCCTCCAAAGCTCTTTTAAATTCCGATTCTAATACTGGATCCCCTATCTCTTCTAAGTCGACTCCTGTTTCTTCTTCTATCACATCCGACAAATCTTCACCTTCATAGAGGCTTTCAATGTATTCTTTCTAGCTATCTGCTCTCTCCTCTGCATTTAACAGTGCAATTCCCGTTAATGTTACCACCGTTGCTTTTAATGTCAACAAAGGTTGTTTTGACTTTCCTGTATGCTGAGTCTGTCCTTCCGACAATCATATCTTTTTCGATGTCTTCACATTTTTGCTGCAGCCATTTCGTCTTAGCTTCCCTGCACTTCCTATTTATTTCATTCCTCAACGACTTGTATTTCTGTATTCCTGATTTTCCCGGAACATGTTTGTACTTCCTCCTTTCATCAATCAACTGAAGTATTTCTTCTGTTACCCATGGTTTCATCGCAGCTACCTTCATTGTACCTATGTTTTCCTTCCCAACTTCTGTGATGGCCCTTTTTAGAGATGACCATTCCTCTTCAACTGTACTGCCTACTGCGCTATTCCTTACTGCTGTATCTATAGCGTTAGAGAACTTCAAACGTATCTCGTCATTCCTTAGTACTTCCGTATCCCACTTCTTTGCGTATTGATTCTTCCTGACTAATGTCTTGAACTTCAGCCTACTCTTCATCACTACTATATTGTGATCTGAGTCTATATCTGCTCCTGGGTACGCCTTACAATCCAGTATCTGATTTCGGAATCTCTGTCTGACCATGATGTCATCTAATTGAAATCTTCCTGTATCTCCCGGCCTTTTCCAAGTATACCTCCTCCTCTTGTGATTCTTGAACAGAGTATTCGCTATTACTAGGTAAAACTTGTTACAGAACTCAATTAGTCTCTCTCCTCTTTCATTCCTTGTCCCAAGCCCATATTCTCCTGTAACCTTTTCTTCTACTCCTTCCCCTACAACTGCATTCCAGTCGCCCATGACTATTAGATTTTCGTCCCCTGTTACATACTGCATTACCCTTTCAATATGCTCATACACTTTCTCTATCTGTTCATCTTCAGCTTGCGACGTCGGCATGTATACATGAACTATCGTCGGTGTTGATCTGCTGTCGATTCTGATTAGAACGACCCAGTCACTGAACTGTTCATAGTAACACACCCTCTGCCCTACCTTCCTATTCATAATGAATCCTACACCTCTTATACCATTTTCTGCTGCTGTTGATATTACCCGATACTCATCTGACCAGAAATCCTTGTCTTCCTTCCACTTCACTTCACTGACGCCTACTATATCTAGATTGAGCCTTTGCATTTCCCTTTTCAGATTTTCTAGTTTCCCTACCACCTTCAAGCTTCTGACATTCCACGCCCCGACTCGTAGAACGTTATTTTTTCGTTGATTATTCAATCTTTTTCTCATGGTAACCTCCCCCTTGGCAGTCCGCTCCTGGAGATCTGAATGGGGGACTATTCCGGAATCTTTTGCCAATGGAGAGATCATCATGACACTTCTTCAATTACAGGCCACATGTCCTGTGGATACACGTTACGTATCTTTAGTGCAGTGGTTTCCATTGCCTTCTGCATCCTCATGTCGTTGATCATTGCTGATTCTTCCGCCATTAGGGACAATTTCCCACCCCTAGGACAAGAGAGTGCCCTGATCCTCTATCCGCTCCTCCGCCCTCTTTGACAAGGCCGTTGCCAGAATGAGGCTGACTTCTTATGCCGGAGGTCTTCGGCCGCCAATGCTGATTATTTATCAAAATATAGGCAGTGGCGGGAATCGAACCCGGGACCAAAGACGTTTTGATTATGAATCAGAGACGCTACCCCTAGACCATGGTGCCACTCCTATAGACCTAGGCCTTTCTAAAGAATCAGCTGAGGCTTTAGGATCTAGATTGAAATATAAACATATGTTGGCTCTAGGTTCATCCTTTTCTTGGTATCGATGGAGGGAAAAGGAGTTTGTATCTTCCTTCTCTCAAGAAGGCGAGCTTGTGTTTTGCAGTAATGTTCCTGGACTTACAGCACGTTAAAAACAGAATACGCTGCTGATTAGTGGAGACATTTTATTGATTCTTCAAAAAGAGCCATTGTCGCAGTACTTGTACAGAATGGCAATAGATATGGTTCTATACCAGTCAGACTCTCGGTTCACTTAAAAGAATGTTACAGAAACCTTGAACTGGTTTTAAGCAAACTCTGCTATTCAGACCACAAATGGACACTATGTGGTGATTTCAGTGCTGTTTCGTCAACAAAGTGGCTATACAAAGTTCTGTTGCTTTCTCTGTGAATGGGACAGTAGAGACAAAAAGCAACAGAACATAAAAAAAGCTTGGCCCTTGAGAAAACCTAACAGATATGGGTTAAAACGTTGACAGGGAAAGCCTTGTAGATCCCCTAAAGGTGTTACTTCCAGCACTTTAAAATAAGTTGGGGCTGATGAAACAATTATTTAAGGCATTGCCAAAAGAAGGGGAGTGTTTCAGATATCTTTATGGACAGTTTCCTGGTTTATCCAAGGCAAAGCTAAAAGAAGGAATCTTTGTCAGACCAGATATTAGAAAACTAATGACAGATCCCAACTTTGTGAACAAAATTGAAACAAAACAAAAGGCAGCATGGGCATCTTTTAAATAAGTTGTTACCGGTTTCCTAGGAAACAAAAGAGATCGAAACTACAAGACAAACGTCGCAAACGTATTTGACATCGATAAGAAGTTGGGCTGTAACATGGGTATTAAAATTCGTTTTCTCCTCTCACATCATGACTACTTCCCTGCAAACCTTGGTGATGTTAATGAAAAGTAGGGCAAAAGATTCCACCAAGACACCAAAGAAATGGAATGAAGATATCAAGAAAGATGGAACGTTAACACGATAGTGGACTACTGCTGGATGATAGAAATAGATGACCCTCAACGAGTCCGCAACCGGAAAAGCAATAAAAAAAGCTTCGACAGAAAGCGAAAGCGTTATTTTAAGGACTTACAAGCTTAAAGAGAAAAGAAATTGCACTGGAAATGTAGTTTGCAACATGATTTATAAATGAAATAAAATATTACAACGTTGGAAAGAATGTGATAAATTGCTAAAATTTTGTTATTGTACCCATAAATATCCCTCATTTGTGAGTAACCTCACTTGATAGAATAAAATGGATTGCATTTTTGAAATCAGCGCTGAAAAGTACATAAAAGTCAGTTATCAAATTTCAAACAACTTTCAAAAAATATTCCTTTGCAGACCCATGTAATGTGTGTTAGAGTGTTTATGGTTCAGCCGTAGGAATATGTATTTAATTTCAAACTATTTAAATGCAAATCCAGTATTTCATATGTGTTTCAATTTGTTTGTGAGTGTGCGTTGGCTTGGAGACATGGCAGGAGTGCTCTAGACAATCACAGCGCTCGTTACTATGGTGGGCGACTACCGAAGGCAGTAGAGAGACTGTATGAAAGTGGGGGAGTACTGAACAAGATGGGGAGACGGACGATCGCACAGGACACGGGGAGTACTGGACGGGATGGCACGATGGTCGGTCGCAGGAAATACTTTGAGAGTGTTGAGCAGTTTGTGCGTGGTCGCAGGGGATAGAAATATTTCGTAGTGCCGACTAGTGCACTTGTGAGATTACCGTGGCTTCTGCAGTGAAGACGTAGTACGCATTTAGAATTGAATAACTCGCGAGCTGTGTTGTTCCTCATAACCAATTACGTGAAGTAGTAATCTATTGTTTCCCTGTTAATCAACTTATATTTTATTTAATTTATGGATCATCGACACCAATAAGTGTTTTGCGGTAATAAGCGGCATTCTAAAAGTTAATTCAGCTATCGCACTCATCATTTAAAGTCGTTAAAAATAGTGGGCGCAGATTTCAATATTTCATTTATTAATTTCTATGTTGCGTTCAGAATTCGCGATTGCCGTGTGACAGGATCCTTCGACCATTCGATTCATGGGTACATTCATATTGTATACTGTAGACTCAGCAGTATTTGGCCTGTAATGCGGCAACTACGTCTCTCAGCCTCTAGACAACGAAACCAGCCAAAACTTTTAATATTTCAAATCTGAGTCTGAGGGTACATAGTTGAGGACCACCATTAATTTTTTTTTTTTTTTTGAAAGCCCGCAACTGTAAAAGAAAACGGTGTATGATATTTGACAACAATCAATTGATTTGTACCAAATATTTTCTCTAAACGTGGTGTTGAAACGTCCCCTTAGAAAAATTTATGAATTACTGTGCTGGTAAACCTCTTACGTTGTTTGCTATTCAAACAGCTGAGCAAAACTGAACGTACTCAGACATTACTCTCTTTACTTATTCTGATCAACACTAAACTGACACACAATATTTTTAGCGCAACGCAATCTGACTTTTAATAATCCCTACAAAAGAATGGCCCTGACTAACAATAACCTATACCTTTCATGAATCATTTACCACTCAAAAATCTTTGTTACTCAAATTACTGCAATACAGCAGGCGCCAATGCTGCCAGCTAAATAAAAGATTCTAACTACTGAAGTCACTAACTACTGATAGGCATAGTTAGCAAAGGAAAGATTTTGATAAAGAATAAACAATGTATTTACCTTAATAGTGTTCAAAAGTCATAATATATATATCCGCTCATGACATCAAGACTTACAAATTTACTGTCTCTGATGGACACACGTCCAGATCATCCGCTCTCAAAACTCCGCCATCTCTCTCACCACATCCACCACTGCTGGCGGCTCACCTCCAACTGTGCAACGCTACGCGCTATTAACAGCCAACTGCCCAACACTACAATAGCGAATATTACAACAATGCTAACTAGCCACAAACTGCACACAGCACAGCCAGTGATTTTCATACAGAGCGCTACGTGGCGTTACCAAAATAAAAACCTAAACAGCCAACTTACATAGCCCTCATGCTGCACACAAAAAAATTTACAAATTGTTTTGTGCAGTGATCAATACAGATTTGAAAAAAAATGTCATGATTACAATAACAAAGAAATCAAATGCACACACTTATAGATACAATGTTGGTCAAAAGCTAAAATTTTCTCACAGTCCGTAAAGACAGTCTTGATCATTCATGTCAGTGAAATTGCAGCGTTTTTTTTTTTCTCAAAGTCTGAGCAGTAAAAGAAAATGCACACGGAAGTAATGGATTTCCATGCAGGCTTGAAGAAGTAGTGTTGTCCTTCCAACCGAATGACAGTGCTGACTCTTGACATGCAGACAGGTAATGGGCCACAACAGAGCAAACCCACAGCAGAGTCAGTCGAAGTTTTGAAGAATATTGGTAGGTAGGTCATCACAGAGCAGACCCATTGTAGTCCTGGTAGGGATTATGGTATTGGTGGGCCACCAGAGGTGCAGACCCACTGCAGTCCTTGTAGAAATAATGGTATTGGTGGATCATCAAAGGTGCAGACCCACTTCAGTCCTTGTAGAGACAGTCCGCAGCCATCTGTTGCGACTGTGCAGGTGCCCAATCACCATCAAAGAGTCTTGCATATAATATAGCAAGTCCATAACCACCACTTGTGCACTCACAACGTTTTTGGAGGTGTCCTTAGAACCAGCAATGCTGCTAAGCAGTCCCTTGCTGAATTATCAACACACGTGCGAGCACTGACAGTCCTCTTTTTTTTTACATATTGTGCATATACTATGACCAACAGAAATGTGTGCAGTGAAATGTATGCTTACAAGTTACTTAATTTGATGAACTGGTGTCAATTACAATTTTTATAACATACAAAGGTAGAAACATACAAAGGTACAAAATACATCATTAAAGAACTTAACAATGCCGATAGCATTTGTAGTAGTTCAGGCTTCACAAAAGAATAGAAATAAACAGATACATCAGTGTTACAGGAATTATGACATAAGTAAATAAATAAAATAATGAGAATAGTTTCGAAACATTAATTTCACACATGAGCATTAAAACAGAACAGAATAAATAATGTCTAAATATCTTCACAAAGTAAATAACATAGTATTACAAAAATTCTACAATATAACTCTCATCAGCTAAACACATAAAGACAGGAAAAACACAAATACACAATGGTACACAAACACATAGCGAAATAACACAAAAGGAAAGGACAGGGGTTGTTTTCAGTGAGACGTTTGGTACTGCAGTCCAACCTAAAACTTCATTCCATAGATTTTTCCTCTTATTTCAACATTTGCTCCTGCAAAAAAAAAAAATCCTATCTAAGCCTGTTGTCCTTAAACCCTACTGTTTTATTCATATCCTGTTTCAAAGTAAATATTTCTCATTCTACAATACTCATTTATCCCCAAATCTTTTTCATATAACTTCTTAATGCATTCTTTCCCTCTTCTTCATAGTTAGTTTCTTATATAGTCTAACCCCTCTTAAGCTAACTTAAATCTACTGAGCTCAGATGCTAAACTAAGGGACGAGGCAATGCAGCAGTACAAAACAGTTAACACAAACAGCAATGACAAAAAAATGCAAATTGGCAACGCAAGCAGCAGTATATCTAAATTAGCAGACCAAATGCAACATTATCACTAATATGAGCCAATGTGCAGCAAAAAGAAAAATAAATCAGTAGTAAAACTGGCTTAACAGAGTTATAGAATGTGAAATTTAATAGCACTATGCCTGGCAAGCAGCAGCAGCAAATTCAATAACTTATACCTAAACATGACAAAGCTCAAGCAGAATAAATATTACAGTAAAAATGGCCATGTTTAATACCTATGTCACATCTTAACACTAGATTGATGCATCACAAGAACTTACTCTACCAGACAAGTTACCAAATCGTAAAAAAAATATTTATGCAATTCCTGTGAAGGGAGATGTCTATTTGTGTTCCCTCTTTTTAATAAAGTACATTATAAAATTATTGTTTAATGGATCTGTAGACAGAAAAAAATTACATTAGTACATCTATTAAATTTTATATTAACCAATGCTGCAGTGCAACTAGAAACTAGATATTAAACAAAATAGGCAAATATGTACAAAGGAAGGCATGAAACATCATTCACTAGCCATATGGCATTTCATAAGACAGTAAAAATATCTCTCAACTAGAAAGACAGTAGTCATAATCAGGTGTATAGACATAAAGTATTTCTCGTCATTTCATTAGGCATTTCAGTAAATATCATAAATTAAGAGCTCCACAGTGTAATCATATGTTTTGAAGTTTGAGCGTGTCGCATTTGCGATGCTTTCTACTAAGAAATGTCAATAGCGAGGATAATGGCCTCTTTTTTTTCTCCACCTAATGGCCTACTTTTTTCAGGCGATTGGCACAGGTGTCCACAACGCATTACGTCAAGGTTACTTAGCTTTCTTACCGAAATATTTATGACAGCAGTTTGCGCTACAGTGACAGTCTCACATAAAAAACATCACAGGTCGAGAATTTGCGTTACAAATGTGTAGAAACAAAATCCTATAAATATAACAGTGTCCAAAAAATTTTCTCCGGCATTGTGATACATTCACACATTTACACACATTTCATAACTCTTAAAGTACAATTCTTGGTTTCCAACATCCTTTTTCACAAGTCAGAGTCCCTAACCACTACTCGTTATTCCTTACCTTATTACACATAAACATATTCGCCGACACATCAATCTTGCGTCGACACTTCAATATTTCATCATAATAAACACGTAGCATAATCACATTTCTCATATAGCATCAGCTTATTGATCATAAACATACCTCAGCAGCATAATACACATTGTCATCGTAATAATAGCATCATAAAAATTCAGCCAAATCTCAAAAACGTCGTAGCTTTCTGCAATAATTTCAAAACCAAAAAACAAAATTCACTGCTCATTTCAATAGTGTCATCTACCTCAAATGTACTTTAAAAATCATGATCCCATACCAAATACCTCATTCAAAGCTCTCATAGTATCACCATGGTTCCAAAAAATATGAACAGTTCACACAGTGCAGACAAAATACAATTTCATAAGTGTGAAATTATCCAACTGTGTAATTTCGTAAACATCTGTCACTGACATAGTAAAAAAAAATGTTTGTTCCTCTGTTAAACAATCAGATAGCTATGTAACTCTGTGTTAGAGAAATGTGGTACCGATATGTAAAGTTGTATAAGCAAATCCCATATTAGCTAGGGCTTCTTGTGCTTGCCAAACACATGGTACTCAAAGTAAGCGTGTACCCCCCTGAGGATTAATGTAATTACACCCTCACGTGTTACAGATTACAGCAATGGAATGAAATGTATCACAGAAAACCTTTGTATCATTGTAATTCAAAAATCTTTAAACATAAATGTTTTAAGTACAAAATCAATCACTCAAATACGTGTACTGTAGCGCTAAACTATGCGTCTTGTTGTACGATAATCTCTGTCAGTACTTAAGGTTAAAAAATGTGCCAAGTGTCGTAATTATCGTCGTCCATAAGCGAAATTCTGTAGAAGTCAATGTACTTACCTCATAATTAACAAAAGTGAAATGCTATGCGCATAGATATCTTAGTTAAAAAAAAAATGGTTTAAATGGCTCTGAGCTATGGAACTTAACATCTATGGTCATCAGTCCCCAAGAACTTAGAACTACTTAAACCTAACTAACCTAAGGACATCACACAACACCCAGTCATCACGAGGCAGAGAAAACCCCTGATCCCGCCGGGAATCGAACCCGGGAATCCGCGCGCGGGAAGCGAGAACGCTACCGCACGACCACGAGCTGTGGACAGATATCTTAGTTATTACGCTTATTGCTGTGATGAAGTAAATACTGTACTGTAACGTGTTGTTGTGCTACGGAAAAGGCTGTCTCATTGTACCTAAACCACAAAGTTACTACTAAAACATGTTTTCCTTTCCAGAAGAATTCAGAAAAACTGTGCAGAGATAGAACAGATACACCGCAAAAGCAACAATGTAAATTGTGTCACACATTAGTAGCTTCGTGATATAATCGTGTAGCTGTCTAATAAACTAACCACTGTGTCATCTGGTATCTCTCAGAAAGTACTTTAAATCCAGAACGTATTTTCAAGTAAACCAAAATGTTGCATTAAAATCTCATTAGCAGTACCGGTATATGTTCTAAGTATGTGAGCCTTACAGTCGTTACATAATCGTGCAACTAACAAGCAAGAAAGTACACACACAATAACACTGTGTCGTCTGTTCACTATAACAATGCACTCGTAAATACTGTCTAAATATGTTCGCTAGGTTCTACACTGGATAGTTAACTTCAAAACATTGTTGCATGTTAACAGTTTCTAAGTGTGACAAAGAATACCAGTAACGTGAAGTGAAAAATTTTATAGCAAAGACTAAGTTTAAAAAAAAAAAAAAAAAAAAAAAAAAAAAAAAAAAAAAAAAAAAAAAAAGGAAGATTATCCCTCAATAAACGGTTATACATGTGAAATGTGGTGCAATCCTTTACTCTTCCTAGA
The DNA here is from genome assembly GCF_021461385.2 of Schistocerca piceifrons. Taxonomy (NCBI): domain Eukaryota; kingdom Metazoa; phylum Arthropoda; class Insecta; order Orthoptera; family Acrididae; genus Schistocerca; species Schistocerca piceifrons. The sequence continues at coordinate 204,968,133 of NC_060141.1, forward strand.
GGTTCAACTTGAAAGCAATTATCACGCGGTATACGTCGGTGAGGAATGCTAAAATTTTTCTCAAGGTTAGTGTCTGAGCTAGCCAGCGCACGTGGCTGCCTGCGGTTCCAGTCATTGTCCATCTCTTTGTTGGCGCGCGTCGTTATTGGGATTTGGAGGTCTAACTTCTACAAATTCACTTTGTCGAGAGGGTCCTGCCCTATTTGAATCCCGCCAGTTCTGATGAAATTCAGGTCTGCCGTTTTGTCGGTAGTTTACATAGTTTCTTTTTGTCGGTTATGTGGTGGAGAATTTCTCCCGGAGTTGTAACTTCACGGTGGACCATTGCATCTGAAGGTATTCTGTCTCCCATGATAATAATTGTTTTGGTTCCCATATTGCCTGTTTCTGTGGTTATCTCTGTCATATTCATTACTACGGAAATGCGATCTTTCTCTGTAACTATTATTCTGCCAACAGTTGTCATACTGATGGTGTCTATTTTGGTCACGACTTGCGTTGTAAGAATAGCCTTGTCGTGTCCAGTTATTATATCTTTCATCGCGGAATTGTGATGGATGTGACCTGTAATTGTTGTGTTCCTGATTTCGCGTTCCGCGATTGTCAGCATCAATATCCAATTCTTGTAAGAGTCCGTGAAAAGCTTCAATGTCTTCTTTGCAACGTCCTGCCAAAATAATATGTCGTAAATATTCAGGCAATTTGATTAAGCAAATGCGGATGAGTTCTGAGGTGCTGTATGGGTTTGAAGATACTGATTCTTATGTAACATGTCTTCGAAATATTAGACAAGACTCGAAAATTCAGATTGTTCGAAATGTTTCATCATTATGATGCTATGTTTTACTCAGTCTTGAGTCGCTTGTGACCAGTGTGCTGAGAGGACGGCATGATAAAATTCTCCTTCACAGTGACAATCATGAATGACCAATCGCATTCTTACAGCTGGTTCATTCTCTAAGTAGCCGCACATAAATTCTAACCTGTGCTTTAATGACCAATTGGGAGGAAAACAATGAGAGAACTGATGAAGTCACGCCTTTGGATGAATGTCATAGCCAGAATTCTTAAATGTTTTGAATTTACGTGTAGTAATGAACAGCTTATAGTCAAAATCATCATATCGGCGAGTCGTATATCGGTCATTGTTACTTCGTTTCGGCGATTCCATCTCAAACTTCGGTGTACCTTGCCAATTTGTTTCATAAGTTTCAAAGTGCCTTGTGTTAATATTTTGTGGCTGTTCCGTATTTCTATGTCCCTCCTCCCGTATTGGAGCGCGAGTGTCCTCTGAACTATGTAACTCTTGTATTACCTGGGTCAACTGATCTTGTACTTCCCGGATTTCTCTTTTGTACTGTGTATTGATTTGATTTTGATCTTGTTTGAATTTTCTAATTTGTTCATACTCTTCTGTGTCAGTGAAGGCTACGGGTCTTGTGTCATTCAGGTCATCATCTACCTTTGTAGATAAGTCAGTGAACTGATCCGAAAGTTCGGCTACTTTCTCCGATAATGAACTGATTTCCTCAGTGTGTTTTTCTGAACCAAGTTTCAGAGTGTCCGTTTGTGTTGAAGTCGTATCTACTGTGTCCTTTAAGTTTTCCTGAGTTTTTGCAATTGCGTAACCGAATCGGTAGATGTAACTGAGTTTGCAAGGTGTCGTGATTTTCATGAACAATAGTTTGCAGTTCTTTTATGGCTGCTTCGTGATTCTGTAATGCAATTTCATGCCGCGAAAAAAAGGCTGAAAATACTCACAAGTTTGTGTTTTTACGTCATTACAGACTTTTCGACATTTATGTTTGATTTTAAGTAACTCTGCAGTTAAATCTTCACGTGTTTGTTCAAGCGTTTGTACCATTGAGTTTAACTTTTGAAGCTGTTGCTGTGCTTGTCTCCGGTATTGTTCCATTGCATCTAACTTTTGCTGTGTTTGTCTTTGATTCTGTTTCATTTATTGCATTAATTGCAATAATAATGTATTAGTGTCTGGAATCTGTTTCTCTATGCTCTTTGGCAGTGCCTTTTTACCGGCAACATTCACATTTTGACAAGCAGAAAATGTGTCTTGACTCATTTGAATAACGGTGAGGACGCAAAACCTGAATCTACAGTATTTGCAAGATTGTGTCCTGTCATTTCGGAATCCTGAGGCGAGCTGTTGCCGACCGATCGATCGATAATGCTTCCCTGTTGACTATTTGTTTCACTGTCTACGCCATTACTTGCCGCCCGCTCCATTTCCTTATGCACAATTACCAAATTACTACTTCATTACACAGTGGTGCTTATAAGCTACACTCGTCGTCACTATTATTTCTGAGTTTACTTTGGTGCCTAGTGTTACGTTTTTCACACGCCATTATTGTCACAATATTTCACACGATAACACAGAAAAGCACAATTTGAACAGCAAATAAGAAAATACATTAACATAGCACTGAAAATAATATCTAGTTAATTGAAGGCGCAGCTGCGAAATACTTGGTGCAAATCTACATGTATGCCACAACTCTTTTGCTGTACAACAATGAAAGACTGCATCTACAAAGGAGATTCTCTCTACAATTACGCGCTAGCAATAAACAATCTCTACATTAATTACACAAACTACAAGAAAAAAATCTGCAGATTCCAGTGAGGTATCCTAGGCTAAGGGTCGACATATGAAACGTCCCCTTTTTAAAACAATTATACACGACTGTGCTTAAACTGACACACAATATTTTTTTACCGCAACGCAATCTGACTTTCAAAAATCCCTACAAATGAATGGCCCTGACTAACATTAACCTATACGTTTCACAAATCACTTACCTCACAAAAATCTTGGTTACTCGAACTACTGCAATACAGCCAGCACCCCTACTGCCAGCTAAATAAAAGACTCAAACTACGGAAGGCACTAACTACTGATAGGCATAGGGGAAAATTACCGTCGCCAGTCCTATGGACATCTACTATAATAACGGAAAATGAAAGACTAATGTACATACAATGAGCACTAAAAGTGTGGCTACTGAAGGTTGACACGTGTTGTGTGAAAACTGAATGTTTGTCAGAAGTAATAAATTTCGCTACAATCTGACTTAATTTAGCAAAAGAATTAATAAAACCGGAAACCTGAAAGTTCATTTAGTGACTGAAATTAATAGTGAACTTTGTTTCTGAAGCACTACGAAATTCAATAAAATAAGGTTAGTCTTGGGCTACCTCAACAATCATTTCGAAAGTTACTTGAAACTACGCAATAACAGATTTAACTTTGAACTTGAATTAAATGATTCTGAACAATTAACAATACTAAAATTTAGTACGTACCAAGCTGAGCTGCAGTCACAGGTAAGCTAAAGTATGGTAACAAAACTCTTAATTTCTGCTCGTGTAATCTAAATATTGTAGCTGTCTATGAATACTTTAACTGAACTTTGAAATTAAAGCAGTGAAATGGAATGATGTTACTTTAATGCTGGCGTCTGAATTTCCACGACACTCGGGTTCATTCCGTAAAAGGAAGGGACCCTGCTTGGTAATGCAATTGGGACAATGAGCAACAAAGGTTCATGCTACGTTGCAGTAATTTTGTGAGGCAAAATGATCAGTTTGAAAAGCTGAGGTCTGCCATACAGTTCTAAAACTTTACGTGCTTTTAGTCTTCCTTGTTAGTTGATTGAAGGTTTGCAGTCGTCGATCAGGGAGGTGGCGACAGTCACACATTGTTGGCCGTCGCTGTTGCAGAAGCTGGATGTTGGTGTGCCATCTTTTCGACATGGTCACCAGGTGAAACGGGCTCTTTATATTATATATTAGAACAATTACAATATACAGGGTGTTACAAAAAGGTACGGCCAAACTTTCAGGAAACATTCCTCACACACAAAGAAAGAAAATATGTTACGTGGACATGTGTCCGGAAACGCTTACTTTCCATGTTAGAGCTCATTTTATTACTTCTCTTCAAATCACATTAATCATGGAATGGAAACACGCAGCAACAGAACGTACCAGTGTGACTTCAAACACTTTGTTACAGGAAATGTTCAAAATGTCCTCCGTTAGCGAGGATACATACATCCACCCTCCATCGCATGAAATCCCTCATGCGCTGATGCAGTCCTGGAGAATGGCGTATTGTATCACAGCCGTCCACAATACGAACACGAAGAGTTTCTACATTTGGTACCAGGGTTGCGTAGACAAGAGCTTTCAAATGCCCCCATAAATGAAAGTCAAGAAGGTTGAGGTTGTAAGTAGGCTGTTTAGGTTTTTTTATTGGTAACGCCACCTCTGTATAAAAATCACTGGCTGTGCTGTGTGCAGTCTGTGGCTAGTTTGCATTGTTGTCTGCCATTGTAGTGTTGGGCAGCGGGAGCTGGATGTGAACAGCGCGTAGCGTTGCGCAGTTGGAGGTGAGCCGCCAGCAGTGGTGGATGTGAGGAGAGAGATGGCGGAGTTTTGCAATTTGTCATGGCTGGCTCTGAGCACTATGGGACTTAACATCTATGGTCATCAGTCCCCTAGAACCTAGAACTACGTAAACCTAACTAACCTAAGGACAGCACACAACACCCAGCCATCACGAGGCAGAGAAAATCCCTGACCCCGCCGGGAATCGAACCCGGGAACTGTAATTTGTCATGAACTGCTATATATATTATGACTATTAAGGTAAATACATTGTTTGGTCTCTATTAAAATCTTTCATTTGCTAACTATGCCTATCAGTAGTTAGTGCCCTCCGTAGTTTGAATCTTTTATTTAGCTGGCAGTAGTGGTGCCCGCTGTATTGCAGTAGTTCGAGTAACCAAGATTTTTGTGAGGTAAGTGATTTGTGAAACGTATAGGTTAATGTTAGTCAGGGCCATTCATTTGTAGGGATTTTTGAAAGTCAGATTGCGTTGCGGTAAAAAAATATTGTGTGTCAGTTTAAGCACAGTCGTGTATAATTGTTTTAAAAAGGGGACGTTTCATATGTCGACCCTTAGCCTAGGATTCCTCACTGGAATCTTCTGATTTTTTCCTTGTAGTTTGTGTAATTAATGTAGAGATTGTTTATTGCTAGCGCGTAATTGTAGAGAGAATCTCCTTTGTAGTTGCAGTCTTTCATTGTTGTACAGTAAAACAGGTGTGACATGCATGTAAATTTGCACCAAGTATTTCGCAGCTGCGCTTGCAATTAACTAGATATTATTTTCAGTGCTATGTTAATGTGTTCTCTTATTTTTGCTCTTCAAATTGTGCTTTTCTGTGTTATCGTGTGAAATATTGTGACAATAATGGCGTGTGAAGAACGTAATACTTGGCTCCAAAGTAAACTGAGAAATGACAGTGAAGACGAAAGCAGTGTGTTAGCGCCGCCGTGTAATGAATTAACTAATGTTCAACATAGTAACTTGGTAATTGTGCATAGGGAAATGGAGCGGGCGGCAAACAATGGCGTAGGCAGTGAAACAGTTAGTGAACAGGGAAGCATTATCAATCGATCGCTTGGCAACAGCTCGCCTCAGGAATCCGAAATGACAGGACACAATTTTGCAAATACTGTAGATTCAGGTTTTCCGTCCTCACCGTTTTCTCAAATAAGTCAAGACACATTTTCTGCTTGTCAAAATGTGAATGTTGCCGGTGAAAATGCACTGCCGAAAAGCGTAGACGAACAGATTCCAGACACTAATGCATTGTTATTACAGCTAATGCAACAAATGGAACAACACCAGAGAAAAACAGAGCAAAAGCTTCAAAAGTTAGACACAATGGAGCAAAATCTTCAAAAGTTAGACACAGTGGAACAAAATCTTAAAAAGTTAGACACAATGGAACAAAATCTTCAAAAAAACTCATTGGAACAAACTCTTGAACAAACACGTGAAGATTTAACTACTGAGTTACATAACATTGAATCGAAATGTCAAAAAGTCTGTAATGACATAAAAACTCAAATTTGTGAGCATTTTCAACCTATTTTTTCGCGGCATGAAAATGCATTACAGAATCACGAAGCAGCTATAAAAGAACTGAAAACTATTGTTCATGAAAATCATGAGACCTTGCAAGCTAAATTGGACTCAGTTGCATCTACCGATTCGGTTACGCAATTGCAAAAACTCAGGAAAACTTGAAGGACACAGTAGATTCGATTTCAACACAAATGGACACTCTGAAACTTGGTTCAGAAAAACACACTGAGGAAATGTGTTCACTATCGGAGAAAGTAGCCGAACTTTCAGATCAGGTCACTAACTTATCTACAAAGGTAGATGATGATCTGAATGACACAAGACCTGTAGCCTTCACTGACACAGAAGAGTATGAACAAATTAGAAAATTCCAACAAAATCAAAATCAAATCACTACACAGTACAAAAGAGAAATCCAGGAAGTACAAGATCAGTTGACGCAGGTAATACAAGAATTACATATTTCAGAGGACACTCGCGCTCCAGTACGGGAAGAGGGACATAGAAATACGGAACAACCACAAAATAATAACACAGGACACTTCAGAAATTATGAAAGAAATTGGCAAGGCGCATTAGATTTTGAGATGAAACCGCCGACAAGACGCAACAATGATCGATGTGCTACTCGCCGACTCGATGATTTTGACTATAAGCTGTTCATTACTACACGTAAATTCAAAACGTTTAAGAATTCTTGCAACGACATTCATTCACAAGCATGGCTCCATCAATTCTCTCATTGTTTTCCTCGCAACTGGTCATTGGAGCACAGGTTAGAATTTATGTGTGGCTACTTAGAGAATGAACCAGCTGTAAGAATGCGATCGGTCATTCACGATTGTCACAGTGAAGGAGAATTTTATCATGCCTTCCTCTCAGCGTATTGGTCTCAAGCTACACAAGATCGAGTAAAACATAGCATCATAATGATGAAACGTTTCGAACAATCTGAATTTTCCAGTCTTATGAAATATTTTGAAGACATGTTGCACAAGAATCAGTATCTTTCAAACCCATTCAGCCCCTCAGAACTCATCCGCATTTGTTTACTCAAATTGCCTGAACATTTACGACAGATTATTTTAGCAGGACGTTGCAAAGACGACATTGAAGCTTCTCAGGGACTGTAACAAGAACTGGAAATTGACACTGACAATCGCGGAACGTGAAAACAGGAGCACAACAATTACAGGTCACATCTGTCACAATTCCGCGATGAAAGAAATAATAACTGGACACGACAAGGCTATTCTCACAACACATATCGTGACCAAACCAGACACCACCCGTATGACAACCGCTGGCAGAGTAGTAATAATTACAGGGAAAGATCACCTCTCCGCGGTAGTGACTATCACAGAGACAATCAGAGAAACAGACAATTTGGGAACCAAAATAATTATTACGGGAGACAGAAAACTTTAGACGCAACGGTACAGTGTGCAGTTACGATTCAGGGAGAAATTCTCCACCACTTAACCGACAAGAAAGAAACTATAGGAACTACCGACATGACGACAGACGATGTGATCGTAACGACAGACCTGAATTGCATCAGAACTGGCGGGATTTAAACAGGGCTGAGCCCTCTGGGCAAGGTGAATTATTAGAAGTTAGGTCTCCAAATCCCAATAACGACGCGCGCCAACAAAGGAACAGACAATGACTCGCACCACAGGCAGCCGCGTGCGCCGGCTGGCTCAGAGAAAAATAACATAGACGCTAACCTTGAGAAAAATTTTAGCATTTCTTACTGACGTATAAAACATGACAATTGCTTTTCAGTTGAAAGTCTGCGTACTAGGAATAATAAAGGTTTACACCACATTTCACATGTAAAACCGTTTATTGAAAGATGATCTGCTTTTTAACTTTGTCTTTGCCATAAAACTTTTCACTTCACGTTACTAGTATGCTTTAGGAACTGTTACCATGCAACAATGTTTGAAGTTAAATTTCCAGTCAAGAACCAAGAGAACTTATATAAACAGAAATTACGAATGTATTGTTATAGTGAACAGACGACACAGTGTTGTTATTTGTACATTCTTGCTTGTTAGTTGCACGATCACGTAACGACTATAAGGCTCACATACTTAGAACATATACTGGTACTGCTAATGAGATTCTAATGCAACATTTTGGTTTACTTGAAAATACATTCTGGATTTAAAGTGCTTTCTGAGAGATACCAGATGACACAGAGGTTAGTTTATGTGACAGCTAGACATTTTATCATGACGCTACTAATGAGTGACAATTTACAATGTTGCTTTTGCAGTGTTTCTGTTTCATATCTGCACAGTTTTTCTGAATTATTCTGGAAAGTAAAACATGTTTTAGTAGTAACTTTTGTGGTGTAGCTACAATGAGACAGCCTTTTCCGTAGCACAACAATACGTTACAGCACAGTACATTCTTCATCATGGCAATAAGCGTAATAACTAAGATATCTATACGCAAAGCATTTCACTTTTGTTTATCATGAGGTAAGTACATTGACTTCTGCAGAACTTAGCTTGCAGAGGACGACAACTACGACACTTCCACAGAGATTATCTTACAACAAGACGCACAGTTTAGCGCTACAGTACATGTATTTGAGTGATTAATTTTATACTTAAAACATTTATTTTTAAAGGTTTTTCAATTACAAAGAAAGTTTTCCATGATAGATTTTATTCCATTGCAATAATCTGTAACACCTGAGGGTATAATTACATTAATCCTCAGGGGGGTACACGCTCACTTTGTGTACCATGTGTTTGGCAAGCACAAGGAGCCCTAGCTAATATGGTATTTGCTTATACAACTTTACATATCGGTACCATATTTCTCTAACACAGAATTACACAGCTATCTGATCATTTAACTGAGAGATAAACATTTTTTTTACTACGGCAGTGACAGATGTTTACGCAATTACACAGTTGGATAACTTCACACTTATGAAATTGAATTTTGTCTGTACTTTGTAAACTGTTCATATTTTTCAGAACCATTGTGATACTATGAGAGCTTTGAATGAGGTATTTGGTATGGGATTATAATTTTTAAAGTGCATTTGAGGCAGATGACACTTTCGACATGAGCAGAGAATTTTTTAGGTTTTGAAATTATTGGAGGAAGCTATGACAATGTTGAGAGTTGACTGAGGTGTTATGATGTTATTATTACGATGACTATGTGTATTATGATGTTGCGGTATGTTTATGATCAGTAAGCTCATGCTATATGAGTTATTTGATTATGCTACATATCTGTTATGATGAAATACTGAAGAAGTGTCGACGAATAAGGTAAGGAATAATGAGTAGTGGTTAGGGACTCTGACTTGTGAAAAAAAGGTTGTTGGAAACCAAGAATCGTACTTTAAGAGTTATGAAATGTGTGTGCATATGTGTGAATGTATCACAATGCCGACGAAAATTTTTTGGACACAGTTATATCAATAGCATTTTGTTTCTACAGATTTGTAACGCAAATTCTTGAGCTGAGAAATATTTTTATATGAGATTGTCACTGTAGCGGAAACTGCTGTCGTACATATTTCTGTAAGAAAGTTAACGGACCACCTGCACGTAATGCGTCGTGGGCACCCGGCTGTGTCAGATGCCTGAAAAAAAGCCATTAGTGAGGGCCTGTTCAGAGGCACAGGTGGAGAAAAAAAAGGGAGGCCATTATCCTCGCTATTGACATACCTTTGTAGAAAGCACCGCAAATATGACACACTCATTACTTGGAAAGATACTTACATCTGCACACCTGATTATGACAGGCGTCTTTCTCGAGAATTGAGAGAATTTTTTACTACCTTATGAAATGCCATATGGCTAATGAGTGATGTTTCATGCTTTCCTTTGTACATGTTTGCTCATTTTCTTTAATATCTAGTTTCTAGCTGCACTGCAGTATTGCTTATAATAAAATTTAATAGATGTACTAATATCACTATTTTCTGTCTACAGACCCAGTAAAGGATACATTTCTGATAAACTTTCTTGGAAAAGAGAGCACAAATAGACATTTTCCTTCACAGGAATTGCATAAATACTATTTTTAATGACTTGGTAATTTCTTTTCTAGAATAAATTGTGATGCATCACTCTAGTATTAAGATGTGACATAGGCCATTTTTAGTGTACTATTTTTTCTGCTTGAGCTTTGTCATGTTTAGGTATACGTTATAGCATTTACTGCTGCTGTTTGCCAGGCATAATGCTACTGAATTTTAATTTGTGTTACTCTGCTAAGCCAGATTTATTTTTCTTCTTTGCTGCACATTGCCTTACATTAGTTGTAATATTGCTGCTTGCTTTGACAATTTCCATTTTTTTTCATTGCTATTTGTATTAATTGTTTTGTGCTGCTGCATTGCCTCGTCCCTTAGTTTAGCATCTGAGCTCAGTAGATTTAAGTTAGCTTAAGAGGCGGTAGACTATATAAGAGAATGAGTTGCGATGAATTGGAAGAAACGCATTGAGAGGATATAAGAAACAGATTTGGCAAAAATGAGTATTGTACAATCAGAAATAATTATTTTGAAAGAAATATGTGAACATGTAAATACAGAAAGCATGCTTGAATAGGATTTTTTTGGTGGAAGCAAATGTTGAAATAAGACGAAAGATCTATGGAATGAAGTTTTGGGTTGGACTGCAGTACCAAATGTTACACTGAAAACGAACCCTGTCCTTTCCTTTTGTGTTATCCCACTATGTGTTTGTGCACCCTTGTGTATTTGTTTTCTTCCTGTCTCTGTGTAGTTTCATAGAATTTTTTCTTCTTTTAATACTAAGCTACATTCACTATGATGAGGAATACTGTTATCCTCAAATATAATTTGCATTAATAATATGTTATTTAATTTGTAAAGATGTTTAGACATTATTTATTCTGTTTTGTTTTAATGCTCATGTGTGAAGTTGATGTTTCGAAAGTTATTCAGACCTTTTATGTATGTACTTACGTCATAATTCCTGTAACACTGATGTATATGTTATTTCGATTCTTTTGTAAAACCCATACTACTACAAATGTTATCAGTACTATTATGTTCTTTAATGATGTATTTTGTACCTTTGTAATTGTATTTTCATGTTGTAAATTTATAATTGTATAGACACCATTTCTTCAAATTAAGTTACATTTCACTGCACACGTTTCTGTTGGTCATAGTATATGGACAATATGTGAGAAGTAGGGACTGATAGTGTTTGCACGTGTGTTAATAATTCAGCAAGGGACTGGATAACAGCATTGCTGTTTCTAAGGCCATTTCAAACAAATTTTTTGTGAGTGGACAAGTGGTGGTTTATGGACTTGCTCTATTCTCCGCAAGACTCTTCTATGGTGATTGTGCACCTGCACAGTCGCAACAGATGGCTGCTGGCCATTTCTACAAGGACTACAGTGGGTCTACACCTTTGTTGACTAACCAGTACCATTATTTCTACAAGGACTGCAGTGGGTCTGCGCCTCTGGTGGCCCACCAATACCGTAATCTCTGCCAGGACTACAGTGGGTCTGCTCTGTGATGACCTACCAATACTCTTTAAAACTTCGATTGACTCTGCGGTGGGTTTGCTCTGTTGTGGCCCATTACCTGTCTGCATGTCAAGAGTCGGCACTGTCTTTTCGTTGGAAGGAAAACACTACTTCTTCAAGACTGCATGGAAATCCACTACTTACATGTGCATTTTCTTCTACTGCTCAGACTTTGAGAAAAACACTGCTATTTTACTGTGATAAACAATCAGGACTGTCTCTATGGACTGTGAGAAAGTTTAGCTTTTGACCAACACTGTATCAATAAGTGTGTGCATTTGATATCTTTGTTATTGTAATTATGAAAAATTTTATCAAATCATTATTGGCCACTGCCCAAAACAATTTGTAAAATTTTTTGTGGGGAGCATGGGGGCTATGTAAGTAGGCTGTTTAGGTTTTTTTATTGGTAACGCCACCTCTGTATAAAAATCACTGGCTGTGCTGTGTGCAGTCTGTGGCTAGTTTGCATTGTTGTCTGCCATTGTAGTGTTGGGCAGCGGCAGCTGGATGTGAACAGCGCGTAGCGTTGCGCAGTTGGAGGTGAGCCGCCAGCAATGGTGGATGTGGGGAGAGAGATGGCGGAGTTTTGTAATTTGTCATGAACTGCTATATATTTTATGACTATTAAGGTAAATACATTGTTTGGTCTCTATTAAAACCTTTCATTTGCTAACTATGCCTATCAGTAGTTAGTGCCTTCCTTAGTTTGAATCTTTTATTTAGCTGGCAGTAGTGGTGCTCGCTATATTGCAGTAGTTCGAGTAACCAAGATTTTTGTGAGGTAAGTGATTTGTGAAACGTATAGGTTAATGTTAGTCAGGGCCATTCATTTGTAGGGTTTTTTGAAAGTCAGATTGCGTTGCGGTAAAAAAATATTGTGTGTCAGTTTAAGCACAGTCGTGTATAATTGTTTTAAAAAGGGGACGTTTCAAAATAAGGAGAGCGTGGAGGCCATGGAATTGGTCCACCTCTACCAATCCATCGGTCACCGAATCTGTTGTAGAGAAGCGTACGAAAACTTCGACTGAAATGTGCTGGAGCTCCATCGTGCATGAGCCACATGTTGTGTCGTATTTGTAAAGGCACATGTTCCAACAGTACAGGTAGAGTATCCCTTATGAAATCATGATAAAGTGCTCCATTGAGCGTAGGTGGAAGAACATGGGGCCCAATCAAGACATCACCAACAATGCCTGCCCAAACGTTCACAGAAAATCTGTGTTGATGACGTGATTGCACAATTGCGTGCGGATTGTCGTCAGCCCACGCATGTTGATTGTGAAAATTTACAATTTGATCACGCTGGAATGAAGCCTCATCCGTAAAGAGAACATTTGCACTGAAATGAGGATTGACACATTGCTCGATGAACCATTCGCAGAAGTGTACCCGTGGAGGCCAATCAGCTGCTGAAAGTGCCTGCACACGCTGTACATGGTACGGAAACAACTGGTTCTCCCGTAGCACTCTCCATATGGTGACGTGGTCAACGTTACCTTGTACAGCAGCAACTTCTCTGACGCTGACATTAGGGTTATCGTCAACTGCACGAAGAATAGCCTCGTCCATTGCTGGTGTCCTCGTCGTTCTAGGTCTTCCCCAGTCGCGAGTCATAGGCTGGAATGTTCCGTGCTCCCTATGACTCCGATCAATTGCTTCGAACGTCGTCCGCAGCTCGTGGTCGTGCGGTAGCGTTCTCACTTCCCACGCACGGGTTCCCGGGTTCGATTCCCGGCGGGGTCAGGGATTTTCTCTGCCTCGTGATGACTGGGTGTTGTGTGCTGTCCTTACGTTAGTTAGGTTTAAGCAGTTCTAAGTACTAGGTGAATGATGACCATAGATGTTAAGTCCCATAGTGCTCAGAGCCAGAGCTTCGAACGTCTTCCTGTCGGGACACGTTTGTTCTGTAAATCTGTCTCGATACAAACGTAAAGCGCCATGGCTATTGTCCCGTGCTAAGCCATACATCAAATGGGCATCTGCCAACTCCGCATTTGTAAACATTGCACTGACTGCAAAACCACGTTCGTGATGAACACTAACCTGTTGATGCTACGTAGTGATGTGCTTCATGCCAGTACTGTAGAGCAATGAGTTACATGTCAACAGAAGCACCGAAGTCTACATCACCTTCCTTCAATTGGGCCAACTGGCAGTGAATCGAGGAAGTACAGCACGTACTGACGAAACTAAAATGAGCTCTAACATGGAAATTAAGCGTTTCCGGACACATGTCCACATAACATCCTTTCTTTATTTGTGTGGGAGGAATGTTTCCTGAAAGTTTGGCCGTACGTTTTTGTAACACCCTGTATAAAGACACAGAAATGTCATATCTTCTTGTTGTTGTTGTGGTCTTCAGTCCTGAGACTGGTTTGATGCAGCTCTCCATGCTACTGTATCCTGTGCAAGCTTCTTCATCTCCCAGTACCTACTGCAACCTACATCCTTCTGAATCTGCTTAGTGTATTCATCTCTTGGTCTCTCTCTACGATTTTTACCCTCCACGCTGCCCTCCAATGCTAAATTGGTGATCCCTTGATGCCTCAAAACATGTCCTACCAATCGATCCCTTCTTCTAGTCAAGTTGTGCCACAAACTTCTCTTCTCCCCAATTCTATTCAATAGCTCCTCATTAGTTACGTGATCTACCCACCTTATCTTCAGCATTCTTCTGTAGCACCACATTTCGAAAGCTTCTATTCTCTTCTTGCATAAAATATTTTTTCATCCATGTTTCACTTCCATACATGGCTACACTCCATACAAATACTTTCAGAAACGACTTCCTGACACTTAAATCTATACTCGATGTTAACAAATTTCTCTTCTTCAGAAACGATTTCCCTGCCATTGCCAGTCTACATTTTATATCCTCTCTACCTCCACCATCATCAGTTATTTTACTCCCTAAATAGCAAAACTCCTTTACTACTTTAAGTGTCTCATTTCCTAATCTAATCCCCGCATCATCACCCGATTTAATTTGATTACATTCCATTATCCTCGTTTTGCTTTTGTTGATGTTCATCTTATATCCTCCTTTCAACACACTGTCCATTCCGTTCAACTGCTCTTCCAAGTCCTTTGCTGTCTCTGACAGAATTACAATGATATCGGTGAACCTCAGAGTTTTTATTTCTTCTCCATGGATTTTAATAGCTACTCCGAATTTTTCTTTTGTTTCCTTTACTGCTTGCTCAATATACAGATTGAATAACATCGGGGAGAGGCTACAACCCTGTCCCACTCATTTCTCAACCACTGCTTCCCTTTCATGCCCCTCGTCTCTTATAACTGCCATCTGGTTTCTGTACAAATTGTAAAAAGCCTTTCGCTCCCTGTATTTTACCCCTTCCACCTTCAGAATTTGAAAGAGAGTTTTCCAGTTAACGTTGTCAAAAGCTTTCTCTAAGTCTACAATTGCTAGAAATGAAGGTTTGCCTTTTCTTAATCTTTCTTCTAAGATAAGTCGTAAGGTTAGTATTGCCTCACGTGTTCCAACATTTCTACGGAATCCAAACTAATCTTCCCCGAGGTCCGCTTCTACCAGTTTTTCCATTCGTCTGTAAAGAATTCGCGTTAGTATGTTGCAGCTGTGACTTATTAAACTGAGAGTTCGGTAATTCTCACATCTGTCAACACCTTCTTTCTTTAGGATTGGAATTATTATATCCTTCTTGAAGTCTGTGGGTATTTCGCCTGTCTCATACATCTTGCTCAGCAGATGGTAGAGTTTTGTCATGACTGGCCCTCCCAAGGCCATCAGTAGTTCTAATGGAATGTTGTCTACTCCCGGGGCCTTTTTTCGACTCAGGTCTTTCAGTGCACTGTCAAACTCTCCACGCAGTATCTTATCTCCCATTTCATCTTCATCCTCTTCCATTTCCATAATATTGTCCTCAAGAACATCGCCCTTGTCTGTATATTCCTTCCACCTTTCTGCCTTCCCTTCTTTGCTTAGAACTGGGTTGCCATCTGAGCTCTTGATATTCATACAAGTGGTTCTCTTCTCTCCAAAGGCCTCTTTAATTTTCCTGCAGACAGTATCTATCTTACCCTTAGTGAGACAAGCCTCTACATCCTTACATTTGTCCTCTAGCCATCCCTGCTTAGCCATTTTGCACTTCCTGTCGATCTCATTTTTGAGACGTTTGTATTCCTTTTTGCCTGCTTCATTTACTGCATTTTTATATTTTCTCCTTTCATCAATTAAATTCAATATTTCTTCTGTTACCCAAGGATTTCTATTAGCCCTCGTCTTTTTACCTACTTGATCCTCTGCTGCCTTCACTACTTCATCCCTCAGAGCTACCCATTCTTCTTCTACTGTATTTCTTTCCCCCATTCCTGTCAATTGTTCCCTTATGCTCTCCCTGAAACGCTCTAGAACCTCTGGTTCTTTCAGTTTATCCAGGTCCCATCTCCTTAAATTCCCGCCTTTTTGCAGTTTCTTCAGTTTCAATCTGCAGTTCATAACCAATAGATTGTGGTCAGAATCTACATCTGCCCCTGGAAATTTAAAACCTGGTTCCTAAATCTCTGTCTTACCATTATGTAGTCTATCTGATACCTTTTAGTATCTCCAGGATTCTTCCAGGTATACAACCTTCTTTCATGATTCTTGAACCAAGTGTTAGCTATGATTAAGTTATGCTCTGTGCAAAATTCTACAAGGCGGCTTCCTCTTTCGTTTCTTCCCCCCAATCCATATTCACCTACTATGTTTGTTTCTCTCCCTTTTCCTACTGACGAATTCCAGTCACCCATGACTATTAAATTTTCGTCTCCCTTCACTACCTGAATAATTTCTTTTATCTCGTCATACATTTCATCAATTTCTTCATCATCTGCAGAGCTAGTTGGCATATAAACTTGTACTACTGTAGTAGGCATGGGCTTTCTGTCTATCTTGGCCGCAATAATGCGTTCACTATGCTGTTTGTAGTAGCTAACCCGCACTCCTATTTTTTTATTCATTATTAAACCTACTCCTGCATTATCCGTATTTGATTTTGTATTTATAACTCTGTAATCACCTGACCAAAAGTCTTGTTCCTCCTGCCACCGAACTTCACTAATTCCCACTATATCTAACTTTAACCTATCCATTTCCCTTTTTAAATTTTCTAACCTACCTGCCCGATTAAGGGATCTGACATTCCACGCTCCGATCCGTAGAATGCCAGTTTTCTTTCTCCTGATAACGATGTCCTCTTGAGTAGTCCCCGCCCGGAGATCCGAATGGGGGACTATTTTACCTCCGGAATATTTTACCCAAGAGGACGCCATCATCATTTAATCATACAGTAAAACTGCATGTCCTCGGGAAAAATTACGGCTGTAGTTTCCCTTTGCTTTCAGCCGTTCGCAGTACCAGCACAGCAAGGCCGTTTTGGTTAATGTTACAAGGCCAGATCAGTCAATCATCCAGACTATTGCCCCTCCAACTACTGAAAAGGCTGCTGCCCCTCTTCAGGAACCATATGTTTGTCTGGCCCCTCAACAGATACCCCTCCGTTGTGGTTGCACCTACGGTACGGCCATCTGTATC
Organism: Schistocerca piceifrons; assembly: GCF_021461385.2. Classification (NCBI taxonomy): domain Eukaryota; kingdom Metazoa; phylum Arthropoda; class Insecta; order Orthoptera; family Acrididae; genus Schistocerca; species Schistocerca piceifrons. Next base: position 204,985,200 of record NC_060141.1, read on the forward strand.
GCTGAGGCACGCAAGCCTCCCCACCAATGGCAAGGTCCATGGTTCATATCTTAAGGTAACATAACAAGGGAAAAAAATTTTATAGTACAACAGATGGAAATAGGAGGATATGCATTTCCGGCGTTGCATAGCAAAGGCACTCACGTCGGTCGTCTGCTTCCATAGCGCAATAACACCCAATATTGCCGCACTGTCCGAACAGATTGTTCTTCGTACGTCCCTCATCCAGTTTTGCGTTCATTTCAGGCAGTGTTACTTGTCTGTTAGCACTGACGACTTCTAATGCAAACGCCGCTGCTCTCGGTCGTTGAGTGAAGTTCGTCGACCACTGCGTTGTCCGTGGATAAAGGGAATGCCTGAAAATTTCCTATTCCCGTCACACTTTTGGCACTGTCTATCTCACAATATTTAATTCCTTAACGATTTCCGAAATGGAGTATACCATTCATGTAACTGCAGCTACCACCCCGCGTTCAAAGTCTGTTAATCACCGCAGTGCAGCCATAATCACGACAGAATCCTTTCCTTTCACAGGAATTAACTGAGTATAAATGACAGCTCCGCCAGTACGCTGCCATATTGTACTCTGTATATGCGATACTACCGCCACCTATATACGTGCAAGCCGGTATTGCATGACATTATCACCTTGGCGTACTGTGCGTATTGCAGCGTTGACTTCCTAACTATGTCCGGTTACACGTAAGTGATCTTGTCAGGTGAGATAAATGAATAAGTAAATAAATAACAACAATAAAAGGGGACCATTGTGGTTCACTGTAGGACCAAGATATTTCTCCATCGCAGTTCTCTAAACGTCCACAGGATGTGTTATGGAATTTATGGAAACGGGGAGACGCTGGAGAGCGATGCCCTGTGATGTTACGCCTCCGGCTAGCGTGACGTGACACGGTGAGGGAGGGAGGGAGAGAGGGGGGGACAGAGGCGCTTGTCCTAAAGAAGCAGGGCGTGGCCGTCCCAGGGCGGCTGTTAACGTGTCACCTGCTCTGCGGGGAGGCCGATACTCCGCCGTCAAGGGGCCGCCGCACGATCCACGGGAGAGGTCCCACTGCACCACAGTGCCTGAATTCTACAGCTACACCCATACTTCGAAAACCACTGTGAAGTGGGTGGGTAAGGGTGCTTTCCAATATATCAGTTATTAGGGGTTTTCCCCGTACCGTTCGCGTGTGGATCGTGCGAAGGCAGGTTGCTTAAACGCATCTGTGCGCGATGTAATAGTGTTATCTTGTCCTCTAGGTCGTTACGCGAGCCATAAACAGGTGGCTGTAGTAGACTTCTAGATAATCGTTTAAAGCTAATTCTTGGAACTTTGTATAGAAACTTTCTCGGGGTTCAGAATGAGTTTTCACTCTGCAGCGGAGTGTGTGCTGGTATGAAACTTCCTGGCAGATTAAATCTGTGTGCCGGACCGAGACTCGGCACCTTTGCCTTTCGCGGGCAAGTGCTCTACCAACTGAGCTACCCAAGCACGACTCACGCCCCGTAAAAAGCTTGAGGACGGGGCATGAGTCGTGCTTGGGTAGCTCAGTTGGTAGAGCACTTTCCCGCGAAAGGCAAAGGTCCCGAGTTCGAGTCTCGGTCCGGCACACAGTTATAATCTGCCAGGAAGTTTCTCGGGGTTGTTTGCGTGCTTCTTCAAGCGCCTGCCAGTTTAGTTTCTTCAGTATCTTCGCTACACTCTCCCATGGGTCAAACATACTCGTGGCCATTTGTGCTGCCCTTTTCTGTGTATGGTCAATATCCTCTGTTAGTCCTGTTTGACATGAGTGCCACATACTCGAGCAATAATCTAGGATGGCTTGTATGCAACCTCATGTGCAGCCTGTTTGAATTTCCTTAGTATTCTGCCAGTGAACCGCATTCTGTGACATGTTTTATCCCCGAAACGAGCTTATATGATCATACTGTTACAATCGCTAGAAACTGTTACATCTAATAATCTGTATGATTTCACCGATTCCATGTGTCAATCGTTGACGTTGTAGCATTTGGATACTCCCTTGTTCCTTTCTGTAAGGCGCACAATTTTACATTTCTCTGTATTTAAAGCTAATTGCGTTCCTTTGTCTATGACAATAAATCCTATCAAGATCGGACTGAATGCAAATTTTTTCAGACAGTTTTCATTAAAGATAACTGCACCGTCTACAAAACGTCTGATGTCAATATTAACATTATCATTGTGATGTCATCTGAAGAATGAGATCTCATCTCGAATTTTGTACCTCACAATGGAATCACAAGTAAAGACAGTCTGTGCCTGACACATTGACGAACGACAGACGGCGGTGTAGACACACCCTAAAGAGGTTCCGTATGTCACAGACACGCCTTGGCGCTTACGTCACAGTACGCGACACTGCAGGTCCTGCTAGTGCCAGCAGCCGTCTCTGACATGGAGCGACTGACAATTTCAGATGACTGCGAGTTTAAATGTATGCAAGCTCTCGATAGCACGAGACAAAGTTAAGACCTTTAGTGGGTATCATTTCAACTACGTGTTGATTTCCCGTAGAGCCTGTAGGCACCCGAGCATTCGCGAAGTATGGCGGACAAGCCGAATAATGTGACGTCACAGGTTTGTTGCAGGGCCTGTATTTCTCGTGGGCCCTGACTGGATGCTTGCTTACGTCAGAGCACAACACCGCTGAACCCACTAGTTAATCGCTGCTTACGATGACAGCATTGTCTCACTTCAGATCCATCATTGCGAGTTGAATTAAAAGCCAGAGGTGTGTATAAAAGTTTACAGTCAGTTTTAAACATCCTCTTTGAAAAATTTATGAATTACTGTGCTGGTAAACCCCTTACGTTATTTGATTTTCAAACAGCTGAGCAAAACTGAACGTACTCAGACATTTCTCTCTTTACTTATTCTGATCATCACCAAACTGACACACAATATTTTAAGCGCAACGCAATCTGACTTTCAATAATCCCTACACCAAAGAATGGCCGTGACTAACAATAACCTATACCCTTCATGAATCACTTACCTCACAAAAATCTTCGTTACTCGAACTACTGCAATACAGCGAGCGCCAATATTGCCAGCTAAACAAAAGATTCTTACTACTGAAGGCACTAACTGCTGATAGGCATAGTTAGCAAATGAAAGATTTTGATAGAGAACAAACAATGAATTTACCTTAATAATATGATATACAGTATTACAAATTTACTCTTTCTGATGGACACACGTCCAGATCATCCGCTCTCAAAACTCCGCCATCTCTCTCCCCACATCCACCACTGTTGGCGGCTCACCTCCAACTGCGCAACGCTACGCGCTGTTAACAGCCAACTGCCCAACACTACAATAGTGAATATTCCAACAATGCCAACCAGCCACAGACCGCACACAGCACAGCCAGTGATTTTCATACAGAGCGCTACGTGACGTTACCAACATAAAAACCTAAACAGCCTACTCACAAGTCGTATGTTGAGATACGACTCTCATGCTATACTGCACCAAGTATTAAGTTTAGAGTGTACAGTGACAAGAACATACACATACTGACACTGCTGTGGACATGGGCATTGATGTTATATAGATAGGCGCAAAGCTAGCATCAGAAGTCAATGAGACTACGAAATAATCATAAAAAATGACGTGGGTCTTAAAATGCCATAGGATCAATTTTCCTTGGAAAGGATCATACAAAAGAAGATGAATTACACTGAATAAAACTAACCAGAGTAACAGACATGAAAGACAATTGGAAAAGCTGTGTAAGCTATGTAAGAAACTCTTAAAGAAAATAGGTGTTTGGCGGAAGGATGGGGGCTACATTTCGACCGTTGTAGGATACAATACTTTTGCAACTGGAGATATCAAATGCTATCACCCACGCTATGACCTATATTGTTTATAGGTGACATAGGATGAATTTGTGACTATGCTTGTTGTATAGACATTGTAAATAATTTGTAATTAATTGATTGAATACATATTTGTAGTTCTTCAAACAGATATATGTGAATGTTGTATTCAATCACATATCAGATACAGGATACCGAGTGCTAGGCGGAAGCTGCATTTGAATCTTTCATCTAGGACGTCGCTGAAGTCAGATTTTTCTTCTATTAGGCCATGATCGGCCACACAGTGCCACACTGCATGTGAGCACCATGTGCTGTCCACCTGAAGGCCGAGGCTCCGCCTGTCTCGGGTTTGCTTGGTGCTTCTCGGAAATATTCGGTAAAATCGCTTGCAGTGCGTAATTTTTTAGTCGGCAGGTCTTTCTTCGGCGTCAGCGCTATTTACACGTGCTATTTTTCACTGATTAAAAGAAGTTCACAGGTCAAGTGGCTGTTTGCCTAAAAGAGATAATCTAGCGATCTATCGTCACAAGCATTTGAAAAGAAAATTAATGACAGAACATCAGGATAAGAAATCTCAATATCTAAAATGCGATGTTCAGTCGTATAACCGACTGTTACCGCAAATTTGCTATGGAACGACAATACAGAACCGTATGGAATAAAAAAGATTTATTTGACTATGAATGAGCAAAGAATTACAACGGTCAACAGAAGGGATTTATTCTATTGTACATCAAAATGCACTTTCTGCTAAAAGTGCAGGAATGGAGTACCTGAAGTAGTCGCACACATTATTGTAGTAGCAGCTGCAAATGCTTTCGATGGAAGTGACTGAAGAGTATGAAGACTTCAATAACTACTGAAACGTATGTCGGCTATGTCATCGGGCACGCCTGGAACGATTTTTTGATTTAAAACCGTCTCTTGTTAAATTTATGAATGAAACAGAACAGCAGATACGAGAATTACAACATTATGAATGGATTGCTGACTACGCATTTTAGGTGGACTTGATTCCACACTGCCACAGTAGGACATTTTGAGGTGAGAAACAACGTATTTCTGATTTGATAGGGATGGATTTGAATAGGAATTCCCATTGCGGAAAGGACAAATTCTGACAGAAAACATCGTCCATTTGCCTAAGTTCACTGTCGTCAAAGAAAACATGAGGTTTTAAGAATTCTATATAACTTTGAAGGAATTATAAGGATAGTTTTCTAAACGTTTCGAGGCTGCCTATCATACATCTATTTTCGAGCTGTTTTCGATACCATTTGCCGTTTCAGAAGGAAGTGCCCCTTTCGATAAGAAGGATCAGACTGATGTGCAGTGTATTTTCCGTTTAAAAGTCAAATTCTTTTGCGCTGAAACGGTCCAGAAGGCCAAAAGTGCTTTCCTTCGGAAGAGTTTCCAGCTCTCATAATGAGGCTGCTAATGTAGCGAAATATTTCGATCATAATATGTGTTTTAGCGGCTTTTCTCGAGTATGAAACTAAATTACTCACGATTAGGTGGCAATAATCAACAGTTTATGCCAGATATAAATTTCATTGTGTTCTCAATGGGCCAAATTAATTACATAATACTGACAGTTTGTATTGTTTGTGATCTATATTGTTGAGAAATATGAAATATGAAACCTAGTCATATGTCGTGCGACTGCTTTGCCATTTAAATACGTGCACTGATAGTTTCTCTCTATCCCATGTCCACACACTCGGACAGCGTGATTTGTTTGTGGAGGGGAGGGAGGGGAGAGGGCAATGTTTTGCCACAAAGAGAGCTACAGCTTGTGAGACGGAGACCTACTTGCATGCAGAATTTTTGGCTGTCCCTGTATACTTTCTGGCAGATAGAAAACGTATTTTAAGGCTAGTTTGGAAGTTCTCTGTAAAAAGAACTGTTGAGTGGTGGATTGGGTGAAATAATTACAATTTGATCCGGCAGAGCTGAATTCGTTTTCACTGCCAACCTGAAGTAAGAGATTATTTGATTGTTATTAGCCATTAAGAAAAAATTAGATACGTTTTTACTTCGTTTACTTTAAGACATAATACCTTCACAACACGTGTAGAACTCATTAACGCGCGACATGTGTTTAATGTTTGGCAAGTTGCATGCTCTGAAGGGTGACCAACTTGTTATGTGTATCAAAAAATTTGGTGGACATAAATCTTGACGTCATGAGTAAGTTACATGAGTCACGTGGAACTGCGTTCTGGTAACTTAAGTGTAGCTCAGGCTAGAATCCAAGCCCTAGGACAGCGTGGCAGAGATTGGTAGTGGAGTGTTCGAAGAGCACGTCATAAATAAATCAGAAAATATCGATACGGTGATAGAAGCTACCAGAGAGAACCACGCTGACGCGCCTCAATAACTGTTTCCAACAAAAGAACCAGCGAACACAGCTGTCGCATCTACCGCTGAATAACTGAAAAGGGCGATATCCTATAGCGTTCAAACAGTTGTCAGTGCTTGAAAATGTCAGGCCGTCAGGTAACGAACGTTCTGTGGAAAATTAAGGAAACAGAAGTGGTGGTTCTACTCGGAAACGTGTGTTTAGGTTACTGTGTGCGGAGGAAGCTGTAGTCCAACATCATGTCGATGCGGAATCATAAAAGTCAGAACAGTGGCTTTGCTACGGAAATCATGTCGGCTCCATTCTCCGAGGCATTAGAGAAATCAATGAGATTTTTAATGCATTTGATAATTTCTTTTTCATTTAATTCTTTAAGATTTAATTCTGTTTTACGTTTCAGTATGCTTGTACACTAGTGCTCACGGGAGCACACAGGACAAGCAATTTCAAACAGTTTTACACGTGCAATATCGCACACATACAAAATTTGCAATAAGTGACCACCGTGATAACACTTATGCTATGCGATAATCACATGTGACTCGTTATCTGCGTTTCTATCCGCAAAGATTAATTTTTCTGAGGACTAACCCAGTAAATCGAGACTAATACTTACTTAACATACGTCACGCTTCTTTAAGACTAGCCAAACGTCACCCCTTAATCGTGAAGTCTGAGTCTCATAAGTTTGTACTAAAGCTGAAAAGTAACTTTCAATAAAATTAAGCTTTCACGTTTGGATGACATGATGCATGACGAAACACAACTCATTATTAATGTAATGATGCGTAAAGAATAGAAACACTAAAAGAGAATGTGGGAATTTAACTAATTACAACATTTAAAAAAGCAAGCTCATTGTCTACATTTCATGCGCTATCAGAAGATGTGACTGATGACGACGAGTTATCACTGAAACTAGTTTAAGCGTAATAAACAAAGTGGTTCTGTCAAGATGGACCAACAAAAACCGTATTGTTTTGATGCAGTCTCGAAGCAGGAGAAGAGCTCAAGTATTCAGTGAGTGGTCTAGGAGAGATTACGTGAAGCAGAATCTACAGGCTTAATAGGAAAAGATAAAAAGCTAAAAAAGGCTAGTCTCTCATTGGGAACATTCTGGAAGTCAGCTAAGCTTTTTGTCAACAACGACAGTCTCATGCGAGCGGAAAAGGAAAGGGATTGATTAGCTGTGGTACAAAGTATCCTTCACTATATACTTATGATGGCTTACTTACAGCATATGCGGATGTAGATGCAGAATAGTAAACGCAATAGATTCATAGTTTTTACATTACCCGCAAGATTTTTTTTTGTATCCCCTGTTGTTTCTGACGTATAGAATGGATCTTCCATTTGCTGTTTCAGAAGGTGCAAACTAATTCCTCTCTTCAGATTGTACGAGAATAAAAAGTAGTACCTATACCATACGGAAAAGGCATTTAACTAAATATTCACAAACAACAACAGATGGTTCAGAAAAAATGCATTATCAATTAATTAACAGGAAAAAACCCCTGCGTACTACACAGTACGTCTATAGAACTCCAGTAGTCACCAAGATAAGTTTCTACAAAATGGAAATACAAGAAGTAGAATGTTCGAAGTTCCTGGACTATGGATAGATCACAACTCACTGAATGTAACTACCGAAGTACCGAATTTCTGCTAAGTTTGCAATTCATATGGTTACCAGCATACGTCAGTTAAAAATGAAAAAGAATATAGTTTGTTTTGTATATTTACATTCATAGATGAGTTATGAAACAATTTTTTGGGAAGAGTAACTCGCAGGGACAGTAATTTTGCAACACATAATCGTGTAATAAAAATTATAGCTACAATATTTCTGGAACGTCCTGCTGCGATCTCTTTGTATTTTGACCTATACTCAACAATATACAGGGCGAATCATCCAAACTTCCACCTCAGACTCTCCTAAACTGGAAGGTGCTATTGTTGTGCTGCTTTCACGTAGATGAAGTGTTACCGCATGCTCAGAATTACAGTCAGCTGATACGACTTCAATAACCACTAGAAAGTGTACTTAATTTGTGACTTTGATATTTTTTATTCGGACGGTGTACACAGAAGGTAATAAAATTAAACTGGAGTAAATTAGAATGCCAATGTCTTTTATTTCCAGGATTATATTACAAGCAGTTCATGAACTATCACAGTTTGAAAATCGTAAAAATAGGAAGATGTCTGCTTCGCAAGTCAGCACTAACTTTAGCCAAATAGTCCTTCAAATGTGGACTTCCAGTTTCAATACTAACTTCAAGTCTCCCATGTAGAGACTGACGCATTTCATCAGAAACTTCAGCGCAGGCAATAGTAATACGTCCTTTCACATCATCTTGTATAGTCGATATGTCCTTGTAGACGGTGTCTTTCATCTCTCCCACAGGAAAAAATTGAATGGGTTGAAAACTTATGAACTGGCTGGGCAAAGTACAAGCCGGCGTCTTCCAATTCAAGTATTTGGCAAGAAGCCGTGAAAACATGCAGCAGTACGTCGAGCTCTATGCGCTAGGCGGCCATCAAGTTGATACTACACGTTCCACGGGTTCACAGGGACATCAAGCTAGAAAAAGTTGCAAAATGAATTTTTTTTAATTATCAGAATGGCACTGCGATGTTTGGGCAAGCGAGGAAGAGAGAAAGAGGTAGAGAGACAAAGACAGAGAGAACTGCAAGCAACGTTTGGCGACCGTGGGACATGATGGCGTATTAGCGAGTTTATAGGCTGCGGAATCATGCACTATAGCTGCAGTCCGGAGATTTATAAAACACGAAGGCATTTTACTCATCGCGAACGTTAAACGTCAGAGGGTCTCAATACTGCTCCAACTGCCTGAGCTTGTAAGCGTACCACATTTACCGCCGGCCAAATCCTTTGGGGGATGGACATCCGTTGGGCATTATCGTGATGTCAATGGGAGTCTAATGATTCGAGCTCGCGTACGCTTCTGAGAGTAGTGGAGATACGAGACTGACAGATTAGGCCAATAAGTCCTATAGCAAGAGCAGGCAAGTAGAATATTTTGTGTAGTAAGTTGCACTGAAGAACGATGAATAATGAAAGCGAGATCACTGTACATTGAAGGTAAGATGTGGAAGTGCAATAAGGTGAAGAGTGTTAAGGGCTAAGATGGGAATAAGAAGTTATTAAATAAGCTGCATTTACATTTAAGTGACCGATGTGTTAGAGATTAACAATCACGTCGGCATGATAGAAACAGGAATAGTAGTGTACGAGGTTTCCATCTAAACTTAAGAAATTTTCGTTAGGGACATTTACAGAATGGACCAACATGAGTGAAATATTCTCTTCAGTGAAAACTTCGGTTGATAAGCTGTGGTCAATATGTAAAACAATTCATTGAAGTTTCGTCTCCGATTCCGGGAGACATCTTCTGAGGCAAAACGACAACTTCGTCAACGGCTCGAGGACCCCTGAATCTATAGAGGTGTATAGAGGACACCATCGTGTGTTACGTCATGACGTACTCCTGATTATCTCAGACTGGCGTCAACCTTCTCAATTAAAACTAATCGATCGTTATTATGATGGCCTAAAGTCCACATCCCTATTTCATTTAATCTAACCTAACTCCTTCTTCCTTTCTGCTGCAATTGTTATCGTTTTTTTTAAATCTCAATGGTCTCTCTGTACAAACACACAAGAAAATTCGTTGTCTTTACTAAAAAGTTAGAATCACTTAATTTTATTTTTTGTTTTCCGTCATGGCACATTCACCAATGTATCCCAGACAGCATCCAAGCGGGTGTTAACACTTTATTTTGTGGTTCCAACTGCACGGAATTTTGAACGTCCAAGAATAGAGCAAGCCAGGACCAACGCGGAGTGACGGTCGGCAATTAGGAGAGTTTTCCTTCTTTCTAATGACAAGATAACGGATCGCATCGGGAAACAGTTGGTCAAGTATAAGGTTCAAACAGTATTTAGGCCTATTAGCAAAATAAAGTAACGCCTGGAAACGATAAAAGATGTATGGCTTCCGCTAATGATACCTGGTGCATACAAATTATCAAGGCCGACTCTGCACCAAAGCAAAGATGATAGACTACTTTTAATCGAGAACTGTGCCTCCCGCCAGAGATAATCAAGCTTTCGTAATCACGTGACGACTGATGGCGCCAACTATACAGCTCTATAAATTCGGGGACCCTCGAGTGCTTGATGTAGTTGTCGTTGTATCGCCGAAGATATATCCTGCAGTCAGAGGCGAGACATCACACTGCAAGTTCACGGTTTTCTTTTGAGAACCCTGGCAAGATTGCTAGATGAAAGTTGACTTCTACTTGTTCGTGCTTGTTATCTACCTTGTTCTATAAGAGCCACTTGGTATGGTTGATCGTTCTCAATACCTGTTCCGTTGTTTGCTGTCCCCAATGGAAAATAGCTATGATCTAATTTCTGTAGATTCGACTCGTAACACGTGTCCGTACTACAGTTGTCTGCAGTGGATGAATGGAACGAAAACAATGAATGGAGAACGTGGCGTTGTAGACAGAAACACATGGCTTAACCGTAGGACTTCCGTTGATTTGGTCTATTACACTGTTAACAAACGAAGATCTCGGCTGTAAACAATGGCAAGGGACAAGTTGGTTCTTTTGAGAAACTTGGGAGTAAAGTTTCAGAAAACTCTCATAAATAAGATATTTTAATGGCTCTGAGCACTATGGGACTTAACATCTATGGTCATCAGTCCCCTAGAACTTAGAACTACTTAAACCTAACTAACCTAAGGACATCACACAACGCCCAGTCATCACGAGGCAGAGAAAATCCCTGACCCCGCCGGGAATCGAACCCGGGAACCCGGGCGCTGGAAACTAGAACGCTACCGCACGACCACGAGCTGCGGACAGATATTTTAACTACATCCATTGTGATACGTGATTGTTTACAAATATTTGTAGATAAACGGCATATTCTTAAACTGCACTTCGCATAGGTTAGCTTGGGTTACCGCTGTTTACTTATTCAGAGAGCTGACGAAACAGTACCACAAAACTTCACATAAATACGAGGGTTATTCGGAAAGTAAGGAACGATCGCTCGCTAAATGCAAACGACAGTGAAAATCCGCTGAAATTTTGTATAGGTGTGTTGGGCAGTGTCTCTAGTACGCCCGTCGATCGCGTTACGCAGTTCTTTTTAGTTCTGAGCACACAAGGAGCACATAAAGATACCTAGAACAGTAGTGTCTCCTGCTAAGTACGAGGGCCTAGTGAGAAATTTCGCCTAAAGCTATGCAACCAACATTACATAACTGTCGTGCGGTTTCTTCTTAAAGACAATTCTCAGCTGCATTCTGCAGGGGCAATGAAGATGCTCCTGCGTCGTTTTCAATTGGAAATGTCTGATTACCCACAATACAGCCCGTAATTGTCTCCCTCTGAGTTTCATCTCTCATCAAATGAACCGCTGGCTACGAAGACATTTTGACACAGACAACAAGCTGTAGGCCAGCGTAGAGAATTGGTGGAAAGCACTAGCGGCTGCCTTCTATAACGAGGGTGTTGGAAAGTTGGTACAACGCTACGACAAACGTTTAAGTCGGATCGGCGACTATGGAGATAAATAGCTGGAAGATGTAGATAACTGTTACTAATAAAACAGTTTTGATTTTCACTATGGTTTCCATTTCGCGACCTATCGTTCCTTACTTTCCGATTAGCCCTCGTAGATATGTACAACGTTAGAATTGTTTCCGTGTATGGTACTACGATTACTTACTTACTCACTTACTCACTGGTCATATCGAACTCGAGAGTCCATTACTGCAGCAAAGTATTGTCGCCATCTGTCCCTGTCTTGGGCTATTTCCTTCCATTCCCCTTCTATACCTAGGCTCCTCAAATCAGCCTTCACATTGTCCTCCCATCTACGGCTCGGTCTCCCCACAGGACGTTTTCCCTCTAGGTGCCCTACCAGTACTCTTCGCGCTGCCCTGCCCTCATCCATTCGAGCTACGTGACCCGCCCATCGCAGCCTACGTGATTTAGTAATACTGATTGTGTCGGGACTTGAATAGAGTTCGTTAACCTCTTCGTTACGCAGTTTTCGCCACTCTCCGCTAATGTTATCCCCTTTTGCTCCGAAAATTTTCCTCAAAATTTTGTTTTCAAATACTCGTAACGGCTTTTCATTTTGCACAATGAGAGACCAAGTCTCACACCCATACAGCATAACTGGTAGAATAAAAGTTTTGTATATTGTACTCTTTAAATTCCTAGACAATATCCGTGATGAAAGTAATCTATTCAGTGAGAAGTAGCACGCATTTCCCGCCCTTAATCTCTTCTTCAGTTCGGGTTCAATCTTATTTCTCGAAGTGATGTCCAGTCCTAGATACTTAAATGTGTTCACTTTTCAAACTGCATGTCTCCAACTCTTAACATTTCCTGATCTACTGCTGTTGGCATTCTAGTAGTAACCAGGTATTTAGTTTTGTCTTCACTTATCCTTAGACCTACATCTTCACTAGCCTTGATTAACGCATTCGCATTTGCTGTTACAGATTCTTTCCTATAGCTAATGATGTTTAGATCATGTGGATACACTAATATCTTAATTTTTCCACTTAACTCCACACCCTCTGAATTATCAGCTGCCATTCGTACAATATATTCTAGGACTAAACTAAAAAGTAGCGGGGACAGGGCATCTCCCTGCTTAAGTCCGTTCTTTATTACAAATTCTTCTGATTCCAATTTCCTCCTGCGTACTCTACCTTTTGTGTTTTTCGAACTCACTTCTATAAGTCTAACATACTTCTTTGGTATTCCAAGTTCCAACAGAATTCTGTACAATTATGATTGCAATACTGAATCATACGCTTTTGTAAAATTTATGAAAAGATTATGATTCCCATTTCTTTTCCAAAATTTGACGCAGGGTGAATATTTGGTCTATAGTTGATCTGTTCCTCCGAAAGCCGGCTTGGTAATCCCCCACAATTTCATCTGCATATGGTGTAAGCCTGCTTAGCAGAATATTCGAGAAAATTTTGGAACATACTGGTAATAGCGATATCCCTCTATAATTACTACAATCCATTTTGTCGCCTTTCTTAAAAATTAGGATCAGAATCGACTCCTGCCACTCTTCAGGTATCATATCAGAGTTCCATACTTTAGTTATCACTTTGTGAACTACTTCCACTAATTTCTGTCCCCCATTTTCAACTAATTTGTTGATTGCATCTCTTGCTTCCTTTAACGTTGGCTCAGGTAACTGGGGATCTGCTGTATGTATTTTGTACGCCTGCTCATTTACTGCTTCCTGGTGTACATTTAATAAATGCTCAAACTACGCCCTCCATTTACTTAATATAGCACTGGGGTCTGTCAGTATTCCCCCAGCATCCCTTCGAAATGCATTTGTCCTAGCCTTGAAGCCCTTCATATACCTATTTATGTCTAGGTAAAGTTCCCTAATGTTTTTTGTTTTACTGTTTCTTTCCATTTTTGTAATTTGTTTGTTCAAATAATCCCTCTTCTTTGCCTGTAGCCTACGACCAAATTCCCTTCTCAAGTTAAAGAACTCTTCTCGTTTTCTGTCTAAGATTGGCATTACCAATATTTACAGTAATACAGCATGAAAATCGCCGAAATTTCTTTCGATTTAGCATAACATAAAAGCAATTTTATTGTCGCCTTACTACAGCACTTGAAACATGTCAAGACGGCCCATAGCATTTCTGCCATTACACTGCCACATATATTGACGTAAACGATGGGAAGCGAAACAACTGAACATTGTATCCTTGAATAAATAATTATTCACGTTTACCTGATTAATGTTTGAACTGTATTTGCGTAGAGGAACATAATCAGGATTTGTATGTGGGTCGCAGTTATCCACGTCAGCCTCGGATTTTTACAAATTGCTCCTGAAAAGTACTTTCCTGGCACCAACGCTGCACACGTTACTATTACTGGCAGCCATATACTTACCACTGTTTAATGCACGCATCATAACGAAGCTGTCATTAGCGAGGATCCGAAATGACCGGAATAGTTGCTAGTTTTTCTTGTATCGTGGAACTATCAAATAATACGAATAAAGTACATCATGTACCACGTCTCATATGCAATAACTCTGTTTCTCTTCGACTTCGTCTTACCACTGTTGACACCCGAGGTCTTTAAATATCTTCCGTTGAGCAGCTATTATTAATAAAAAAGGGGGATCCCTTCGCAGTAAGAGAGGATATATAAGAAATCGTAGTTTAAAGAAGTTTTGTAAACGTTGACTCACAGTTTAGTTTTGACGATAATGTATGTGATGGTTAACTTGAACAAAGCGGATAATATTAACAGTAACGTGATAAATCAGGTGCCCTTCACTCGTGATAATGACTAATATACTTGGGTCATGAGTACAAGGAAGAAATAATACACTGACGTACTTAATTGCCCATGACGACGCAGCATCATTTGTCCCAGGAAAGGCCGCGGAAGGATACAATGAGAGGACAGATGGCTCTGAGCACTATGGGACTCAACATCTGAGGCCATCAGACCCCTAGAACTTAGAACTACTTAAACATAACACATCCATGCCCGAGCCAGGATTCGAACCTGCGACCGTAGCGGTTGCGCGGTTCCAGATTGAAGCGCCTAGAACCGCTCGGCCACACCGGCCGGTGAGAGGACAGACTAAGGTAAAATATTCACATATCGTTTCACATGTACGATAAAATTAAACCACGAATCCTCACCATGGCCAGTAGTCAATACCTGTAGCTAGCTCATCAGAGAGGGTATGACCCCTTACATCGGCACCTATGTGTTCGTAAAAAATTTTAACCATTTGAATTCGGATTTCGAGGGCGTGGAAGAAATTTGCACGGGCATATGGATACTTATCCGTCAGGAAAGACCGTATGCTGCTCACTGGATAAACAGGTTAAAGACTTCGTGACGAAATTGATACAAGCACTTCTCTCTTTATGTAGTTTCAGCGTATAATGGTGGTAAGAGTGGGATCGAAATTCGCAGTAGATGTTGATTAACTTCCTCTTAATTTAGTGTATTGAGTATCAATTCAGCTTTAGAGGAAAAGTGAATTTCAGTGACTCGGCGTGATACTTGGTTGACATTCGGAAGTAAAGTGTTATCTTTCACGAAAATTAACGAGATTCTGTTAAATTGAGAATGGACGCATTGTTAAATAAGCACATGCATCTGAAACGCATTCAACACCACGCGGGGAGCCAATGAACAAAGGATCAACTCATTAACATGACACAGCCCTAACGACGTTATACAGAGGTAAACCAACAGTGCACTAAGCAATGAAACTCACAAGGAATTAGTCGGGGGATGAATTTCGATAAGTATGACTACACTGACCTTGTGGTTATTGTGGCACAATTCGGATCAGAACAAAGCATCCTCGCCGAGATCTCTTATAAGACTCGTGGAAGCAAAAAAGGATACACGATAATATGTCCCTATGGTAGCCGAGAGAAAAGCGTTTAGTATTGATATTAGTGAAAACTGAGACGACGTAATATCACAATCCAAAACCCATGAGGAGTCTTTGCGGAAATACGGCAGTGAATACCGCTACAGCAAAAGTGACGCCACAATCGACCACTCCAGAACGCTTAGGACGGGAAGGTGGTGGGGATAAGCAAAGAGGCACATTGAGGCCTCTGGCCAAGATAACGGTTTGAACACGGAAACACTCTTTGGCGTGCCCTATAGATGTAGACAAACCTCTGTGCTTTCTTCCACCACCATCTCTGGCTGACAGAAATATGGGACTGTGGCTTCATCTTGATGCAAAACAATTTTGTTTTATGTATTTCCTTTGCCAAACTAGTTTCAGCAGCAATGCCACCATCATCACTGGGTTTTTTCGTTATTCTAGAACATGCTAAATTAGCGTCGTTATAAACATTACAAAACATTATTACATGTGTACTGTTCGGTTCCGAATACAGTATTCTGCGAAAATTTTTATAGCACCTAATTTACTTTAAGCCACTGCTTGGTTGTTACGTTTGTAGCCTTTGTTACTTAGTTGCCTTTTCTTCGGCATACAGCATGTCATGTGGCTGTTTTTAACTAATACGCGAAAATTTACGTATATACGTCAACTTTCTAGTATTGGGAATTGAGATAAGGTTGTGAATACAGTTTCGGTGTGCGGTAGGTTGTTACATAATCAAAATATCATGGCATATTGCTGTTGGCGTCTATAGCGAGAATGTATCGTATGTTTCGAGAAGGTTTTGAAAATTCTGTGTGTGATGGAGGAGTGGTTTTGTCTGTGTGTGTGTGTGTGTGTGTGTGTGTGTGTGTGTGTGTGTGTGTGTGTGCGCGTATGTGTGTGTGTGTGTTTGTTGTTGTTGTTGCCGACCCTTTTGTGTGACCTGTGTCATTTCTACTAAAGACGTAAAGAGGAAATTGTTGCAAAGTGCTGTTTTCATTTATTACGTTTCCCTGTTCCACTATAGCCTTCCGTACGTATTAATTTTCTTTGGTTTAATTTTTTCTGTGTAAACTGTTGCTCTGTTCCAGAACTTGTAAGTCAGTTTCGATACTATTGGGGTTATGGCTCTTATTTATTAGGTGTTGTGTGAGATTGGAGTGTACTCTGTTACTCTACAGAGCTCGCATGTGGTCTGCGTATCTTGTTAGAAACTTTCTACTTGTTTGTCCTATGTATTCGACTTGGGAGTAGCTAAATGTCAGCTTGTGTATCCTACATTGTTGAGTTTGTATGAGGCTCTTTCATGAGACACATTAAGTCATGCACGTATCTATAACAGAACATTTTATATATTTCACAGTGTTGATGAATGTTATGTTCTCCACATAATCCAAGAAAATGTCGGCTAAAGTTTCATTGACGGGAACCCCATGTGTAGGCCTTCTTGTTACAAATAGAAGTTTCTGTTGAAAGTGAAATAATTGCAGGACTACTAGTCATGTTACACAATCGTAGGTTAATACAGAGGAGTACATACACGAAAATACGTGGATGCTAGATGGGCATAAAAGCTCCTCTCCTCTCCAGAAGCACGTTGTAATTATGTACCGTTAACTTGCAGCGCACAGAGCTGCAGACAATGCGCCGACTCGAGTCAGCATATCGACCACGGCCTTTCTGCCTGTAAATTGTAATTGAGCATAACACCGGTTCTGAAAGAATACATTTTACGACTGAGGAAATATATTCTGAAATTAATGACGACTGTGGATGTGGTTGAAATTATTTGTCCAGTAACCCTGCCTTTCATCAAAATTTTTTCATATAAATAATCTCTTGAGTCCCGAAGATAAAATAAGAGAGGAAAATTGTTTTCACTGTTATTTTCATTAGTCTTATACGTAATTACATTCAGGATTAAGTTCATTGTACTTTTATTTTTTGTACAGTCTAAAATATTTGAGATACACATATGTGGACTTCAGGTCATAACCAGTAAATAATACATTGAAAAACATATCAAAGTTTTTGTTGATGACATTTTACGAAATAATTGTTTTTAGCCACACCTAACTAAAGATTACATTTCTTGCACAATGTTCTTGTGAAGGAGTTTCAACCTTCAAAGCGACATTTAGAAGCATTTTTTTGCCTCTACGTACGTATCTAGTAGGCTTCCTTAGCATGGAGACAAATTTTCTTCTTTTCGGTTTATTGTCTTCACCTTCTCCTGAACTGCCAGTAGTCTCCTGTTCATCCAAGGTTATTTCTTTCGAGAGTTGTGAGGAACTTCTGACATGAGAACACCTTATCAGTAACTTAGCCAAATTCAGTCTGAAGTTTAGTAGCGACATTCCGTTACACATTAGTATTTCTTCTTTTGCACAGGTTCTTTTGTACATAATCCAGCAAATAATAATAGCTAAATCAGTACAATGGTTAAATAGTCTGATTTTCCATTTTCTTGTTCTGGTATTTGACCTACAGAAGGCCATGAGTCTGTCAAATAAGTCAGTACCACCCATGTTATAATTGCAACTTTTTACAATAGCTAGTTGTGATTCGTCAATACTTCTTTTCTGAGCCTTTGACCGTCGCTTACAAGTAACTTGCGGCTCACTCACAACACAACATGATGTCAAAATAACAGACTTGTTATCTTTCCAGTTAAGTGGACACACCTCTTTGTCTAACCTCACATATTCATCCCACTCATTTCTGTTTGGTTCCCATTTCCCAATGGTTGTGAATTTTGAAGCCATTTCAAAAATTCTGTTTTTCATTACAGTTCCTGTTAGATATGTATTGTTACGTAAGAGAAGCTCAATTCACTTAATGCCTGTAAAAAATCTGTCGCTATATATTACATGCTGTCCATTTTTTGGAACTGTTAAGTAGAAAGCTTAATTACACTTGTACCTAAACATATTTCGTTTAATTCAGTGTCAGGCACTGTTCCTTTGCGGTATATATTATGAAGTCAAGAACTAAACCATCTGAAGACGCCAAAATATTGTTGTTCAACCAAAGAGGATTAAGCTTAGATGGCACAAAAGTTCTCATTGGGCACTGCCAAGAATGGAATCATCTGCTCATCAATTGAGAGATGTTTAGATCGTGGCAAGGCGAGACACTTATTCCTAAAAAAAATTAATCACAGCTCTCACTTTCCAAAAGTTTGTCACTCCTATCATGATCGTGTAAATTATTTACGAAATGTAAATTATTTCCTATCTTGAAATACCTGTTCCAAGTCATAGTATCATTGATGACAGGCAGATCAAGTAGCCAACTCTAGTATTTCTTCGCTTGTGGTAACTTGAGTGTACCCATTAGAATTTCAGTCCAAACAAAGAAAGAATTTCATTAATATTTGTGTTTAAATTCTTGCTATCACTTTGCACATGATATAGATTTGTTTGTTCTGCAACAAATTTCCAATCTTATCATAATATTAAACAAGTGTTCAGAAGGATCTCTTAACACACCATTCGTCAGATCTGCGAAATTATCTTAATCTGTTTCGTTGTTTTCCATTTTTGAGCAAGTCCACTGTAACTTACGTTTACGTCCAATGTTCTGCGACCTGTCAGGCGTAGGGTCTCCTATTTCGTTTTCTGCGTGTTCAGTAGTGACAGTAGATGCAGGAACAGTCTCCTCATCGAAAAATAGTGAACTCTCATTGCCTGAAAGTGAACTGAAGTCACTCTCCTCCAGCATCCGAAGTATTTCTTCATCGTTGATTACTGAAAATAAGGGCATAAATTAATTTTTCGTCTTTAAACGATCGAGATCCTACAAATTATATAACATTTTGCCACAGCAATTGGATGGTTATGAGGATTTCCTCACACAATACCATAACAACTAAAACTTCACAATGGGTAGGGTGAATAGAAAAACTTTCGGGGTGAGGCCTGAAGTACACACATGTACTTCGACTTTCTTTGTCCACTGTATTTACAATAAGAAATAATTTAGGAAAAAAAACATATATCAGTCACAGTTGTGACTCTTTTTACATATGTAAAGCAAAAAAGAAAGTTAATTTACTGTATAGAACAAGGTAATATTTTGAACTACCTTCAGAGCGGGCGCCGTGTGTGGCCATTTCGCCGACTCGTATCTTCAAAACATCACAGTGGGCACTGCAAGCAGATTGTGGTGCAATATAGTGTCATGGACTGAAACTGTGAAACATCCAAAAACGTGTACTAGAGGTCTTTAGTCGATAGAAACTGTTTCGTTTTACGAAATAAAACCACGAAATCCACATATGTGGACCCACGGAGGAGTGTAAGCGCCTCCCACCATTTACGAAACTGCTATTACAACCAAAAGGGATAGATACTCGATATGTGGTCGCAATTCTTAACCTTTCCCTGTCCATCTGTATGAGAGTTCTTCACACCCCACACAAGTAATATCCGATTGTCATTAAATAAATGTCTGACTGCTAACAACCATCGAAATATAGAGCGACGCCGTGGAAGCTTACGTGCTCTAAGTTCTAGTCCCCCGCGTATGTGACGCCTACGTCTGGGAGCTCTGAGGTGGACAGTGATAACACAACGCAGATGTTTGCCTATTGGCTGCTTCATAAGAGAGTGCCTGAGTCATCATACGTAATCGTTATTATGTTGTATCTTGCTGAATATTTGGTTACTGTTCGACGTGAGGAAGTGCAGAGGTATCGTGTTGACAACCTATGCCCCCACCACTCCCTAGATGCAGACACTTGCTGCTGACAGCAGGTCAGACCTCCGGCGTGAAGCCCTGGGAAACGCGTCGCGTCCTGTCGTTGCTGCCGGCCTGCGGATTTCATCCGAGCACTGGCTGCCCAGCCCCGCCATCACTCCTGCTTCCCCAGGGCGCGTCTCTGCAATCCGAACTTGAGACGGGCTCGGCGGCCAACTTCCGCCTCTTCCTTCCTTATTTCCCTTTACGCACGCTGTATTACGGCTCTCCCGGAACGTAGGCGGCCTGTTTCCTCCTCGTGGCGCCACTTTTCTTCTTTGGAAAGTCAATATGACTCGATTACGAGATCGTCCTGGATCAACATACTCCGCCTCCGTCCCCTATTCTCGTTTCTTATTGGAGACTTTCCCTCACAGGAGGCTCTGTTATTCGCCTTCAGGGCAAATGACATTGCATTAGGAAACAGTGCTGTCCACTGAGTGACTCTTCACTGTGTGAAATATCGATACAGTAATACTGATTCCCCTACTCCTTATGAAGTGTTTACCATTTTTTAACGTTACGTCAGGAAACAGCTCTGATTTTTTAAGGAAGTTCAATGGATTTTTTAAGCATTTTCTCCACCACATACGTAATGAGGTACAGAAGAAGTATCGTTTATTATTTTTCGCTATCTGAAGGGGTTGCTGGAAGAAAGTGCGAACCCTTAGTTTAGTACCGATTAGTCTATTGATTCCTTAAGGACTTGGTGTCAACAAACTCCTCAGTGCCCTTCTGCCTATACACCTTAAGAACATATGTTGATATGTGCTGATGCGAATCTGTTGAGCTGTAACGCAGATGCACTGATGATGGCTATTTATAGCCGTGATTTAGACTTCAAAGAATAATAAAAACTAATAGGATTGTGAGTGATTGCTGTGTGCCTCTCCTTTCTTACAATCTCTTGTGTTTTCGAATGAACCACATTCTGGTAACAAAAGTTCTCTATGTACTGCTAGATGACGTTGTCTATTATACTGAGCTTAACAGACAGAAGTGTAGATATTCGAATTGGTGACTAAGGACGGTGTACTGAACAACGTTGTATCAATACATACGTCATTTGCAAACTAGTAAATAAAGATATTAGAAATCGTATGTTTTTAGGTTGGCTTGACCCTCCAGATACATAGACAAGAGCAGAACATTGTTTATTTTTCTCTGGGCAGCACGTCAGGTGCTGAAGAGTGGGTGCGTGGACGCGAAAATGTTGGTCTATACTGACAGGTGTAGTCCTCTTAATGGCGCAGCTACGACCATCCCAAAAACATCTGGTCGTAAACTTGGTGACATGTTCATGAGAAAACTGTTCGAAGCAGAGAAAAAACGACCTGCACCCTGATTTGTGTACATATTAAGGTACAACACACAAAAATATTCGCACTTATACTCATTACACCCAGTATACACTGAACTTACAGAAGTCAGGTAACAGCAATACACACATACACAGCTGGCGATAGCCTTGTGTACGCAAGGTATAAAAATGGTATTGCTTTGGGGAAGTTGTCATTTGTACTCGGATGATTCATGTGAAAAGGTTTGCAACATGATTATGGCCACTCGACGAGAATTAACAGATTTTGAACTTGGAATGGTAGTAGGAGCTAGGTGCATCAGACATTCCGTTTCAGAAATCGTTAAAGGATTGAATATTCTGAGGTGCACAGTGTCAACAGTGTGGCGAGAATACCAAATTTCAGGCATTACCTCCCATGACGGACAACACAGTGGCCGACGGACTTCACTTAACGTCCAAGAGCTGAGGCGTTTAGGTAGAGTCGTCAGTACTAACAGACAAGCAACACTACTAGAAATGACCGCAACAATGAACATGGGACATACCAGGTACGTATCTGTTCGGACAGTGCGCGAAATTGAGCGTTATTGCTATGGTAGCAGACGACCGAAGTAAGTGCCTTTGCTAAGAGCACCTATAGCGCATCTCCTTTGCTCGTGAACATTTTTGTAGGATCCTAGACGACTGAAGAACCACGACCAGATGAGATAAGTCCAGAAATCTGTTGGTAAGAGATGATATAGGGTTGGAGTGTGGTGCAGACTCCAGGAAGCTATGGACCCAAGATGGCAATGCGCAAGCTGGTGGTGGCTCTATAATGGTGTGGGACGTGTTTACACGGAATTCTCCTGGTCCTCTGGCCAAGCCGAAACGATGGTTTACTGGAAACCGTTATGTTCGCCTTCTTGGAGTGCATTTGTAGCCATTCATGAACTTTGTTCCCAAAAAACGATTGAATTATAGGGATGATAATGCGCCATATCAACAATCCACAATTTGTTCTCAAATGGTTACATGAACGGTCTGGAATATTTGAGCAAATGATATGGCCACCCGTCGAACGTTTATGGGGCGTAATCGAGAAGTTAGTTCGTGCACAAATTCTGCACCGACAATACATTCGCAATTATAGACCGCTGTAGAGGCACCATAGCTCAGTATATCTGCAAGAGACTCCCAACGACTTATTGAGTGCATACCTCGTGGAATTCCTGCACTACGCATGGTAATAGGAGGTTCAATATGATGCACTACTGGCCATTAAAATTGCTACACCAAGAAGAAATGCAGATGATAAACGGCTATTCATTGGACAAATATATTATACATGATCTGAAATGTGATTACATTATCACGCAATTTGGGTGCATAGATCCTGAGAAATCAATACCCAGTACAACCACCTCCGGTCGTAATAACGGCCGTGATACGCCTGGGCATTGAGTCAAACAGTGCCTGGATGGCGTATACAGGTACAGCTGCCCATGCAGTTTCAACACGACACCACAGTTCATCAAGAGTAGTGACTGGCGTATTGTGACGAGCCAGATGCGTGGCCACCTCTGACCAGACGTTTTCAGTTGGTGAAAGATCTAGAGAATGTGCTGGCCAGGGCAGCAGTCGAACATTTTCTGTATCCAGAAAGGCCCGTACAGGACCTGCAACATGCGGTCGTGCATTATCCTGCTGAAATGTAGGGTTTCGCAGAGATCGAATGAAGGGTAGAGCCATGGGTCGTAACACATCTGAAATGTAACGTCCACTGTTCAAAGTGCCATCAATGCGAACTAGAGGTGACCGAGACGTGTAACCAATGGCACCCTATACCGTCACGCCGGGTGATACGCCGTTATGGCGATGACGAATACACGCTTCCAATGTGCGTTCTCCGTGATGTGGCCAAACACGGATGCGACCATCATGATGCTGTAAACAGAACCTGGATTCATCCGAAAAAATGACGTTTTACCATTCGTGCACCCAGGTTCGTCGTTGAGTACACCATCACAGGCGCTCCTTTCTGCGATGCAGCGTCAAGGGTGACCGCAGCCATGGTTTCCGAGCTGATAGTCCATGCTGCTGCAAACGTCGACGAATTGTTCGTGCAGATGGTTATTTTGTCTTGCATACGTCCCCATCTGTTGATTCAGGGATCGAGACGTGGCTGCACGATCCGTTACGGCCATGCGGATAAGATGCCTGTCATCTCGACTGCTAGTGATACGAGGCCGTTGGGATACATCACGGCGTTCCGTATTACCCTCCTGAACCCACTGTTTCCATATTCTGCTAACAGTCATTGGATCTCGACCAGGGCGAGCAGAAATGTCGCGATACGATAAACCGCAATCGCGATAGGCTACAATCCGACCTTTATCAAAGTCGGAAATGTGATGGTACGCATTTCTCCTTCTTACACGAAGCATCACAATAACGTTTCACCAGGCAACGCCGGTGAACTGCTGTTTGTGTATGAGAAATCGGTTGGAAACTTACCTCATGTCAGCACGTTGTAGGTGTCGCCACCGGCGCCAACCTTGTGTGAATGCTCTGAAAAGCTAATCATTTGCGTATCACAGCATCTTCTTCCCGTCGGTTAAATTTCGCGTCTATAGCACGTCATCTTCGTGGTGTAGCAATTTTAATGGCCAGTAGTGTATTAAGAAATAGGATGGGAGTTTTGGTACCTCAGTGTAAATTGCCTTGTTTTATCTTATATGTCTTTATATGTTCTGGGTTCGCACTTTTTCCGGCGGCCTCTTCATTCTTCATCCTCATCGATTTTCGTTTATGTAGACTGTTTCTGTCATTTACTTACATGTTTCGCCTCTCATTCCTTCACTGTAAAAGTGTTTCACCCCTTCTATATGTGTGTTTCTTCTGTTTTCCAGTTAAAAGGTACCCACTGTTTGATGTAGCATTGGAATAGTCAAATTACTGTTAACTGATTATTTAGTGGAATGCCGTTTTGCCATACGCCATGGACTTTACCACAGCCAGGAGATGCCCAGTGCATAAGGGGACAGATGTAGGGTAAAATGGAGTAAAGATTAGCGTTTTTTGTTGCGTAACTTATTAGATTGAGTCTTCCAGAGTAGCACCGCTGGCTAGAAGTTAGTTTTAAACGAGTTTGTTTTGCCCTCTTCGCCTGCCACGTCCCGTCTTTCTAGGCTGCGATCCACACCTTCTCTATGCTAGAAATTTTTTTTCGTTAATTTTTCGTTCGCACACTCGCAACGAACTGCAGATGAGTGTAGAAGGCTGGGAGAAAGATTAGCTTTGCTTGTTCCTCTGTTTACAACGGGGTATTTCTGAACAGTACTTGCTGCAAACCTATTTCAGGTATTAGTTCTGCTATATCAACGTGTTTTTTTTTTTTTAAATGTGTCGTAACAGTGGACGCATATTGAAAAGAAGTGAGGAAATGAGGAATTTCATATGTAAAAGGAGCAGGATATTTAAATAACCGCGTTGCTGAAGAGTTCAAAGGAAACTTGAGTCTCATGTCAAATAAGTACGCCACTCACACAATTATAGTCGGTAATGACTTCAATCTACCCTCGATATGCTGGAAAAATTATACGTTTAAAACTGGCGGCAGGCGTGAAACGTCATCCGAAATTGTACTGAATGCTTTCTCAGAAAGTTCATGAGCCCACACGAAGCGCAAATGGTTGCGAACGCCTACTTGACCTCTTAGCAACAAATAATCCCCGACAAATGTTGAGTATCATGACGAAACCATGGATTAGAGATCATAACGCAGTTGCTACTAGGCTGAATACCGTAACACCTACAACCATAAATAAGATACGCAAAGTACATCTATTTAAAAAAGCTGATAAAAATGCTCTTAACACCTTTTTAAGAAACAGTCTCCCTTCCTTCCGATCTGATCATGTAAGCGTAGAAAAGATGTGGAGTGATTTCAAAGAGATAGTACCGACGGCAATTGAGAAATGAGAAATATATGTCACACAAATTAATAAGTGATGGTACTTATCCCCCTTGGTACACAAAACGGGTCAGATCGCTGGTGCAGAATCAACGAAAAAAGCGTGCCAAGTTTAAAAGAACGCAAAATACCCTCCAGCGACCTATACAGGCCTTATTGTTTCCATGAAACGCCACGTCGCCGCTGCTATTCCTGTCAACGGTGGACTTACTGGCTGTTCTACAGGTGGTCATAATGTTCTGGCTGATGAGTAAACCAGCTAAACGTTCCAACTCAGTTACATAGTAGTTTTGGTTACATTTTGTGAGCACCCAGCTCACAAAAGCAGTAGTCCTACGACTCAAAACACCATCTTCATCGATGTTAAGTCCCACAATGCTCAGAGCCATTAGAATATGAACCATCTTCATCAAATATCTGAAAGAGGTCTGCCTCAAGACCAGTTATGGAACTGTCAGAGCCATGACATAATTATTTACTTAGATGAAGACGTCAAATGAAAAGAGTATTAAGAAGAGGCTGCTCCACATTTTCCAATACAATTAATGCTTGGTCATCCCAGTCCAATGACCATTACTATCTGACAGTGCATGGAGAAGTGATGAAACCAAATGTTAGGATCTATGAAAAGTTTATAACAATTGAAAAACTCTAGAAAAACATGAGCTTTCTTTCTGGCCGAAGGAACTGAAAAATCTTTAATAGCTTAGAAACCGTCTGGATGAGGATGAATACCCGATGCGTCACAATACGTGATGAAAAGTGACTTATCTTCTGCTGACGTTT
The DNA here is from genome assembly GCF_021461385.2 of Schistocerca piceifrons. NCBI lineage: Eukaryota > Metazoa > Arthropoda > Insecta > Orthoptera > Acrididae > Schistocerca > Schistocerca piceifrons. The sequence goes on from NC_060141.1 coordinate 205,011,676, forward strand.
CGTTTTTATAAATTAACAGGAACCCCATAGTCTTCAAGAACACTCAGCAACCTATCAAACATCATCAACATATATCGTCATTCTGTTGTATAAATTACCAAGCAAAGTTCTGTTGAAGTTCCTAGTAAGGACAGCTGAGCCCAAATTAGGTCCAAAGGAGAGCTAAGCAAAGTGATAACAAGTAAAATGCAGTGTATGTTTGGCATGTGGGAAGCAGTACAATCTGGCGGCAAGTAGCTCTTAAATCAGTGGGCAAATGACCACTTACAGCACGAAAATTTTTAACAGCGCATCCAAAATCAACAATCCATCTGTTTCTGATGGAATAATAGTATTTATTTGATTTCAAGAGAAAGTATTTTCCTTGTGTTTTCACTCTCCTTTGATGTTGAAAGGCGTACCACTTATTTCTGTTTCTTCCATGAAAAATAGATGTCCCCTCTCTTTATACAATTTTCTCTTTATTTAAGAAGTAAAGTCAGCATCGAACGTTTTAATGACAACACAGCAGGAGTCACGAAAACTGAATATGTGTTGACTATAGTAAGTAACGAAATGTTACGTGTCCTGACTCATGGTTACGAAAAAGGCACAGACATACACGAAGGTAATGTGGTTTGCAGAATACGTACGTGATGCAAGGCTAAATGGTTTGAATTTAGCAAGAGACTTTTAAAGAGATGGATAAACTCGTTGTGTCGGGTGTACAATAGATAAAGGAAGGAAACAGAAAATAGTAGCCAGCAAGAATTCCACAAAGCAAAATTTCTTTGCATAGAAAGAAGCATCGAACCAAGTAGCATCTAGCATCAGCAAGCAAGCTCTTGAAAGCTACATCTGGAGGACAGACCAGTAAGAGTGCAGAACGTAGGCAATGGGGAGACAAAAATGAAAGGAGGTGACAATATGGGCTGCCCTCTTAGATTGTCTGCAGATGATGGTGTTGTTTACAGTCTATTAAGGATCAGAAGATCAAAACCATTCACACAATGACTTAGGGAAGATAACTGTGTTGTTGTTGTTGTTGTTGTTGTTGTTGTTGTGGTCGTCAGTCCAGGGACTGATTTGATGCAGCTCTCCATACTACTCTATCCTGTGCAAGCTTCTTCATCTCTACCTACTGCAACCTACATCCTTCTGAATCTGCTTAGTGTTTTCATCTCTTGGTCTCCTTCTACGATTTTTACCTTCCACGCTGCCCCCCAATACTAAGTTGGTGATCCCTTGATGCCTCAGAACATGTCCTACCAACCGATTCCTTCTTCTAGTCAAGGTGTGCCACAAATATATCTGTATGGAGCGCAAAGAGGCAGTTGACCCTAGACAATAAACAGTGTGAGGTCCACATGAGTTCTAAAAACATAAATCCGTTAAATTTCAGTTGCACGATAAATCACACAAATCTAAAGGTTGTCGATTCAGCTGAATATGAGTAACTACGTGTTAAGATTACGAGGAACTTACGTTTTAATCGACACAAATGAATCGTTTTGGGCAAGGCGAAACAAATATCCCAACCCAGATATGCAGAAATTGATTTTTCGTGGGTTCCGTGAAATGTTAAAGGATGATGTCAGGGTGTTACTTGACAGGATTCAAACGAGATTGATCATGGAGTTTCGGAAAACATACAGTTCAACACTGGTATGTCCCGATGCAGAAGCAATATTTACAAAGTAACCCTCTATATTGTATCCAGGATCTCTGTCCTGTTGCCTCGCCCAACCACAGTAACCATTGTGTCTTCGTTGGTAATTATGCTACAAAGTGGTTCTAAGTCCTCTACCGCCGGCCGCACACGAGCAGTAGGTATAGACATTTTGACGACCTGGTGTACTGATCCTAGCCGATCCTGCAAAATATGGTCTGCCACTCTAGCATGATAACTACAGAACAATAATATTTTCTTTCTTCTTACTGACTTTCCTACAGTCTTACTTTTCAGTTTACTTCTGAAAGTTTGTTTTGTCCTATCTGCACCTACCACATGCGAGCCATCAGTTTGTAACTAATGAGAGAAGTCAGATTTGTTTTTCAAATTCTCCACAGAGCTATCAGATGAAGTTTTGAGCCTTTTCCTTATGTTAACTGTTGCCATTTCCCACCCTCTATTTACCCTTCTCCCTCAATCTGTCCAGATTTTTCCTAACCTTGCCTAATTCATTCGCAAGGGATGTAATTCTCCTCTGTTGTTCCAGTATTTTACTACCCAACTACATATCCTGCAAAACCGGTGAAGAGCCCCGCTTACTTCGCCAATTCCCACGCTACTAAAGTTACCTCACTAGAACAAAAAAAAAAAAAAATACAGAATACAAAGCCTTCAGCTTCTCTTTACTTACGTTTCACGCATTCTTTTTTTCATGGGATGTCTTCATAGGGAACTCAGGATTAGTGAGTGCTGCCATTTCTGTATTTGTATATTCTTCAGGCTCTTGCTGAAACCTGTAATTGGAAATATTTCTGTAAATGACTGTCTTTTGCTGTAAGATATTGTATCGTCATTGTCATCTGAGTTACTTGATCATTCAGCGAGAGGATCATAGAATGTGGACACTTCTTCCTTATTGAAGCCTCTAATCCGGCTCGCGCAAAATAATTCTAGCTTACTTACAAAAACGGTGGGATTCCCCTTCAGGAAACTCTCGAGCCAACTTCTACCAGCCACACACACAATCGGGTTGAGATTATTCGCTATCTTGTTCCTTTGTGCAAGTTCATACGCAGCTTTTCTAAGACCCAGACAACTGATTCCATAAAATACGTTTGCTAACTTCATGACATGTTGTGCACTGCCTTTCTCCCGCTCAACAGTGAACACCGATTTCCGATCAGTTCTAGTGATCTCTTCCATTTCTTCTTTATTCTCTACTTGAGCGTGCTGAAAAGAATTACTTTTTCCTTTGCCACTGTGGCAAAGGAAAAAGTAATATATATATATATATATATATATATATATATATATATATATATATATATATCTTCCCCCCCCATGAACCATGGACCTTGCCGTTGATGGGGAGGCTTGCGGGCCTCAACGATACAGATGGCCGTACCGTAGGTGCAACCACAACGGAGGGGTATCTGTTGAGAGGCCAGACAAACGTGTGGTTCCTGAAGAGGGGCAGCAGCCTTTTCAGTAGTTGCAGGGTCAACAGTCTGGATAATTGACTGATCTGGCCCTGTAACACTAACCTAAACGGCCTTGCTGTTGTGGTACTGCGAACGGCTGAAAGCAAGGGGAGACTACAGCCGTAAATTTTACCGAGGGCATGCAGCTTTACTGTATGATTAAATGATGATAGCGTCCTCTTGGGTAAAATATTCTGGAAGTAAAATAGTACCCCATTCGGATCTCCGGGCGGGGACTACTCAAGAGGACGTTGTTATCAAGAGAAAGATAACTGGTGTTCTACGGATCGGAACGTGGAGTGTCAGATCCATTAATCGGGCAGGTAGGTTAGAAAATTTAGAAAGGGAAATGGATAGGTTAAAGTTAGATATAGTGTGAATTAGTGAAGTTCGGTGGCAGGAGGAACAAAACTTTTGGATAGGCGAATACAGGGTTATAAATACAAAATCAAATAGGGCTAATGCAGGAGTAGGTTTAATAATGAATAAAAAAATAGGAGTACGAGTAAGCTACTACAAACAGCATACTGAACGCATTATTGTGGCCAAGATAGACACGAAGCCCACGCCTACTACAGTAGTACAAGTTTATATCCCAACTAGCTCTGCAGATGATGAAGCAATTGATGATATGTATGATGAGATAAAAGAAATTATTCAGGTAGTGAAGGGAGACGAAAATTTAATAGTCATGGGTGACTGAAATTCGACAGTAGGAAAAGGAAGAGAAATAAACGTAGTAGGTGAATATGGATTGGAGCTAAGAAACAAAAGAGGAAGTCGCCTGGCAGAATTTTGCGCAGAGCATAACTTAATTATAGCTAGCACTTGGTTCGAGAATCATAAAAGAAGGTTGTATACTTGGAAGAACCCTGGAGATACTAAAAGGTTTCAGATAGATTATATAATGGTAAGACAGAGATTTAAAAACCAGATTTTAAATTGTAAGACATTTCCAGGGGCAGATGTGGACTCTGACCACAATCTATTGGTTATGAACTGTGGATTAAAACCGAAGAAACTGCAAAAATGTGGGAATTTAAGGAGATGGGAACTGGATAAACTGACTAAACCAAAGGTTGTACAGAGTTTCAGGGAGAGAATAAGGGAACAATTGACAGGAATAGGGGAAAGATATACAGTAGAAGAAGAATGGGTAGCTTTGAGGAATGAAATACTGAAGGCAGCAGAGGATCAAGAAGGTGAAAAGACGAGGGCTAATAGAAATCCTTGGGTAGCAGAAGAGATACTGAATTTAATTGATGAAAGGAGAAAATACAAAAATGCAGAAAGTGAAGCAGGCAAAAAGAAATACAAACGTCTCAAAAATGAGATCGACAGGAAGTTCAAAATGGCTAAGCAGCGATGGCTAGAGGACAAATGTAAGGATGTAGAGGCTTATCTCATGAGGGGTAAGATAGATACTGCCTACAGGATAATTAAAGAGACCTTTATAGAAAAGAGAACCACTTGCATGAATATCAAGAGCTCAGATGGAAACCCAGTTCTAAGCAAAGAAGGGAAAGCAGAAAGGTGGAAGGAGCATATCGAGGGTCTATACAGGGGCGATGTTCTTGAGGACAATATTATGGAAATGGAAGAGGAGGGAGATGAAGATGAAATGGGAGATATGATACTGCGTGAAGAGTTTGACAGAGCACAGAAAGACCTGAGTCGAAACAAGGCCCCAGGGTAGACAACATTCCATTAGAACTACTGACAACCTTGGGAGAGCCAAGCCTAACAAAATTCTAACATCTGATGAGCAAGATGTATGAGACAGGCGAAATTCCCTCAGACTTCAAGGAGAATATAGTAATTCCAATCACAAAGAAAGCAGGTGTTGAAAGATGTGAAAATTACCGAACTATCAGTTTAATAAGTCACAGCTGCAAAATACTAACGCGAATTTTTTACAGACGAATGGAAAAACTGATAGAAGCCGACCTCGGTGGAGATCAGTTAGGATTCCGCAGAAATGTTGGAACACGTGAGGCAATACTGACCTTACGACTTATTTTAGAAGAAAGATTAATGAAAGGCAAACCTACGTTTCTAGCATTTGTGAACTTAGAGAAAGCTTTTGACAATGTTGACTGGAATACTCTCTTTCAAATCCTAAAGGTCACAGGGGTAAAATACAGGGAGCGAAAGGCGATTTACAATTTGTACAGAAACCAGATGGAAGTTATAAGAGCCGAGGGGCATGAGAGGGAAGCAGTGGTTGGGAAGGGAGTCAGACAGGGTCGTAGCCTCTCCCCAATGTTATTCAATCTGTATATTGAGCAAGCAGTAAAGGAAACAAAAGAAAAATTCGGAGTAGGTATTAAAACCCATGGAGAAGAAATCAAAACTTTGAGGTTTGCCGATGACATTGTAATTCTGTCAGAGACAGCAAAGGACTTGGAAGAGCAGTTGAACGGAATGGACAGTGTCTTGAAAGGAGAGTATAAGATGAACATCAACAAAAGCAAAACGAGGATAATGGAATGTAGTCGAATTAAGTCGGGTGATGCTGAGGGAATTAGATTAGGAAATGAGACACTTAAAGTAGTAAAGGAATTTTGGTATTTGGGGAGCAAAAGAACTGATGATGGTGGAAGTAGAGAGGATAGAAAATGTAGACTGGCAATGGCAAGGAAAGCGTTTCTGAAGAAGAGAAATTTGTTAACATCGAGTATTGATTTAAGTGTCAGGAAGTCGTTTCTGAAAGTATTTGTATGGAGTGTAGCCATGTATGGAAGTGAAACATAAACGATAAATAGTTTAGACAAGAAGAGAATAGAAGCTTTCGAAATGTGGTGCTACAGAAGAATGCTGAAGATTCGATGGGTAGATCACATAACTAATGAGGAGGTATTGAATAGAATTGTGGAGAAGAGGAGTTTGTGGCACAACTTGACTAGAAGAAGGGATCGGTTGGTAGGACATGTTCTGAGGCATCAAGGGATCACCAATTTGGTACTGGAGGGCAGCGTGGAGGGTAAAAAATCGTAGAGGGAGACCAAGACATAAATACACTAAGCAGATTCAGAAGGATGTACGTTGCAGTAAGTACTGGGAGATGATGAAGCTTGCATAGGATAGAGTAGTATGGAGAGCTGCATCAAACCAGTCTTAGGACTGAAGACCACAACAACAACAATATATTTCCCATCCTTGCAAGATTAAACAGCATCTTGCAGCTGCTCTTATGTCCATGTGGCATTATTGTAAATCGATTCACAATTTCTCGGCATCTACATTCGTAGCCCACCTAGAAGTTACTGGTGTGGTGACGGTACTCATGACTCCAGAGAGTACCGCGTCTGAAATACTTGTAGCGCAGCAGCTGCATGGGTTGGCAGTACGAACTACGAGGTCCGCCAGGGACCGAAACTGTCAACCCATGTGGCGTCACATGTATGTGGACAGCGATTGGTTGATGCCTCGTTAAATACCGGAGCACTGAGCTGTGGCGGATTGTTCTATCAGGCCGCCGAGTCGTCTACAATCTCCGGTTACCGCCTAGTCTACATGCTGCTGTGTTCGTCTGTCGTCTCCGAGACAGGCTCCGTAGGTATTGTAGACCAGCTCTGGACTTAGGTAGGTATCATTCAGAGGCACAGTGGCAGAACTTTAATATTTTAGGGGATTTGTTAAACGTTTAATAATGCTGGACTTTTCACAAGAGGAAGCCTCATTTATCCTGAGTAATTCTCAACATGGAATAAACGTTATTTTGTTGCTAATTCTTGAAATCTTTCTGAGTGAAGATGACCTATGTAATCCTCCTGCATTTCCAACAGTCACATATCTTGCAAAGTAGTTGAAACATCGCTGTTTAGATTACACATCCAACTTCTGATCTGGCTTCGGAGGACAGAGCGGATAAGGTTGTGGAAAGGGGCCAAGTTCAATTACTGTTAGTTATACAAGAACACACACAAATTTATTCCTCAAACCAATGCACAGTTTTCTCTTTAAAACAACAAAGAGAAATTCAGGGCTGAGGCCCCAAGTAACTTCTCCAAAATAAGTTTAAATGATTCCTTCTAAAACACCAGGATTTAGAGTAACGGCTGAAGGCCTTTCTTTAGTAAAATTAAAATACATCATCGGCTAAAGGCCAAAATAATATTTCAGATCAGCTGAGGAAATTCTTTAGACGCCAAGTATTTACAAATTCCAACTAAAGGCCATATTAGGAAAATTCAAGTTAATTCTTCTGCTGAAAGCCCAATAAAAAATTTTCTTTACATAATAAAAGAGAGGCTTTAAAGATAAGCTTTTACACAGTTTAAAAGGAAAACATGTTAAGAAAACTAGAAGTATGTTGTCGGCTGAAGGCCCAAGCAATCACTCAAGAATAATTAAAGACAACCTTAAGATAAATATTTACAGAACACGGCTGAAGGCCGTTTCAAGAATTCAAGATAATTAAATAGAAGCCTTACATACAATGTTTACATTTTAAAGGCCACAGATTCGGAAACGAACGCGGCTGAAGGCCTAAACATAGAGCAACAAAATTTTAAAAGAAACCGGCTGAAGGCCTATTCTTTAAATAGTTGTCATGAAGTTCGGCTGAAGTCATGTACTAACATAAACAGACAATATTAATACATGGCTGGAGGCCTGGCACAGTACCTGCGACCAAATGTAATGACAATCACAGACAAAAAACAGTGGTACTCATATGTGTTCCAGGGGTCCGCCTGGGGAGGAAACTCTAACAACAGTTTAGGTGAGACAGGCAGCCAAGCGTAACACTAAACAATCGGGTGGCAACACGACCTAGCGACGGTTGAAGAACCAACCAACAACCTAATCAATTCCTTCTGTTGCAACCGACCAACTGCCTACTTTAGTAAGCAGACAGCATTCATCTGCTCATTGGATATCAGAGAAGCTATACACAGTTCCACGTAACACACTTGTACAAGAACTCGAGCAATCGTAAAAGCAGTTACTGTGGAACAACACGGACGAATCAGTTCGACACACAGAGAGCTTCCACAAGCGGTCGGCGACCAAATACACCTCATCCAATGAGACGACCAACCGAACAACCAACCCAGGACGTTCCCACTCGTTACGCGTGTCGGCAACGGTCGGGAGAGTCTTGGCTGTCCGAAGCTGACTGCAGCTCCAACCCCACTCAACTCGATGTCCGTTCGAAATTCGGACACACGGCGACCCGAGCACCCTCGTTCGGATCCAACCATGCAGAGGTAACTCTCGCACATTGACCACGACGTCTCTGCACAAGGAAGGAACCGACCCACGTCCGACAAAATGACCAACTGCGGAGGCCGAGAAACGGTCAAAGGACCAAAATACGCGTCGCCCGAGGAGACGACCAACCAACTGTCGTCCCGCTCCAGTCTCCATCCGTCGGACAGTTCATGTGTAGGACTGCTGCTGACGCTCAAGGGCAGGTAAGACAGGAACTTAGTGAAGCCAGTAGATCGAATAAAGAAAACGAGGCGGTAGTATCGTAAAGAGAAGATGACGAACAATAAAGGGCAAAAACACGAGCGGCGCACGGCTTACAACTGTCACATTGATTTCATATATGTTACTAAGTTATCAATCACAAGTATTTTATAAAACTGATAATACTCACACTTACATTGGTTAAAGCCCACAGCTTGAATTACAAACAAAATAAAATAACTGTAAGAACTGTTTGCTTCTAAGGGGCTCCAGCAGACAATGGCCGACAGAGTTGTGTTAGTTCCTACTGACGTTCCATAGATTCCAGCGCAGACCAGACCATTTCAGAGCGAATTGTTTACTACAGTACCAAACGACGGGCATTGTCTGCACGACCCGGATTTCCCCCATCTGTCCTAAACAAACTTCTTCTGCAGTATTTGTGAATAAAAGAATTTAAAGTTTACTCTACGGTCCGGAAATACGAGGTAAATAATAAAGGGATGTGCTACTTAAAATCGTGCTAATAAAAACTGACAATTTAACTATATTCCGTAAGTTCAGTGCACCAAACGTAAGCTGGCCGGTGTGGCCGAGCGGTTCTAGGCTACAGTCTGGAACCACGCGACCGCTACGGCAGCAGGTTGGAATCCTGACTCGGGCATGGATGTGTATGATGTCCTTAGAGTAGTTAGGTTTAAGTAGTTCAAAGTTCTAGGGGACTGATGACCTCAGAAGTTAAGTCCCGTAGTGCTCAGAGCCATTTGAACCATTTGAACCAAAACGTAAACAAAAATACTACTGCAAGTTAACTCTACCGTAGTGGATCAGGGATGCAGTGACCGCTACAGAGGAGCAAAAGAGCGGTTTATTTCTGGTGCTCAGAAAGGCGATTGCTCGCCCATCTGGATACTGTGTGTTCGCAGATGGCGTGACAAAACGGGGGTTATGTTGTGGAAACCTGCTGACAAATAAATGGTGAACTTAAGCACTTATTTATTAACTCATTCACCCTGGACAGTCATTCAAATGTGGTTTCGTCACTGGTGCAGTGCAATGTAGAGTTGGATTGTAACGTTGTAACTTGTACCGCTGCAGGGATAGCCGGGAGCTTTCTGGTTATAACAAGCGCGCCGAAATTGAGTTGGCGGTGACTGCCAGCTGTAGGACACGGTCCCGTCGTGGCATGGGGCAAGCAAGTGACGTGTTCTCACTTTGCAACGGATCGAAGCTCTGGAGTGAAGCCTGGACGCTGCGACAGGCCGCTGATGGGAGTTCGGCAGCAGACACGATGGCGAGAGATCCTGTACACGTGGCGGCAGACCATTTGCCGCGGAGGCCTGAGCACTCACGTAGTGATCCCGGGACTGCAGCCCGGCCGTAGCAAAATCGGCGGCGGCATGGTTACAGCAAACGCTCCAAGGCTGCGCCTTACGCAGTCTGGGTGCAGAAAAATTGCCAATGAATTCCGTGGGCTGCCAAAAGCAGATTTAAATGCAGATGCTCCGAACTGATACTGTGGAGACGGACTGAGTTTCTGTGTAACTGTGGAAGTGTCTGGAACAAGGTCAGGGGCTGACGTCTGGCTGTTGTCACGCAGCAGTATGAAAAATGCAGAACCTACGGCTGCCTTGCCGGATGCAGGATCACGTGCAGACGTCTTTCCCGTTGATTCTGTCAGCATATAGTATTATACTTCACGTGGCCTTCAGCTCAACAGGAAAAGGAAGGGTAAACTGACTGGGCTAATAGCAGAAAACGTCAAGGGAGAGATGAGTGGGGGGGGGGGGGGGGGGGGGGATGGCGGGAGATCTGTTATAAGTGGTGAAAAACCAGTGTTACAGGTGTCAGAGCAGCATCTTTTTTAGGGTAGGAAGGACAGAAATAAATGAAGGTTTGAGAGAGGTTAAGGTTGAAACAAACCTGAAGGTTGAGAAAGAGACTAAAAGACGCAATTCCGGCATATTGCATCAGGACACAGTTGTTGGTCAAACATTTTCAGCAATCGGCAGAAATGTCATTTCCATCCAGTCTTATCTCAGTCGCTCATTACTGCCAGGAAATGTTCGAGAATTGCGAGATAAAATTAGTGAACTACTTACCTGCATTGAGTAATTAGTCGTGGAGCACAGTTGACAATGTACCTCTGGGAACATATTTTGACCACTGTTATGGGTATTTTAAATGTTACAGGGTTCAAGTTAGTCTCTGACTTTGGTAGAGCAGAAATGGAGAAGTATCCCCGTTCAATAGTCATTAAGAAAACAGACTTTTGGAAAATTTTGCTTAGCGCAGCAAATGGAAAAATGTACGGCAGAAGTAGAACTTCATAATAAATCCTTTGCAATAATAACTGTATACCGAGCACCTGCAGGTAATTTTAATCTGCTCATAAATCACCTTGAAACTCTGCTGGCCAAGTTAACTGCAAAAAAACAAGATACAGAGACTACTGGTGATTTCAATGTATATGTTATTCAGTTTTCCACTAAGAATTTATTACGGTCAGGTAAGCTATCATCCATAGGAAACTCCAGTGCCTGTGCTGTTAAGAACAACGATGCATTGTTCTTTCCTTCATGGATGCATGAAATTTATTCGCAACTGCGAATACATTTCATGTAATCTATCATTCAATATAATTCCTGCTGCCAACTTCCCAACTGGTAGACCGCTCGGCTAATCCCGCGTGGCGATGGTACAACAAACAAAACTGTACTACAAAATCTATAGACAGCAGTCTCTCAGCTAATGAGGTGTAGTTTCTTTTATTAAATATTAATACAGAACACGGTAAAAAATCTACTAAATCTTAATTCAAGAGGATAGCAAAACTTGCTGATTGGAGAAATTTCTCAAAGAGATGAACTGGAGTGATGTATACAGTGCTCAGGGCATGAAAGAGAAATACGTTTTTATTAATAACGTCCTTACCTTATTCGAAAATTGTTTTCCCTAAATCTAACTCAAAACAGACGAAAGTTTACAAGGAATTACTCAAGGAATAATGGTAGAACGAAATATAAATTGTATCTTTCAGTCAGATACACCTCTCATTTTGATATTATATATCATTACAATAAGTACTGCAAAATATTAAGGGCAGTAGATGCATTACGAGGAAAAGATAACTACATCAGATAAAAAAGTAATGACAATATGGGATAGACAACAGTGAAGGAGACTGATGTAACCGGATATGAAGAGTGCAGATAGCATTAAGAAAAAATGATACATTTGTAACACATGTGTGTAGTGCTGTAATACAGGGTGTTTCAAAATGAATATATGGGTTTTAAGGCTTTGTTGCATTTACTACATTCAGTAGACGATTATAAATAACACATCAAATGAGAGAGCAATTCAAACAGTTTTGTTTGTATAACTATGCCAAAGAGTAGAGTATGGAACGACCACTAGTTACGGAAGATCGTGTTGAACGAGTGAGAGCCTTTCAAGCGTATCCCCAAGAAATCAGTTCGGTAGGCTAGTCGTGAGATAACAGTTCCACTGACGTCTGTATGGGAGAAGGCTGTTAAGGAGACACAACTATGTTCTTATCGTTTGAAGTTGTTATAAGCTCTAAAGCCAACAGACTATGAAGGTCAATTTTGCAAGCGAAATGTTGCTGCATGACGATGAAGATTTTTCTGGATCATGTTGTCTTCATGGATGAATTGATACTTCAGCTAGTTGCAAATGTGAACAAAGCTACTATGCGCATCTAGGGGTCATCAAGTACCCTCGAGATGGTGCACTTGCAACGAGACTCCCTTAAATTGAGTGTGTTTTGTTACATACACCGGCGGAAAGTTTACGGGCTTTTCTTTCTCGGTGAAGCAACTGTAACTTGTATCTCTTATGTTGATGCCCTAGAATTACGACTGTTTCCGCAGCTGTAGCACTAGATCGCTGGATTGGCTGCAAGGGGATGGATGACAGAGCTTGTTTTGCATGACCTCTACGTTCACACGCGATCTGACGCCACGCGATTTTTACAATTGGGGTTTGATAAAAATTCGGACGTGTCTCCACAGTTAGCTGATCTACACGACTTTAGGATCAGCATTGTTACAACAGCTACTCCAGACACACTGATCAAGGTTTGCGAAGAACTCTCCTATCGACTCGATGTGTGACGAATGATGCTCGCGTAGAACACTTGTAAGAAAACTGCTTGAGTTGCTCTTTCATTTGATGTATTATTTATAATTTTAAGTTGAATGTAATGAATGCTACAAAGCCTTGAAACCCGTTATTCATTTTGAATCACCTTGTGCTTTCTAACAAGCGTTTCATAACTGTTACTGAAGAGATAGGGTTGTCAGGTACCGTAGTTACAAATAACTTCAGTAATATGAAAGTGACCCTCATTATACGAGCAGTACCACTGACCATCTTAAAATCGACCCTCACTACAAGAGCAGTACCAATGACCACCATAAAATCATTAAAAACAAAAAATTCTGGTGGTTATAATAAAATGTCAACAATTTTAAAGAATGTGCTTCTAAGTTTAATAACATATTAAGTTATCTGCGTAATCGGTTATTTATCAACGGAACATTTCCTGAGTAGTTTAAAGACTCTTAAGTTAAGACCTTTTTTTTAAAGAACGGAGCCAAATTCCGTCCAGTTTCACTTTTGCCATCATTCACAAAAATTTTAGGAAAGGTAGTACACAATCGGCATCTTGAGAACCTGACAACAAATAATATATTGACAATGTCACATTGTTCCACTGTCGAGAAGACCATCAACACATTGAGCTGGAATGTGCATAACACGTTAGACAGTAAATTACAGGCAACTGGTTTTTTTTTTTATCTGTCAGAGACATTTGACTGTGTAAATCATTATAACCTCTTAACCTCTTCAGACCCAAAGAAATTTTTTCTATTATTTCATACATTCGTTGATAAGGCCATGGCATATGGATGTCATAAATGAGCAGTGTAAAGGTAATTTTTTGTTAGTGTACATTCGGAAAGAGAATTTGCAACTGGTTACACACATGGACTCAAAGCGTCTATTCATTATACGAGTACATAGCCGTGAATGTAACAACACCAGTATACGTTTTGTTAATATCTACTTACCATTTAGAGACATTACTTACAGAGTATTGCAAAATCATGACACAGGAGAAGCTGTTTCACTGACTAGTATTTTTGAAATTGTGTTAGCACAAGTCTAAGAAACACTTCCTCTCATTTGTAAAACACGGATATACTTGACATTCGGAGCAATTGAACTTGGTTTTAGCTTTCAGCCATTCTTTTGGCAATCTCATTCATTTATCTTTTTCTATAATTGAGCAGAGAGGCAATTGTCTTCTCTCACTTTTACTAAAATCTCTCTATGGAACTTGAACAATCGTTGCGCATTTACTAGGAGCTACTTCTTGAGATTCAGATTTAGGGTCTGAAGAATACATGTCTTGTCACGCTGTAGAGGCAGTGGAACTCATAGATTCACCAACATAAATATTAAAATCAGATAAATCCAAGATTGATTTCTTGTTAGCACCTAACGCTTAATACTTTCTGTATTCATTCCATGAGTTCACAATCGCCATGTCCATGAAACGGAAGAAAACTCTTACGGCCATTTCTTCGTGAGTGTGGATAGTCGACTGCGAGAAATCATTCTGTCACATAGATCCAAACCTCTCACTGAATTGTTGTAATTAGATATACATTTGGGCTGAGGAATTTCCACGAATTTTTTGCTTTTCTTTCCCGCCTTTTTACTATACTAATAAGCACCCGAGATAGTAGATTCTACTGTAACAGAACGATTATTAATCCACTACAAAATTGAACTCGTCAAAGGAACATCTTTCTCTCTTCATCAGTTCTTTGCCTCCAGTGTGATTTTATTTGTGAGAAGATGGAATGCGGCTACCTAAAAAGGTTGCTAGTGCATATATTTGTGTTTATAGTAGGTGTTGTGGTAGTGGAATGGAAGTGAAATATCGATAAAAATACACAGCATCCTGGTGGGAACCTTACCCTCTACTAGCTTATTCACCATAGAACCTCTCAAATCGATATCTGGCTCTGGTTGTCGAGATGGCCAAGGGCTAGCTTCCTTGCAGATAAAGAAGTACAAGAGAATCAGCATTTGTCAGCGCAAAATTCTTCAGACCGATGGAATTGGCTTATTCTTTCCACACTCTCTAAGACTGGAAAGGAATCATTTGACTACAATCAGATGCTTACATAAATTCTCTACGACCACTGTCAATGACTGGTTGCAATTTCCATATTTTAAAATTGGCTTCGATTTCATCTGAAACACTCAGATTATTTACAAAGTGGAAGTACTTCGTCACTCTTAACTTAGTGTTCCTTGGACTTACAGCAAGGACCCTCGGTTTGCTACGGAAATACAGGATGCGGTGCGGGAACTTCCCTACTTTAAAAAATCATAAATAAGTAAGTATTACAGACATCAATTTAATTCTTTTTTCTTTACGAAAAGTAATATCTAAAGCTTTGTTCCATTTAGTTTTGAAAATGATATCTTGAATGTGGCCTCCGTTCTGTTCAATGCATTTGGAGAGTCGAAATCGGAAGTTTCGGTCCACTTTTTCCAGCATGTCGCTGTCGATGTTCGCAATAGCAACGCGAATATTGTTCCCTAGCTTAGCCAGGATCTGCAGACGACTGGTATACACCACGTATTTGAGATAGCCTCATAACAAAAAGGCGTGTGGTGCTAAAACTGGTGAGCATGCTGGCCACTGGAGATGGCCTCTCAAAGACACGAGACGATCGGGGAGGTGCTCGTGCAACATGGTCATCGATGTTCGTGTCGTTTGAGCTGTGGCGCCATCTTGTTGCAACCAGACAGTGTCCACATCCATTTCTTTAAGTTCTGGAAGAAAAACTTTTCAATCATATGAACATAACGCTCAGAAGTTGCCATCACTGCCATATCGTTCTAATCGAAGAACCATGGGCAATAATGATACTTTAGATAGTGCACACCAAACAACCACACGTTCTTCATGCAGGGGCTGCTCACGAAGTTCTCGGCGGTTCGTGCCACTCCAATACTGCATGTTTTGTTTATTCACGAAGCCAGACAAATGAAAATGTGCCTCGTCGCTGAAAATCACTAAGGTATCATGAGGCAGCTCATCGATCAAGGCTTCACACAGATTTTTTCGGGAAACGAAATAACGTGAATGAAGTGTGTGCACCATTGACAGTTCATACGCATGAAATTTCAACTTTTCATGAAGAATTCGTCTCACTGTGAGTTCAGAAATTGCAAGGGCAGCTGGATGTTTGCTTGCAGAACGCTTGGGAGAATTTAAAATCGACATCCTTACCCTCTCGATGTTTTCAAGCGTTCTGGTGGTTCTGGAAGGTCTTGGCCTTTTTCTGCAAACTTCCAGTATCCATAAACCTGTGTACCCACGTAATAATTGATTTCCCATCAGGAACACGACCTCCAGGAACGATGTTGGACTGTTTCCTGAGTGCACGCTGTGTTTTGATGACCGAACGTCCATTCGAAAAGTAGGTCGCAAGAGCGAACGCGCGCTCATCTCTTGCCCACTGCACGATCGCTATTAATCTAACCTTTAAAAGATATTAAGTCTCCCACTTTTGATTGCACTTAAACCCACGCAACAATGAGTAACTGCCGCTGTGTGCCGCGCGTTTCAAATAAGGAAGTTCCCGCGCCGCACCTTGCACGTTCCCAGGCTTGGGAGTTTCATAAACCTATTATGTGTGCTCCCACAAGCTTCTTAATTTCACTAGCTGTTGCCCACAGCCCTGTTACATTTGAATTTGGCCTTCCAACAATGTGGCCTTGTCTCTTCATCACAGTTCGCCTCATAAATTATGTAACGGGGCCATCCCATGTAATTGAGTGACGCAGCTGTTACCCTTACCTGTCAAAACTCGAATTGCTTTCCTACTGCCTAACAAATCCTTTATTTGCTGTCGGAATTAAGTTACGTACGTTATCCCGCCGCTAGATCGCCTATAATTGCTTGCCAGTTCGCATATAATTGCTTCGTTCAGTATTACTATTCAGTAATTTTCTGATTTCAAATCTGTTTTATCGAAGCATCTGTAGCCTGAAGTTCCAGATAACTGCTGTCTTTTTAGATATTTCACCTTCAGATTCCTTTTCAGGTAGCAGGCAACGGTCTCTTACGCTGTTTAATCCTGAAACATTTTCGACGCAAATAGCACATGTGAAGTTATTGTGATTGTTTCATAGCTTCTGTTACTGCTAGTAGCTACACACCATTGCCCATGAGCTTTAATTTGTACGCCAAAGCGCTGAAAATGATCATTCTGTGATCGAAAATCGATTTTGCAGTTAATAAATCATCAAAATTACGGCCAATACTGACCTGCCTTCTAATTTTATTTATCATATGGTCGTTGAGCACGCAGCACCCTATGGAGTCGCCAATCAATAGTATTGGGTTATTGAGTTTTTGCCCATAGCCCCATTGTCAAATCATCCTGTGAAACGACAGGCTAAACTTACAATTTGTTACATAAAGTACCAAACAGCCAGTACTTATCAGAAAGTACATTGTCTTACGTATCAGAATAAGTACCATCCATTCAGAATAAATACTGCTCCACATAGCAAAATGTTATGACTATTGTTACGAAAATGGCCATGAAACCGGATATAAACAGAAACTAACCGCAGCATGAGGAAATTTTCCTGTAGGTGGCGTCCCTATGGGACGTTAGGGAGGCCTTTATTGCATACCATAATCATCATCAATACCAAAAAATAATGAAACCAGGAGTATCTAAGACACACCGCTAAGAACTTATACATCGTTTTCTTTATACAGAATGCGTTAACTTATAAATAAGGCAACACACACAGCGCCACACTCGGCCCACAGAAGCGTTACATGAGCCATCGTTTACAAACAAGCATAGGTCGCACCAAACAATTAGTCTAAAACAAACCCTTATAATAAAACCGCTTTTATCTTCTTTTTAATTGAAAAATGTCAGATTTAAAGTGAAAACCAGAACCTAAAAACAAAACTTAAAAAAAAATTAATTTTCGTTTTAAAGAAGATGTCCTTTAAAATCAAAAACACGGTAACAAACATTAACAACACTGACAAACATAGGCGCTTAATGACTTATAACGTATTAATAAACATATTTTTCCACCATATGTCGGGCGCTTAGGGGAACCGTGATCCCGAGGTAGCATCTTAAATTAGTAATCAAAACGTCCTCTGTCCTGATTAGAAAAACCCCGCCGCGCAAATTTTGATTGATAATCAGCACTGGCGGCAAGCCGAAGACTTGCAGCATAAGAAGTCACCCTCTTTCTGCAAGTGGCCTTGACAAACAGGGCGGAGGGGTGGACTGACGTTCTGGGCACTCTCTTGCCCTTGAGGTGAGAAACTGCCCCTAAAGGCGGAGCAAACAGCAATGATCAACGGCTTGAGGATGCAGAAGGCAATGGAAACCACCGCATTAAAGACACATAACGTGTATCCGCAGGACATGATGATCTCTCCATTGACAAAAGATTCCGGAATAGTACCCCTTCGAATCTGCCCATGAGAAAAAGATTGAATAACCAACGAAAGGATAACGTTATAAGTGTAGGGGCGTGGAATATCACAAGCTTGAGATTAGTGGGGAATCTAGAAAGGAGATGCAAAGGCTCAAACTAGATATAGTAGGAGTCAGTGAAGTGAAATGGGAAGAAGACAAAGATTTCTGGTCAGATGAGTATAGGGTCATATCAATAGCAGCAGAAAATGGTATAACGGTAGTAGGATTCGTTATGATTAGGAAGGTCGACAGCAAACCATCACCAACAACGATAATCTAGGTATACATGCCGACGTCGCAAGCTGAAGATGAAGAGATAGAGGACGTATAAGACAATACTGAAAGGGTGATACAGTACCTGAAGGTAGATGAAAATATGAAAATTTAATAGTCATGGGAGACTGAAATGCAGTTGTAGAGGAAGGAGTAGAATAAAAGGCTTCAGGAAAACATTAACGTGGCACAAGGAATGAGAGAGGAGAAGGACTAATAGAGTTCTTTAACAGATTTCATATAGTAACAGCGAAGACTCTGTTCAAGAATCACAAGAGGAGGAGGTATACTTGGAAACGGCAGAGTGATAAGGGAAGATTTCAGTTAGATTGCATTATGGTCAGACACAGATTCCGAAATCAGGTACTTGATTGTAAGGCATAGTCAGGAGCAGATACAGACTCTGATCACAAAGCGGTAGGGATGAAGAGTAGCCTGAAGTTTTAGAGATTGATCGGGAAGAATCAGTATGCAAAGATATGGGATACGGAAATACCAAGCAATGAAGACGTACTCTTGAAGTTCTCTAAGGCTATAGATACAGCAGTAAGGGATAGCTCAGTAGGCATTACAGTTCAAGAGGAATGGATATCTCTAAAAATTGCCATCACAGAAGCTGGAAAGGAAAACATAGGTACAAAGAAGGTAACTGCGAAGAAACTATGGGTAACTGAAGAAATACTTGAGTTGATCGACGAAAGAAGGAAGTACAAAAATGTTCAGGGAAATTCAGGAATACAGAAATACAAGTAACTGAGGAATGAAACAAATAGGAAGTGCAGGGAAGCTAAGAAGAAGTGGCTGCTTAAAAAAAGGAAATAATTGTTGCAAGGATTGACTCAGGATACAGGAAAGTCAAAACAACCTTTGGTGAAATTAAAAGCTAGGGTTGTGGCATTAAGAGTGCAACCTCAATCCCACTGTTAAATGCAGAGGAGGGAGTGGATTGGTGGAAAAAGCACACTGAAGGTCTCTATGAGGGGTAAGATTTTCCTGATGTGATGAAGTAACAGGAGTCGTTTTACAAGAGATAAGGGATCCTGTATTAGAATCGTAATTTAAAAGAGCTTTGGAGGAGTTACTATCGAATGGGGCAGACGGGAAAGATAACATTCGATCAGAATTTCTAATCTCACTGGGGGAAGTACCAATAGAACGACAATTCTTGTTGGTGTGTAGAATACCATCTGAAAAATATCACCCACACAAATTCCGAAGACAGCAATACCAGATAAGTGAGACAATTATCGCACTCTCAGCTTAACAGCTCATACATGCATGTTTCTGACTAGAATAATATATAGAAAAATGTGAAGGAAAATTGTGGCCGTGTTGAATGATGATCAGTTTGGTTTCAGGAAAAGGTAAAGGCACCAGAGACTATTCTGACGTTGCGGTTGATAATGGAAGCCACACTAAAGAAAAATCTAGGCACCTACAAAAGATTTAACGACCTGTAACAAGCGTTCGACCTGCAAAATGGTGCAAGATGTTCGAAATTCAGAGATAAATAGGGATAGGCTACAGGCAAAGACGGACGATGTACAGTATGTAGAAGAGCGGAGAGGGAACAATAAGACTGGTCTACCAAGAAAGAAGTGCTCGGATTATAAAGGGTGTAAGACAGGAATGTAGTCTTTTGCCCTATTGTTCAATCTGTACATCGAAGAGGCAATGATATAAATAAAGGAAAGGTTCAGGATTGGGATTAAAATTCAAGGAGAAAGGATATCAATGATGCGATTCGCTGATGACATTGCTATCCTGAGTGAAAGTGAAGAAGACTTACATGATCGCACGAACAGTCTGATGAGTTCAGAATAAGGACTGACAATAAATCAAAGAAAGACGAAAGTAATGAGAAGTAGCAGAAATAGAAAGAGCGAGAAACTTAACATTAGGATTTATGGTCATGAAGTAGATGAAGTTACGGAATTCTACTATCTAGGTAGTAAAATAAACACTGACGGACAGAGAAAGGAAGACATCAAAAGCAGTCGAGCACTGGCGAAAAGTGGAATTCCTGGCCAAGAGAAATCTACTACTACCAAATGTAGGCATTAATTTCAACAAGAAATTTCTGAGATTGTACGTTTAGAGCACAGCATTGTATGGGAGTGAAACATGGCTGTGGGAAAACCGAAACAAGAGAACAGAAGCATTTGAGATGTGTGTTACAGACGAAAATTAGGTGGACTGATAAGGCATGAGGAGGTAGTACACAGAATTGGAGACTAAAGGAATTTGTGAATAACACTGACAAGAAGAAGGAACAGAATGGTAGGACATCCGTTAAGACATCAGGGAATGACTTCCCCGGTAGTAGAGGGAGCTGTATAGGGCAAAAATTATAGAGGAAGACAGAGATTGAAACACATCCAGCAGATTGGGGATGTAGGTTGCAAGTGCTACAGTGAGATGGAGAGGTTGGCACAGGAGAGAAGTTCGTGGCCATCCGCATCAAACCATTCATAAGGCTGATGACTCAAAAGAAGAGAAAAAGTCGAGCCTTTGTGGCGTTATGTGTATTATTTTACCATAAGTTGAATTTAGTTTCGATTTAAGAAACTCTGAATGAAGTAAAGGCGATGCCAATTTCTGAGCGGTGTGACTTACACATTTCTGTGTTCTTTACTTTGTTTTATTGATGATGATTATGGTATGCAATGATGGCGTTCGATTGGGGCGCCACCTACAGGAAAATTTCCTCGTGCTGACTGCGGTTAGGCTATCAGTTTCTGTTTGTATCCGGTTTCATAATCACTTGCGTTGTAATTCTTTGGATAACAATTGTCATGATATTTTTCTTTGTGGAGTAATGTTTATTCTGAATGGGTAGAACCTATTTTGATACGTTAGACACTGTGCTTTGTGACACGCTTTGGCTGTTTGGTACTTTATGTAACAAACTGTGATTTTACTCTGTTGTTTCGCAGGATTATTTTATGATGGGTTGTGAGTAAAACCCGAAACTAGTCTTCATCAAATAAGAAAACGAGGTCTTTGCAACTTTGGCTACTTGTCATATCGAAACTGTACAGAATTCGTTTGTTTCAAGATCTGATTCCACTGATTTTTTCATGACTCTTTTATATTCCCTAACTCAACATCATTTTACTCATTCATACATTTATTCCAATTTCATGCTATTCTCCTAGTTTTACCTTCCTCTCTCTCCTCTTGATTCCGCCACCGCTGCTATTCGGTATGAGAACGGAAGCGTAGAGCAGACTGATTTATCGTTATTCTAGATTCCAGGTCATCTATAACGCCTCGAGACAGTCGCTGGAAGTACCTCAGCAAAACTCCAGGAAAGCTCCAACCATCTACATCTATATTCCACAGGCCACATTACGGCGTGTCGTGGATGGCACTTTTAATAGATCTGTCAGTCCCACCTTCCATGTTCCATTCACGAAACGTGTGCGCGAAGCAATATTGTTGATAAACCTGTGAACCATCCTCCAATCGTACTCGTCGGAATTAAATAGCCTGTCAAGAGTCGTAGCAGGGCTTCACTCAAGACCCATAGTACCACATCCTGTTTCCATACCTCTGCAATACAATCTCTGACCTGTGTAAACCCAATGTGATTGTATGAATTGTTAACACACGTTGCGCGTCGAACAGCAAAATGCTGTGAAAGGCAAAAGACGTTTGCGCAGCACGCCGGCTGTATATCAAAGGCATCAAACACGGAGTCCGGCTAATATAGCCCTGTGAGCGGCTCTCTGAAAATGGACGAGCGCTCGTTTCAGTCCCTGCGAATGGACGGCCGCCGCTGCGTATTTCCGCTGTTGATAGCCCGGCGCAGTTTACGTATCTCGCGGAAACCTAATCCGCGCTGACCTATTTCGTTCGCTCCAAAATCGAGCGCGCAACACGTTTTTGCATTTCCACCCGTACGCGTGATAAAGGATTACGTGTGCAGCGCCACATTTATTTCTGGCGCTAGCTATCGCCTTTTTTTTTTTTTTTTTTTTTTTTTTTTGCGCGTCTATGAAGCGAGGGCGAACGAATGGGAGACAGACTGCGCTAGTCGGTTTGGAAGGTCGCACGGCCGTGTACCCATTATTAGTGCTTTTCTAGAGACGCTCATATTTGACGAGTGTCTGATAGCGGATGTTTTGCCAGTCTACCGTACCTGCTTTAACTAGCTGTGTGGCACTTTTCCTAATAGAAAAACCTGTCGCGAAAAGGAGACTACGTATGATAAGGCGCTGGTAAGTGAACACCCCCATTAACAGCTCATTTACTAACAATGGTGCAGTTCTTATAAATCGTAGTAGTGTTTCCAGGTTATAATAAAAAAAATGGACTAACTGAAGTTCCTTAACGAACGATGTGTTCTACTTATTCCCAATAAACGTTGGACTCAGAATAGACTCATAATAACAGAATTTAGCCGTTGGAGTATCTGCGAAGGTACTCATAGCGCTTTCATTACCGCCACCTCAAGAAAAGTTTCATATCTCTTTCCTCCTTCGATACTGGTGTGCACTCCCGTAGACACTCAAGGACATACCCCACAGACCTGTAGCACGCCACTAAAGGAGCCAGAACTATTGAGTAGTCGTACAACGGATCTTTTATTGCACACAATACACTGGTTACATGGAACACCAGTACTCGCAACCAAGACCAAACGTAGTCGATTATGAGCTGTAAGCGACAATCCAAGGGACTAATTAACGTCATAAGATCCAAGCCCCTGGCAGTGGTCTTACAGTAACAGTCGGATCACAGGGTCTGAGCACTGATCGAGAATAACGTGTAAGTGGTTCTCAGCCAAGCGTGTTGGTACTTTTATTGCGAGTCGGAAGAAGCCGATTGTCACCACGTTGTTGTACGCTGAGCCAGCAGGCGTGTTCCCAGGTTCTAGCGCCTCTCATGGTCTAAAGGCGGTGATCAGCAACGAATTGCTGGACACGGCAAGAAGGAAATTGTGCAGTTCGTTAATGAATTAAGCTACGAGGAGTGGTCATTTAGACTTAATATAACCTCGAAAAATATCTTACGTATTTATTTCTTCGTCTAATGTTTGAGTGGAGCGAAAACAAGACTCCCTATAACTAGCAAAATCGCCCTTTGTCTGAATTTTCAGAGTCCAAAGAAGAGTGGGTAATGTAATATGGAAAATCGGATGACCAGTGTGGGGTCTAGCTTCGAATAAAAAACCGTATTTTTGTTTGACTGCTATTGGGGTGATTAAGAAACCAGTAATTAGTGATTTGAGGGCAAAATTGTCTGAATTTTCATTGCCAAACGAAGAGCGGGAAACTGATAAACAGGGTGCCAACTGATCAACATGACGTCTGTTTTCGACAAATATGTATAATTGCTTTAAAGTAATCAGAGTAATATATTAAAATTTAATTAATGATACGAGGGGAAATTATACAGTGAAGTTTTGCCCGAATTTTCATAGTCGCACCAAATGTGGGGAACTGATAAATGGGGTATCAAATTGATCAACATGAGGTCTAGTTTTTTCAAAACGTATTGAATTGCTTTAAAGTAAACAGGGTAATTATGAAAAATATAGTTAATGATTTGAAGGAAAAAAGAAATACTTCGCCAATAGCTATTGCGAGTGACGTAAATCAAGTGCGAGAAAGTTCATCTCCTCAAGCCCTGGGTAGTTTGCGAATAAAACGTTACATTGATGTGATATTTAATTAGCAAAAAGACTTCCTTCAAATGAAGTACATATTTTAGGACATTTCTAGGCGTAGTTACTTTGCGTAAGAAAAGTTGTATTGGATGTAATATTTAACTATGGAAGTGGTTTCCTTCGAATCAAGTTCTAAATTTAGAACATTTATAGATAAGAAGAAACTAGGAAATCAAAGTGCCAATAACTTCATGCTGTCCGATTAAAACTTCTAAATAAAAAGTAAAAACACTTAAGAAATCTGAACGTTTTGTGAAATGATTTGAGTATAGTTAATAAAAAAATAGATTAGGGAATCATTTGACCTGCCTTTGAATGATGCTTAAAATCAAGTATAGCAAATGATATACACAGATTTTTTTGCTGTTGTGTACTAGCGTTCTAAGCGTACACCTTACAGGTGTTACGCTACTTGATAATCGTCATGTTATGGAAATCCCATTTATGTTATACTCAAGGAAAAACGCAGTACACTGAAAATAATATGTCTGCGCGAACGTCTTTCACATTAACTGTGATAAACAATTCACCTTAAGGGCACTGCAAGTAATTAAAAAAGAATTTTTCATCACATGTGTTACTCTTTCATTTATATATCATCTTCTGTGATCATTGGTGTTTCCCTGTCTTATTTACGTGTTCTTGGGTACTGATGCTGCAACTTCCCCTTTGAATGTAAAGAATGACTGTGCTGGTAAACTTCTGCGTTATTTGATACTGAAACAGCTGAGTAAAACTGAATGCACTCAGACAGTTTGCTCTTTACTTATTCTGATCGTTTCTAAACTGACAAAATATTTTAGCGCAACGCAGTCTGGCTTTTAATAAGCCTACAAAAGAGTAGTCCTGACTAACAATAACCTATCCTTCATGAATCACTTAACCTCACCAAAATCTTCGTTACTCCAACTACGGCCATACAGCGAGCGCCAATACTGCCAGCTAAATAAAAGATTTTAACTACTAAAGGCACTAACTACTGAAAGGTATATAGTTAGTAAATGAAAGATTTTGGTAGAGAACAAACAATGTATTTACCTTATAAACGTTCAAAAGTCAATACATATTTTCGTGACATCCAGTTTGACAAATTTCTTTTTTTTTCATGGACACACGCCCAGATCGTCCGCTCATATTAACATCTCAAAACCCTGGCACCTCTCTCCCCACATCCATCACTGCTAGCGGCTGACATCCAACTGCCCAACGCTACTTGCGTTCACATCCAACTGCCCAACACTACACTAGCGAATAATTCAACAATAAGTCCAACCAGCCACAGACTGCACACAGTGCAGTCAGCAATTTTCATACAGAGCGCTACATGGCGTCACCAACATAAAAACGTAAACAGCCTACCTATGTAGCCCCCATGCCCCCACAAAAAATTTTACAAATTGTGTTGGACAGTGGCCAACACTAATTTGCTAAAATTTTTCATATTAACGATAACAATTATATCAGATGCAAAGATACACTCTTGGTCAAAAGCAAAAATTGTCCTCACAGTCCATAAAGATAGTCCTGTTCATTCATCACAGTAGTAATTACAGTTTCATGCACAATGTCTGTGTAGTAAAAGAAAATGCACACGAAAGTAGTGGATTTCCATGCAGTCCTGAAGTAGTGTTGTCCATCCAATGGAAAGACAGTGCTGACTCTCGACATGCAGACAGGTATTGGGCCATAACAGAGGAAACTCACAGCAGAGGCACTCGAAGTCTTAATGAATATTGGTAGGTATGTCATCACAGAGCAGACCCATGGTATTTCTTGTAGAGTTGATGGTATTAGTGAGCCAGCACGGGTGCAGACCTACTGTAGTCCTGGTATAGATTATGGTATTAGTGGGCCATCATAGGTGCAGACCCACTATAGTCCTTGTAGAGATGGCTAGGAGCCATCCATTGCGACTGTGCGGGTGCACAATCACAATCTAAGAGTCTTGCAAATAATATAACAAGACCATGAACCACCACTTGTCCACTCACAAACTTTTTGGAATATCCTTAGAACCCGCAATGCTGTTAACCAGTCCCTTGCTGAAATATCAACACACATGCGACCACTAACAGTCCTTTTTTTAAAACTTCTCACATATTGTGCACCTACTATGACCAAGTGAAATGTGTGTAGTGAAATGAAACCCTAATATATAACTAATTTGAAGAACTGGTGTCTAATTTTATTTTTTAATTTTATGTACAAAAAATGTTAAAAATACAATGATAACATTAGTAGTACTCCAGGCACTACAAATGAGTAGAAATAAGCATATATATTATTATTATTATAGGAATTGTGACATAATTAAATAAGTGAGAATATTCAAACATTAATTTGACATTTGATCATTAAAGGAAAACATAATAGAGTAAATAATATCTAAACTTTTTCCAAAGTATTTGAGGATAACAGTACTCCCCATCATAGTAAATGCAGCTTAGTATTAGAAAATTCTACAACACAACTCTTATCAGATAAACACAAAGACAGGAAGAACACAGATACACAAGGGTACACATAAATACATAGCGGAATAACACAAAAGGAAAGGACAGGGCTTGTTTTCAGTACAACATTTGGTACCGCAGTCCAAACCTAAATTTCATTCCATAGATCTTTCCTCCTGTTTCAACATTTTTTTTCGCATAAAGGTCCTATCTAAGCATGCTTTCAGTGTTTTACATTATCCTACCTCATCATTTATTTTTCGTTATCTTACCTCATCATTTGTTTCCAAGAAAATCCTACCTAATCCTGTTGTCTCTAAACCCTCCTTTTTTTGTTCATCTTCTCTTTCAAAATAATTATTCCTCATTGCACACTACTTTTTTTGGTGAAACCTTTTCCTTATAACTTCTCAATGCAATCTTTCCCCATCCTTCATAGTTAGTTTCTTATATAGTACCCCCCTCTTCAGCTAACTTAAGTCTACTGAGGTGAGATACATAAACTAAGGGGTGAGACAATGCAGCAGCACGAATATTAACACAAACAAGAACAAGGAAAAAATGCAAAGTGGCAAAGCAAGTAGCAATAAATATAAATTAGCAAAGCAAATGTAACATTACAACTAATATGGGCCAATGTGCAGGAAAAAGAAAATAAATCATTACTAAACTGGCTTACCAGAGTAATACAAAGTGAAATTCAGTAGGACAATACCTGACAAACAGTTGCAGTAAAAGCAATAACCTATAGTTAAACATGACAAAGCTCAATCAGAAAAAATATTACAGTACAGATAGCAATGCAGATAAAAGAAATGTCTATTAACACCTTAATACCTATGTCGCATCTTAACTTCAGAGTGGTCCATAACAATAACTTACTCTACCAAAACCAGTTACTAAGTCGTTGAAAAAATTATGTATGCCATTCCTGTCAAGGGAAATGTCGATTTCTGCTCCCCTCTTTTTTTTAAGAAAGAGGATCATAAAATTATTATTTAATGGATGTGTAGACAGAAAATATTTACATTAGTACATCTATTAAATTTCGTTTTAACAAATGCTGCAGCACAGCTAGAAACTAGTTATTAAACAAAATAAGCAAGTGTATACAAGGCAAAGCATAAAAATGTCATTCACTAGTCATATGGCATTTCATAGGGCAGTAAAAAATCTCTCAACTAGAAAGACATTAGCCATTTCAGTAAATATCAGAAATTACGAGCTCCAAAGTGTAATCATATGTTTTCAAGTATGAGCATGTCGTATTTGGGGTGCTTTCTGTAAAGAAATGTCAATAGCGAGGTTAATGGCCTCTTTTTCCTACACCTGTGCCTCTGAAAGCCACACACTAATAGTTTTTGCAGACAACTGTCGTGCAGCTGGGCATCCACAGCGCATTACATCAATGTCACCTACCTTCCATACCGAAATTTTTGTGACAGCAGTTTCCGCTACAGTGACAGTTTGATACAAATAAAATTTCTCAGGCTGAAAAATTACAGTAGAAATGTGTAGAAACGAAATCTCATGAATAGCACAGTCTAAAAATTTCCCTCAGCATTGTGATACTCACATTCATGCATGTACACACATTTCATAACTCTTAATGTACGATTCTGGGTTTTAAACATCCTGTTTCACAAACCAGAGTCCCTAACCCCTACTCATTACTCATATAAACACGTAATTACATTCCTCATACAGCATCATCTTATTGATCATAAACACACCTCAACAGCGTAATACACATTGTCGTCGTAATAACATCATTATAGCAGATCAATCACATCTCAAAATCATCGTAGCTTCTTTCAATAATTTCAAAACCTAAAAAATTATCTGCTCGTTTCAATAGTGTCATCTACCTCAAACGTACTTCAAAGATCACAATCCCATACAAAATACATCATTCAAAACTCTCATACTATAACATGGGTTCCGAAAACCTATGAACACTTCACAGAGTACAAACAGAATACAATTTCATAAGTGTGAAATTATCCAGCTGTGTAATTGCATAAAAATGTGGCACTATCGTAGTACAAACATGTTTTTCTCTCTGTTAAATAATCAGATAGCTGTATAATTCAGTGTTAGAGAAATATGGTATTGTTGTGTAAGCAAATACCATATTAGCTATGGCTCCTTGCGCCTGGCACATGCATAGTATACAAAGTAAACGTGTACCCCCTGAGTGTTAATGTAATTATACCTTCAGGTGTTACAGATTACAGCAGTGGAATGAAATGTATCACCGATAACCTGCTTTATATCTTTTTAATTCAAGAATCTTTCAGAAAAAATGTTTTAAGTACGAAAATTAAACACTCAAATGCGTGTCCTGTAGCACTAAACTGTGCGTCTCGTCGTAAGATAATTTCTGTCATTACTTAACGGTAAAAATGTGCCAAGTATCGTAGTTGTCTTCGTCCGTAAGCAAAGTTCTATAGAAGTCAATGTACTTACCTTGTCATAAACAAAAGTGTAATTCCATGTGTTTAGATGTCGTAGTTATTACGCTCATTGCCAAGGTCAAGGAAATACTGTACTGTGACATATTGTTGTGTTATACAGAAAAACTCTCATTGTAGTTATACCACAAAGGTTACTACAAAAATATGTTTTACGTTCCAGAAGAATGTAGAAAAAATTGTGCAGACATAAAACAAATACAGCGCAAAAGCAATAATGTTAATTGTCACACATTAATAGTGTCGTGATATAATCGTGTAGCTGTCAAATAAACTAACCACTGTGTCATCTGTTATCTCTCAGGATTTACTTTGAGTCCAGAATGTCTTTTCAAGTAAATATTACATTGAAATCTTATTAGCAGTATATGTTACAAGTATGTAGGCATTATAGTCGTTACATAATCATGCAGCCAACAAACAAGAATGTACCCACAATAACACTGTGTCATCTGTTCCCTATCAAAATGCACTCATAATTACTGTCTAAATAAGTTCCCTAGGTTCTTGACTGGATAGTTAACTTCAAAACATTGTTGCATGTTAACAGTTTCTAAGTGTGACAAAGTGTAGTAATAATGTGAAGTAGAAATCTTATAGCAATGACTAAGTCAGAAAGCAAATTATCTCTCCGTAAATGGTTTTACAAGTGAAATGTAGTGTAATCCTTTACTTTTCCTAGTATGCGCAGTTTCAACATGAATGCAATTATCATGCAGTATACGCTGGTAAAGAATACTGCAATGTTTCTCAAGATTAGCTTATGTTATTTTTCTTAAGCCCAGCGAGCACACGTGGCCGTCTGCAGTGCAAGTCATTGTCAGTTACCTCTTCGTTTTCCCTCGTCGTTACTGGGATTTGCAGATCTAACTTCTACAATCTCACCTTGTCGAGAGGCCCCTGGCCCCTGACCTGTTTGAATCACGCTAAGTTTGGTTAAATTCTGGTCTGTCATTATGATTATATCGTCTGGCGTCATGTCGGTAGTTTCTGTAGTTTCTTTCTTGTCGGTTAAGTGGTTGAGAATTTCTCCCGGAGTCGTAACTGCATGCTGGAGCATTGCGTCTGAAGTTATTCTGTCTCCCTTTATGATAATTATTCTGATTCCCATATTGTCTGTTTCTACGATTGTCTTTGTCATATTCATTACTATGGAAATGCGATCTTTCTCTGTAACTATTATTACTTTGCCAATGGTTGCCATACAGGAGGTGTCTATTGGTGATCACGATTTGCGTTGTAGAAATAGTCTTGTCGTGTCCGGTTATTACTTTTGTCATCATGAAATTGTGACGGATATGACCTGTAATTGTTGTGTTCCTCTTTTCTCGTCAAATGACTGCCAGTGCCTATTTCCAATTCTTGCAACAGTCCCTGAAAAGCTTCGACCTCATCTTTGCAACGTCCTGCCAAAATAATATATCGTAAATGTTCAGGCAACTTAATTAAGCAAATGTGAATAAGTTCTGAGGGGCTGTATGGATTTGTCAAATACTGATTTTTGTGCAACATGTCTTCAAAATATTTTATCGGACTGGAAAATTCAGACTGTTCAAAATGCTTTATGGTTGTCATGCTATGTTTTACTCGATCTTGAGTAGCTTGAGATCAATATGCTGAGAGGAAGGCATAATAAAATCCTCCTTCACAGTGACAATCGCAAATGACCGATCGCATTCCTACAGTGGTTCAGTCTCTAAGTAGCCGCACATAAATTCTAATCTGTGCTCGAATGACCAGTTGGGAGGAAAACAAGGAGAGAATTGATGAACCCATGCTTGTAGATGAATGTCATTCCCGGAATTCTTAAATGTTTTGAATTTAATGTAGTAATTAACAGCTTATAGTCAAACTCATCGAGATGGCGAGTCGCATATCGGTCATTGTTACGTCGTGTCGGCGGTCCCATCCCAAAATTCGGTGCCCGTCGCCAATTTCTTTCAAAATTCCCGAAATGCCCTGTGTTATTATTTTGTGGCTTTTCCGTAAGACTAAGTCCCTCTTCCCGTGTCGGAGCGCAAGTACCCTCTGAAATATGTAATTCTTGAATTACGTGTGTCAACTGCTCTTGTACCTTCCGCATTTCTCTTTTGTATTGTGTATGAATTTGATTCTGATTTTGTTTAAATTTCTTAATTTGTTCATATTCTATGTCAGTGAAAGCTACCGGTCTTATGTCATTCAGATCATCATCTACCTTTGCCTAGATAAGTTTGTGAACTGATCCGAAAGTTCGGCTACTCACTCCGATAATGAACTGTTTTCCTCCGTGTGTTTTTCTGAACCAAGCTTCAGAGTGTCCATTTGTGTCGAAAGCGTATCTACTGTGACCTTTGGGTTTTCCTGAGTTTTTGCAAGTTGTTGAAACCGAATCGGTAGATGCAACTGAGTCAATTTTAGCCTGCAAGGTGTCATGATTTTCATGAACAATAATTTACAGTTCAGTTATGGCTGCTTCATGATTCTGTAACACATATTCATGACGCGAAAAAATAGGTTGAAAATGCTCACAAATTTGTGTTCTTACGTCTTTACTAAATTTTTGCATTTCGATTCTATGTTATGTAACTCAGTTGTTAAACGTTCACGTGTTTGTTCCATTGAGTCTAACTTTTGAAGCTTCTGCTGTGTTTGTCTCTGATTTTGTTCCATTATGTATAACTTTTGAAGCTGTTGCTCCACTTGTTTCTGATTTTGTTCTATCTGTTGCATGAATTGCAATAAAAACAATGTATTAGTGTCTCCAACATGTTCCTCTGTGCTTTTCGGCAGTGCATTTGCACCGGCAACATTCGCATTTTGAAAAGCAGAGAGTGAGTCTTGACTTAATTGAGGAAAAGGTGAGGACGCAAAACCTGAATCTACGGTATTTGCAAGATTTTGTCCTCTCATTTCGGAATCCTGAGGCGAGCTATTGCCGATCGATAATACTTACCTCTTCCCTAATTGATTCACTGTCTGCACCGTCGTTTGCTGCCTGTTCCATTTCCCTATGCACAATTAGGAAATTACTATTCTGAATATTTGTTAATTCATTACACGGTGGTGTTGATAAGCTACGCTCGTCGTTACTGTCATTTCTCAATTTAATTTGGAGCCTAGTGTTACGTTTTTCACACGCCATAATTGTCACAATATTTCACACGATAACACAGAAAAGCACAGTTTGAAGAGCAAAAATGAGAAAACACATTGAAATAACACTGAAAATAATATCT
The DNA here is from genome assembly GCF_021461385.2 of Schistocerca piceifrons. Classification (NCBI taxonomy): domain Eukaryota; kingdom Metazoa; phylum Arthropoda; class Insecta; order Orthoptera; family Acrididae; genus Schistocerca; species Schistocerca piceifrons. Next base: position 205,043,893 of record NC_060141.1, read on the forward strand.
AGTTAATTGCAAGCGCAGCTGCGAAATACTTGATGCCAACTCCACCTGCATAGCACAACTGTTTTACTGTACAATAGTGAAAAACTACAACTACAAAAGGAAATTCTCTCTGCAAATACACGCTGACAATAACAATAACTACGCTAATTACTCAAACTACAAGAAAAAATTAGAAGATTCCAGTGAGGTATCCCCAGCTAATGGTCGATGATGTGTCGGCAGCTGGGCCAACACCTTGTAGATCGAGATGGCTGAAAATGCACGCTACACTAACGCAGACGGGCGTGAAGTACTGGAACAGGCTACGTAATTAATGCTATGAAGAAAAGTACGTAGCTGGATTAATACTTATCTTTAATCAATCATTGTGGTACATCGCTCTTGATGATACACAGGAGACTTTAATTACAATCACTGTAAGGCTAATGGCGCCTTGCTAGTTGGTAGCCATTAACTTAGCTGAAGGCTATTCTGTCTCTCGGCTAATGAGAGAGAAAGGCTTCGTACATCTAGTCGCTAGCTAGGTCGTCCGTACAACTGGGGCGAGTGCTTGTTCGTATCACGAGACCTGCCTTGTGGTGGCGCTAGGTCTGCGATCACAGTGGCGACACGCGGGTCCGACATGTACTAAATGGACCGCGGCCGATTTAAACTACCACCTAGCAAGTGTGGTGTCTGGCGGTGACACCACAGTCGACATATGGAACTTCCCCTTTGAATGACTGTGCTGGTATACTTCTGCGTTATATGATACTGAAACCGCTAAGTAAAACTGAATACCGCGGTGGCCGTGCGGTTCTAGGCGCTTTAGTCCGGAACCCCGCGACTGCTAAGGTCGCAGGTTCAAATCCTGCCTCGGGCATGGATGTGTGTGATGTCCTTAGGTTAGTTAGGTTTAAGTAGTTCTAAGTTATAGGGGGCTCATGACCTCAGATGTGAAGTCGCATAGTGCTCAGAGCCATTTGAACCAAAACTGAATATTCCTAGACAGTTTTCTCTTTACTTATTCTGGTCATTTATAAGCCGACACGCAATATTTTAGCGCAAAGCAATCTGACTTTTAATAAACGTACAAAAGAGTAAGTCTGACTAATAATAACCTATCCTTCATGAATCACTTACCTCACCAAAATCTTCGTTACTCGAACTACTGTAATACAGCGAGCGCCAATACTGCCAGCTAAATAAAAGATTCTAACTACTAAAGGCACTAAATACTGATAGGCATATTGTTAGCAAATGAAAGATTTTGGTAGAGAACAAACAATGTATTTACCTTAATAATATTCAAAATTCATTATATATAGACATCCAGTTTGACAAATTCCCTTTTTCTCATGGACACACGTCCCGATCGTTCGCTCGTATTAACATCTCAAAACCCTGGCATCTCTCTCCCCACATCCATCACTGCTGGCGGCTCACCTCCAACTGCCCAACGCTACTTGCTGTTCACATCCAACTGCCCAACACTACACTAGCGAATATTCCAACAATGAGTCCAGTCAGCCATAGACTGGACACAGCCCAGTCAGTGATTTTCATACAGAGCGCTACATGGCGTCACCATCATAAAAACCTTAACAGCCTACTTGCAATGCGTCGATGACGAGAATATGAAGCCATTCTCACTCAAATGTCAGCCTCCCCTTCCAGTGGTGCTACGAGTCTCTGGCGACCGGTTATCAGCGGTATAGTGGTAAGATCAAGTGTATAGGCAATGCTGCACCAATACTCAACACTCATTTAACAGGAGATAGAGCTTTGACTGGTATGCCGTTACCACACGGGCCTTTTTTCTCATCGCTAAGCACGTAGCACAAGGCACCTGTCTTGGTTGCTGCACACTCTGATACGACCTACAGTATCTCACAGAACGTGGTACTTATCGTGATTTTCGACAGCAGCGCTCTCCAGTGGTAACTGACTGCATCTGCTCACTACATATATATCCTACATCTGCTCACTAATCAAACAGTTTCCTAACGGAAATGGACACGCGTAAAATAGTTGCGTTAACTCTGTTAGCGACCGTGGAAGAAGGGCGGAGAAAATCGCGCAAAAAATTCCGGACCCGTCGATGGCTTGAACAACTTATTGCTCGTAGAGGAACACTGCGTATGCTGCATAGCGATCTGAGATACGTAATAGTAGATGTTAGTTGTTAATACATTGAATCTTTGTCACGTTTTGGTTTTTAGACTTAAGCACATTGTCTAATATCGGTTTCCACGTAACATAACACCCATATATTCGATGTTGCAATGTGAAAAAACTGGTAGGTAGAAATTCCTCATATCTGCATAGCTATTTTACACCAATAATAAATCCATAAAATTGTCATGTCTGACTGTCTGTGACCACGTTAACGTCCAAAACTACTAGATGAATTTTCATGGGGTTCATGGATTTTTAGATTTAATATAGTTGAAGTATAGTTTCTAAAGTCAGTTTCCACTTAACATAACACCCATATTTCGATGTTGTAATGTGTTAAAGGTGCTAGGTAGAAATTCATCACGCCTGTATAGCTATTTTACACCAATAATAAATCTATAAAACTGTTGTGTCTGTCTGTCGTTGACCACATTAATAACTAAAACTTCTAGACGAATTTTCACGACGTGGCGCATAGTTTGGGGCACCGTATGGGCGTTAGGTTCATCAGAATTTAACCACGGAAAAGAAGGTACGGTGATTTGCAGTTTTAGTAAACTTTTCTTGTCTGTCTATCTGTGTGAACAGTCTAATCTCCAAAACTATTACACGATTTTTGTAGGATTTTCACTGGTAATTTCACCGTAGACAGATGCACCATACAGGACATATTTCATCGAAAGTGAATAACTAAAATAAAAGAAACTTCTTGGCAGATTAAAACTGTGTGCCCGACCGAGACTCGAACTCGGGACCTTTGCCTTTCGCGGGCAAGTGCTCTACAAACTGAGCTACCGAAGCACGACTCACGCCCGGTACCCACAGCTTTACTTCTGCCAGTACCTCGTCTCCTACCTTCCAAACTTTACAGAATCTCTCCTGCGAAACTTGCAGAACTAGCACTCCTGAAAAAAAGGATATTGCGGAGACATGGCTTAGCCACAGCCCGGGGGATGTTTCCACAATGAGATTTTCACTCTGCAGGCTGTGGCTAAGCCATGTCTCCGCAATATCCATTCTTTCAGGAGTGCTAGTTCTGCAAGGTTCGCAGGAGAGCTTCTGTAAAGTTTGGAAGGTAGGAGACGAGGTACTGGCAGAAGTAAAGCTGTGGGTACCGGCCGTGAGTCGTGCTTCGGTAGCTCAGTTGGTAGAGCACTTGCCCGCGAAAGGCAAAGGTCCCGAGTTCGAGTCTCGGTCGGGCACACAGTTTTAATCTGCTAGGAAGTTTCATATCAGCGCACACTCGGCTGCAGAGTGAAAATCTCATTCTAAAATAAAAGAAATTCGTACATGTGTGTGTGTGTGTATGTGTGTACATGTACGTTTCACATCTCCTCCGAAACCACTGGACTGATTTCAACCAAGCTTGTTAGACATATTACCTACTGTCCGGAAACAATCAGCGTGTGGATAAGAAGCAACTGTTTATCAAAGCGGTGAGGTATAGGTCGTGGCGCTCGAATACCCAGATTCTATTTATCCAGTATTTGAGAACGGGTGCACTAGAAAATTTGCAACAAACTTTAGGAATAATTTCAGACTTTTCCCAAAAATGTTTATCCTGTCATACGTCACATCATGATGAAAGGAAAACAATTTAATGCTTACTGCATATTCGCAGTTCATGCAGTAAAACTATCCCATCAGACAAGGCGCAATGACGTTTACATCTATTGCTTTTGTGCTGCTAGATCTATTCACAACACATTTAGCGTAATCCACATACGCTGCTGAATGAAGCTACAAAATCATTTCGTTGTACAACACATAGGTCAGGAGATATAAGGAGCAGATGAACAGAGAACTGGAGGAGATGGACAGAGCGAGGAAGAAAGAGGAGATGGACATAGAAATGCAAGAGGAGGAGATGAAAAGAGGAGCTGGAGATGGGCAAAAGCGGGGGAGGGGGATTACCATACGGACGGAGAGAGCGCAGGAGGAGATGAACAGAGAGCCGGAGATGGAGGAGCTGGACAGAGGTAAGGGTGAGGAAGGACACGTGTAGAGAACAAAACGCTTTAAATGTTCTCCTGTAGCAGAATTTAGAAATTAATTTTTGTTGTGACCCTAAAATGCCTCGTTCCACATCATTGCGATTTATCATGAACATGAAACTGACTACCAAGCTAAATAACTAGTATCAATCTGGAGTAAAGTACTGTATGACATAGATTTAAAGATCGAGATTCGTTTCGTAAATTCACTCGAATGAAACATGAGATTTCTCAAACATACTACAGCTTTGAAAATGATGTTTATTGACATGATACAAACATGAGACACCCAGAAAATCAAGAGACAGGTGTAATCGTTTACATAATGTGTTGTAATAACAAAAACGCCCAGTGTGTAACTTGTGTTTACTTTGACTGGTAGTCGCTTTAAGATTTATGGCCACTAGGGAAACACTCCAGTCTTTGCCCTATACAAGAATAATGGCGGCAGTTAAATTATTCGTAATAAACAACATTGAGTACTGCATATCATATATCTATTAATATGCAAGTCTAAGAATATTTTAGAAAACATAAGATTAAAAAATTTGGCGGCAGCAGTCAGAAAAATGCTACTTTTTTTCATTTCCTTTTATTTCATTATGACAAATCCCAACGAGGACGACGCGTTTTCCAGAGATCCTCAACATGCTGGTGCTCTGAAACATCTTATATTCATACCACGTACTCTCTAACATTTGCAGTTTTCTGAATGGTCTGGTGCTGCCGCACCACAAATTCCTCTCCTGTGCCAACCTCTTCATCCCAGAGTAGCTTTCGCACTCAACGTACTCAGTTATTTCCTGGACGTACTTCAGTCTCTGTAGTCCCCTACAGGTTTTATTCTCTGCAGCTTCCTCTAGTACTATGGAACGTATTCCCTGATGTCTTAACAGATGTCCTATCATCCTGTCCCATCTTCTTGTTAGTGTTTTCCATACCTTTCCTTCCTCGCCGATTCTGCGGAGAACTTCCCCATTCCTTACCTTATCAGTCCATCTAATTTTCAACTTTCTTGTGTAGCTTCACGTTTCGGACGCTTCAGTTCAGATCCGTTCCCAGTCCTTGATTCACTACCATACAATTCTACGCTCCAAATGTACATTCTCAGAAATTTCTTGCTCAAATTGAGGCCTTTGTTTGTTACTGATTGACTTTTTTTGCCCAGAAACGCCGTTCCTGCGTTTGCTAGTCTGCTTTCTATCTCCTCCTTGCTTCTTCTGTTATGCAGAATTACTTTACTTCGTCTACTTCGTGATCATCAATTTTGACGTTAAACCTCTCGCTATTCTCATATCTACTGCTTCTCTTTAGATTCGAATTTCTTCGATTTTCTCTCAGTCCATACTCTGTACACATTGGGGTGTTCATTCCATTTCACAGATTCCGTAATTCTTCTTCTTTTACACTGAAGATATCAATGCCATAAGCAGATATGATCATCGATATCAATTCCCCCTCATGTTCAGTCTCATTCTTGAACGTTTCTTTTAGTTCCGTCATTGCTTCTTCTACGAGTATACTGAGCAGGAGGATCAAAAGACTATGTCTCTGTCTTACTCCCTCTTTATTCCGATGGCTTCGTTCTGGGTGTTTCGATCTTATTGTCCCCTCTTGGCCCTTGTACAGACTCTACAGGGTGTCCAACGAACGAGAGCCTGATTTTAAAATTAAGTAACTATAAAAATATGTAGCAAACAGTATATCTATTGTGAAAACTGTGAGACTTTTATACGGAAGTTTCGAAATAATAGTCACAGTTCTGCTAACAGATGGTGCTGTACGTGATAACTTTGGGGAAATACGTTTAGACTGCTTCTTAGTGCTGTATGTGTGCTGGAGCGCTATTCATTCGAACATTTGATTTCAACATCGTCTTCGATTCGCTAGCCTCCTTTCACATTACGATATTGGAACTGGTCGCTCTGGGCTTGGTGGTACGGTTTATAGGCAGTAGGTATTTCGGTTACAGTGTCACCTGCCCAGCAGCTTTTGTAGCTACTATTTCGAAATTTCTGTAGAAAATTCTTGCGACTTTCGCAATAAACGTACCGGTTGTTTCATTCTTCCATCGATCTCCTTTTTCATGTTATTTAAATTTAAAATCGGGAGTCTTTTGTTGGACACAGTGTAAATTACTCCCATCCCTCAGGGATTACTCACTTTTTCTCAGAATTTCGAATATCTTGCACCATTTTACACCGTTGAACGTTTTTTACAGGTCGACAAATCCTATGATCGTGTCTTGAATTTTCTTCAGCCTTGCTTCCACTTTCAAGTGCAACATCAGAACTGCCTCCATGGTGCATTTAGCTTTTGTAAAGCCAAACTGATCGTAGTCTAACAGACCTTCCACTTTCTTTTTAATTCTTCCATGTATTATTTTTGTGATCAACTTGGATGCACGAGCTGATAAGCTGATTGTGCGGTAGTCCTCGCACCTATCTTCTCTTGGGACCTTCGTAATCCTGTGGATGATATTTTTCCGAAAGCCTGAGGCTATGTTGCTGTCTCGTAGATTCTGCACAACAACTTTACTAGTATTTTGGTTGCCACTTACCCCAGTGGTTTTAAAAATTCCGATCTATTGTTATCTACACCTGCTGCCTTATTTGATCTTAGGTCTGCCAGAGCTCTTTTAAACTGTGACTAATACTGGATCCCATACCTCTTCTATATCCAATTTTTTCTTTTGTCACGTCATCGGACACTTCCTTCTCCTCATATAGACCTTCAGTGTACTCTTTCTACCTATCCGCTCTCTCTTTCGTGTTTAAAATAGTATCACCATTCCACTCGTACTGTTACCACCATTGCTTTTCATTTTTATTTTTTTGTATGATGAATCAGTCCTCCGACAATAATTTCTGTTTCGGTTTAATCAAACTTCACCTGCAGTCAATTCGCCTTGGTTTTCCTGCACTTCCTACTTTTTTCATTCCTAAGTGTTTTACTCGTATGTTTCTTTATTTCTGTCTTTAATGGAACATTTTTGTATTTCCTTCTTACGTCGATAAGTTGAAGTATTTCTCCTGTTTCTCCAGTTACTCTTCTCAGTTACCTTCCTTGTATCTACGTTAGTACGTCCAACATCTGTGATTGCTCCTATCAGAAACGATCACTCCTCTTTAGCTCAACTGTCAGCTGTGGTGTTCCTTACAGCAGTATCCAGCTCTTTAGGAATTTCAAATGCATCTCATCATTCCTCAGTACCTCAGTATCCCACTTCCACCGACATTTGTTCTTCAAGATTATTATATTAAACTTTAATTTGGTCTCCATCATTCTTAAATTGTGATCTGTTGTTACGCCTTACAGTATCTGACACAGGAAATTCTGACTGAACATAATGTAATTCGGTTGGAGTATATTGCTGCCTCCCAGCCTTCTTCAAGTGTACTTACTCCTCTTGTGACTAGCTGAAATTATTTTGCGGAACTCAACTAGTCTTTTTCTCCTTTGATTTCTACTACCAAGCCCATACACTCCAATAACTCTTTTTTTCTACTTCTTCCCCAAAAACTGCATTCCACACTCCCACGACTGTTAATAATTATCTCGCTTTACAAACTTTAGTACTCGTTCAGTATCCGCATAATATTCAGCTTTCGACGTCAGCGCGTATACCCGAAATATTGATTTCGTTGTTGGTTTGCTGTCAAGTCTGATGAGAACAGCCCTATCACTGTACGCTTCACTGTAACTCACTATTTGCACTACATTCCTGTTCATACTGAAAACTACTCCCCCTGTACCATTTCCTGCTGCTATTGATATAATCCTGCATTCTTCTGACGATAAATCCTTATCATCCTTTCATTTACATTCTATGAAATCCACTACATCCAGACTGATCCTTTGCATTTCACTTTGATTTTCCAGCTTCCTTACCACGTTCACAGTTCCTGACACACCATTTAACTGCTTCCGATAGTACTTACAACTATTCTGCCTCATACAACGGAACAATAATCCTTTCCTCGGAAGTTCAAGTGTCAGAAGATTCCTTAATTCCTCATACGTTTTAGCAGCTCCTCAAGAATGTAGCTTCGCCATATGTAGAAACTGTCTCTCTTACCAACAACTCAGCTTCACACCTGTGAAAAAGCTGACCAAAAATGCAAACTCATTTTCCGCTGCCCTACCTCGAAAAGGAGAAATTACGGTAATGCAATTAGTATCTAGAATGGGTCTGATAAACTGTATGAGGTATTATCCTCCTTCAACGCATTCAGGTGTCAATTCGTATGTTAGTCTGCCTTATTTCCCCCCATTTGAGCTACTTGTTGTAACCTTAGACTGAATCTTCTCTGTTGTGGTAACGTCGCGTTCAGCTGGTTTACTTATTGTAAAGCCTGTGTCTATAACAAGAAAAGATGCACTAGAAAAAATATCGCAGGAAAGGACTACTATTCACAATAAACACGACTTAACCGTAACCCTCGAGCACCAAGAAGGCACACCCTCTGTGTTCACTTGTATAATGACCAGGCCTCCAGCATTTAAAGCAGATACTGGCGGGGACTGAGTACAAGAGGCACTAGGCACTATGCCTGAGCAAACTATATTGAGTACAATTAACTGGGGACATACCAGTATGTTTTCTCTTTCTCTTTTTCGTCAGTGCCAGTCTGCTTTCGATGTCCTCCTTGCTCCATCCATTATTGGTTATTCTGCTGCCTAGGTAGCAGAATTCCTTCACTGCATCTACTTTGTGACCCCCAATCCTGATGTTTAGTTTCTCGCTGTTCTCATTTCTGCTATTTCTCGTTACTTTCGTCTTTCTTCGATTTAGTCTCAATCCATATACTGTACTCATTATACTGTTTATTCCATTCAGCAGATCACGTAATTCTTCTTCAATTTCACTCAGGATAGCAATGTCATCAGCGAATCAGTGTCATCAACAAATCGTATCATTGATATCCTTTCACCTTGTGTTATAATCCTATTCCTGTATCTTTCTTTTGTTTCCATCATTTAAACATTACATCTGAGAGAAAGAGGTTGGGAACCATTGTTAACTGACTAATACCGAAGCTGTGGAGAACGATTTTACTTTCTTGGCGTAGGAGTTAAGACGATAGTATCAATTGACAAGTCCCGTCAGAGGGTTAATTCCATTTATTGCTCATAGTCTTCTCATCTGAGAACAGTTTCTTGTTTTGGAATATAAGACGTAAGTGTAGTGTCCTAGTTGGTGCAGCCTGTGCACCCCACTACTAAATGGAAGAGTCTACAGCGATACATGTAGAGCCGCTGACACTGGTGTCATTTCCACCAGAACGACGACAGATAAAATTTCACATTTTCGTGTTCAAATATTATGTTATTTACATATCAGAGTGTTTCTGCAAATGTGTTTCTACTCCTTATCTAGAAGATCTGACAGTTTTTGTGACAACACGGTATCGATATTTACAACTTGGGTGGATCGTGTGTCTTCTAGCGTGCTTCCAGCTGGGTAATGTTAAGTTTCTGTCGAGTAACAAACAGTTTTTATAGGAGTAGCTGAGCATATACCATAGGGAGTCCACTTCAATGCATCGCCGTGTGTAAACAGACGTCCCCAATAACTCAATCTGTCGTCTGCGGGCGAAAGAATGAACTGCAAAATTATGATGTACTAAAAATTGCTCAAGTGGACCCGGCAATACAATTGCTTTTCCCTCTATGATCATCCTCTTGACTGGTATGGTGCGATCCACCAAGACTTGCGTTCCCATGCCAACCTCTTCAAATCAGAATCGCTCTTGTACTCAAAAAAATGGTTCAAATGGCTCTGAGCACTATGGAACTTAACATCTATGGACATCAGTCCCCTAGAACTTAGAACTACTTAAACCTAACTTACCTAAGGACATCACACAACACCCAGTCATCACGCGGCAGAGAAAATCCCTGACCCTGCCGGGAATCGAACCCGAGAACCCGAGCGCGGAAAGCGAGAACGCTATCGCAAGACCACGAGCTGCGGACCCTTGTACTCAGCGTCCTCCGTTATTTATTGCGTATATTCTGATCTCTTTCGTCGTCCTGCAGTTTTTGCCTTCTATGGTTCCTTCTAATACCACGGAGGTTAGTTCCAATGTCCCGGTACGTTTCCTACCGACCTGTTGCTTCTTCTAACCACCGTTTTCCACGGACTCTTTTCTTCGTCGATTCTGCGGAACGCATTGATTTTACATTTCTCTAAATTGCTGTCCTCTAGTCATATATCCCTAAGCACTTGTTAAACTGAAGTCTATGTCTGATATTTTAGATGATTTGATCTCTTCCTGTGCTCTTCTGATTTTTACATTCTTCTTGATTCGTCCGTCAGTGGTTTTCTGGTCCCAAAGTAGCAGAATTCGGTACCTTCGTCTACTGCGTGCTCCTCAACCTTGGTGTCAAGTTTTTTGCAGATCTTATGCTGTTGTGCCTCATTACTTCGCTTTTTCTTTCATTTGCCCTCAATCCATTTCCAGTATACAAATATTTTCGAGAATATCTCATGATGATAATTCAGCTAAACTGAGTATCAGATTTGTTCAGTATTTCAGTATTAAAAAGAAAACATGCGAATGTGTAGTCGCATCAGTAGACTGAAAAGTAACATATTCAGTAATATTAAAACTAATGGTGGAAACATATCCTGTAAGCTGACTCGTTTCACATCATTTTTACAAAATAATAGTCCAAATGTTGTATACAATATGTAGCCAACTGAATAATCCATTCTTCTGGTGACCACTACAGTAATACATAAACTGAGCTTGAATATTATATAACTTCATTGACTTTTTTGCACATAATATGCATCACATTACTTTGTGATCTTACCAATCTTGTAAGTAGAGGTAATGGTTGTAAGTTTTGTGATGAACATTGTCAATCTGCTGTTCTAGAGTAGCTTCATCTTTGTTTGAAAGCCTCACAGACATGTCTTAAGCACAAAACCTAATTCCGAGACCAGTTAACTGACAGTACTGCTTGGCATGGAGATCGGTTAGCGAGGCCCGCTGTGGCTTGTGAGACAATGCGGAACTCTTGGTTTCCGGCTGCATTAGTTTTACTGTTTGTTGGATGTGGTGAACTATTTAGTACAGACGCTTTTCTCCTGATATTCGAAGTGTGCACTGAAACAACGTTTTCCAGAGTAGTAGTCAGAAGGCTGTTTTCTTGCGATGCGTTTGCATAGTTATTTAATTCTCATGATATATTCTCATGATATATTTTTGAATTATGTATATTGTGTGACTAATGTTGGTGTCTTAGTTCCATTTCACGACTTGGTTGGTTCGTGTTATAATCGATTCATCTGACTGTGCAAGTAGTTTATCACCTTGCTTTCATTAAATAATTTTATGGGCATTGATATTGTAACACTAATACTTCATCTCATTGATGTTATGACTCTAAGACCATGCACCATTTACGTCAATGTTAATGTATTCTGAGTAATGTATGTTCTTATATGTATATCTGTTCCTGAATGTAATTATGAAATACAATAATTTCGTGTTTGAGATATTAGATACAATTCTGTAACTTTTCTGGTTTATGCACAGGAAATCAGAGAATTGTAAGGCGCAGAAAAGGCGGAGGGAAGTCCCTCTCGCTGCAGTCATAGACTGTGCGGCTGGTCCCGGCGGAGGTTCGAGTCCTCCCTCGGGCATGGGTGTGTGTGTTTGTCCTTAGGATAACTTATGTTAAGTTGTGTGTAAGCTTAGGGACTGATGACCTTAGCAGTTAAGTCCCATAAGATTTCACACACATTTGAACTTTTTTTTTTTTTTTTTTTGGAGTCTCTCTCCGCCAGGAATACCAAACGCGCCAATCGAAAAGCAGGAAGGGCGTTGAATTTCCGCGCCAACAGTATTACTATCAGTCTGTGGCCAGTGACTGAAGTATCCCGAATCTGCGGTAGAAAGAGTGAATAAATTAACTGCCATTGTCTTAAATGTGCCCGTGTTGCAAATTATATTTGTGCGTTGCAGCGAGGCATGTGGTGGACTATTCTAAAGTATTTACCATTACCAAGAATAATATTAGAGCCGATTCGAGGGAGAGCCACAACCGCATAACCTTGTTCAGCGCCGTCGCCACAACAGAGAATCTCATCATACCTCCAGGTAACGAAAATATTTTTTTAACTGCACTAATGCACGAATCAGTCATTTATTGCAGTGCATTAAAGCGTGTGGTAATTTTAATGCGGGTATGTTAGAAAAACTTTGTTAACCAAAGCAACGTCACGCCTGCTCGGATGCTTTTCCCGGTCCAGTTTATTTCCGAATTACCTTAAAAATGGAAGTTCTTTTTTGAACATTTAATTACGTTAATACTGCTGCAGTTTTTAAATTGCTCCATGTGATCGGGAAGTCAAATAACTCGATTTAATATTTCGTATAAATTTGTTTACTTTTGTTTAAAGTAGTATTGTGAAGAGTGTTTAATGTGATATATAGGTTTACATGTATGAAAAGTGGTTATTAAAATGTTGTTGAAAGCCGTATCAGATTAAGGCCTCCCGTATTCTGGGCATTGTGTTGGTCAGCAATTAATCAATTCTCACTAAAAGTTTTGTGTTTATCAAACTGGTCAGCTAGTAAATATTACAGCGAGACAATATTTATTACCTTATGCGTGATTAACTATAGGCTACTCGACAAAAGTACTGAATGATTGATGTTACTGGCATGTTGTGTAATTTCGAAAGTTGGAACTTATATTTTCTTTCAGAATTTTGATAGGTTTATTAACAATTAGATTGAAATTATTAATGTGATTAGGACTGTCAATTCAATTGTTTTTGTGTACTTGGTCACTTACTGTTGCTGCTGCTTAAGAAACCTAAATTCGAATCACATTTACTGGTTCATTCTCTCTTTTTAATATAATTCTGTCTCTGGAAATAAAGTTTACAGTCGGATTGCTTTAAACCTTTGAATAGACGATAGCGGATAATTGATTCTGTAGAAGGTGTAACGCTTATTAATTTCCCGTATACTACATAGTAGACATTGTTATATGTGCCACGCTGTGATAGGGCTATGTTACACATGCTGCTGCAACAACTGGAAGGTGAGTATCAGTATGAATAAGGGATTGTTCCTCTGAGTTTCGGCAATGTACGGCGATGTAAAGTCATGTGGTCCGTTGATAGGCACTTGAACCGGCCTCCTACCTCTATCGTAATTGCTTATTCAGTTTCCACGTGATTGCAACCTTAACGAAGTTATTTTCCACTCCGCTGTTGTTTAAATCCTCACATGTGCACCTGTAAAAACATTGCTTACAAGAATATTAGATCTAGTTACATCATATTTCTAGAAGAAAGTGTGTGCCATCAGCATAGAGATTATTATATTTTTAAATGTAGTTTTCAGTTTAAAAGGTGACTATGCAGTGAAAATTCAGACCATATGAGACGGAATGGCGGCGTCAATTTTTATCTACCGTACGAGCTCATTTGTTTTACGAGAGGTTGTTGGATACCATTTGCAAATACACGAATTTCTCATGCAAAGAGGAATACAACAACACAGGGACTAGCTACTGGCCTATGACGTTGTTTGCTTAGGTTTTTGCTTCCAAGTTATTTTGACTTCACTTATACTAAATTCGCTTTCATTATTCATTTACTCAGTGTTAAATTTCCTGGCGCGTACAGCACACAAGCACAAAATCTATTTGCCATAAATTTTCTTCTAAAAGTGTGACATATAAATATATAAAACTGTCAGCTTCAGTGGGAAGTGTGACCATTTGTGGGTGTAATATTCAGTTCAACTGGTCACTGTATGCTTCTCCATTCTTTTCAGATATCTTCTTGTTGAATGTGAGGACTATTTCGGCGAGCTTCACTGAAAATTCTCATTATCTGAAATATAAATGTTATTAGGCAGAGCTGTGTGACAGTTAACAAGTATTACAGATTGCAAGCGGTAAGACTGTGATGATTTGCGATTTTCTTTCAAAGGAGAACAGAGTTATTGCTGTGGGTATTGACTTGTTTCTGTTGCTGGCTTTCTTTTACACAGGTTTTTCTGTGCTTACATACCTCTAACTGTTTCGTGTTGAAGTAATCTACTGTTTATTCAGTAATTATCGCAAGTTGTGAGGATAAAGTAATCATTTCGTGGCTTATGAGACACATATGTCCAACTAAAGTAATAGGTCTACAGTTTTCAGCGTTGGGACGTCTATATCTGATATCCGTCTGAATCGATAAATACTGTTATCAGTAAGCGATGTTTTAGAACCAGTGAGAGCCTGACGAAAGCAAAAGTAAACAGGAAAATGCGTCGTCATCATTTGTGACTCCAGTCGTCATCACGAATAGATATGGACTCGTACTTTAAATTAGTTATGTCATTCACATTTATGCTCAAGTCTTGTCCTCTGAAACTTGGTATTACTCTTTTCACAAAGTTTTAATGCTCTGATTCAATGTATCACGGTCGAAACTGGTCACCGGATGAAAAATTTTAAATTTTAACAACTTACTTGGAATCATAGGCTGTTTTTGTTTAGAAGCTTTTATTCTAACTTTTTGGGCGTTGTTTCCCAGGAAGAGTGATACAGAAGATCTTTAATTTATGGCATTCTGGTTTGTTAGTTACAAACTTCAGCCTAAATCTCTATAATCAGGCCGCAGTAGTACTGAAACTTCGATGGGATACGGTTGTATGTGTTGATTTTATGTTCCTCTCTACTTGATCAGTGAAACTAGCCATTTCTGTTTGCAGCTACTATAGGGTAAATACAGATTGGTGGTGTCTCTTATGGTAGACAAGTGTAATTTGAATTTTATGTTTTGTCAGATAGTAGTTTTCAAGTTCAGTGAGGTTTCCAGGTGGAGGCGAATTCTTTTGTTCAGGTGAAATGATGAATAGCTTGGTGAATCTACTAGCAGTTTTCACTGATTAAGTTGTATAAATATTCTGATTGTCATTCTGTAGGTGAGTTTGCTTTTTGAAGTTTGTACGAGAAGTTTTGTGGAATTTTCTACCGGTCTGGAATGTGTATCAACTGAAATATACTTTGGGTCATCTCTTTGCACTCTAGTTAAGTTATGTGTAGCTTTCCTTTGTCTTTTAAGATTGAGATTCTGCTGTGAAATCAATGTAGTCTGTCATGTGAGACTTATGTTTCAGAATATCTGTATTGGCTAACTGGGCCTGTGGCAATGCTGTTGTTTATTATTGTGGCTATGCAAGGAGGTTCAACTCTGTTGGAATGCGTCTTTTTGAAGTTGTTGTTGTTGTCTTTGAGTCTTAGAGTAGAAAGCTGCTCTGTGACAGAATTATCAGAGGAGACTCTAAACATCAGTAGCACTAATATGATTGTCAGTGGAGAAGAAATGGTGGTCTTGGAACAGTACTGAGTGTAATCAGCCACACACCCCCAAACCACCCGTCTTCTTAAATGATATTTTTCTATAGTGGGCTGTATAATCATTATCATCTATTTCTTGAATGCTGAACATATTTTAATTACTAGATTTGGTGATTCTACCTGATTTATTAAATTTCTTAGGGGAGTGGTTCACTTGGAATAATTTTGTGATCTGAAAAAGTATGAAGTACTGTTCGTTCTCGTCTGCTGAGATTTTGGGTGCTCTTTTCCAGTGGTACTAACTGTATGAAGCTTGTGATTAGCGTATGTCATTTGGTAATTTATTTTCCTATTTTTTTGTGGAATTGTGATAAAAATTGATTCTGAAGACTTTTCAAGAAGCTTCTTACTCACGAAATGTACGATTTGTTCTGTGGAGCAATATTTGACATTATTTCTTTGTATTCTTCTTCTGTTGTGCTGCACACATGTTATTTTGGTGCAGTGTCACATTATATCTTCATTTTCTATTGCTTACGTTATAATTATTATATTTGTGTATGCAGCGGGGCCTTGATATGCAAGTTTTTTCACTACCCTGTCGTTCATATCATTGGCTACAAGACTGAGAGAAATTTTTTGTAAATCAGGAAGAGAAATGTTCGAATATGGTGAATATCCAAGGGACCAAACCACTGAGATCATCGGTCCCTAGACTTACATACTACTTAAACTAATTTATGCTAAGAGCAACACACACACCCATGCCCGAAGGAGGACTCGAGCCTCCGGCGGGAGGGGTCGCGCAATCCGTGACATGGCGCCCTAAACCGCTCGGCCACTCCGCGTGACAAATCAGAGAGAGACCAAACGCAGTAGGAGGTGCAGAAATATGGTCAGAAATGAAAAATCTAGGATTACATCAAAATCGAGTCACTCTTTGTTTTCTTCAGTATGTCAGGAAAAAGAATAATTGTACTCGTAGTAGGGTAACGGATAGACAGAGCGTGTTGGCGACAGCATAGACGCTGTGCTTGAAGAGAACAGTTGTGCCTGTGTTGGAGCAAATGTAGGTGAATCTTAAGTGGTTGTTCCACATGATAACACTAGCAATTGTGCGGTTTTATTTGATTCCCATTCTGTTACCAGTGTTGCTATTTGTGTTCAAGGTGATTTGCAAAATACTATTTCAGTTCCACAGTTTAGTGACGACTAAAATATGGGTAGTTTGCGCTACAGGTTCTGACTGAATTCAGGGAACTCACGACTACTATTAAACTACAACATGTATCTAATGCAAGGAAGCCACAGGATAGTACAAAAGACTTATAGCAGCTGAGGATAAGTAATAAAGAACTGATAGAGAAATTAGTAACTGCGGAAAACGAATTTGCTTCTTTTGGCGAAGATATGTCAAATAGGTTTCATCAACACACTAATCAAACAAAGAGGGATCTACAGTCAGAAGATAACGGAAGAATAACCGCGATTGGGAATAGGACCAGTGCAAATAAGAAATTCAAACTGGGTTAACCGAGATTGTGGAGTTGAAAAAATTCGTTAGAGGAGAATTTAAAGATTTTTCGAGAGGAACAGGCTAAAGACAAGACGGAGCTTTCTGATATAGTTAATACTGTTCCGAATCAGGAAGATGTTTACATTAATGAACAAATAATTCATCTTGCTACAGCTTTACAGAATCTTGGGCAGGGGATTTTCACTAAAAATTACCATTGAGAGAGAAATTTCATTGAATAAGGAGGAAGTGCGAAAGACAATACAAAAATCGATGAGCTCACAGCTGCTGCTCTCAAAATTTAGTTCGTTTGTAGACACTTAGAGGACAAACTGCTATTTACAAACATATTTTAGATCAAAACTGTGAGTTATATGAGAAGCTTTTCCATTTATTTTTGTGTGATTATTGGTCTGAAACAACTCGATATTGGGTGAAACATGCGATACTTATGATGCAATTACTTCACGAATCCAACACACCTCTTTGAAGATATGTTAATAAAAGATCCATTTCTATCTAATGTTTATATTCCGATGAATCTTTTACATTCTGTTTGAAGAAGTTACCTTCAAATTTATGGCAAATTCTTCTCTCTCGACGATCCAAAGGTAATGTCAAGGTATTTCAGAGTTTACTTCAAGAGCATTAGTTTTCAAAAGTGGAAGAACCTAAACGGCAAGAAAAGTGAACTATTCTCAACATTCAGGTTCCAGAGTACAGCAGAATCGCCATTATCTTCATGGGCGACTTGAGATTCGCAGAAATCGATTGACAAATGATGGTTGGAGGCACCAGGAGGAAACTGCAGATCGAAGCAATAGTGATAATTTCAGAAGAGGAAAAAGTAATTGGAACCGGATTAGGTTTGGCTTTAGACATGATAGTCGGGAACGTGAAGCCAGGTGACTGAAGATTCAGGACCTATATATCGAAGTTCTACCAGGTGATCGAAGTAGTAAACCACACATGGGAACAAAGTCACAATGCACCATGCAGTGTCGAATTTGGTTTGTGGTGAAATGAGTTTTAAAAACAGAGGGTTTTCGATTAAGTTGTTGTTTGATGAATGTCGAGTTAGAGGTAAGAATTCAAACCGTTGCCTCAAACGTCTTGCCAGAGTATGTTGGAAATGAGAATCGTTTTCTTGCGATTCCACTGATGGAATAGGAAAGAACTGTGTGCAAATTTTTTCAAACACAGACTCTATTACCCTCTACTGAGCAGGCTGATGCACCTACCAAGGAAAATTTCTTCAATGTGTTGCAATATCATTTGTCTTCCTTTTCAGAACATCTGGCTACTATTAAATATTTCTCTGTCAGTTTAAACTCTAGAAACATTGGAAATTTCCTGTTTAGCCTTATAACATATTTCTGATATATAAAGAAATCATAGATGCACAGACTGAGATTATTCTCAACAGGCGACCACTGAACCTGCTGTTAGTTCATAAAACAATTAGTTGTTGGGGGTAGCAAAGAAATGTTGTTCTATTACACTTGTCTTGAAATCAAATAAATACTATTACACCACCAGATTTTGGATGCACTTTTACAAAATTGTCGTGCTGCAAGTGTTCAGTTGTCCACTGATTTAAGACATAATTGGCGCCAGATTGTATAGCTTTCCACATGCCAAACATATATTGCATTTTTCTTATTATCAATTTGCTTAGTTCTCTTTCGGACCTAATTTGAACTCAGATGTCCTTACTAGGAGCTTTAACAGAATTTTACTTTCTAATTTGTTCAACAAAATGACGATTATATTGATGATGTTAGATAAGTTGCTGAGTGTTTCTGAAGACTGTGAGGTTCTCGTTAATTTATAAAAATGAAAAATCAGCAGAAGAAAAGTCACTTTTCTTGGACGTATTGTGACGCATTGAGTATTCAGCCTCATCCACACAATATCGAAGCTACTGAAGATTTTTCGTGTTCCTTCGGCCAAAAAGGAAGCTCATGTTTTTCTAGAGTTTTCCAATTTTTATAAACTTTTCATGGATCGTAACATTTGGCTTCATCACTTTTCTATGCGCTGACAGATAATAATGCCCATTAGACTGGCATGACCATAGATTAATTGAATTTGAAAATGTGTAACAGCCTCTTCTTAATGCTCCTTCTATGTCACATCCTCATCTAAGTAAATAATTATGTCATGGCTCTGACAGTTCCATAACTGGCCTTGAGGCTGAACTCTTGCACAAATTTGATGAGGATGGTGTTTTGAGTCGTAGGACTACTGCTTTTGTGAGCTAGAGCTCACAAAATGTAAGCAAAACTGCTCTGTTGCTGAGTTATAGCCGTTAGCTATCGTTCGCTCATCAGCCAGAACTCGATGACCACCTACGTAATAGCCAGTAAGTCCACCTTTGACAGGAAGAGCAGCGGTGACGTGGCGTTTCATGGAAGCAATGAGGCCTGCGTAGGTCGCTGGAGGGTGCTGGCACCACACCCGCACACACAAGCCACCTAATTCTCCAATTCATGGGGAGGGGGCGATGAGCTCTGATGCCATGTTAAATGACATCCCAGATGTGTTCGATTGGGCACAGTTCTGGCGAGTTGGGAGGCCAGAACAGAATTGTATCTCGCTAGTGTGTTCCTCGAACCACTCCATAACACTTCGGGCCTTGTGACATGACGCTTTCTGTTGTTGAAAAATGGCACTGCCACAGGGAAACATGATTGTCATGAATGGGTGTACGTGATCTCCAACCAGTGTACAGTATTCCTTGGCTTTAATGGTACCTTGCACGAGTCCCACTGCACCCATGGATGCCCACGTAAATGTTCCCCATAGCGTAATAGAGCCGCTGCCAGCCTGTCTCCCTGGAAGGCGACGGTTTCGCTCCTTCCCATCGACATGATGAAGAAGCTATCGTGGATCATCAGACTATGCAGCGCTCGACCACTGGGCCATCATCCACTGTCGATGGTCATGTGACCATTTCAATCGTAGTGGCCGGTGTCCTGCTGTTACCATTGGCACACGCAGGGATCGTCAATTGCGTAGAACCATCGTTAGAAGTGTTCGGTGTACAGTGTGTTCAGACACGTACTCTGCTCTGATATTACTTCGGCCATAGTTCACCGCTTGTTCTGTTTTGCCTGTCTGCCCAGCGTACGGCGTCCAGTCTACATCTACATCTATGTGAATGCTCTGCTATTCACAACAAAGTGCCTGGCAGAGGGTTCAATTCTCGAACGGCATGCGGGAAAACGAGCAATTAAATTTTTCTGTGCTAGCCCTGATTTCTTTTATCGTGATGATAATTTCTCCCTATATAGGAGGGTGCCAACAGAACTTTTTCTCAGTCGGAGGAGAAAACTGATAACTGAAATTTCATGAGAAAATCCCGTCGCAACGAAAAATGTCATTGCTTTAATGATTGTCACACCGATTCACGTACCATGTCTGTGGCACTATGTCCACTATTTTACGATGATACAAAGCGATCTGCCCTTCTTTGTCCTTTTTCGATGTCATCCGTCGGTCCTACCTGATGCGGATCCCACACCGCACAGCAATCCTCCAGAATAGGAAGGACAATGATGGTGTAAGCAGTCTCTTTAGTAGACCTGTTGCACCTTCTAAGTCTTCTGCCAAATAATCGCAGTCTTTGGTTTGCTCTACCCACAATATTAGCCTTCAGATTTGTGTGACTTATCGTGTAATCGAAATTTAGCTGATTCCTTTTAGTATTCATGAGAATAACTTCACACTTTTCTTTGTTCAGAGTCAATTACCACTTTTCGCACCATACAGGTATCTAAATCATTTTGCAATTCGTTTTGGTCATCCGATGAATTTACAAGACGGTAAATCACAGTATCACCTGTAAACAATCTAAGACTGCTACTCAGATTGTCTCCTATGTTCTTACTGTAGGTCAGGAACGTAGAGGGCCTATAACACTTCCTTGGGGAACGCCGGATATTACTTCTTTTTGCTCGATGACTTTCTGTCTGTTACTGCGAACTGTTACCTTTCTCACAGGATATCACAAATTCAGTCGCACAACTGAGGCAATATTGTATTGCCATGCAGTTTGGTTAGAACACACTTGCGCGGAACGGTGTCGAATGCTTTCTGGAAATTTAAAAATATGGAATCAATTTGACATCCCCAGACGATAGCGCTCATTACTTCATGACTATAAAGAGCTAGTTGTGTTTCACAAGAACGATATTTTCTGAATACGTGCTGACTATGAGTCAATAAATCATTTTCGTTGAGGTAATTCATAATGTTCGAACACAGAATATGTTCCAAAACCCTACAGCAAATCGACGTTAGTTATATGAGCCTGTAATTCTGACCGTTTTGCGTATCATGGGGGATCAGTACCATCACTTATTAATTTATGTGATATATATTTCTCAACTACCGTCGGTACTATCTCTTTGAAATCCTTCCACAACTTTTCTACACCCACATGATTATATCGCAAGGAGTGAAGACTGTCTCTTAAAAAGGCATGAAGAGCATTTTTTTCAGCTTTTTTAAATAGATGTACTTTGCGTTTCTTTTTGATGGTTGTGGGTGTTACGGTATTCAGCATAGCAGCAACTGTCTTATGGTCCTCAATCCCTCCATTCAGCACGTCACTTCCTATTTGTCGAGGATTATTTGTTGTTAAGAGGTCCCGTATGCTTTCGCAACCATTTACGCTTCGAGTGGGCTCATGAACTAATTGTTCAAAATAATTTTCTGAGAAAGCATTCAGTACAATTTTGGATCTCGTTTTAGGCCTGCCCCCGGTTTAAGAGTATAATTGTTCCAGCATATCGAGGATAGATTGAGGTCATCACCGACTATAAATGTGTGAGTGAGCTACCTATTTGAAATGAGACCCAAGTTTTCTTTAAACTCTTCAGCAACTATATATTCTAAGTCGAGGGGTCGGTAAAACGATCCAATTAGAAGTTTAGTGCCGTTGTCAGTTATAGCCTCTACCCATACTATTTCGTAGGAACTATCTACTTAAGTTCACTACAAGGTAAACTACTTCTGACAGCAATAAAGACTCAGTCGCCAACTATATTTAATGTATCCTTTCTGAACTCTGTTCGATCGTTTGAAAAAAAAATTCAACTGAACTTATTTCCGGCTTTAACCAGCTTTCTGTACCTATAACTATTTGAGTTTCGGTGCTCTCTATTAGGGCTTGGAGCTCTGATTCTTTCCCAACACAGATACTACAATTTACAACAACAATACCGATCGTTTCTGCAACTACCTTACTGTGTATTACTTGCCCCTTTTACACTGACGCCTTTTCTGTGGTTTCTTGAGACCCTCTAACCTAAAAAACCGCCCATTACCTTCCACACAGCCCCCGCTACCCGTGTAGCCGCTTCCTGTGTGTAGTGGACTCCTGACCTATTAAGCGGAACCCTTAAACTCACCACCCGATGGCGCCAGTCAAGAAATCTGCAATCCTCACGGTCACAGAACCGCCTAAGCCTCTGATTCGGACCCTCCACTCGGCTCTGCACCAAAGGACCAGAGTCGGTTCTATCGACGATGCTGCGGATGGTGAATTCCGCTTTAATCTCGCAAGCAAGACTGGCAGTCCTTACCATTTCCGCTAGTCACACGAAACCAGACAGAATCTCCTCCGATTCAAACAACAGTTGTATCATTACAGCATCTTAGTGAGCGGTGGCTGCCCATCACGACGACGTCTGTACAGGTTTCACCTTTGTTTCGCCACGTACTGACGGCACTCCTCAAAACACCCAACAAGTCACACTGTTTCCGAAATGATCGTGCTGAGCCTCCACGTCATCACTATCTGCCGTTAGTCAAACTCAGGTAGATCGCAAGCCTTCCCCTTTCTACACATGGGCAGCATGATCACTGCTGTGTGTGTATGTGTGTGTGTATGTGTGTGTGTGTGTGTGTCCTCGTGTGTCTAGCAATCAATCGTCGAAAGATGACACTGCTATCGCCTGAAAGGTTTTATATCGGTTGTAGGTCGGTGATCATAAAGTTCTGGTAGAGCAGTGCATAAGGAGTTAAAAAACTTCGTAGCTCTTTGCTTGTTCCTTTGACCAATGTCTACAAAGGTCATGCAGTTTGGCAAATCTGGACGAGTGCTAATCCAACACTGGGACAGTTTGTCAGTCGGGCATTGTGGCTGCAAGAATTTGAATTCACTGTTGTTCAGACCTCAACGCTATTCACTTTCCTTGGAAGGTGAATGTTGTTGTGGGCACTCTGTGAAGATCTTAAAGCGAATAATTTTATTCTGTTATATATAAGGCGTTGCACTTCAGAATTTCATCGATATTCATTTGTGAATGTGGTAAAATAGTAGGAAGTCCTTGAAGGAAATCAAACCAAAATGAAAAGACCGTTCTAGCACTGCAATTAGAGAGTATTATATGATTCAAAATAATATTTTACTAAAACGAAAGTATCTTGGTAATTTTCATTTGTTTGTTTGTGAACCAAATTATGTACTCTATTAGCCACTTTGGGCTACTCTTCCAGTTAAGCACATCTCTCATTTGTAAAGTTTTATCAGAAGTTTTGTATTACCTGATACTTTGTTGATGCAGAGAAGAGAATTCATGGAGTTTCAGATTCATACAGACTTTGTTAAACGGCAAAGTCGCTGACAGTATTCATCGTGCACCACTATTTCCTGTCCTCCTTTACCCTTCTTTAGAAGTTAAAGGACCTTGTTGCTACCGATCCTTTTCATCCACTGTCAAGAGCTGCCAAGGGTCTCTCACATATCTTCCAGCTGTGGAACTGGCATTAAAATTTTTGTAGTGACATATTTCAGAAAAGCCACTAGTAGGTCTGTGACAAGATCTTTTATCAAGCATTGTCTGATGTAAATTGGTCGGGTGGATAAATTTTCTCCATTGGTTGTTCGTAATTTCGGTCACAATTGAAAGAGAGGACTTTGCAACGGAAGTAAATCTTCAATAGTTTTACTTCCCATATCCATTAGAACGGCTTATGAAAGAACTTGGGAAGTTATGTCGTCTTTATCGTGACTGCCAGCATCGATCGTTTGTTTCTTACATCCACCACTTTTGAGCAGATCTTCTATAGCACCTGTACTTCTACTGAAGAATCAATATGCTGTGGATAACATTCAGGAGCTTGTACTTTTACCCTCTTCTTTGAAGATAGCATTGGCAAACATTTAGCGAATTGTAGCGAAGTGTAAAAGACGTGATGACAGTATTAGGTCAGAGAGGTCTTCACAGCTGGACGCAAGGTACTGGTGAGAATCCCTTCCTGCATATATTATCCCATTCAGAGTCAAACAAGATCTACAACCAAATGCATTGGTCATGGAGACAGAGCCAAGAGGTCATAATATGAACTTTCGTGAATAGGTGCACTGCGTTAAAGTATGGAACAATCTAATGTAGATGCCATCTGAACCATCGGTTATGAATGGAAAAGAGTTGCTTGTATGATACTAACTTAGATTTCAATTTCAGATAGAAACGGTGTGTATAGAAATGTTATTGCGTGAATTTGGTGTCTGATGGAGACGTACAGCTTGGAGTACATTTTGTATAGAGTGGATTAAGAAGATGTAAAATTAATGATTCAATTGAATCAAGGAGCTATGCTATTATGAGGGGACGGTTCGATTATTAAGAATTTGTATTGTATATCCAGGAGTTATGATAAAGTTAACTGAAACTATTGTTTGGATTTGAAGTTCTACCTCTGCACATTATTCGTTAGTTTTGGTAGTGTTAATTCTTGTATTCGTTATTCATTGATATTTATCATGGACGAATCTAGTGAGTCCTCCAATCACTTTGACTTTATGTACTGGATGTGTCCAAGGTGAGAGGAACCTAAAAAGTCGGTTTTCGAAGAGGCACATGATCAACCAACATGTGAATGCCACCTATAAATAGTCGATGACCACAAGTTGTGCACTCTATTAGAAACAAGTCTACTTGGTACGAAAAGGATATGCATCAAAACACTTGCTGCTAAGTTGACTGAGATGTTGGATATCACAGCTGATCAGTACTACATTACCGTTGCCATTCGAAGACATTGCCACTCAGGTCTAATGTTGGAACGATTCACATAAGCAGGGTGATGTAGTAGGTGCTCTGTTATTAAATGCAAATGACAATACGGTGTGATGTGATGAGCTACCTCTCGTCACATGATGCATTAGAAGAGATACCTTTTATAATATTGTGAAGAAACCACAGTCATAATATTCACTGCTCTCCAATGTGAACATAAACCGTCATCCTCGTCGAATCTCTCTCCAGCATAGTAAAAACGCATTTCGGAAAGTTCATTACGAAAGTCTGTAGCCTACTCATAGCCTTCGGTATACTTGTAATCAACATGACTACAGTGTACCTAAATTTCGGATATAGCATCAGTTCTAAAGATTATGAACTGACGCATTTCAGATAAGTAAACTAATAAGCATTATAATACAAAAGGAATACATTGCACCAATAATC
Source organism: Schistocerca piceifrons (assembly GCF_021461385.2). NCBI lineage: Eukaryota > Metazoa > Arthropoda > Insecta > Orthoptera > Acrididae > Schistocerca > Schistocerca piceifrons. Next base: position 205,069,365 of record NC_060141.1, read on the forward strand.
ATCATAAACAAAAGTATGTGGTTAAGATGATTAATTCTGTTTAGTTAGCTGAACCTTTTATTTACCACAAAACTGAAATGATCTGAAACTATAGCTACTACATGAAACAATACAGTCGCCAATCAGTTTAAGGACCAATGCTAAGAAACCAACTATGCTAAATTGAAATTGAAATCACGTAACAAATACTGAACTATATATAGACTACAATGGTCAATACACCTGCAAGAACTGAAATGAAAATGTAAGAACTTACAAAATGCTGAACACTTTAGAATATTCAAAACCAGTATAGATTTGCTAATAATCGCAACAAGAATGATGGTAATGACTGAGAAACGTTAGTCACTATAACATTTACTGTCATTAGGTTTTATGAATCACGTCTTTCTACTGATCAGAATTTACTACAGTAAAATCTAATATTTAAGTTCAAAATCATTTCACAATTAGTAGCAATTAGAAAAATACAACGCCTAAAGCACAAAAACTGACATAAATTATAAATAAATACACATAACACTCTTACCTCAGCATATCAACTTTCACTATAGTTGCCACTGTCAATACACTGTAAGCAAAAACATGAGGGAGGGAGGTAACTTTCTCATAAATTGATATCAGGTAGCGACGGAAAACGCAAAACTGTAATCTTTGGCAGCCGGTGGATGAATGTGTGATGCTGCAGCGCAGTTTCACCAAGCAACTGGCAGAGTTGGTAAACAGGGGACATGTCGAAACCATGGCATATAGTCTTTGCCTCAATTTCATTCCATGTATTCAGTTTGAGGGTAACTACGAGGGTTGGAACTTAAATACTGGCAACTACTTATTCATAACCGATACAAAAGAGTTACATGTTTGCACCTGTTACTGTCCTTCAAAGTAGTCACTAACGTTGTGCAGAACCCGTTTCCAGTGATGTGGAAGGCATTGTATAACATTAGCAGAGCCTGTTCTCTTGTGGTGCTCATGGAGGGGTCCACTGCCTGTCGAATCTCTGGAATAGTTCCTTCATCTTCGGTATCAAATCAAAGTCACAAGGACTTAAGTCCGGGGAGTGTGGTGGATTGTACAGTACTTCCCTGTCCCATCGACCGAATAAAACAGCCACATCTTGCGCTGTATGTGCCCGCGCATTGTCGTAAAAATGATGGGTGGGCTGCGCAGGAAGTGTCACCGCTTCTTTCGCAAAGCGGGTCGCAGATAATGCTCCAAAAACGAACAGTAATGCTGTGCATTGACGGTCTGCCGTGGAGGAAAGTAATACGTTAGGATAACACCATTACAGTCGTACAGGAGAATCACCATAAATTTCACAATACTAGGGCTCTGACGCACTTCCGACTTCCGCGGAAACCCATAATGACGCCATTCGTTGATTTGGCGTTTCAGTTTTAGCTCGTACGGTGCGGCCCATGTCTCATCCAATGTTACGATACGGCGTAAGAAAGCCTCTCCCTCGCGCTCATAGCGCTCCAAGTGCGTCTGAGCAGCGTCGTAACGCATCCATTTCTGCATTTCCGTCTAGTCATGCAGAACCCATCGTGATGCAATTTTTCGCATGCCCAGGCGTTCCTTCAGGATGCCAAGCACAGTCGCAAGCGCTAATCCGCTTTCCTGGGAGAGCTCGCGAATCGTATGGCGTCGATCTCTGTCCACTAATGCGGTAACAGCATGCACTGCAACAGAGGCGCTAGGACGACCTGCCCGATGCATGTCTGCCACAGCTTGCCGACCTTCGTTTAAGGGTTTTACCCAACGTGCCATTGTTCTGTATGTCAATGCCTATTCGCCGCAAGCCTCTTCTACATCTACATGGATACTCTGCAAATCACATTTAAGTGCCTGGCTGAGGGTTCATCGAACCACATTCACAATTCTATATCATTCCAATCTCGTATAGTGCGCGGATAGAATGAACATCTATTTCGTTCCGTGCGAGCTCTGATTTCCCTTATTTTATCGTGGTGATCGTTCCTCCCTATGTAGGTCGGCGTCAACAAAATATTTTCGCCTTCGTGGGAAGATTCCGTCACAGAGAAAAACGCCTTTCTTTTAATGATGTCCAGCCATAATCCTGTAACATTTCTGTGACACACTCTTCCATATTTCGCGATAATACAAAACGAGCTGACCTTCTTTGAACTTTTTCGATGTACTCCGTCAGTCCTATCTGGTAGGGATCCCACACCGCGCAGCAGTATTCTAAAAGAGGACGGACAAGCGCGGTGTAGGCAGTCTCCTTAGTAGGTCTGTTAGATTTTCTGAGTGTCTTGCCAATAAAAGACAGCCTTTGGTTAGCCTTCGCCACAACATTTTCTGTGTGTTCCTTCCAATTTAAGTTGCTCGTAATTGTAATATCTAGGCATTTGCTTGGATTTGCAGCTTTAGACCAATTTATCGTGTAACCGAAGTTTAACGAGTTCCTTTTAGCACTCATGGGGATGACTTCCCACTTTTCGTTATTTACGCTCAGCTGCCACTTTTCGCACCTTTCAGATATCTTTTCTAAATCGATTTGTAGTTTGGTTTGACGTCCTGATGACTTTGTTAGTCGATAAACGACAGCACCATCAGCAAACAGCCGAAGACGGCTGCTCAGATTGTCTCCCAAATCGTTCGTATAGATAAGGAACAGCAAAGGGCCTATAACACTACTTTGGGGAACGCCAGAAATCACTTCTGTTTTACTTGAAGACACTGTCGTAGTGTACGACCTCTGGCACATTCAATCTTGGTCCAACTCCGTTGTCCCTCTTTCGAAAACATAGTGTTACCGTTACGTTATACCGCTCGCTCACAAGTGACTGTTTTACCCTCGAATATTCTCACGCCGGTGACGTGGGACGGGCGCATTTGCTCGACAGTAAGGTAGGTATACTATCAGCGACAACAGTAGATTCCATTGCATAGTGTCTCCACAGCAGTGATGCCACTATTTAAGTTCCAATCTACGTATAAGTACGTCTGGCAGAGAGGCGCCTGAACGTTGTATGCAGATGTCAACATTTAAGAGAGGATGTGTAGTTGGGCTCAAAGAATGTGAGTGGAGGAATCAGTGAATGTCAAAGCATTTGAACAGGATCGATACCACTATCCGACTACGTTGCCAGGAATGGGTAAACCAGGGCCAAGAAAAGTGTCAGGAAGGAAGTGACCGACCTAGAGAGAGAACACCACTTAAACACCGAGCGATCGTTAGGAAGAGATTCAGAGCCCCAGATTCATCATTACGTTCGATCTGACATCTAGCTAATGTTTCACTGACTGGAATGAACGTCAACAGGTGGGTCATAGAAAGAAGGTCCACAGCGACCTTTGCGATGATTACCAGTGTTTATATACAGCAACAAGCTCGGTTGCAGTGGTATCGAACACATTCGGTATTGAATCTCATTGACTGGAGTAGAATTGTCTACAGTGATGAATTCCGCTCCGAACTCATCCCCGGACACCAGCGAAGACGTGTCTGGAGATGACTCCCACAACTGTCGGATACCAAACTGGCAGTCGCCTGCCACACGGGGCGCCATGGAAGAGTAATTGTCTGGGATGTCATTTCACTTCTAGGTCCCCTTTGGTTGTCATCCGTGGCACCCTTACATCACAGTCATGTATCGACGATATTTTATGATTCGTTTTGTTTCCCTTCATGGCAAGCCATCCTGTGCTGACATTGCTGTAAGATAATGACCTCCTGCACACGTTAAGAGTTGGGTTGGGTTGTTTTGGGAGAAGAGACCAAACAGCGAGGTCATCGGTCTCATCGGATTAGGGAAGGACGAGGAAGGAAGTCGGCCGTGCCCTTTCAAAGGAACCATCCCAGCATTTTCCTGGATCCATTTAGGGAAATCACGGAAAACCTAAATCAGGATGGCCGGACGCGGAGTTGAACCGTCGTCCTCCCGAATGCGAGTCCAGTGTGCTAACCACTGCGCCAACTCGCTCGGTGCACACGTTAAGAGTTTTTATTGCTTGCCTTGGTGCTTGCCAGTTACTAACTTGTCCGTCGTGGTCATGGACTTCCGCTGAAGTAAGAACCTTTGCAGTATTATGGGCTTGCCACGATATCCCTCAGTAGGACATCCAACAACTCCAGCAGTCAGTGCCAAGCCGAATAACTGCTTTCATAAGGCCCACAGACGGACCAACGATTTATTAACTTCCTCAACTTGTTTAGCCCTTTCTCTTGAATGAATCATGCACATTTTGTGAAGCTGTAATCATTTGAAACTCCTGGGAGATTAAAACTGTGTGCCGGACCGAGACTCTAACTCGGGACCTTTGCCTTTCGTGGGCAAGTGCTCTACCAACTGAGCTACCCAAGCACGACTCACGCCCCGTCCTCACATCTTCACCTCTGCCTGTATCTCGTCTCCTACCTTCCAAACTTCACAGAAGCTCTCCTGCGAACCTTGCAGAACTAGCACTCCTGGAAGAAAGGATATTGCGGAGAAAGGCGAAGGTCCCGAGTTCGAGTCTCGGTCCGGCACACACAGTTTTAATCTGCCAGGAGGTTTCATATCAGCGCACACTCCGCTGTAGAGTGAAAATCTCATTCTAGAAACATCCCCCAGGCTGTGGCTAAGCCATGTCTCCGCAGTAACCTTTCTTTCAGGAGTGCTAGTTCTGCAAGGTTCGCGAGAGAGCTTCTGTAAAGTTTGGAAGGTAGAAGACGAGATACCGGCAGAAGTAAAGCTGTGAGTACCGGGCGTGAGTCGTGCCTGGGTAGCTCAGATGGTAGAGCACTTGCCCGCGAAAGGCAAAGGTCCCGAGTTCTAGTCTCGTTTCGCCAAACAGTTTTAATCTGCCAGGAAGTTTCATATCGGGGCACACTCCGCTGTAGAGTGAAAATTTCATTCTGTAATCATTTGCTTGTAACTCCAGGTATATCTCATATACTGACTTCCATCCCATTTAGATGATTCCCTCATGGTGCCCAGATTCTTTTTTTTTTTTTTTTTTTTTTTTTTTTGTCTTACATAACAAAATTTCTTGTCATTGACCCAGTGAATTTTGGTACGGATCGTGCGAATTGTTGATTGGTAAAGCGTTGAACGGACTGGACCTAAACGTAGATTACTAGATTAACCATCATTCGTAAAATACATGTTATAACTTATTTAACATCACAGAAAAAGACTGAAATACTTATTCAGAGGATATTTAAAACAACTGCCATAGGTATTGGTAGTAAAAATATTATTCCACTTAATACAGTACCGGATACTTTAGGCTTAGAGTTGTAAGGTAACAATGACTCTAATGACAAACCAACGCCCAAATTTTATGTAATGGAACAAGAATTATTAAGGAGTTTTTAAACTCTAAAGGAGCAAGAAATAATTGTACTAACCGGAGTCACAAAAGGTAAAGATCAAGTGCTCCAATAGCTATACCAAGGCAAAAATAAAATTTTACAAGCAGGAACAGTTACTAAAATACAGCGGTATCATAAATACGGCGATATACAGGAATCAGTGTAAATAACCTTAATCTCCCAGATGGAAGTACAGTCTCCCGTTCGGCGCCACCTGGCCAGCTGACCCACTACACTGACATTTAGGCTAAGCAGAGGAGCAGAACATGTCTATAACAAACAAGATACTCTCTTAGGAATACACACAACAACTGAACACCACTGTAAGCAACCAACCACAAGGCCGGGTGTGAATTCAGCCTAAGACAGATCGATGAAACGAAATTTTCAGGCGAGAGAGTTAAGAACTAAATGAATAATTTAAAATGTTATCTGTCCCTCCTGCCCCTGGAATAGTAAGCGACCCGTAAGGGTTCCCAGAAAGAGATCAGGTTATACCAATGAGTAAATTTAACATGAGAGAAGAAGTAGCAAGAAGTACCAGATAATTTTAGTAGGCCCACTCACACTGCTTTTAAAACTGAACAAGCACACCACATGAGCGATGTGTTACTGTTCTATTGGCTCATCGCATTTTAATCTTCGCGTCAAAAGGAAGAAAATCACAACAGAATGGCACAAAGAAAATAGGTCTGGTCGGTACACATATACAACAGAATAATCAATATCCATGGCACTAAAATCCTAAACAGAAAACAATAGGCAGCGTCAATACAACTGGGGCCAACAGGTTACCGACCAGGCAGGTACAGTCATCAAAATCTATCATATATGTAATACGCCAGAATCTCGGAATAGTTACAATGAAGAGAGGTTGAGAAAAACCACTCTACAGAACTTAGTCAAATATTGGGTTCCATCAGTAAAGTTAACGATCATCATGATTCTGGCGGGTACCATTCTTATGGAGACTTGAAATAGCAGTTGAATTAAATTTACATCAGACCCACTTAAATGTAGAACATAAACGGAATCGTGGTTCAAGTGATTTCACTCTAAGTACGTCCTCATCAGATTCTTAGTTGGCGCTGAAGACAGCTTATCTGGGTAGCAGTGGCAGGGACATCAATGGACGAAATTCCAAGTGGACACACCCCAAAAGCGGCTCCTACTTCAGACAGACCAAGCCATTCTGACCATTCTGTTCTGTTCCAACCAGACCTCACAAGCCGAATGAGATTTTCCATGCCCCATGTGTGTGTGATCACATGTCTTCTATCAGATCCAGCAGCCTTGTAAGCCAAAAGTCGATGTGCTAACGCCACACCGCTTCAGTCTGCAATCTTCACTGAGTTCGCTCCACCTCGTACTGCTCTGTACTGTCAAAATCCTCTTTATCACGCCACACAGGCCCTCTCTCCGTACCGCTCTGTTCCACCAGTATCTTTGCCTCAGAGACGGCCTACGAATTCTTGACGGATACTGGCACAGGTCAAATTTAGTCAACCTTCAAAACTGAAGTAAAAATGGCAATTATATGGCAATTTTATTCTCTCACTGAAGGAGCAGAATGGAAATTATATTAACTGCACATTTATTAGCCCCATATATGACTTTCTTTCTCCTGTTAATTGAACCACACTCGGCTGTTGTAAAGATAGGAAAATGAGCCTACTATTAAGAACTCTGGTGTTGTTGGGGTGACTCAGCGGGAATTATGGTGAAACATGTTAGTCGGCACGCAAGGCGCTATTGGTACATCAGTGGAACAAGAATTTATTCATTTAAATGTATAATCCTGTATTCTCTTCTGCCGTTGGCCACGCAGCACTCAGCTTCGTAAGTTGTTGATGCCGTCTCAGTAAACTGCGGCGGCCGTCACCCCTGGCTTCCAGCTCACAGTGTCAGGCAGGGGGCACTTCTCATGGGCGAAAATTGTGGTCTATACCACTGGGATGGCTTCCAATGATGGACACTGTGAATTACCTGAGCACTCTCATTGATGTCGAAGGGGTGCGCTTGGATAATCTCGCTGCAGCTCAGCATGGCGCAGAGATGAACAAAAGCACAGTTCTTCTACATCTACATCTACATACATACTCCGCAATCCACCATACGGTGCGTGGCGGAGAGTACCTCATACCACAGCTAGCATCTTCTCTCCCTGTTCCACTCCCAAACAGAACGAGGGAAAAATGACTGCCTATATGGCTCTGTACGAGCCCTAATCTCAGTTATCTTATCTTTGTGGTCTGTCCACGGAATGTAAGTTGGCGGCAGTAAAATTGTGCTGCAGTTAGCCTCAAACGCTGGTTCTCTAAATTTCCTCAGTAGCGATTCACGAAAAGAACGCCTCCTTTCCTCTAGAGACTCCCACCCGGGTTCCTGAAGCATTTCCGTAACACTCGCGTGATGATCAAACCTACCAGTAACAAATCTAGCAGCCACCCTCTGTATTGCTTCTATGTCCTCCCTCAATCCGACCTGATAGGGATCCCAAACGCTCGAGCAGTACTCAAGAATAGGTCGTATTAGTGTTTTATAAGCGGTCTCCTTTACAGATGAACCACATCTTCCCTAAATTCTACCAGTGAACCGAAGACGACTATCCGCCTTCCACACAACTGCCATTACATGTTTGTCCCACTTCATATCGCTCTGCAATGTTATGCCCAAATATTTAATCGATGTGACTGTGTCAAGCGCTGCACTACTAATGGAGTATTCAAATATTACAGGATTCTTTTGCCTATTCATCTGCATTAATTTACATTTATCTATATTTAGAGTTAGCTGCCATTCTTTACACCAATCTCAAATCCTGTCCAAGTCATCTTGTATCCTCCTACAGTCACTCAACGACGACATCTTCCCGCACACCACAGTATCATCAGCAAACAGCCGCACATTGCTATCCACCCTATCCAAAAGATCAATTACGTAGATAGAAAACAACAGCGGACCATCCACACTTCCCTGGGGCACTACAGATGATACCCTCACTTCCGATGAACACTCACCATCGAGGACAACATACTGGTTCTATTACTTAAGAAGTCTTCGAGCCACTCACATACTTGGGAACCAATCCCATACGCTCGTCCTTTATGTAGGAGTTTGCAGTGGGGCACTGAGTCAAACGCTTTCCGGAAGTCAAGGAATATGGCATCCGTGTGATACCCTTCATCCATGGTTCGCAAGATATCATGTAAAAAAAGGGCGAGTTGCGCTTCGCAGGAGCGATGATTTCTAAAGCCGTGCTGAAGCATGGACAGCAACTTCTCTGTCTCAAGGAAATTCATTATATTCGAACTGAGAATATGTTCGAGAATCCTACAACAAACCGATGTTAAGGATATTCCCCAAAAAAGGAAAGGATCTTCATGATTTCTTGCAGATCAAGCCATGGGCGACATCCGTTACCACGCCTCCAGAATTCTGCGACGGTAGACAGTGCTCCAATCGCCATCAGTTCCTCAGAGCAGGCTGCAGGCAGAAATCATCATGTTTCTCATGAGTAGCTGTGAGGTCACCAGCTCACAGCGGCCGAGTCTGGTAGACCAGACAGGCTACAGTTTTAAAGGCGAAATGGAAAAGCTCATCACAGGTTCGGCCTTGTAGCTGGTCCACTGCAACGTAAAGATTGACACATACTCTTGGAAGTCAGAGTGTGTTACTACTAGTATGAGGCAGTGGCGTTATGCTGAGCCGGCGATCACCAAATGCTACCTACTTTTCTGGACTCGTTCGTGGTCTTCACAACTTTCTCTTTCTCAAGAATGTTTTCAGAGCATCAGCTTGTTGCCTTTCCACCATATCAGCAGGCTGCCGACACATATTGTTAAACTCATACTCTCTCTCAAGAAATCAAGCTCTGCTGATAAAATGAGGGGCTATCTTTTACTTGATGAGCCCATCCTGCTGAGTTTATGGTTGAAGTGTCTCGATCGTACCAGGTGAGGCAATCTATTCTAAGTTAGTCCTGCTTTCCACTTGTCGGCTCTCTGCCTGTTTCTCGTTTTGATTGCGACACTGGGACACAGCCTGGCTTGATCTGTCTTATTGTTGGATGGAGAAGCCTATCAGAAAATTTTATGTTCATGTGTAATATATTTACACTGTGTAACATTCCCCACTTCCTTAAAAAATTCCTCCAAAATTTAGCTTCATTTGCTTCTGAAACAATCCCAAAAATGTATGTTGCATATGTAATTTACACAAATAATAATTATCTGTTATTTACACGTTTGGAAACCTATTCACAAAGTTTTTGTTCTTTTCTTAATCCTATATTGCCCTTGTTGAGTCTTTACGACCTAATCTAAGCTACGATGTTACTCTACGTTACACTTCGCTATAGATCTTTACTGCAAATTTTCAGCCACTTGAGAGGTATTCGAAAGAATGGCAATTCAGGTGGATGAGTGGTATCACACCTCAAGCAAACAGTAGAATGCACAAACTGTCAATGGAACCATGGCACTACTGGTAGCAGATATGCTTCTGCTCTTGATTTTATGTCGTTGTTTATCTCTGTAGTTCTGAATATGCTGCTTGGTTTATAACGCCGTAATTCACCCTTTTGTGACGCTTTCAGCTAGTCTAGTGAGTGCTGTAGGTCAGGTTTTCAAAGTCTAATTGAGGAATGTTAGATATGCCGTTTTTCTTGCCAATACAGCGTACGTTGTTGAAACTGGATGGTGGTCGTACTTGTGATAGTAGCTGAAAGACGAAATAGGGTTCCTGCTGTATCACAATCTCTTTAGTTTAATAATGTACTGCTATTTCGTAATTCTATTTTGGTCATGCCCATGCGTTTCCCATTCTGGTAACATTTTATGATTACCTCTTCCGTGTGAAAACAATTGGTCCAGTGCGCTGCCACTCTGTGGAATTATGGTTTTGGGTATAGCACTTCTCTTTGACACTGAAATGTGGTTGCGTTCTAGCACTTCTCTTTGATACTATGGTACTTCCGCTCTGTCTGGACAAATCATAATGCTTTCTCTATACAGTCTAGTAATTCTGCTAATGACATGAGGACGTGAGCTTCTCCTTTTTCCGAAATTAATAATATTCTTGCGTTTGTATTTAGATCTAATTGTTTGCTGTTCCCCATTTTATCGGGTAAGGGTGAACATAAAACATCGGTATTGTGCATTCATGCACTTTACCGGAAGCTGAATGGGTATAATAGGTTTGCTCAGTCAGTAGGCTCCCATGTGACAGAATGCGGCTAGAGTTCTCTTGCTAGTGTTACTACAATTTGCAGTTCTGCAAATTTTTGCTTCTGCCGACATAAGCGCAATAGCAAGTTGTGTGGAGGCAACAGCGTGGATTATGGATGACTGTGTATAGCATAGCAAGCGTTTCATTCTACATATCTGCTAAAGTACGTAACAGTCTGGCTATACTCAGTGTCTCTTCTAACGGATTAAATCGAGTGTGAATTCTTTCCAAGTTGTTTTCCATTGTCCACGCGATACCTTTTGTACACCGTGCCAATTCTGTAGTCGGTTCTTTTACCATTCACGTGTTGTTATCGACATTCCGTTTCATTTCTGTCAACTGCGTAGTATGCCCCTTTACTATAGTGTTAGTAGTATCCACTACTTCCTGCGTTTGCTCGAGCGTATTTTTTTTTTTTTTTTAATTTCGTAAATCTTCCTTGCCAAATAAGGTTTTCAGTACATTCCCCCCTGCGTCCAACCAGCCTCTTTTCTTCATGGTTCACGTCTTTGGTACTGTTTCTGTCAATGGATTGAGTTGTGCTCTCAGTTTCTCATTCGAAAGTCATAGCTCGTGATTCTCGTTTTGCATTTCTATGAGCTCTATGAGCTAGGTGATCGCTAACGACACAACATAAGTGGGACAAGAATTTATTCATTAACGTTCACAATCAGGTATTCTCCTCTGGCTCAGTTGTGGTGCAGCACGTGGCCTCATAACTCGCTGTGCTGTACAAACATACTGCGGCGAACCTAACCCTCCGCGTCATGCTCACGTAATCACGGTATTGTGTAGGAGGTAGGCCTCATGGGAAAGTGGTGTGCCCCGTTTGACAGATGTGACTTCCCACTACGGAAATTTGAATTTACAGAGCACTATCGTTGACTTTGAAAGTGGTGTGCTCGGGTAATCTCATAGCAGCTCTGCATGGTGTGGAGACGAGAAAGAGCATAGCCCTTCCACCAAGGAAGGCAGAGGATGTCGAAGGCTGGTAACAGGTGTCGGTCACGGACAGTAGCTGCAGTACATGTCCCAAATTCTGCTACAGGTGGACAGTGCGCCAAGCGCCATCAGTTCGCCTCAGCAAGCTGTAGGTTTTCTCATCAGTGGTTGCGAGGTCGGAAACTCACATTAACCAAATCCGGTAGACGAGAAAGGTAGTAGTCTCGTAGGCGGAATTCATCTTCGCCAACGGTGGCAGACTGTCACAGGTTCGGCCCCGTAGCTGGTATACTGCAAAGTAAGCAGTGACACAAAGGCTCGGAATCCTGAGTATTTATTACTACTGTTTTGAGGTAGTGCCATAAAGTCGGACCGGCAATGACTGAATGCGTCCTTATTTTCCCGGACCGTCAGTGGTCTTCAGTACCCTCAATTATGCGACAGTGGCTGTAAGGGTTTCAGCTTGTTGGTTTTCCGCCATATCATCAGGCTGATTACAGTTCTCGTAAAAATCTTTCTCTCTTACTCTCTTTTACGAGCGTGTCCGAAGGATTGCATCGTTCTTCATAACAGCGCAGGCACTGCAGTATCGTATTTATATACCAATACTAGGCAGCGACTTTCAATTAAAATGTTCTCGCCTATATGGAAATTACACAATGTGTGTACGAGTACAGGTTGTGAGGCAAGAGCGACGAGTGGAAGTCTGGGTCTCGCCATGAGTCGTGCACGAATAGGCGAAGTGCTTCAGGCGGCCGCTGGCGTAAATTGAGAAATACGGGTTCGAATCCCGGTCCGGCACAAATGTTTATTGTCATCCTTCCCTTACACTGCTGATGGCTGTTCGTATTCGCAGCTTATACACTTGTCTGTAACACATTTCTGGTGCGTAACACTACTGTTGCTAATAGTGATATGGGAAAATCATAAACAAAGGATAAGGATTAAAGACTGAACACACTATTGTATGGTTCTACAAAACGATTCTACGACACTAGCAAAGTTTCACCATATCTAAGCGTCTGAATCTGTACAGTCTTACTTCGAGGTACAGCTGCTGTTGGCTTGACATCATGGTTCAGTGACAACAACTGTTTATGCAAGGCTGTTCTTCTGTTTAAGGGCAAACCTTAAATATTATTCGCTCCACAGTACTCATGTTTTTATAATCCTCTTCAAGCCGCCTCTTCCATAATCATTGTATTGTAGCCTAAATGATTTCGTGTCCAGCAAATCCACAATGCCTTGCTAAACGTAACGCCGCCAAGCGATTTATGTGCACTTATCAGTACGTGATGCCGCAAAGACTTTGTGAGCAACCTCTTTCAGTGTTAAATTGCTACTCTTGGCTCGCACTCTCACGTACCACAGATGCTACTACCAATCAGAAAATCTTCGGTTGTTACGTCATCCAAAGACCCTGAATTTGCCAACCTGTCTGTTACATCCTTTACGACATTGTTTTCAATAGCTTTCACTAATATTATTCTACAGTGTTTCAATTAATTAACACTGACACTAACATACAAAATTATACACATTTATGTTTGAAGAATAACATCGACAATAGTTACGAAGTATTGTGTTGTAGCGTTATAAATTGGAACTGTCTCTCGATGTAAGTATCGTCCAAAGTCCCATTTCTCTCTCTCTCTCTCTCTCTCTCTGTGTGTGTGTGTGTGTGTGTGTGTGTGTGTGTGTGTGTGTGATCATTCATTTGAATTTGTACTAAAATTAATATTTAACGAGACCAAACTCTCACCTTCCTAATTAACAGATTCTCTTTCATTTTGTATTATTGGCATGATGTGCAGATGTATTGTTACCCTGTATAGCAATAATTTAATGGGTGCATGTTCTCATGTGCCTCACTAACGGTCACGTTTTTATTATTTTGTTTTACGACGATGTATATATGTAATCCATTCTTGGAAAACATGCGCTTAACGAGACCACTGTCTCGTCTGGTGATTAACAGTCTTTTTCATTGTTTTATTAGCATGATGTACAAACGTATTCTTTTTTTTTTTCTTTCCTTTCTTGAGACACATTGAGATACTAGCCGGCTATTTTGACTTCTTCACAGACTTTTAGCTACCAAGGAGATTGGTAATGATTTAATTAGTATTTGTTTGTTATTATGTTAAAGGTTTCTCATAATTTCTGGAATGTCTCTATGGGATAAGCGGAAAACGTTCCGTGCAATCATATCATGCGTGTGGCAGAACAATGAAAGCCGTCTCCTATAGACAACTTTCATGTATAGTACTGATATGCCTATCGGTAAGCTTAATTTTCAAGAAACAGTCACGATCGCAATATATCATTGATTTAAAATGAACTGTGTCGGTACATTCAGTAGGCCATCTTCAGATTGATTGCACCATTTGCTAGAGCTGGTGCGAGTTGTCTAGACGATAAAGACGGTAACAAATCATCGTCTTGACGGCATGCAATCACTCTGAAGATGGCGTAATGTGTGTGTCGAAACCGGTTATTTTAAATATATGATATGTGGTGATGGTGAATGTTTCTTCGTAAGTAATCATCACAAGATCGCTGGCATTTACACCCACGATGGTTAAAATTATCTACCGATAAGCACCTGCAGGTCGCATAGAACATATTATCTATCTTCCATCTGCTAGACCAGTTTCGTGCTTGTTTGACAACTGCAAAGCCTCGTATTCAGCAAATAACCTGAACTCTGACATCAGTCAACTAATAGTATAGATTGACTTGGAGATAGGTCAGCGAGGCTCCGATGGACTAGTGGGACAAAGCGGAAGTCTTGGTTTCAACCCGCCGCCGTAACACTCTGCATAATTGTTTTTTGGAAGTACCAAACTATTTAGTATAGACGGCAGTCTTCCGATACTGAAAAAGGTGCACTGAAGCTACGTTGTCTGGAGTGAAGGTGATGTTACTTGCTCGCACTTCCATAGTCCGTTATGTGTTTTCAGATTTGTTCGCATGAGATCTTTCATAGTGTTTAATACGAGCAATATTAGTTTCTTTGTTCGGTTTCGCTACTTGGCTTGAACAAGTAGGAACCGAGACCCTTTTTGTGTTCATTCATCCGAGACTGTAAGCAATTTATGCTATTGCTTCCTACCCATTAAATACTATTACGTGCGTTGATCTGAACATGGGTATTTGTTAAAGGATGATTATGTAAAGTCACGTTGCCTTTTTGAAGGGCACTATCATATAAGACATGAGATTTTGTGTTCGTTTTCTGCGTAATATGTAAAAGCTTATTCATTTTTCACATTACTGATATTTTTGCGAAGTTATTTTCCAACTGTCTGATCTCTCTGTAAATCCTCATATGTGCTCGAGTTAGAAGTTCAGTTAAGATAGAAGTAATTTCAATTTCATTATAGTTCACGACGGAAGTGGATGATATGCTTTCAACAGACAGATTATTCTTACGGATCAGTTGCCAGCCAAAAAAGTAAGTGTGTGTCACCGTGGAAATTCAAAGCACGTGTTAGAGTTGACGATGAAGTGAAAGTTTAGCTACCAAACGATTAGTTTACCACATTTTTTAGAATACTGTGCACAACTCAGTTTGTACTGCACCAATTTCTCCTTCAACAAGGGTACAAAAACATAGGGTGCAGCTAGGTAAGTCTTATAGAAAAGGTTATCATTTCAAGTTATCTTCGATTCTCTTGGGTTAAAAAATCTCCTTTTATTATTCCGTTGCACTATGAGAAAGTTTCTGGTCACTACAGAACATACGGTATAAATTAGCCATTGTGCGTTGTTGTTCACTTATACATCAATTTAATTTTAAAGTGACAATGACTGAGGGCATTAAAACCCTGGTTAGAGTATCTTGTGAACTCAAAAATTAAATTTAAAGAAAGTGAACTGCCATCAAAGCCTGTATGTTACATTAAGCAGTACATTTCATTAATTATCAATGCCAGCACTTCGACCCACGTTATTCTCCACCCCACAGTGGTAGAGTCTACCTCAGCGGGCTACCTAGAACGGCTCATTTTACTAACAGAGCCGCGAAAGGCTCAGCACTCTGACCAGCTGCTTTGGACCGTGAACGAATTAGCCGCCAGGAAAGACTCCAAAGGAATAGCAGAAGGACCGATAATGGCATGTACCGCTCTTAAAAGGGTGGAGTCCGTTGGTGCATTGCTATACGTCAAAAAGAGAGGACGTCCTCTCTGCGAAATGGAACACATCAAATTTCAAATCGTACTCTTAAAGCTTAGAATTTTAATTCTCTTCGCACAAATTGTTTAGGATCTTGGTTGTTCAGAGGAATGACACAGTACAAAGTGCTTTTTGTTTGCACAGCAGGCATGAGATCCTTAGTTTCACATTAGGTGTTGCATGATCCTACTTTTCAGGGGGAGAAAATAATTCGTCGGTAGTTTTTCTATAGGTAGGGAGGCACTATTTAAATGTTCAGTAAAATTTAATATCTAAAATGAATGACCATTTTAATAGCTTTATACACTCTAATTTGATTATTAGTAAGAGTCAAAATAAGTTTCTCAACTTCGATTGTTTTGTAATGTCAACGACTAGCAGAGGATGCAAAGATTTCAGTGCTGAGAAATTATCCAACAAAGAAAAAACTCAATGATGAGGTGATGTGAAGTGGCATGATAATGCTGATGATGGACACAACATACCGTCAAAGCTGGCTGTTAACACATTTTGACACCAATAACCACTTGGTAGCTAGAAACATAGTGTCAATATAATGTCAATAAAATTAACGTCAAGGAAAATGAAGTGGCGTAAGTCACACATATGACAATTACAAATATATACGTGGCATGGCTGAGAAAAGTGTATTATGACTCAGTTGACGTCCTTCCATGTGGACTGGCTCGTGTATTTAACATCAGTCACGCAACGAAAGCGGGGGTGGAGGAAATAAAATTCATATAACTATGTTACGGCCAGGTCGCAAGGAGAGCTAACAGCTTAACGAAGTGTGTAAATGCCAACATTAACGTTCATAATGATAATACAGTCGACTCCAGATAATTTGAAACGTAAGGACTAGCAAAAAAGTTCAATTTACCGAGAGTTCTAAAGAAAAGTTCAAATAATCGAGAGGTATGCAGTATAAAATTCATATGAACGAGAGTATAATTGAAAGTAATTTGTATTACATACATATGCACATTCGATCCTATTTCAATAGCTTGCAGATTCATAAATACGTATATACATATGGTAATACTGAAGAATATGAGAAACATGCAATGAAAACGCTACACGTCACTTTGAATAAATAGTCGTTAATTTTCTGTTGGGAGAGCGACTTCCATTTAGCATTTTCCAGCAATGTTTCGATGGTGATGAGAGCTGAGAAGAAATAAACATTAGCGTTCTGAGGGCGTAAGAGCATAGGGTATGGACAAATGACATTGTCTCACTCAACGTGATTACAGTCGGCGGTCCTTTATCGTTATCTTCTTCGTCCTCTTCCAAACAGGCCAACAGCTCAGCACTGGTTAGAGCACTATCGACACCGATCTCATCTTCAATACCAACGAAATCCTCAAAGGTTCACATACCACACCTCGGCAGATATTTCCATTGTGAGTGTGGCGGGAGTGAATTCGCTAATTCCCCCGACTGATGGATGTTGCGCTTTTTCTGTTGGCATTACAAACTCGCACTTTCTGAAGCAGTTGTAAAGAGTGCTTAGGCTGACATTTTTGCAAGCCTTATCAATCATCAGTGTAATGATAAAAAATGTTATGTGCTATCCAGAGTGTTGGTAAAACCGTCAATGACAGAGTACCTTGCTTTCCTGCTGCAGATGAGTACACTGTTCGTTTGCGAATTATCTTTACGAGTACCGTGAGTTGACACAGCTTCTCATGAGAGGTGACCTATTTCGTCAGCGTTCTTTAGCTTAAACTTCTATATTTCATGCATGCCTATGTATTTATCAGGCCCACTTTAATATAAATAGGAACTAACTGTGATTGCTCCGTTCAAATGCGAGCCGAGTTGGTGACCCTTCCCTCACAGTTCCAGTCGGCACTGGCTTCGGTCACGCAGCTTGTGGCTGTTGCCAATGAGCATCACTGTGTGTGAGTCGCGGGGGGAGGGGGGGGGGGGGGGGGAAGGCTGATAACGCAATCTGGGGAACGCCTAGCACGATTCATATGTCCCCCGATCCGTCCACTACTGTGGCAGTCCCGGGCACTGTCCGCACTGAGGTTGACTCCTCATCTGTGGTCGTTCCAAGATGTGGCCGGCAGCGAGACTTTATGAGGGACAGATGGGAGGGGCTCCACAGATCGTCTGACAAACAGGTTTCAGGCACTATCTGTGGCTGACGAAGTCCCAAAGCTAGATGAAGTAGAACACCCTATTCCAGAGGAATCCTCTCGGCCTGCAAGGTCTGAGCATTCACAGAGAGTGGGACTGCTATTAGATGGGAGCTCCAAAGTTAGGCGCGTAATGAGGCTCCTTAAGGATATGGCAGCGAAGGACGTGAAGGAATCTAATGTACACACTCCGGGCGTACTGGGGGGAGTCATAGCAGAAACGGCTCGTGTTGGAATCTATGATGTGCGTCGATATACATCGGAAGAGATTCTTTCTATTTTCGGGCGGCTAGCTGAAACAGTAAAGACTACCAGCCTTGCTTGCAAGAAAAAGGAGGAACCCACCATTCGTAGTATCATCGACAGTACCGACCCTAATCCTCTGGTACAGAGCCGAGTGAAGGACCCGGATCATAGCCTCAGACGGTTCAGTGACCACGTAGGCTGCAAGTTCCTCGACTTGCGCCATTAAGACGGGGGAAGGGGGGTTCCATTCCACTAAATAGGTCAGGAGTCCCCTACAAGCAGAAAGCGGCTACAGTGGTATCGGGAGCTGGATGGAGGGGTCTGGCCGGTTGTTTTTAGATTGAAAGGTCTTGGGAAGAAAGGGTTTCCGTTTCAAACTGTGCAGGACGAACACAGGAAGAGGATGGACATAGGAACAATCAATATTGCCGCTGTAAACTGTCGTACCTGTGTTGGAAAGTTATCAGAGCTCTAAGCGCTAACATAGAGCACTGAATCTCAAATCGTTACAGCTACGGAAAGCTGCCTAAAGCCGGGAATAAATTCAGCTGAAATATTTCCAAAGGACCTAACCGTGTTCAGAAAGGTTAGATTAAAAACAGCTGGTTAAGCACAGTTGGTGGTGGAGTGTTTGTTGCTGTCACAAGTAATTTACCATGTAGTGAAACTGAGAGAGGAAATTGTTATGAGTTATTTTGGGTAGAGGTTATACCTGAAAACCGAAATAAATTAATAATTGGTTCCAAAAGGAACCCTCCGACTAAGATGACACAAGTGCTGAACAGTTCAAAGAAAACTTGAGCTTCATTTCTAATGGCACCCCACTGATACTCATGGTGACTTCAATCCATCCTCGATATGTTGGCGAAAATACATGTTTAAGTCTGTGGTAGGCATAAAACGTCGTCCGAAATCGTGGTGAACGGGTCTTGTCAGAAAGCTATTTTGAACTACTTGTTCACGAGCCCACGCGAAGAGTAAATGGTTGCAAAAGCGTACTTGACTCTTAGCAACAAATAATCCTGATCAAATAAAAAGCGTCATGACAGATACAAGGATGAGTGACCGCAAAGGCTGCTTCAGCTAGAATGAATCACGTAGCACCAAACCCAAGAAAAATAAACACAAGGTACGTCTACGTAAAAGAGCAGATAAAACTTTGCTTGACACATTCCTAAGAGACCCTCTCCTCTCTTTCAATTCTATACAAGCGTACACCAGACGTGGTTTGAATTTACAGAAATAATATCGACAGCAACTTGGAGATACATAGCAAAGAAATTAATAAGATATGATACTGACCCTTCGTGGTACACAAAACAGAAGTATGTTGCAAGAGCAACGTAAAAAGCGCGATACATTTAAAAGAACGCGAAATCCCCAAGACTGGCGAAGTCTTACAAAAGCTCGACATTTAACTCGAACTTCAATTCTAGACGGTTTTAATAGTTTCCAGAACGAAACTCTGTTCAGAAATCTGGCAGAAAACCGAAAGAGATTTTGGTCGTATGTAAAGGACAACAGCGGCAAGACGCAATCAGTATCTTCTCCGCGCGGTAACAATTATCATGCTATTTACGGCAGTGCCACTAAAGCATTGTTACTAAAGACAGTTTGCAGAAATTCCTTCACAAAATAATGAATCACCTCCAACTAAGCCATTTAATGACAAATAGCACAGATTCATAACCACCGTTCTGGCTTTGCAAAATTATATATCATTACGAAGCAAGGACGGCTTGTAACCAGTAAGAGTAGTGTTAGCTCCACAGAATACCTCGAGTGCTATTAATCCATCCTCGATATGTTGGCGAAAATACATGTTTAAGTCTGTGGTAGGCATAAAACGTCGTCCGAAATCGTGGTGAACGGGTCTTGTCAGAAAGCTATTTTGAACTACTTGTTCACGAGCCCACGCGAAGAGTAAATGGTTGCAAAAGCGTACTTGACTCTTAGCAACAAATAATCCTGATCAAATAAAAAGCGTCATGACAGATACAAGGATGAGTGACCGCAAAGGCTGCTTCAGCTAGAATGAATCACGTAGCACCAAACCCAAGAAAAATAAACACAAGGTACGTCTACGTAAAAGAGCAGATAAAACTTTGCTTGACACATTCCTAAGAGACCCTCTCCTCTCTTTCAATTCTATACAAGCGTACACCAGACGTGGTTTGAATTTACAGAAATAATATCGACAGCAACTTGGAGATACATAGCAAAGAAATTAATAAGATATGATACTGACCCTTCGTGGTACACAAAACAGAAGTATGTTGCAAGAGCAACGTAAAAAGCGCGATACATTTAAAAGAACGCGAAATCCCCAAGACTGGCGAAGTCTTACAAAAGCTCGACATTTAACTCGAACTTCAATTCTAGACGGTTTTAATAGTTTCCAGAACGAAACTCTGTTCAGAAATCTGGCAGAAAACCGAAAGAGATTTTGGTCGTATGTAAAGGACAACAGCGGCAAGACGCAATCAGTATCTTCTCCGCGCGGTAACAATTATCATGCTATTTACGGCAGTGCCACTAAAGCATTGTTACTAAAGACAGTTTGCAGAAATTCCTTCACAAAATAATGAATCACCTCCAACTAAGCCATTTAATGACAAATAGCACAGATTCATAACCACCGTTCTGGCTTTGCAAAATTATATATCATTACGAAGCAAGGACGGCTTGTAACCAGTAAGAGTAGTGTTAGCTCCACAGAATACCTCGAGTGCTATTAATCCATCCTCGATATGTTGGCGAAAATACATGTTTAAGTCTGTGGTAGGCATAAAACGTCGTCCGAAATCGTGGTGAACGGGTCTTGTCAGAAAGCTATTTTGAACTACTTGTTCACGAGCCCACGCGAAGAGTAAATGGTTGCAAAAGCGTACTTGACTCTTAGCAACAAATAATCCTGATCAAATAAAAAGCGTCATGACAGATACAAGGATGAGTGACCGCAAAGGCTGCTTCAGCTAGAATGAATCACGTAGCACCAAACCCAAGAAAAATAAACACAAGGTACGTCTACGTAAAAGAGCAGATAAAACTTTGCTTGACACATTCCTAAGAGACCCTCTCCTCTCTTTCAATTCTATACAAGCGTACACCAGACGTGGTTTGAATTTACAGAAATAATATCGACAGCAACTTGGAGATACATAGCAAAGAAATTAATAAGATATGATACTGACCCTTCGTGGTACACAAAACAGAAGTATGTTGCAAGAGCAACGTAAAAAGCGCGATACATTTAAAAGAACGCGAAATCCCCAAGACTGGCGAAGTCTTACAAAAGCTCGACATTTAACTCGAACTTCAATTCTAGACGGTTTTAATAGTTTCCAGAACGAAACTCTGTTCAGAAATCTGGCAGAAAACCGAAAGAGATTTTGGTCGTATGTAAAGGACAACAGCGGCAAGACGCAATCAGTATCTTCTCCGCGCGGTAACAATTATCATGCTATTTACGGCAGTGCCACTAAAGCATTGTTACTAAAGACAGTTTGCAGAAATTCCTTCACAAAATAATGAATCACCTCCAACTAAGCCATTTAATGACAAATAGCACAGATTCATAACCACCGTTCTGGCTTTGCAAAATTATATATCATTACGAAGCAAGGACGGCTTGTAACCAGTAAGAGTAGTGTTAGCTCCACAGAATACCTCGAGTGCTATTAATCCATCCTCGATATGTTGGCGAAAATACATGTTTAAGTCTGTGGTAGGCATAAAACGTCGTCCGAAATCGTGGTGAACGGGTCTTGTCAGAAAGCTATTTTGAACTACTTGTTCACGAGCCCACGCGAAGAGTAAATGGTTGCAAAAGCGTACTTGACTCTTAGCAACAAATAATCCTGATCAAATAAAAAGCGTCATGACAGATACAAGGATGAGTGACCGCAAAGGCTGCTTCAGCTAGAATGAATCACGTAGCACCAAACCCAAGAAAAATAAACACAAGGTACGTCTACGTAAAAGAGCAGATAAAACTTTGCTTGACACATTCCTAAGAGACCCTCTCCTCTCTTTCAATTCTATACAAGCGTACACCAGACGTGGTTTGAATTTACAGAAATAATATCGACAGCAACTTGGAGATACATAGCAAAGAAATTAATAAGATATGATACTGACCCTTCGTGGTACACAAAACAGAAGTATGTTGCAAGAGCAACGTAAAAAGCGCGATACATTTAAAAGAACGCGAAATCCCCAAGACTGGCGAAGTCTTACAAAAGCTCGACATTTAACTCGAACTTCAATTCTAGACGGTTTTAATAGTTTCCAGAACGAAACTCTGTTCAGAAATCTGGCAGAAAACCGAAAGAGATTTTGGTCGTATGTAAAGGACAACAGCGGCAAGACGCAATCAGTATCTTCTCCGCGCGGTAACAATTATCATGCTATTTACGGCAGTGCCACTAAAGCATTGTTACTAAAGACAGTTTGCAGAAATTCCTTCACAAAATAATGAATCACCTCCAACTAAGCCATTTAATGACAAATAGCACAGATTCATAACCACCGTTCTGGCTTTGCAAAATTATATATCATTACGAAGCAAGGACGGCTTGTAACCAGTAAGAGTAGTGTTAGCTCCACAGAATACCTCGAGTGCTATTAACGTTTAAACTTAATATATACTGCGAGGTGGTGCGTTTCGCCTGCGCGAGCAAAATATTTAATACTTGACTTCGCGTTACTGCATGCCGAGCGAAGAAAAGTAAGAAAATCGGAATGTGTCTGGTCTTTGTTACGAGACAAGATAAGGAGAGGACGTGTATGAAGCGTGTGCAAGGAAACAGTCATTGTTAGCTGGCATATTGTGTTTTTTGAGATTCACAAGCGACGATGTGTCACGTTAATGTGGAGTTGAGTAAGGGCCATAATACAGTCTGTTGCATGTCAAAGGCAATTGTGTGTATTATGAATGAAAATGTGTGACTAGAGCCTCCCGTCGAGTAGACCATTCGCCGGGTGCAAGTCTTTCGATATGACGCCACTGCGGCGACTTGCGAGTCGATGGGAATGAAGTAATGATGATTAAGATATCACAACACCCAGTCCATGAGCGGAGAAAATCTCCGACCCAGCCGAGAATCGAACCCGGACACTTTGGGCACTTAGGATTGACATTCTGTCACGCTGACCACTCGGCTACCGCGGGCGGACATTGTGTGTATTTAATTTTGATAGTAGGATTGTGTGATGAACTGTTATGTACTACAATCTTGTATAGGACTTCGAACATTTGGTGGTCCATGTTTGCTGTACAGCCTGCATCAATAACACGGTGAAAAGCATAGAGAACGTTTTCTCTGCTAAAACGAACTCATTTCACTCTTAGACAATCATGGAATGTCCAAATGCGATTGGTAGTGTTCCAATTCGAGAAGATCCTATAGAAGTTTTCTTTCTCTTACATTTCAAGAATTTCACAGGCAACCATCGGAGTCGGCTACACCACGAGAGTAACGAAATTACGTACCCTTGGGGGTTGTAGACGCCGATCGAGATATAGTCCTTCACAGAAACACGGACAGAGACACTACGCACACTATAGTCCAGTAGCAACGAGTTTAATATTACCAGCTTAAAACATTAATTACTTCTTTTGAGCAGTAACATTATAAAAATGGCTAAAACCTGATAGGACCTAGAAGGAGTGAAACATAGACACCGTCAACTATTTCATGACCAAAAACAAATTAATTCATGATTATACAGTTATATGTATTTAGTGTATATATTGTGATTTGTTATGATAAAAGTGTATTTTATGTAATGTATATGTACTGATGTGCTTTGTGTAATTTCATGTACGACTGATGGAATCATTCTATCTGAGCTACATCCGACACAGACAGGCACTACAACACGGGTGCATCACATGTGAGCTTCATGCGGTTCTACTCTGCAGTAAAGGCAAGCAGAAGAATGACATGCTAACTTATTGCACGCATTAGTCTGGTCTTTGTAGATAACGACTTGGTTAGGAATATTTGTAGATTTAGTTATTACATGTGTTTTAGTATATGTCGAGTGACATATGTTTTCTTATTGATGTGTTCACAATTGTGGATAGATATTCTGGGGTATAGAATCTGATGTGAATTTTTGTGGGGTAAAGCTAAATTGAGTCCAGAGTAAAGTAATTAAAAGAACAGTGAACAACTGAATTCTTATGGTTAAAACCAGATCACAGTTTAAGATGCCGAGGGAACAGGAAGTGAATATGCAGCTCAGTGGGGATGAACAAAACCCAGGGCAAATGGTAGATGCTGGACGAGGAGAATCCAAAGATCCTATGGCTGAACTCTTCAACCAAATGAAACTTTTGATTAATACCTTAGCTAGTTTAGCTGCAGAACAGTCTCACATGTCTGCTATTCAAATGTCTGCTACGCAAGCGAATATTTCGACAACAGTTGAAAATTTAGCTTCGGAACAGTCCATCATGTCTGCTACTAAGACGAAAGTGTTTTCTGAGCAAACGAATATGTCAGCTGTGCAGGTGGCTATTTGTGCAAAAGTAGAAACCATAGATGTGGAACAGGCAAATATAGTGGGTAAACTAACAAGTATGACCATCACTGTGAGCAATTTAGCTACAGAACAGGAAGAGTTAGCCTAAAAAGTAAAGGGTATAACAAGTAAAGTGAACGAACTGCTCACAAGGGCATATTTTGTTGAAGTATTAGCTGATGTGAGTACTCTGACAAATGAACAGACAGAAATCAAGAAAGAAAGAAATAGTATGAAGAAAACTCACGAACAATATACGATCGAAATAAACAGAGTAAACAGTGAAACTGAAACCATGCGGTGGGGACAACAAACGGTAGAAGTACACGTACAAAACTAGACCTCAACAGTAAAGGAATTAGCGTCCGGCTGTGAAGGGCGAATGGAACAGAAGTCCCAAGAATAAACACAGCAGTTTAAGCAACAACTAGACGACTGGGTAGTGGCTAAGGAACAGCAGGTGATATTGTCTGTTAATAAAGCTATCAAGGAAGCAGTAGAGAATATAGTGAGTGAAAGCCTATCGTTATCTCGCCCAATAGATCAAGAGTTCCAGAATGAAATTTTCACTCTGCAGCGGAGTGTGCGCTGATATGAAACTTCCTGGCAGATTAAAACTGTGTGCCCGACCGAGACTCGAACTCGGGACCTTTGCCTTTCGCGGGCAAGTGCTCTACCATCTAAGCTACCGAAGCACGACTCACGGCCGGTCATCACAGCCTTACTTCTGCCAGTATCTCGTCAAACTATACGGAAGCTCTCCTGCGAATCTTGCAGAACCAGCACTCCTGAAAGAAAGGATACTGCGGAGACATGGCTTAGCCACAGCCTGGGGGATGTTTCCAGAATGAAATTTTCACTCTGCAGCGGAGTGTGCGCTGATATGAAACTTCCTGGCAGACTAAAACTGTGTGCCCGACAGAGACTCGAACTCCGGACCTTTGCCTTTCGCGGTCAAGTGCTCTACCATCTGAGCTACCGAAGCACGACTCACGCCCGGTCATCACAGCCTTACTTCTGCCAGTATCTCGTCTCCTACCTTCCAAACTTTACAGAAGCTCTCCTGCGAATCTTGCAGAACCAGCACTCCTGAAAGAAAAGATACTGCGGAGACATGGCTTAGCCACAGCCTGGGGGATGTTTCCAGAATGAAATTTTCACCCTTTGGAAGGTAGGAGACGAGATGCTGACAGAAGTAAGGCTGTGATGACCGGACGTGAGTCGTGCTTCGGTAGCTCAGATGGTAGAGCACTTGCCCGCGAAAGGCAAAGGTCCCGAGTTCGAGTCTCGGTCGGGCACACAGTTTTAATCTGCCATATTTCATATCAGCGCACACTCCGCTGCAGAGTCAAAATTTCATTCTGGAAACATCCCCCAGGCTGTGGCTAAGCCATGTCTCCGCAGTATCCTTTCTTTCAGGAGTGCTGGTTCTGCAAGGTTCGCAGGAGAGCTTCCGTAAAGTTTGGAAGGTAGGAGACGAGATACTGGCAGAAGTAAGGCTGTGATGATCGGGCGTGAGTCGTGCTTCGGTAGCTCAGATGGTAGAGCACTTGCCCGCGAAAGGCAAAGGTCCCGAGTTCGAGTCTCGGTCGGGCACACAGTTTTAATCTGCCAGGAAGTTTCAGATCATGAGTTGAAGGAAGTTCGCGAGCAGATAGGAACCGATGAGGAGTTATACATAATTTGCAAACGTGTACTCGAAGGATTGAAGAACTACCGGGGGGGGGGGGGGGGGGCGGCTACGGAAGAAGGAAAGAAAGCCAGCCCACAGTGGAGATCTAAAGGTAGGAATCAGGAATCGATGTGTAATTATGGGGATGATGAGCAGTGCCCAGATACAAGGCCAAATCAACAGATGTAAGGAAGTATGTCACCTATGAGTGATTACATCAGATCTGTCATGGATCTGTCATCGGTGATTACAAAAAAATTCCTCCGGAAAAGAAGACATTAAAATACTGTCTTATTTATCAAACGATTCAGAGGAGTCTTACCACGAGCTTGGTCTGATCGACAGAAAATGGAATATGTATCAGGATACATCCAAGACGATGGTAGCCTGTACGTGACTGACGTAATAGACAAGTGTCACACCTGCGAATAATTTGAGAAGGCATTCCTCAATAGATATTGGACAAGAGGCATTCAAGAGAGACTGAAGAAGGACGTACATAACCCGGAGCCCTTCTCTTACCGAAACGGAAACTGAAGGAGATACTTCGAAAAATATTTGAATAAAGCAAGACATTGGGATTAAACAAAAAGTCGCAAAAGTGTGATAATGATCATCAAAGCTCAGCGTCAGCTGGAGAGCAGGGAAAAACTGCTGCGTGTGTCAGAAGATAATCTGGAAGAATTCATGTCTGCGGTAGATTGAATCGATTTGCTACAGGAAGAACAACGAGGAAAAATAATTACACAAAGATCCTGTCAAATGAAAAGCAGGCAGATAGGTTATAACAGTAATAACGGAAGAATGAGTGGAAGGCAAATGGATAATTTTCATCGAACCAATATGAATAATGGTTACAGCAATGGTTCAAACTGTATGATCAGCGGAACAACGGAAGAAATTATGAGCAGAATAGAAACAGACAGGGGCGATTTATTTTTTAAAGGAGGTACAATTCCGCATATAATGACCATAGAAATCAAGGACAAAGTAATCATACCATATACGAGGCGAGGCAAAGGCCAACAAAGAATCAAGCCTGGCGAGAACAACCACCGGTCATAGTCGAAGCAACCGATGACAACAACGAAAATTGAATCCGACCAGACTACTCCCCAGAGGTCCGCTCAATAAAAGAGTAAAGGGAGGCATGCAATCACCTGTAAACTGTTTTAGATACAACGGTGGAATGAGGATCACTGTGGAGTTAACGAAAGGAATAAATCCTGGGGAACAAGTTTCTAATAGAGTGCCAGTATCAGCGATCCGTGCCGAAATATTAGGCATACCATTCAGAGTGCCGAGCGGTTCTAGGCACTTCCGTCCGGAACCGCGTGACTGCTACGGTTGCAGGTTCGAATCCTGTCTCGGGCATGGATGTGTGTGATGTCCTTAGGTTACTTACGTTTAAGTACTTCTAAGTTCTAGGGGACTGATGACCTCAGATGTTAAGTCCCATAGTGCTCGGAGCCATTTGAACCTATCAGAGTAATCTTGGAACCGGAGTTTCGATAAATGCGATCTCCAACAATTTATTTAAACGGCTATCCCAGACACGAAACTGTAAGATCATTGAGCCTTAGATACCCACTCGCAACCAGTTCGGATACAAACTTTGCTATACGTAAGAATAGGAAATACAGCGATAAGATGCGTGTTCCTAGTAATTATAAAATTAATAGAAGATTGTATCATCGGATTAGATAATATGAGGGAGATGGACTTAAAATTGTACTTCTCGTCCTATAAGGTCAGTTTTTGTGATAATGAGGAAATGGCACAAGTTGATCTTATCATGGAGGAAAGGAGCATTGGAAATTAATGTCGTGGGCATGGCATTAAGCTCATTAGAAAAGAAAGGAGAATTAACGTACACAAGAGGTAAAGGATATCAAGATACTTGGGATAGCAGAACAAGTGGAAGAAAAGGCAAAGGAAGCTGATGGATTGGCGAACGAACAAAATTATCTGTAGATAGATCTTTTAGAGAAATATATCCAGGTTTTTGAAGAAAAGCCAGGAATTATTAAGGGATTTTCATGCTATTTGGAGGTTTTTCCTCATAAGACACATTGTAATAAATCATATCCAATTCCGCCGAGATTGAAGAAATCAGTAAGTGAAGAGATAAACAGGATGATACACTGGAACCTGACAGAATCATCGGTCAGTCCATATCGCAGTCGGCTGTTAGCTGTACCCAAAACAGAGGAATTGACGTTTCAGAAGGAAGAAAGGAATGAGTGGGTGAAGAGCCTACAAAAGGTGTCACAGGGTAAGCCCACCTGGGAACAAAAGATTAAGTTGGCTTTAGTGAACATGGCAAAAAAAGCCAGAAAGAGAAAGGTAAAATATGAGAAAAGTTAAAGACAGTACCAACTTCTGCTGCAGGCGATAAAGTGTTGTTGGGCAATCATCCATAGGCATCTTTATTCAAGAAGAGGAATAAGAAATGACAATTTTATTTGCTGGACCGTTTAAAATAATGATTCCAAATCCTGAGGCATATCTAATGGCCTACCCAGCGAAGGGAAAGGTGAAGGGACTCCATCCTCATCATGATATTCAAAAGTACTATGCGAAGTGGAAATTAGAATTAGTCCAGCCTCTAGTAAAGATTGTATATATTAAAGAGATTTTATTTCATTGAATTTTTAGGTCTAGGTAGGTTCAGTTAGATAAGTAAGTGTACTGATGTTTGTTGTCAGCAGAACCTTAGGGCTCAGAAGGAGAGCTGATGCTTATTATATACTGTTATGTGTATATGAATAACTTTTGTGTTTATTTCCAGAATGAATTTTAATTTTGTATGTGATCATGTTCTCGATTTAGTATAAATAGTAATGTAGTTCATGAGTGATAGTGTCAGTACGTACTGAAAGCAAGTATTTTGACGGGAAATGAGTCCAAGTAGCTCCGGACATTGAACTTCATGCACCTATCAGAAAAGTATGCAAAGGGGGAATAATTTTTCTGGGTATACTAGATAACAAAGAGCAGGGATGTGCTTGACATTTTATGGTTGGCTTTACTACAATCAGGTGGACCATTCCTATATAACCGAATTTTCAGTTTCATGTATAAGGTAAACTAATTGTGACTGAGTTCTATTAGATTCGGATGCTAGCGAGAAATTACCATGTATTGGTGGTTAAATGTTAGTATTCATCATCATCAGTTATCTGCTATATTAGCAGGTCCTTTGCCTCTCCATTTTCTGCGACCCATTGCTTCCTTCTTAAGGCTGCTGTATGTTGTACCGTCCATCATGTCATCCAGTATCTGGAATCTCTTCCTTCCTCGCTTCCTTTTCCCTTCTACATAACCTTCTAAAACTGTTTTTTCAGTCCGTCATTCTTTCTTAATATATGCCCAATCCAATTTCCTTTTCTTCTCTGTATTACATCTAGTAACTGCCTTTTCTCTCCCACTCTTCTCAGTACCTCTTCATTTTTTACTCTGTCCATCCAACTTATTCTTTCCATCTTCCGCCATGTCCAGCTCTCAAGCCGGCCGGTGTGGCCATGCGGTTAAAGGCGCTTCAGTCTGGAACCGCGTGACCGCTACGGTCGCAGGTTCGAATCCTGCCTCGGGCATGGATGTGTGTGAAGTCCTTAGGTTAGTTACGTTTAATTAGTTCTAAGTTCTAGGTGACTGATGACCTCAGAAGTTAAGTCGCATAGTGCTCAGAGCCATTTGAACCATTTTGAACCAGATCTCAAAAGCCTCCAGCCTTTCTCTGTCTTTTTTCCTCATAGTCCACGTTCCAGCGCCATATAGAAGAACACTCCATACAAGACATTTTATGAGTCTCTTTCTGAGTTCTCTGTCCAGACCGCTGCAGAAGATTCTCCTTTTCTTATAAAACGCCTCTTTTGCCATTGCTATCCTTGTTTTAATTTCTGTGGTGCACTTCCAGTCGGTGTCTATCCTGCTTCCAAGATACTTAAAATTTTGCGCCTGTTCTAGTGTTTCTCCATTCAGCACAATTTTTATTTCCTTATTTCCTCCTATAGCCAATACTTTTGTTTTATTTGTGTCAATTTTCATTCCATATTTTTTTCCGTTAGTTGCAATGGTGTCCACCAAATCCTGTAATTCTTTTTCCCCTGTGGCTTGAAGGATCATATCATCAGCAAATCTCAAGCACCCTACTCTTCTTCCTCCAATTTCTACTCCTTTGTCATCTAATAAGCATTGGTCAATCATATTTTCCAAGTACAGGTTGAAAAGAGTACGTGATAAACAGCATCCTTGTCTTACTCCTTTCCCTAGTCTTATACAGTTCGTACTTTCTCCTCTCACTTTAACTGAAACTTTTTGATCAAGGTACAATGAGTTTATAAGTCTTCCGGTTTTCCAGTCCACTCTCTTTTCCCTCATAATAGTCGCCAGCTTGTCCCAAACCACATTGTCAAATGCCTTTTCTAAATCGATGAAGCACATATATAGGTCTCTTCCTTTTTCAATAAACCTTTCTCCCAAGATTCGTAGGAGCCCTATTGCATCTCTGGTGCCCGTATTCCGTCTAAAGCCAAACTGCTCCTCGCCGAGATTCTCCTCTATTACTTTTTCAACTCTTTTATTAATTATTCTTAACATCACTTTGGTTGTATGTGAAATGAGGCTGATTGTCCTGTGCTCGCTGCATTTCATGGTTCCTTGTTTTTTCGGTAATGGAATCATTACTGTTGTCAAAAAGTCCTCAGGCCATTCACCACTGTCATATATTTTATTACATAACCTCAATATTTCTCTTATTCCATTGTGGTTCAAGCATTTTAGTATTTCTCCCGGTATTGTATCTGTACCTACTGCTTTGCCATTTTTCATTGCAGCAATGGCAAACTTTACTTCTTCCATTATGATGGTCGGTCCTTTCTCTTCATCACTTACACTGTTGTGTGATTCAAGTTCCAGAGTTTCTGGTTTGCTATTTGTGTCATATAGCTCTTTTATATATTCTTCCCATCTCTGGAGGACATCGTCACGATCTTTGTACACTACCTCTTCGTTTTTACTCAAAATTTCCATAGTAGCACTTCCTGCTCTGTTTTGTTCCCATGTCATAGTCTTTACTCTGTTGTACAGTAAGTCGTATCTTCCCTTCCTGTCCAGTTCTTCAATTTCATCACATTCCTCTTCGCAGTTCGTTATTTAACCTTCGGAATATTTTTCTTGCATCTTCAGCATTCTTGTTTTTCAATTTTCTTCTCTCCTCCATCTTGGAAATCATTTCTTGTGTGACCCATGGTTTTTTTGACCTTTTCCCTTTTACATATCCTATATTCTGCTGTCCTGCTTTAATGATTCCTTCTTTCAGCATATTCCAGTACTCGTTGGCATTATCAGGTGCTTCTTTGTCTCGTAATGTGTTTAGAAAGTCCCGAGACAGCATTTCTGTAATTTGTTCTTTGTTGGACCTTATCTTCTCTAGATCCCACTTCTTCACCATTGTCGCCTTTTTCAGTTTTTTCATTCTTATTTCTATTTCTGCCATAAGTAAGTTGTGGTCACTATTAATATCTGCACCTGGTAATGTGTGCACCTTCTTGATTCCATTCCTGTATCTTTCTTCTACCAGTATAAAATCGATTTGGTTTCTATATTTATCCCCTGGTGATTTCCAAGTGTAGAGCCTCCTCTTACGGTTTTTGAACCATGTGTTTGCCGCTATCAGCTGCCTTTCCCTGCAGAAGTCAATTAACCATTCATCTCTGTCATTTCTCTTTCCAAGACCATGACTGCCTACTATGTTTCCCTCTTTCCCTTCTCCCACAATGGCGTTCCAGTCTCCCATTACTATTTTGCAGCATTTTTTATTTTTGTCCATTATTCTCTCTATTACATTGTACGTTTCCTCTACAATTTGGTCATCATGTTCTGAAGTTGGCATATACACCTGGACAATCAGTAAATCTTTATGTGCTCCTTTCAGCCTTACACCAATAATCCGGTCATTTGCATAGTCTACATATTCCACACATTTAGCCAATTCCTTTGTCATAATCATTCCTACTCCATTAATTCCTTTTACTTCTCCTCCTGAGTAATAGAATACATATTCATCTGACTGCAACTCTCCATGTCCATTTCATCTTACCTCAGCAACTCCTACGAGGTCCATATGATTCTTTTCCATCTCTCTTTTAAGGTTTTCTAGTTTTCCTGCTTGTAGCAGAGTTCTGACATTCCAGGTACCAATTCTCGTTTTGATTTTTTGCCTCCTTTCAAGTTGTCCCCCCCGGAGATCCGAATGGGGGACTATTTTACCTCCGGACACTGATTTAACATGAGAGGAAGCCATTTTTTTTTTTTGCATAAAATGGAGACTGCATTATGCAGGGAAGATAATCTGCGGTGGTATTCCGTTGCCTTCCGCAGTTCTGGAGGCCGCCCCTAACATGGGATACAGACGCCTTTTGCAGCCGCCCGCTCCGGGTCAGACGCTGCATGAGAAGTATAGGTTGGAAAATGAAAGACCCCTAGCCCTCGAAACCTAATAGCGTCAGGGTCGGAAAAGAACAAGAGCTGGCCGAGGGTGGCAAGATAGGAAAGATAAAAGTGAGGAGCCTGCCATAAGTAAGTGGAAGCAATGCCAGGACTCAGCTCGGGGCCCCGTGGTTGCCAGCCACGTATCACTAGGTGTGACTTGAGCAAAATGGACTTCCAGTGCAGCAAGTAAAGTAATATGACATTGTAAGTAAGGGAATATATGACAGATTAAATTACGTACGAGTTTATCGAAATATAAGTGCAGTATAATGTGCGTGCCCTCGGACAACCTATGACTGTTGATAGGGCACAATCAATGCACCGTAATTAGGAACATAATGAAAATTCAAATCGTGTTCAGACTGCTCCACGGTGTGATCCGATGAAAATGGGATATAACACCAGTGACATTTAACAGAAGTGTTACAGTCTGAAAGAATGGTTAAAGATGAACAAGGAAAAGCTCGATCGGAATCTATCGTGCCAGTGCAGAAACATGTTAGCATTCCAATCCACTAACAATTTCAGGGCCAAGAAGAAATTCAGAGTAAGGGGTCAGAAGACTCAGACTGGTCATTCTGTTCCCGATGCGAGCCCATAACCGCCTAGTCCACCACGAGAGACAACCCAATCCCGATCCATCGACTACGCGGAGGCAGTCGTGAGGGGGAGGGTCATCATTCGAGAGCAGCCCGCACTGCAGCGCACAGTTTCCCTGCGAGATCGACCGACGTCTCCTAACTTCTCTGCAATAACTAAGAGTGAAACAACTGAGTAAGAAGACTGTAATTTTAATTTATAAATTTCAGACAAAGATACCAAAATGCGACATGCAATTCTTTGCCCGCAGTGGCTAGTGGGAGTCAGAAATCGTTCAGTAGATACATTGAATGACGTTTATATTGTTATGTGTTTAAATTTTATCTATATCGCGAGGTGGTGCGTTTAGCCTGCGCGAGCAAAATTTTTCGCCTTGAATACGCGTTGCTCCATGCCGAGCGAAGAAAAGTAAGAAAATCGGAATTTGACTGGACTTCGTTACGAGCCAGATAACGAGAGGACGCGTATGAAGTGTCACATTGTGTAATTTGTGTTTTTCCAGATTCTCAAACGACGTGTAACGTTAATGTGAAGTTTAGTAACGGCCATAATACAGTCTGATGCATTTGAAAGGTAATTGCACGTATTCAGTTTTTATGAAAGGATTCTGTGATGAACTGTTATGTAGTACAAGCTTGTATAGGACTTCGAACAGTTGGCGGTCGATGCTTGCTGTAGAACCTGCATCAATAAATAACATAGGCAGCTGTCGGAGTCGGCAGTATCTTCAACACCCCGAGAGTAATTTGTCTACGTATACAAAGTTACGTGCTCTGTGGAGGTCGTTGACGCCGGTCGAGATATAGTCCTTCACAGACATACAGAGACACAACACACACTAATCCAGTAACAACGACTTTAATATTACCAGTAATTTCTTCTGTTGAGCAGCAATGTTATACAGGTACTAATGGGGAATGTCTTATTCCACATTTTTATATTTCGAAGACTTTTCTGACTCCGGTCCTCACAAGCTACTTCGAACTAAATAGAGTTCGTCTCAGTTGTGTGACTTGATTCGTCACTTCCTGTCAGAAAGATAGGAGCCCTTCGTAAGCGACAGAAAGTCATCGAATAAAAATGTCGGGTGTTCATTAAGGAAGTGTCACAGGCCGTCTCTTGTTCCTGATCTACAAAACGATTGAGGACACAATCTCAGCAACCCTCTTAGACTGTTGGCAGATGATTCTGTCATTTTCTATCATGTAATATCATCGGCATCCGTGGGCTATGTGTAGAGTCTTTGAGTAAAGACCGTAACGTCCTCGGTCTAAGGTTAAAAACCCGCCACCATTTAAATTTCGCAGTCGAGGACTTCCGGCATTAGAAGTCAGCCTCATTCAGCCTACGATCTCGTCAAAGAGGTCGGAGGAGTGTACAGAGGTTCAGGGCATTCTCCTGTCTTTGGGATTGCTAACTGCCCCTAAAGACGGAAGAATCAGCAACGATGAGGATGCAGAAGGCAATGGAAACCACTGCATTAAAGACACATAACGTGTATGCACAGAATACGTGGCCTGTAAATGGAAAAGTGTCATGATGATGTCTCATTGGCAAAAGATTCCGGAATAGCTCCCCATACTGATCTCCGGGAGGGGACTGCCAAAGGGGAGGGGGGAGAGGGGAGAGAGGGGGGAGAGAGGGGGAGAGGGGGGAGAAAGGGGGAGAGGAGGGAGAGGGGGGAGAGGGAGGGAGAGGGGGACAGGGGGGACAGGGAGAGAGGGGGAGAGGGGGAAGAGGGGGGAGAGGCTGACCGTGAGAAAGAGTTTGAATAAACAACTTAAGGATAATGTTCTACGAGTCTGGGCGTGGAATGTCAGATGCTTGGACTTTATAGGGAAGTTAGAAAATCTGAAAAGCGAAATACAAAGGCTCAGTCCAGATATAATAGTAGTCAGCGAAGTTAAATGGAAAGGGGACAAGGTTTTCTGGTCAGATGAGTATAGGCTAATATCAACAACAGCAGAAAATGGTGTAACAGTGTAACCTCTCCACACGAAAAATTCGGTATGGAATTAATTACATCTTGGAATGAGAGTATGTGTGTGTCCCAATCAATATGTTTTTTATGGCAGTAAATTCTACACAGTTTACCAATTTCTTTCATTAATCGTTCACAAGGGTTCGAAGAAACATGGTACCTGGATATACGTATCGGAGAAATATTTCTAGCTCGTAACATACGTGTCCATATAGCAGATCGAAACTGTGGGCCATTGTCGGAAATTGCTTGCAACACATGCCCT
Source organism: Schistocerca piceifrons (assembly GCF_021461385.2). Lineage (NCBI taxonomy): Eukaryota > Metazoa > Arthropoda > Insecta > Orthoptera > Acrididae > Schistocerca > Schistocerca piceifrons. The sequence continues at coordinate 205,104,975 of NC_060141.1, forward strand.
ACATGAAATAAAAAATGTTTTACAAATGCTTTCAAAACAGTTTTAGCAGTAGCTTTGCGTAACGGAATGAAGGTAACAAATTCTGAAGTGAGTTCAACAGCGACAAAGATGCAGCAAAAACCTCTATTAGTTCTGGGAATTGGACCAAAAATGTCTACAGCGGCCATGTGTCTTAATTTAACAGGTACAATGGGACGTAATGGAGGAATATGTGAAGTCGTATCTGATTTAGCTTTCTGGCAGATTTTACATGACGCTAAAACTCGTCGAATACGTTTCTCTATGTTGGTAAAATAACAGTTCTGTCTCAGTATAAGAAAACATTTTCTAGCTGCGTAATGTGCGTAACTTAAATGAGTATACCAGATTAATTTGTTAACAAGTTCGTCAGGAATGCATAATAACCAATTGTTGCTGTCAGGATGAGAGCGGCGAAACAGAATGTCATTGCGTACAATGTAATGGTTTCTAATGGTGACATTATTCCTATCTTGCCAAAGGTGTTTAATCTCTTTCCATACGTTGTCTTTATTCTGCTCTTGTGCTATGTCTTGTAATGACGACGAAATGAAATTTTCAAATGCAACTTGTACATGACGCTGGAATTTGCTTTGCAGAAGTTGGTTGCGATGTCTTGCTGATTGTTGCTGAGAGAACGGGATAGTGCATCTGCTACAATATTTTGTGTGCCGGGAATGTGAACAATTGTAAAATTAAATTCCTGTAGATAAAGTTTCCATCTGCTTAATCTGTCGTGTGTAAATTTAGCCGAAAGTAAAAATTGTATCGCTCTATGATCTGTGTAAACTGTAGTATGTCTTCCATAAAGAAAATGCCTAAATCTGGTAAAAGCCCATACAACACATAATGTTTCAAGTTCTGTAACAGAATAATTGCGTTCAGCAGGTGACAGAGTACGACTCGCAAAGGCGATGTTTTTAATTACTGTAGAACCTTCCTCTTCAATTTCCTGAAAAATGTGTACGCCTAAAGCGGTGTTAGAACTATCGGTGGCAATGGAAAAATTTCTGATAAGATCTGGGTGCGATAAAAGTGGTGCATTCAACAAGGCATGTTTCAGGTTCATAAATTCAGAATGTGCTTGCTTATCCCAAGACCAAATAGTGTTTTTACCTGTCAGTTGACATAATCTAGGGGTGTCTAAAGCAGAGTAATGAATAAATTTACGAAAAAAGTTAATTAAACTCAAAAAGCTGCGTAGTTGTTTCTTCGTCGTAGGAGCAGTAATGTCACGTAAAGCCTGAAGTTTTTCCGGGTCAGGCGTAATGCCTTCTGCTGAAATTACATGTCCAAGAAATTTTATAGAAGTTTTACCAAAGTGCGATTTACTGAGATTAACTGTGAGTCCTTGTGCACGAAAAGTTTGCGACAGTTGTTCAAGAATCAGATTGTGTTCAGTCCAGTTAGCTTCTGCAATAAGAATGTCGTCTACGTACGTTGTAATTCTGTCTTTAAGCTCTGTCGGTAGTATTGTATTCAAGCCGCGAATAAAAGCTGCTGAGGAAATTGTTAAGCCGAACGGTAATTTACAAAATTGATAACAGTCACCAAAACAGAGAAATGCTGTGTACTTTATGCAGTTCGGATGGAGCTGAATTTGCCAAAATCCCGATTTCAAATCTAATGTGGAATAAATAGCAGTACCATGAAATTTCTGTAGAAGTTCTTCTAGTGTCTGTGGGCGATCTGTTTCATTAATAATAATGTCATTGATGTGACGCGAATCAAGTACAAGGCGAAGTGAACCATCTTTTTTCTCAACAATATGGAGCGGGTTTATGTACGGACTAACTGCCGGTTCAATAATTCCTTGGTCAAGCAAAGCTTGCAATTCTATCTTAACTTGTTCTCTATGAATATACGGAATGGGATAATGCTTGGCTTTAAATGTGTCGTGCTGTTTAACTTGAAATTCATACATGAAACCGGACATAGTACCAGGAACGTTGTCAAAAACTGGAGCTTGCTGTAAAAGAATTTTTGTAGTTCCGTGCGTTCGTCGTCTGTATTTGCACTACTCTGTTTAACTTTATTAGAAATCGTCTGTATAACGTCATACTCAGCTTCGTCTGGAGTATTATAGTTGTGTACGTACGTATCTGTGAACAATGTGGAATTACAGTCTATGTTACGTGATGCGGAAATGACCTCTGTACGATTAATTGTTTGTTCTTCTGCAGATAAATAATGCTGAAATTCTAAAGCCAGTTGTACATTTTCATCCTTCAACATTAAAAAGGAATTCTGAAAGTCAATAATGGCATCGTGTTGTACCAGAAAATTCGTGCCTAAACTAATGTCTGTCGTCAATAACGGAATAATCCAAAAATTTGAGTGAAACGTATGACCTGCAATACAAAATGATAAATGTGTCAGTAATTTCACATCTACTCCTTTACTCGATACTGCTCCTTTTACTTTCGTTTTGCCTAATGGTAACGTAGGATAGGTGTGCCCTTTTTACACTCGTTGAAAGTTTCTTCATTTATAACTGACATAGGTGATCCAGAATCGATTACTGCTGAAAATTTCGATGATCCAATTTTAACTTCGATGACAGGGTGTGAAATGGTTTTCTGAACAACTGGTCTTTCCTGCAAAAGAGTGTCTCGGATGTCGTCAAAAGTAATAACATTTTCGTGAACAACATTCTGTGTATCTGAAGTATTGCTTACGTTGCTGGAAGATGCAACCTGTGCTGTATCTAGTCAAATTCGATATGACGTGTTATTATTTTCAGGAGGATGCTGTGGCATTTCCACTATTTGTACTGTTCTATTATTTCTTCCAGACGTATTACGTTCTGGATGATACCTACTGTCTGGTTCATTCATGATTATATGTTGTTGCTGATGTTCTTGCTGCTGATAAGATCGACTGTTATTAAATGTACGCTGAGAATTGTGCTCATTATTTTTACGTCTGTCATGATAGTCATTTCTATACGGTGCATTCCGATAGGAATTGAAATAGTGTGTTTTCTGTACGTACTGGTTTCCTTGTTGCGGTGCGTTACTATTTGTTGGGGCTGAGACTATACGTGCACGCGGCGAAACATTAAAGCTAGGTTGACCTTGTACATTACATTGTTGGTTACGTATGCTAACCGGTTGGTTTTGTTGCTGTTGTTGGGAAAAACCTCTATTGTTACCAAAATGTGGTTCCTGTTGCTGATAATTTTGACGATACTGATAATTAAAATTTTGTCTGTTATTAAAGTTCTGGTAGTTTTCGTTCCTGAAGCGTCTATTGGCTTTGCTATTGAAATTGCGTGGCTGGTCGTAATTGCTGTATGTTTGTTGACCTTGGTTATTATATGACAAATTTTTGTTTGTAAAGGAATAATCCGATTGCTGCACTTCTAAAAGCTGTAACAGATCTCTGAATGCAGAAATATTTTCTTTCTGTTGACCCGTTAAAAGTTACATTCTTAATGATCGTGCAAATTTTGAAATACATAATTGAATAAGTGCAGATTCACTGTATGGTTCACTTAAGTACTGGTTTTGTTGGACCATGTGTTCAAAAAATTGTGTGACACTGGGAAAATTTGAGTTCTCATAATTCGGTAAACTAATTAGTTGATCTTTAATACGCTGATAGAAAGGCATTCTGAAATTCTTCTACCGAGTAGCATTGTCTCGCGATCGGTCTCATACGAGTTGCCGGTTTGCCTTCCAAGAAACTGCAAATAAATTCAAGTTTATGTGTTACGGGCCAAGTCGGTGGAAAAGCAAAGCAAAATTGTTGTATCCAATCCAAGGTCTGAATCTGTGTTCTGTCATTTTTAAATACTTCAAATTTTCTCAGTGATGGAAAATGTTTGTAATCAAAATTATTGTCTCTGTACGTCTGAACAGGTTCAGCATTGTATGAGAATCTATTTGCCTGTGACTGTTCGGAATCTAAGTCACGTACTCTCTGTAAATTACTCAAATTATACCGGCTGTGTGAGTGTGAGAAATGTTCGGAATGTTCCGTATGCTGTGGCGTGTTATTAACTGAAATATTTTTTATCTCTGTCACTTCTTGTAGTAAAGTTGACAATTTTCTGCGCAATGTATTATTAGACGAATCTATCTCACTGATTGTCTGCTGTAAATTTTGGAATTCAGGTGTTTGGTTAAACGAAATCGATGAAGTATCGTCTGATTTGTTGTCATTATTACTTTCAATAACATCAATACGACTGGCCAATTCATCATATTTTTCGGTCAGTATTTTTACCTGATCATCGTTTTTATTGTCAGAAGCATTAATCTGTTTTTGTAATTTACGTGTGGTTTCGTTCAATTTTTTAATGTCAGCTTTGATGACATCAGAATCCTGTGTTAGTTCTAATTGTTCGAGTCTGTCGGTCACTGTCTGAAAGTCTACCGTGTGTGTGTCTGTTTTTGTTTTAAGATCGGAAATTTCATCACGCAATTCGGTGTTCAACTGTTTGATAGTGTTAATTTCGTCTGATACAGTAGCAATATTGTTGTCTAGGTATGTTTTTGCTTTCGTAAACTATTTACGTTTATCTTCCTGTCTCTGTGTGGTAATTGTTTCCATGACTTGTCGTTTTACTTTATTTTGTTCCTGTATAAATTTACGGAAACGCGTTTCACTGTTTTGTAGGTGGTGATTAAAACGTTCGTCAATTTGACTGTTCTGTTGGTCGAATTTCAGAGCATTGTTTAGCGACTGCACTAATTTCGTCTTTAAGTTATTCTGTTGCAGCTGTTTGCATATCCCTTAATTCTTGCGCAACAGATCTAATTTCTTCACTACTTTTCCTAGCACAAGCCCCAATTTCCTCACGTAATTGTTCTTTAGTATCATGACATTCCGCAGCAACGGCTGTAATCTGTTCACTAAGCTGTCTGGAATTGTTGTCTAATTTTTCATTAAGGTAGTCTTGTTTTTCATTAAGTTGTTTGTTCTGTTCACTAAGTTGTCTGAAATTTTCATTAAGGTTGTCTTGTTTTTCATTAAGTTGTTTGTTCTGTTCACTAAGTTGTTTGAAATTTTCATTAAGGTTGTCTTGTTTTTCATTAAGTTGTTTGTTCTGTTCACTAAGTTGTTTGGAACTGTTGTTTTGTTTTTCATCCATTTGTCGTAAAAATGCCATAACTTGATCCCAGCCAAAGTTATCGGCTCTATTCTCTGTGTTATTTGATGTTGTACCTGCAAATGTCACGTTTTGTGTAACCACTCGGTCATTTTGTGATTCTTGAAAATGTTTGACAATCAGATGTGCACTGTTAGTCACTACCTCGGAATCAAATAAATCTGTCCTACTTTGAGTATACTGTTCATTTTCGTTGGAAAAATTTGTCTGTTCATCACGTAAATCCTGCAAACCGGGTGTGTCAAGCTGGGCAGCTCTCATTGCAACGAAACGCCCCGCGTCATCAATTGTCGTTAAATTAACAGAGGACACAATCGAATTCGTTTGTTCATCACTAGGGTAAAGATCATTACAAGTAGTCGGTACGCACTGATTGTCTGTAAACGGAGGATTGTCATCATTACACTGCATGTCGCAAGTACTATCGGTCAAGTTATTTGAGTCGGCTATTTCACTCATTATACATCGCGATGTACTGTTAACAGTTTTTCGCGGCATTTTTCACTAATCAAAATTATTCACAAATGAAACAAACACAATGCAAAAATGCAACAAACACAAATATAACAAAGAGCAACAAATTGCCGATGATCTGTGGAAGAAAGAGTGATAAATTAGTAAATGCGTTGCGCCAAATGCTAATTACATTTAAGTAATTAAGAGCAGATATATGACTACTTCTCAGCAGATTCATAAAGAAATACGATCCTGGCCGGATGTCGCCAAGTGTAACCTCTCCACACGAAAAATGTTAAATTAAAAATGGAAATGGAGCCAAGCGTAAACTCCTCAGAAAATTGATAAATGGAAATTGACCATAAACCACACAATAATATTAATTAAATAATGAACCATGAACGAAATATAACCTCCCAAAAAAAATAATAATATCTGGTAAATTTTATAAGGACAGCAGGGCTGACCTTCGGCCCTGTATTCTGAATAACAAAAGAAAAATTATTACCTCAATAAATACTGCAACTATATCTGCTCTTATTTATCGACACAGCTTCGTGCAATGCTGGCGTATATTTTTTTTTATTCTTGGAAGGAATGCATAGGAAATATTCTTTAAATTGAAATGAATGCTTTTTCTTCAAAAGAGTGGAAAAATTCTTTAAATTGAAATGAATACTTTTCTTTAAAAGAGTTACTTTATAAAAAAAATTATTATTGGAGCATTTTTTTCCGAACAAATTAAATTAAAATTAACATACATTATTAAATATGCGCAAGGCTGCTTCTTTACCTTCTACAACAACACTCATACTCCAGAGTCCTGACCAGAGTCGCGACCAGAGCACACAGCCGACTCCCGCCGACTATTACCGTCCACTCGCTACTGTATCCGACCGACTACAACTGTATCCGACTGACTACTACTGTCGACTCGCGTAGACTAGCGCAGACACGCGACAAGCAACAACTAACAATAAACTACTCTCTGGTCAGAGATTCTGTCATGCCTCGCCCATCGCCGACGAAGCATACACCTTACAACAGGAGTAGGATTCGTTATGAATAGTACGGTTTGGCAGAAGATATGTTACTGTGAACAGTTCAGTGATAGAGTTCTTCTTATCAGAATCGACAGCAAACCAACACCAACAACTATAGTCCAGGTCGCAAGTTGAAGATTAATAGATAGGGAAAGCATGTGACCATATTGAAAAGGTAATGAAGTACGCAAAGGGAGATGAAAATCTAATAGTCATGGGGGAATGGAACGCAGTTGTAGGGGAAGAAGTAGAAGGAGAGATTACAGGAGAATATGGGCTTATGGCAAGGAATGAGAGAGTAGAAACACTAATTGAGTTCTGTAATAAATTTCATGTAATAAAAGCAAATACGCTGTTCAAGAATCACAAGAGTAGGACTTATACGTGGAAAAGGCCAGGTAATACGGGAAGATTTCACTTATGTTGCATCAGGCAGAGATTCCGAAACCAGATACTGGATTGTAAGACGTTTCCAGGAGCAGGTATAGACACAGATCACACTGTAGTAAACATGACGTTTAAGAGATTAGTTAGGAAGAATCAATACTCAAAGGAGTGGGATACAAAAGTACTAAGGAATGCCGAGATACACTTGAAATACTCTAAGGCTATAGATACAGCAATAAGGAGTAGCTCAGTAGGCAGCATGGTTGAAGAAGACTGGACATCCCTGAAAAGGGCAAACACAGGTACAAAGAAGTTAACTGAGAAGAAACCATAGGTAACAGAAGAAATACTTCAGTTGATCGAAGATAAAAAAAAGTACAAAATTGTTTAGGGAAATTCAACAACACAGAAATACAAGTTGCTGAGGAATGAAACAAATAGGAAGTGCAGGTAAGCTAAGACGAAAATTAGAAAAGAAATGATTGCCAGAAGGACTGACTCATCATACAGGAAAGCCAAAACAACCTTCAGTTAAATTAAAAGCAAGTTTGGTAACGTTAAGGGTACAACGGAAATCCGACTGTTAAACACAGAGTAGAGAGCAGATAGACGGAAAAATAACCATGAAGGACTCTATGAGGGGGAAGATTTGTCTGATCTGGTAGAAGAAGAAACAGGAGTCGATTTAGAAGAGAGTGGGGGACCCAGTATTAGAATCAGAAATAAAGAGAGCTATAGGGGAGTTAAGACCAAATAAAGCAGAACGGGTACACAATATTCCATAAGAATTTCTAAAATCTTTAGGGGGGGGGGGGGGATTGGCAACAAAATGACTATTGATGTGGGTGTGTACGATGTATGAATTTGGCGACATACCCTCTGACTTTCGGAAAAACATCTTCCATACAATTCTGGAGACAGCAAGAGCTGACAAGTGTGAGAATTACCACTCAATCAGCTTAACAGCTCATGTATTCAAGTTACTTACAAGAATAAATACAGAAGAATGGAAAAAAAATTGAGGATGCGTTTGATGACACGTTCGGCTTTAGGAAACGTAAAGGCGCCGGAGAGGCAATTCTGACCTTGTGGTTGATAATGGAATGAAGACTGAACAGAAGTCAAGACACTTACATAGGATTTGTCGACCTGGAGAAAACGTTCGCACGATGTTCGAATTCTGAGGAAAATAGGGGTAAGCTATAGCTAGAGAGGAATAGTATACAATATGTACAGAAGCCAAGAGAGAGTACTAAGAGTGGACGACCAAGAACGAATTGCTCGGATTATAAAGATTGTAAGACAAAGATGTAGCCTTTCGCTCCCACTCTTCAATCTGCACATCGAAGACGAAATTATGGAAATAGAAGGGAGTGGAACTAAAATTCAAGGCGAAAGGATCTAAATGATACGATTCGCTGATGACATTGCTATCCTGACTGAAATTGAAGTATTACACGATATGCTGAATGGAATGGTCTAAAGAGTACAGAATATGGACTGAGAGTAAATCAAATAAAGACAAAACTAATGAGAAGTAGGAGAAATGAGAACAACGAGAAACTTTACAAAGTATTGATCGTCACGAAGTAGAGGAAATTAACTAATTTACTAATTACGCAGCAAAATAACCAATGACTGACGGAGCAAGGAGGACATCAAAAGCACACTAACACTGCCAAAAAGGGCATTCCTGGCCAAGAGAAATCTAATAGTATCAGGCATAAGACTTAATTTGAGGAAGAAATTGTACGTTTGGGGCACAGCATTGTGAAACATGGACTGTGGGAAAACCGGAAGAGAAGAAAATCTAAGCACTTGAGATGTGATGCAACAGACAAATGTTGAATATATGGTTGATTGATAAGGTCAGGAATGAGGAGGTTCTGCACAGAATCTGAGATGAAAGGAGGAGAAGATGATAGAACATCTGTTAAGACGTGAAGGAATGACTTTTTTGATACTAGAGGGAACTGTAGAGAGCAAAAGCTGTAGAGGAAAAGAGAGATTTTAATTCATCCAGTAAATAATTGAGGACATAGGTCGCAAGTGCTACTCTGAGATGAAGAGATTGGTGCAGAAGAGGAATTCGTGGCAGGACGCATTAAACCAGTTAGTAGACTGATGACACAAAAAAAGTCATCAGATGATCATAACGAATTGCAAAATAATTTAGACAAGATTCTGTATGTTGAAAAAATTGTCAACTGGCTAATAATGACGAAAGAGTGAAGTTATCCATTGAGCACTAAAACGAATCCGCTGTATTCCAGTTGCACTACAATTCACACAAATCTATAGGCTGTGAACTCATTTAATTGCTTAGGGATTACAATTACAAATACCTTAAATTAGACTGTTCATGTTGATGATGTTATGGGTACGGGAAAACAGAGACTGCATGCTATTGGCAGTACTCTTGGAAATGTAACATGTACACTAAACAGACTGCTTACAGCACGCCTGTAAGTTCTCTTCTGGACTATTGCTCTACGGCGTCATACCCACGTCTGCTAGGTTTGACGGAGGACATGGAAAAAGTTCAAAGAAGGGCAACTATTATTGCGTAACAGGGGAGAGAGAGCCACGAATATGATACTGCCCGAGAGTGGGATGGTAGAGAGGTAGCTTGCAGGCGGTTCGACGACAACTCTGTCAGGCAGTTAATTGTGAAATGCAAACTAATCATGTAAATATAGATGTAGATGAACTTAATCGGGCAGGTAGGTTAGAAAATTTAAAAAGGGAAATGGATAGGTTGAAGTTAGATATAGTGGGAATTAGTGAAGTTCGGTGGCAGGAGGAACAAGACTTCTGGTCAGGTGACTACAGGGTTATAAACACAAAATCAAATAGGGGTAATGCAGGAGTATGTTTAATAATGAATAGGAAAATAGGAATGCGGGTAAGCTACTACAAACAGCATAGTGAACGCATTATTGTGGCCAAGATAGATACGAAGCCCACGCCTACTACAGTACTACAAGTTTATATGCCAACTAGCTCTGCAGATGACGAAGAAATTGAAGAAATGTATGATGAAATAAAAGAAATTATTCAGATTGTGAAGGGAGACGAAAATTTAATAGTCATGGGTGACTGGAATTCGAGTGTAGGAAAAGGGAGAGAAGGAAACATAGTAGGTGAATATGGATTGGGGGACAGAAATGAAAGAGGAAGCCGCCTGGTCGAATTTTGCACAGAGCACAACATAATCATAACTAACACTTGGTTTAAGAATCATGAAAGAAGGTTGTATACATGGAAGAACCCTGGAGATACTAAAAGGTATCAGATAGATTATATAATGGTAAGACAGAGATTTAGGAACCAGGTTTTAAATTGTAAGACATTTCCAGGGGCAGATGTGGACTCTGACCATAATCTATTGGTTATGACCTGTAGATTAAAACTGAAGAAACTGCAAAAAGGTGGGAATTTAAGGAGATGGGACCTGGATAAACTAAAAGAACCAGAGGTTGTACAGAGATTCAGAGAGAGCATAAGGGAGCAATTGACAGGAATGGGGGAAATAAATACAGTAGAAGAAGAATGGGTAGCTTTGAGGGATGAAGTAGTGAAGGCAGCAGAGGATGAAGTAGGTAAAAAGACGAGGGCTAGTAGAAATCCTTGGGTAACAGAAGAAATATTGAATTTAATTGATGAAAGGAGAAAATATAAAAATGCAGTAAGTGAAACAGGCAAAAAGGAATACAAACGTCTCAAAAATGAGATCGACAGGAAGTGCAAAATGGCTAAGCAGGGATGGCTAGAGGACAAATGTAAGGATGTAGAGGCCTATCTCACTAGGGGTAAGATAGATACCGCCTACAGGAAAATTAAAGAGACCTTTGGAGATAAGAGAACGACTTGTATAAATATCAAGAGCTCAGATGGAAACCCAGTTCTAAGCAAAGAAGGGAAAGCAGAAAGGTGGAAGGAGTATATAGAGGGTCTATACAAGGGCGATGTACTTGAGGACAATATTATGGAAATGGAAGTGGATGTAGATGAAGATGAAATGGGAGATATGATACTGCGTGAAGAGTTTGACAGAGCACTGAAAGACATGAGTCGAAACAAGGCCCCTGGAGTAGACAATATTCCATTGGAACTACTGACGGCCGTGGGAGAGCCAGTCCTGACAAAACTCTACCATCTGGTGAGCAAGATGTATGAAACAGGCGAAATACCCTCAGACTTCAAGAAGAATATAATAATTCCAATCCCAAAGGAAGCAGGTGTTGACAGATGTGAAAATTACCGAACTATCAGCTTAATAAGTCACAGCTGCAAAATACTAACACGAATTTTTTACAGACGAATGGAAAAACTAGTAGAAGCCAACCTCGGGGAAGATCAGTTTGGATTCCGTAGAAACACTGGAACACGTGAGGCAATACTGACCTTACGACTTATCTTAGAAGAAAGATTAAGGAAAGGCAAACCTACGTTTCTAGCATTTGTAGACTTAGAGAAAGCTTTTGACAATGTTGAGTGGAATACTCTCTTTCAAATTCTAAAGGTGGCAGGGGTAAAATATAGGGAGCGAAAGGCTATTTCCAATTTGTACAGAAACCAAATGGCAGTTATAAGAGTCGAGGGACATGAAAGGGAAGCAGTGGTTGGGAAGGGAGTAAGACAGGGTTGTAGCCTCTCCCCGATGTTGTTCAATCTGTATATTGAGCAAGCAGTAAAGGAAACAAAAGAAAAATTCGGAGTAGGTATTAAAATTCATGGAGAAGAAATAAAAACTTTGAGGTTCGCTGATGACATTGTAATTCTGTCAGAGGCAGCAAAGGACTTGGAAGAGCAGTTGAATGGAATGGACAGTGTCTTGAAAGGAGGATATAAGATGAACATCAACAAAAGCAAAACAAGGATAATGGAATGTAGTCGAGTTAAGTCGGGTGATACTGACGGAATTAGATTAGGAAATGAGACAATTAAAGTAGTAAAGGAGTTTTGCTATTTGGGGAGCAAAATAACTGATGATGGTCGAAGTAGAGAGGATATAAAATGCAGGCTGGCAATGGCAAGGAAAGCGTTTCTGAAGAAGAGAAATTTGTTAACATCCAGTATTGATTTAAGTGTCAGGAAGTCATTTCTGAAAGTATTCGTATGGAGTGTAGCCATGTATGGAAGTGAAACATGGATGATAACTAGTTTGGACAAGAAGAGAATAGAAGCTTTCGAAATGTGGTGCTACAGAAGAATGCTGAAGATTAGATGGGTAGATCACATAACTAATGAGGAAGTATTGAATAGGATTGGGGAGAAGAGAAGTTTGTGGCACAACTTGACCAGAAGAAGGGATCGGTTGGTAGGACATGTTCTGAGGCATCAAGGGATCACCAATTTAGTATTGGAGGGCAGCGTGGAGGGTAAAAATCGTAGAGGGAGACCAAGAGATGAATACACTAAGCAGATTCAGAAGGATGTAGGTTGCAGTAGGTACTGGGAGATGAAAAAGCTTGCACAGGATAGAGTAGCATGGAGAGCTGCATCAAACCAGTCTCAGGACTGAAGACCACAACAACAACAACATGAACTGAAACAATTTTGTATGGTTGTTGCTGTTGTCTTCAGTCCAGACACTGGTTTCATGCAGCTCTCGATGCTACTCTATACTGTGCAAGCCTCTTCATCCCCTAATAACTACTGCAACTTATATTATTCTGAAACAGCATAGTGTAATTATCTCTTGGTGTCCCTCTACCGTTTTTACGCTCCACACTTCGCTACTATAGTTAATTAGTAACCCCTTGATGCCTCAGAACGTGTACTACGAACCGATCCCTTCGTCTAATCAAGTTGTGTCACAGATTTATCTTCTCCCCAATTGTGAATGATCGAATTGTGTCAAATGGATATGCCTCATTAGTTACGTGATCTACCCATCTAATCTTCAGCATTCTTCTGCAGCACCACATTTAGAAAGCTTCTGTTCTCTTCTTGTCTAAACTAGTTCTCGTCCATGTTTTACTTCCATATATGACTACACTCCATACAAATAATTTCAGAAAAGACTTCCTGACACTTAAATGCGGTCAGGCAGCAGTAGCCGACCGCGACAGACGCAGCAACAGGTAAGTAAACCGCTTTTGTGACATTTACGAGTTCCTAACCACTAGGAAATTTTATTATATCATCTGTGTGCTTTAATGGTTTAGTTTCTTGAGTTTCTGTGTATACATTCAAAATCTAATAGCCACAGTTCCCACGTTTTCGTTTAGGCCAGAAAGTAAACCAATTTTGTGACATATTACAAGTTCCTTAGCAGCGACAAATTATTTAGTTTCACCTGAGTGCTTCGGTAGTTAGGTTCTTGAATATCTGCGTATTACTAGACACAGTTCGTGCGTTTTCGTCACTGTCTACAGTAGAGTTGCGCAGCACGTGCTGATAGTCCTTTTATCTGCAAAGTTCAGTTTTCCACGGTCTTTAGTATGGACAGGGACTGTGATTGTTGTGTGCGGATGCGAGCCGAGTTGGAGACATTTCGCTCTCAGCTTCAGGCTGTGCTGGCTTCGGTTACACAGTTTGAGGCTGCAGAGGATGGGCACCACTGTTGCGGGCCGGCCGTGGGGATTCAACGGACGTCCAGCGCGTCAGAGTCCTCCGATCGGTCCTCACCAGTGGCCAACCCAGTTACTGCTCGCACTGAGGCTGACCCCTCACCTGTGGTCGAGTGGGAGGCCGCCCCGGGGCGGAGCAGGCGGCGAAAGACTTCCCAGGCGGCCGCACGTAAGGCCTGCCCGGTTTGTCTGACAAACAGGTTTCAGGTGCTGTCTGTGGCTGACACTGTCGCTGAGCCAGATGCTGTCTCATGTCCTGTTTCAGAGAAAACCACTCAGCCTGCAAGATCCGGGCAATCGCAGAGGGTGGGTTTATTGGTAGTTGGGAGGTCCAACGTTAGGCATGTTATGGGGCCTCTTAGGGACCGACAAGGAGGGTAAGAAATCCAATGTGCACTCTGTGTGGATTCCGGGTGGAGTCATTCCAGATGTGGAAAGGGTCCTCCCGGATGCCATGAAGAGCACAGGGTGCAGCCAACTGCAGGTGGTTGCTCACGTCGGTACCAATGATGTGTGTCGATTTGGATCACAAGAGATTCTCTCTGGTTTCGAGCGGCTAACAGAAGTGGTAAAGGCTGCCAGTCTTGCTTGCAAGATGAAAGCAGAGCTGACCATTTGCAGCATAGTCGACAGGACCGATTCAAGACCACTGGTACAGATCTGAGTGGAAGGTCTGAATCAGAGGCTCAGACGGTTCTGCGACCATGTAGGCTGCAGATTCCTCGACTTGCGCCGAAGGGTGGTTGGGTTTCGGGTTACGCTGAATAGGTCAGCAGTCCACTACACGCAAGAGGCGGCTACACGGGTAGCAGGGGCTGTGTGGCGTGGACTGGTCGGTTTTTTAAGTTAGACGGTCACGGGAAAACACAAGAAGGGGTTCAATCACAAAGGGTGCAGGCTGAACACAGGAAGAACTTAGATACATGAACCATTGGTATAACCGTTGTAAATTGTAGTAGCTGTGTTGGGAAAGTACAAGAGCTCCAAGCGCTAATAGAAAACCCTGATGCTCAAATCGTTATAGGCACTGAAAGCTGGCTAAAGCCAGATATAAGCTCAGCCGAAATTTTTGCTAAGAACCTAACGGTGTTCCGGAAATATAGGCTAAACACGGTTGGTGGTGGCGTGTTTGTTGCTGTCAGAATTAGTTTAACTTGTTGCGAAATTGAAGTAGACACTTCCTGTGAGTTAGTATGGGGAGAGATCGTTCTTGGCAACCGTAATTTCATTCGAAATTGTGCTAAACACATTCTCTGATAATTATTTCGAGCAGTTATTTCATGAACCTACGCGATTATCAAACGGTTGTGAAAATACACTTCACGTCTTAGCAACAAATAATCCTGAGTTAATAACCAGCATCAAAACCAATATAGGGATTAGTGAACACAGGGTTGTCGTAGCGAGACTGAATATTGTAATCCCCAAAACCTCGAAAAACAGGCGAAAAATATACCTATTCAAAAAAGCAGATAAAAATTCCCTTGACGCCTTCCTGAAAGACAATCTCCACTTACTCCAAATTAAGAATATAAGTGTAGATCAGATGTGGCTTAAATTCAAAGAAATAGTATCAGCAGCTATTGAGAGATTTATGCCAAATAAACTGATAAACGAAGGAGCTGATCCTCCTTGGTACACAAATAGCGTTAGAACACTGTTGCAGAAACTACGAAACAAACATGCCAAATTCAAACAGAGGCAATATCCCCAAGATTGGCGATCCTTCACAGAAGCTCGAAATTTAGCACGGAGTACAATGCGAGACTTCCGTAACAGTTTCCACAACGAAACTTTGCCTCGAAACCTGGCAGAAAATCCTAAGAGATTCTGGTCGTATGTGGAGTATGTTAGCGGCAATAAACAATCAATGCCTTCTCTTTACGTTAGCAATGTCGATCCTATCGAAGACAGTGTTGCCAAAGCAGATTTACACAAGACAGCCTTTCGAAATGCTTTCACAAAAAAAGACGAAGTAAATATTATAGAATTAGAATCGAGAACATCTGCCAACAGGAGTAACGTAGAAGTAAATATCCTCGGAGTAGTGAAGCAACTCAAATCACTTAATAAAAGCAAGTCTTCTGATGCAGACTGTATACCAATCAGGTTCCTTTCGGAGTATGCTGATGCATTAGCTCCATACTTAATAGTCATATACAGCCGTTCGCTCGATGAAAGATCCGTACCCAAAGACTGGAAAGTTGCACAGGTCACACCAATATTCAAGAAAGGTAGTAGGAGTAATCCACTAAATTACAGGCCCATATCGTTAACGTCGATGTGCAGCAGGATTTTAGAACATATATTGTGTTCGAACATAATGAATTACCTAGAAGGAAACGATCTATTGACACACAGTCCCCATGGGTTTTGAAAAAATCGTTCCTGTGAAACACAACTAGCTCTTTATTCACATGAAGTGCTGAGTGCTATTAGCAAGGGATTTCAGAACGATCCCGTATTCCTGGATTTCCGGAAGGCTTTTGACACTGTACCACACAAGCAGCTCGTAGTGAAATTGCGTGCTTATGAAATATCGTCTAAGTTATGTGACTGGATTTGCGATTTCCTGTCAGAGGGGTCACAGTTGGTAGTAATTGACGGAAAGTAATCGAGTGAAACAGAAATGATTTCAGGCGTTCCCCAAGGTTGTGTTATAGGCCCTTTGCTGTTCCTTATCTATATAAACGATTTGGGAGACAATCTGAGCAGCCGTTTTCGGTTGTTTGCAGATGACGCTGTCTTTTCTCGACTAATAAAGTCATCAGAAGATCAAAACAAACTGCAAAACGATTTAGAAAAAATATCTGAATGGTGCGAAAAGTGTCAGTTGACCCTAAATAACGAAAGGTGTGAGGTCATCCACATGAGTGCTAAAAGGAACTCGTTGTACTTCGGTTACACGATAAATCAGTTTTATATAAACGCCATAAATTCAACTAAATACCTAGGTATTACAATTACGAATAACTTAAATTGGAAAGAACACATAGAAAATGTTGTGGGGAAGGCTAACCAAAGGCTGTGTTTTATTGACAGGACACTTAGATAATGCAACAGACCTACTAAGGAGTCTGCCTACACTACACTTGTCCGTCCTCTTTTAGAATGCTGCTGCCCGGTGTGGGATCCTTACCAGATATGACTGACGGAGTACATCAAAAAAGTTCAAAGAAAGGCAGAACGTTTCCTATTATGGCGAAATATGGGAGAGAGTGTCACAGAAATGACACAGTATTTGGGATGGAAATCATTAAAAGAATAGCGTTGTTCGTTGCGACGGAATCTTCTCACGAAATTCCTATCACCAACTTTCTCCTCCGAATGCGAAAATATTTTGTTGATACCGACCTACATAGGGTGGAAAGATCACCACAATAAAATAAGGGAGATCAGAGCTCGTACGGGAAGATATAATTGTTCATTCTTTCCGCACGCTATCATTAATCCTGTGCTGTGCAAAACATTTTCATCAGTAAATCAGAGCTTATGGCCTACGTATAGCGTGAGTGTTGTTTTGGTTGTATCTGATTGAGTAAATGTGAGGTAGCTGAGGACATTCTATAGGAAACTATTGAAAAAAATGAAGCTAGTAATTAACATTTAACTCTCCACTGTTTCTAATAACATGAAGTCCAAAAGTACAGGAGCTGAATCTATTAAGAAAGTACACTACCAAAAACTAAGAGCAGACTGTCTTAGTAACTATTTCTTGTGGAAGTACTAAATTTATCATTGTTTTAACTCGATGTGCAGAACTGAACCTTTTGTACTGAATGTTTGAGAAATTAAAAGAGCGTCGCTTTACAGATAAAATTGATACACTTTTACGCTTCCGTTTGTTAGTGTAGGTCCATGGAAAATAAGAACCATATTACATCATCATCGAAAAGAACTAGATCTACAGTTTATGTATGAAATGACAAACGATTTACAATAACTGCAATCGACTGAAAATCAAACATTATGGAGCTCCATAAATTTCCCTTTAAAGAAATTTTCCCTCGTGTCTACATTTGATGAATTACACAACACAGCATTCAATGGTTTTCTTTGAAATGTCAGTCCTTTCGCTAGCTACACGTATAAAACCATCTAAAGTCATTTTGTAAAAGTTGCTGTGACTGAGAATGCCAAATGCATTGACTTGCCGGTAAATAATATTGGCTGATGAAAATAAAATGTAGTCGAGCCTCAAGCAGCGCTAAGTGGTTAAATTTTCACAAGCTCTCAATGTTGTACTGCCTGTCCATTGTCGATCTTTAACTGACTGAAATGCTGTATAATTGATGACCTCATCCTTAAATAGCCGCGGTGCAAGCAATGACGTCAGGGGAGCTCTGTCCACGGCCAAATAATGCAAGGTTTGTGTCCGGTGCACACGTGCCCACGCTTCAGCCTCTCATGGGTCCGGTCACAAGCTCTTCCGAGTCACTGTTCGCCATTTTCATTGAAAGCGTCCTCTCTTATTTTGATTTCGAAAGCCTTTTTCAGTTTGGTTGTATGATGACAGAGGCATCAGTCGGAATACAAAGTACTGTCTGGATCATGGAAGGAGATCAGTTTGCAATTCGGACTACAATTTGACCTTGAGCTATGCTCTCCCCTCCTATCTCGTCTGCCCCTCCCCTCCCCCCTCCTTCACGACCCCTTCTTTCTCCTCCCATCTTCCTCCCCCTTCTGAAGCAATTTTCCTTTCCTTCACCTTTCCTAAGCCACACAACTCTTTTGTAAATAGGCCAATCAGAGACGTTATAAGCCAACTGCGTTACGCATATTTAGTTTTCCCAATCAGTGATCAGTGTTTTACTGTAATAAAAATGAAATAACCAAACAGACAGCATCATTTGCCAAAGTGGGCGGTGCATGATAATTTTCGTTCAATTAATGGGAATTGCGTGATGATCGCATGATGTAGTACATATTTGTGCAATGGGAAACGGTATCCTTGGTGCCTAAAGAGATGCAACATTTTAGGATGAACAGTTTCGAGAGGAGACTGCTAACGTATTATGCTAGATTTTCTGTTTTCGATGTGCTATGGTGAGCAGCATGTATTTAAATGCGTGTGTTGAACTTGCAGGCATCACAACCAGAGTGTAGAATTATTTCGTATTTTGACGTTTCTTCAAGAAAATGTGTTGATGTTGCAGTCATCTCTACACCTAAGTCAATAATATATCTTTTTTTTGTTTATAGAGTTGGCGTGTCAGAAAGTTATGTTTCTATCAGCAAAGTGTAGAACTATATGTTTACTTACTACACAGCGGGAGGCAGTGAAGACAGGCCAACCCATATGCATATCCATAATGAATAAATTTATCGAGATGTGGTTTTCGTCAAGTGATAGCGGTCACAACGGCGATTGTCCTGACTTTCGTAAATGATCAAATGGTTCAAATGGCTCTGAGCACTATGGGACTCAACATCTATGGTCATCAGTCCCCTAGAACTTAGAACTACTTAAACCTTATTAACCTAAGGGCAGCACACAACACCCAGTCATCACGAGGCAGAGAAAATCCCTGACCCCGCCGGGAATCGAACCCGGGAACCCGGGCGCTGGAAGCGAGAACACTACCGCACGACCACGAGCTGCGGACCTAAGTGATTATTATCGTTTATAGCCGCCGAAATTTTTCCTTCCTTCTACTCTTTTTGTAAGTCAACTATGTAAGATTTGCTGTGGTATTTAAAAGAAGCTTCTACGAGAACTTCAGCGATATAACATATATGGGACATGATGAGACAGAATCGAGATAACAGCACCGCAAACCCCCGTCGAGCGGTCAAGAGAAGAGGTTCCTCAGTTGTCTGCCCAATTATACCAAACTTAAGTAAGCACGTAACTCAAGTATGATTCGTGTGTTTATTATCACTGCTGACACACCAAGTGTTCCAAATGTTGTGCTTGAGCATTGATAACCGTTATGAATTGATGCCGTAGAAACAATACTACACGTTGAATTTCGTCTGGAGTTAACGCCAGCACAACAGGCCCATGTTGTAACACATCTCGTACTTTTCGGGGTCATTGTTTTGTAAGGAACCTCTAGTTCTAATTTTCGCCACAGATAAACATATAGAAGTGTATAGCTTGGTGAGAGTGTAGAGCATTCTGCGTTTCCTAAAAGTTTCTTCCAATGCTCCATAGATGTTCTCTTAAGGGCAGTTTGTCATTACATGTGTGAAATGGGAGAGACATCCGTAATTCTGGTACCACGCTGGTTGCCTCATGTCCAATGAGATGTCTTCTAGTAACTGTGGCAGCAGCATATCTTAGGAACTGGAGATACTTCAGGGTATTTATATTTCCATTTATAAAAGAGATACATCAGTGGATTTAGATTCCCATCTATAAAACAGGGAGCAATGATATGGGTCTCGAGAAAGAGACATCAAATGTTGATGGACCTAGAGCGTTGTTTTGACCCACTTCTTTAAGTTAGCAGAGAAATTCAGCTGACAATTAGTACATATTGCGGATGATTTGCTCATCATTTTTAAACAGTGCTTCTTCCTTAAATAACAGTTTGTACAAATGTGCCACATAACTTTGCACTTTTCATAAATAACATTTGGAGGATTATCACTGATTCTGTAGTCATTGTCATGAAGCTGTAAATGCAGCAAAATGCGAAGAAGTTGAAATAAAATGGCATGTAGTGTTCGTAGAGAACACACACTGGTGACCTACAAGCACACAGGTAAAGGCCAGAATCGTACTTCAGTTACGTGTTTGCTTACTTTTGGTATAATAGCACAGACGTTTGTGGAATCTCGATGACAGGACATTGGTTTGCGTCACTGTTACATTGGTAGTATACGTATTACATATGTTATGTAGTTGAAGTTCCAAGATGACTGGAAAATTTTTACTACCTAACGTTACTTTTACATCAAGAAAACGATTCTACTCGTCAAGCCGATGAGTCTGATACCCCACAAGCCATACTTTGCCTAGAATCACGATATTTGAATAGTACAGAGAGTAATTAATTAATTTATGACACACATGAACTCATGTTGATAGACAAATAGCATTTTGAGCAGTGGACTGAATTGTAAGCCAGGCTTCCCAGGCGACCCGGGCACAGAACTCAACTTAAAAAGCCATAAACCAGCAAACCCTCACCATAGGAGATCAATTAGGAACGCGAAGTGCGAACTGCACCTGGCATTTTCGGCACAACAATGAGTCACCGGCGGGCGAGCCTTCTGACTCAGACCTGTCCTGTAGAAAAGTTGTTAATACAGTGGGGGATCCATTTCTGGTTGCTCTGGAACGAGAACACAGCCCTGCCATTTACGAGAAAATGTAATTAATAATAAGCTCCATCCAAACAGGAGCTGTCCTCTTGGATTCATACCTTGTTCGTGCCTTTACCAGCTGATACTTGAATGGTTACAAAAATACCAGTGACTCACCGTTTTGTGGTTCTTTCTGCGCCCAAAAGTGACCTCCCGTTGCGTTCCTGAATTGCTTTCTGAAGTTAAAAGGCTTTGACATGGCAGGTGTAGTTCTCATGTTTCTACATGTGAGCATCACATGATTTTTTTTTTATACTGATCGCTATGCGCGTGACATCACATGATTTTTGTTAATATACTGATGATGATGCTCTTGGCAGCAAGTGCGTCATCATCAGTATATAAAAAAAATCATGTGATGCTCACATGTAGAAACATGAGAACCACTCTGGCCATGTCAAAGCCTTGACAGCAAGCGTGTCATCAGTATATATAGAAAAAAATCATGTGATGCTCACATGTGGAAACATGAGAACCAGACCAGCCCTGTCCTTTTAACTTCAGAAAGCAATCAGGAACGCAGCATAAGGTCACTTTTGGGCGCAGAAAGTACCACAAAGCTGTGAGTCACTCGTATTTTTCTCACCGTTCAAGTATCAGGTGGTAATGGCATGAACAAGGCACAATATCCACGTGGACAGGTCCAGTTTGGATGGCGCTTATTATTAGACGAAGAATGGCGAATGTTCATTAGAGTGGGTGAAACTAGTGTATGACCCAGTTCATTTCTGAAACCCCATTGGACAACATAACGACGAAAGTACGAACAAAAGCTTTCATTGGCCGACGCTAGTTGTGGCAGGAGGTGAACCCACTGTACATTAGGGAAAGCTGCAACAATGTAGGCAATTACGAATAATTAATTCAGGCACTCACTTCCAAGCAGGGTCACGTGCTGGACGAAGTGCGTTCCACTCTGCCGCGGCTCTGGAAGAGACATTTCGTTGTGAACATCTGTGTGGATTCATGAGGCTCTGAAATCAACCATATTTTGATTAACAATTTCGTAATATCACGAGATAAGAAATTATGAGCTACGAGTTGTGTTAGTTAAGTCCTGTGAAACATTTTAGGGCAACAGTGTACACATCGCTCAGCCCTAGCGAGTGGACAGAGACAGTTGACTTGTCCAGGGAGAAACATAGATTTTTGCCTCATGATAACTTATGACAGTTTATAACCCTGCATCCAGTCAAGGCCAGTTTAGAATTGTCAGGTTAACAGATTTACAAGGCGTCGACGCATCCGCTACCGACACACACCACATCCAACCATGACCGCCCTTCTCGCCGCAGTGTGCACAAGATAAATACTGTGTTGCCCAGGTGCTAAGTGTGGGAGTTGTTAGAATGTGTTCACTCCAGATCTGCTTTAGGCAGGAGTTGATTTGAGTAGTTTTTCTCATTACCGCATGTCCACCGCAAGCCACACATAGCGTATATGTTCTTGGGACTTAAATTCGAGGAAGCCATTCGGTAGATAGACGTTATTGTCCAGCTACAATAGAGTATTCAGTCATGACCATCATGGTTCTTCAACTCCAGTTTCCAGGGTGTGATGTACAAGCGCTCGCCATCTCTTTCTGTCTTCATAGATCTTCTGTTCCAGGACAGCTTCCCCTCTGTGTCCTTTCTCCTCCAGATCGGCTCTTACAGTCTCTATCCAGCATTTTCTTGGTCTTCCCCGTGGCCTTTTCCCTATGAGGCTAAGGTTGAAATAACTTTTGGCATGTCTTTGGCCGTTCATTCTCAATATGCGCCCATACCACTGAAGCCTACGTTACTTTATGACACTGGTAACGGGAACCTCAATAGCAGCTACTTTTTGTTCACCTCATTCCTGTTTCTGTCCTTTCTGGTTGTTTCATTCGGAGTTCTAATGAATGTCATTGCTGTTGCCTAAATTCTGCTAAGGTCTTTGTTACTAGGGTACGTGTTTCTATACCGTATGTTAGGACTGGTACAAAGTAGGTGTGGTACATTGTCGCTTTTGATTTTTGGTGGCATTTCTGTGTTCTGCTGAGTATTTCCTGCTTAATGGTGTTGAATTTCAAGATCATGCTTCCTAGCTACTTGACATATTTTAGCCCGAAATTTTCGAATGTGTTGTTCCAATCACTACGTTTCTTTTGTGCTTCAGCTTCTGTCTCTCCCCATACTATCAAATGATAAGCAAAAATCAGGGCATTTAGTGCACTGTCTATTTTGTTAATGGGTTTTATGGTCTTGTTCATTACTATTACAAACAGGAGTAATGATAGGGCACTTCCTTGTTGGAGATCTCTCTTTGTTTCAAACCATTCTGACCGTCTATTGCCTATCTGGACACTGCTGCAACACTTTCGGTATAGCTTCTTCACTTTGTCGATTAGGTACTTTGGCACCTTTAGGTCTCCAAACAATGCCATATCTTGTTTCGAGGAATACTGTCACACGCTTTTTCAATATTCACAAATACAATCAAAAGATTTCTTTCATATTCTCAGTATTTTCTATCAACATTCTTACTGCAAAAATAAGATCCACAGTACCTCGGTCTTTCCTGAATCCATTTTTTTCTTCTTCAAGAGAAGGTTCTACTATCTTTCAAATTCTCATTTTCTATGATCTTTTATAACAGCTTCAAGGTGTGTCACAGCAGCATGATGATTCTGTAATTTTCACATTTTCGTTGATTGCCCTTTTTTGAACAGAGAGATGATGACTCATTTATTCCAGTCTTCTGTAATTTTGTTTTCTTTCCAAAACATAGTCCTTGGTTGTGGTATCACACACAACCATTAACCCAACTCATAGGGGATACGGTACTTTCCCTATCAGCCACCTGAGTATTCTCGCCTTGCGCATCTGTGTTACGGAGGTGGGCATGCTCCACATCAGGAGGCCAGTGTGAAACAGCGTCTATGTTCAGGCAGGGACCCAACTCCACAGGGTACAACGTGGAAACCATGGGAAAAGACGTTAACGGCACCTTCGGAATGGTGGAGATGATGGATGAGGCAACCTATCTCCCCTAGGGATAATTGTAAGAGGGCACCACTGCCTTGTGGAGAAGAGGGATCTTCAAAGGCTAAAGGAGTCAACCATGAAAGAAAATGCTCACTGTGTTAAGCCTAGCACGTCAGCAGCTGAGCAAATATATACTGCTTTCAAATCTAAACCAAGCCTTGATGAAACGATGAATTAAACACGTGACATTACAGTTCTTCTAGCAATGCTTGAAGTAATAATGTACAAATGCCTGATGCTCATCGAAGATACCAGAAGAGACAAAACCATCCCAAAACGGAACAACTGAAAATTGGTGCACTCAATATTCTCACTCTCACTAACAAATGTGATGAACTAGTAGATCTTACGGACAGGCGTAAGCTCAGTATATTGGGGTTGAGTGAGACAAAGCGGAAAAGTTGTGGGAATATACCAGTGAGAAATGGGTGTATTTTATACTGGAGTGGTAACAGCAGCAAATCCAAAAAAGGAATTGGCTTTTTCCTCTATAAAGATATAGACACACAGACAGATGTCAAATATCTCAATGACTGGATCATCCAGATGAGACTAAGGGCTAGTAATACACAGCATACTGATTTCCAAATATATGTGTCACAGACTGGATGCACCATGGAGGAGAAAGAGCATTTCCTTAATGAACTCTAAGAACAAATAACAGAGGAGAACACCATCGTTTTGGACGATCTAAATGTTCAAGTTAGTAAAGAAAGACTAGGATGTCAAAACATCATCAGTATTCATGGTTATGGGAACAGAAAACCAGAAAGAGAGAACCTAATTGATTTCTGTGTGTGGAACAGTTTACTCATAACGAACACGTGATATCAGAAGAGGAAAAGTACTGAAATAACGAGTTACGGCTGGGATGATGAGCTCAAGACTACGATAGACTTCATCATCACTGATAGAAAAGCTGGTCAGTATGTTGCAGTCATACCCAGTGAGTTCCTAGATAGTGACCACTGGCTATTAATTGGTGACCTAAAAGATGTTCAAGTGCCAAAATTTAAACAAAAGATTAAGACTTGGTTTTTGAAAGACATGGAAAAGAATAGAAATTATAAAGCACGAATAGCAGCCAAATTACCCAAAACTGAGAAAGAGGAAGTACAAGAAGAATGGTCCTTATTCGAAGAAACCCTTTTCAGAGAAGCCACGGACATTTGTAGAAAAACGAGTGCCACACAAAAAGAGAAGGAAACAGCTTGGTGGAATGATTGGGTAAAGACAGCAGTAAAAGATAATAACGTACTGAAAAGGAAATTAGACCATGAAAAACAAAAAACAAATGATAGACGAAATGAATTAGTAATTGAACATCTAGCTCAGGTATACCGGAGACTGATCCAGGAAGAAAAATTCTGGGACAGAGGAAGACTGTCAGGGAAGTAGGAAATTACTATACAAAGTACTAAAGAGCAGACGTGATGAATGTGTAAGTATCCTTGCCCTGGAGACAGATGACGGTACCTTAGTACAAACAGCGGAAGGGATCAGGGATGAAAGGAAAAAGTATCTCAACATGCTGCTAAATGGAGATAGGGACAACACAGCCATCAACGACTGTGGAGTAATTAATGAAGTCCAAACTAATGGAAACCCATTAACACGACGTGAGGTAAAACAGCATTAAGGAGCATGCATAATGGAAAGTCGACAGGCTTTGGTAATACCAGCTCAGACACGACAAAGGCAACTGGTAAATTAAGCTTAAAATGGCTGCATAGAGAGTATTCAGTGTACAGTCAGTTGCGTGATTTTATAACGCTGCCAGTGAAATATTTTTCGTGTAAATTTTTATGTGTTCAGTGTGCTCGTAGTTAGGTTTGTATTTGTTTTTCTCTTGAGATGAAGCAAGTGTAAGCATTGTTTAGGTAAATCTTTATGTGATTATCCCATTTGAAGAAAGGTTCTGTAAGATTTTCTTCCTAAGTACGTAGGTTTCTGCTTCATCACCAAATATACAACCTGAACCCACTGTGTACGGTGACTATTATACGAGGGCTGTTCAGAAAGTGAGTTCCGATACGTATCGAAACGGAAATCGCCAGTGAAAACCAGAAAAGTTTTATTTGCAACAGTTAGGTACACCTTACACCTACTTCTCTACTTAGTCGCCGCTCCAACTCCGAGTGTTGTCGTAGTGTTGTATCAACTTTCCGGTATCCTCGTCATAGAAAGTAGCCACCTGTGCTTTCGGCCAGTTATCTGCACTGATCTGTAGCTGCATGTCTGTGAAAAATTTGTCTTCATAGCCTAACCAAGATGTATGAGACAGGTGAAATACCCTCAGACTTCAAGATGAATATAATAATCCCAATCCCAAAGAAAGCAGGTGTTGACAGATGTGAAAGTTACCGAACTATCAGTTTAATAAGTCACGGCTGCAAAATACTAACACGAATTCTTTACAGACGAATGAAAAAACTAGTAGAAGCCGACCTTGGGGAAGATCAGTTTGGATTCCGTAGAAATATTGGAACACTTGAGGCAATACTGACCCTACGGCTTATCTTAGAAACTAGATTAAGGAAAGGCAAACCTATGCTTCTAGCATTTGTAGACTTAGGGAAAGCTTTTGACAATGTTGACTGGAATACTCTCTTTCAAATTCTGAGGGCGACAGGAGTAAAATACAGGGAGCGAAAGGCTATTTACAATTTGTACAGAAACCAGATGGCAGTTATAAGAGTTGAGAGGCATGAAAGGGAAGCAGTCTCTGGGAAGGGAGTGAGACAGGGTTGTAGCCTCTCCCCGATGTTATTCAATCTGTATATTGAGTAAGCAGTGAAGGAAACAAAAGAAAAATTCGGAGTAGGTATTAAAATACATGGAGAAGAAATAAAAACATTGAGGTTCGCCGATGACATTGTAATTCTATCAGAGACAGCAAAGGACTAGGAAGAGCAGTTGAACGGAATGGATAGCGTCTTGAAAGGAGGGTATAAGATGAACATCAACAAAAGCGAAACGAGGATAATGGAATTTAGTTGAATTATGTCGGGAGATGCTGAGGGTATTAGATTAGGAAATGAGTCACTTGAAGTAGTAAACGAGTTTTGCTATTTGGGAAGCAAAATAACTGATGATGGTCGAAGTAGAGAGGATATAAAATGTAGACTGGCAATGGCAAGGAAAGCGTTTCTGAAGAAGAGAAATTTGTTAACATCGAGTATTGATTTAAGTGTCAGGAAGTCGTTTCTGAAAGTATTTGTATGGAGTGATGGAAGTGAAACATGGACGATAAATAGTTTGGAAAGGAAGGGAATAGAAGCTTTCGAAATGTGGTGCTACAGAAGAATGCTAAAGATTAGATGGGTAGATCACGTAACTAATGAGGAGGTATTGAATAGGATTGGGGAGAGGAGAAGTTTGTGGCACAACTTGACTAGAAGAAGGGATCGATTGGTAGGACATGTTCTGAGGCATCAAGGGGTCACCAGTTTAGCATTGGAGGGCAGCGTGGAGGGCAAAACTCGTAGACCAAGGGATGAATACACCAAGCAGAGTCAGAAGGATGTAGGTACTGGGAGATGAAGAAGCTTGCACAGGATAGAGTAGCATGGGGAGCTGCATCAAACCAGTCTCAGGACTGAAGACCACAACAACAACAAGCCAGCGGTTCTTGTGAGCAGAGATGAGACTCAGGTGCAGCCAATTACGGATTGTATTGTGGATGATCAAACAGTTCTCATCGGAAATGCCGCAGGAGCGTCCTCATTGCCCCTGCAGTGTGCGGTCGAGAATTGTCATAACGAAGGAACTGCTCGACAGTTGTGTTATGTGGGCTGCATGACACAGGCGAAATCTCTAACCAGGCCCTCATACTTGGCGGGCGACGCTATTCCCTGCGCATCTTTATATGCTCACTGTTCACTCAAAACTGCAACGAGCAACGCCACACGATCGACGGGCATACTAGAGACACTGCCCAACAGATCTGTGCAAAGCTTTACCGGATTTTCCCAGTAGTTTCCATTTGGCGACCAATCGGAATTTACTTTATGGACAACCGTCGTAATAAAATATTTAGTAAAGGTTTGTTTGGTCTAAAGCAGAGGTTACCCCTTCGTCAATAACACATTTTAGGTCCTGTGTAACAGCTATTACTCTGATGTCTCAACTTCACTGTGTTTGGGACCTCTTTACCTGGTAGGGCCTGAGTTCACAGGCACTTTAAACTTCCAGCGCTGCCTGTGCATGTTAAGCGCTAAGGACAGATCGTAGCATGCGAGGACTTTAGAAAGTTCTCTAAAACTTTCAGATGCCACAAAAATTATATAGTTCCATCAAAAAAAGTCCAAAAGTCGATGACGTTATTCGGCGACTACAAACGATAAAAATTACTTGCGAACATCAGTAAATGAGGCATATTGTCCGTTATAACTTAATTAAAAGTGCACCAGTCTTAGCTGCCTCGCCCCGTTTACTAAGGTTTCGCACTATTAAATCACTGCATTTCGCGTAAAACCCACTGCAGTTTGAAGATAGTGTTGTCTACGCTATGCAGGGGAGGGTGGGAGCACTTGTTATTGCAAATAATGTGAATGTAACATTAAATACGAAAATCTAACCACGATCACCGAAAGTTTTTAGATTTTCAGTAACGTTTTACCTCACCTACCACCATGTTAAGGTGTAATACGGCAATATACGGTGCTCTGCAACAAAAAACTGTAATTGTGGTTTTTTTCTGTCATACACGTATGTACATTGTTATTCCCTTTTCTTGGTTTAGATTTTGGAAGATTAAAAAGATGAAATATTGTGCCAGGAGCATTTGGAGAGGACTGTGCTAGGTTTTCTATTTTTCATATGGTTACTACGAGCATTATTTTACTAAACATATTTGTGTTGATTTCGTAGGCGGTGAAAACAGAGGGTAGCTCTCTTCTGAACAAGCTTAAGAGAACTCACGACCCAGCATCTGCGTCTGCAAGAAAGACATCTGTGACCTAGTTTCCGAAAGCAAGCGTGTTCATCCCTCGCTCTCTGCTCCAACGCTACCAACAACTCAATTTTCGACTGATTTGGTTGGGTCAATAACATTCTCGTAAAAGTACCTGCACTTCCAAAGAAACACTCTCAGAAATACTTTCAGAAAAGTTGTAGACCATACACAGGCAGTCAAAGACTGCAAGAACTATGCACTGAATATCACACTTCAATCACAGGTTCAGTGTTACATCCAAAGAGAAAAGGAATGGTAAAATGACGGACTGTCAGGATCAGCTGTATACCTTTCAACGCCCCTTCGTCGCGTTGATAATGGTGTGTCCTGTTTACTTCACAATCCGTACCGATTTTTTGTGATTGATACCTGCATATCTTTCTGTATCTTGGTGTTGCGGGTCCGAGATGGCGTTTTTTCCGCTAATGTCTCTTTGATGTAGTGAAAGTGAAATGATCATTTTGAATGGAGAGCCAAGCACTCGCAGTCGCTTGAATACACTTTCACTCTGTTTAAAGTATCGTCAACGGTGGCAGAGCACAAACAGCACAGCACACAATTCTCCTTGCTGCAAAGGCGTATCATATCACATCTCATCGCTCCAGCGTACCAAGAAAACTACACGATAAATCTTCCTCAAACGTGTAGCTTCTCCAGGAGTTTAACACGTTCACTCCGGCGTGCATCATCGATGGCTTAAGGCATATCCTCTCATCGGACGGCGTGTATCGCCCGTGGCTCAGACTCGACACCACCAGTTATGCTACTAGCGATACACCAACGTATAATGTATTGCCTATGAGACAAGCCAAGGAACACCTGTGTATACAATTTCGTGTGACACAACAGAGAGCTTTCTGAAAAATGATATATCAAGTAATTTGTGATTAATTTAGTGAAAAGTTATTCTACGTAGCTTCTAGTTGTCTTACAAGAATGTCAATCTATCAAAATAGTAGCCTAGGGTGTGCGAATACGACCACCGCCCCATGGCGACAAACACCAAAAGTAATACCACTAGATGAAGGAAAGCTGAATAAGGGCGCCCACCAGAGCGAGAAGCACATTTCTAGGCTACAGTATGAACATGTTAACGTAAGCTTTCCCCTCACAAAGATGCAAAACTTACCATTGCATGGTTTTGGGGTGATATGGAAGAGTACAAGTTATTGCACGATACGTTTCATGGGACCACGCTGTGTTCAGAAGCCGTCGTGTCATCCCCGCAGAACACTTTCGCTTTCCAGGGTTTGACGGGGCAACATACCGCTCATCGATCCTGTGTCAGCTTGGAGCCTCTAATTCTCATTCAGCTTCCTAATTGGCCTTACGAGGGTGAGTGCAACCCGTTCTGTTTCTTCCACACAGGAAAATTCCCAAAGGGTGACGGAAATTGAACCCAGATCTTTCAGATGGGCGTCAGATACACTGACCGCAGAGCTATGGAGATATAACATAAATTATCGGGCATACAGTGGTTGAAGCAGGCGCGGCACACACAGCAAGAAAACTTCAGAGGTGGACGACCCACCACTGACGTCACAGCCGGTAACGCGCCTGTTTAAGGTAGGGAGTACCAGTTTCACAGGCATTCATTTACCAATGATTTTATTATCTATCCTAACAATAAATCTGTAATACCGCCAGGTCTCTCTGTCTTTGAACAGGCTAATCGGTGAGTTCAGCGTAGCCAAAGGCACCGTATAATCTATTTTTCAAGAAAGGACGTTCTACATCTACAGCGATAATCCGCACGCTACCATACGGTGCGTGGCGGAGGGTACCCTCTACCACTACTTCTCATTTCCTTTCCACTCGCAAATGCCCCCGTATGAGCCTTAATTTCTCATAACTCACCTTCGTGGTCCTTACGCGTAAAATATGTTGGCTGCAGTAGATTCGTTCGGGAGTTACCTTCAAATGCGCATTCTCTAAATTTCTTCAATAGTGGTTCTCGAAAATAATGTCGCCTTCTCTCCATGGGTCTCATTTGAGTTCCCAAACCATCTGCGTAACACTTAAGTGTTATTCTAACCTACCAGTAACAGATCTAGCAGACTACGTCTCAATTGCCTCGGTGTCTTCCTTGAGTTCGACCTGGTACGGATCCAAAACACTCGACCAGTACTCAAGTATAGGTCGTACCAGCGTCTTTACAGGTGAACCACTCTTCCCTTAAATTCTCCAAATACACCGAAGTCGACTATTCTCCTTCCCTACCACAGTTCTCACATGCTCTTCCACCTCACATCGCATTGCAGCGTTGTGCCCAGATATTTGAAAGACTTGACTGTTTCAAGAAGTACTCTATTAATACTGTATCCTAAAATTACAGGTTCGATCTTCCTACCCACCAGCATTAACTTATATTTTTTCACATTTAGGGATAGTTGCCGTTCATCATACCAACTCGAAATTTTGTTTATGTCGTCTTGTATCTTTCTACAGTCACTCAACTTCGAGACCTTACCGTACACCAGGGCAGCATCAGCCAAATCATTTACTTATACAGAGAACAACAGCGGTTCTATCACACTTCCGTGGGGCAATCTTCAGGATACCCATGTCTCTGACGAACATTCGTCGTCGAGGGCGACATACTGGGTTCTATTATTTGAGAAATGTTCGAGCCACTCACATATCTGTGAACTTATTCCATATAATCTTTCCTTCATTAACAGTCCGCAATGTGGCACGGTGCCGAATGCTTTCCGGATATCTTAGAAATATAGAATCTGCCTGTTGACCTTCATCCACAGTTCTCAGTATACGATGTGAGAAATGGGAAAGCTGAGTTTCGCAAGAGCGATACCGTCTGAAACCATGCTGATTCGTCTGCATAAGCTCCTCGGTCTCAAGAAAGTTTATTATATTAGAACTGCGAATACATTCAAGGATTTTGCAGCAAACAGAAGTTAGGGGTATTGGTCTATAATTTTGCAGTTCCGTTCTTTTACCTTTCTTGTATACTGGATCCACCTGCTCTTTTTTCCAGTTGCGTGGGACTTCGCGCTAGGCGAGAGACTCAAGACGAATACAAGCCACGAAACGGGTCAGTGCAGTAGAGTCTATTTGTAAAATCGAACTGGCATTCCATCCGGACCTGATGATTTATTTACTTTCACGTCCTTCAGTTGATTTTCTACGCCAGGTATACTTATTACTACCTCGGCCATACGGGAGTCTGATGGTCAAATGACGTTATGTGGGTACGGTTCTCCTGTGTGAACGATATCTTGAACGTGAAATTTAAAACTTCACCTTTCATTTTGCTATCTTCAACTTCCATACCATGCTGGTCAACAAGGGACTGAATGAAAGCTTTAGATCCGCTTAGCGCTTTTACATACTACCAGAATTTTCTCGGCTTCTCTGCCAGATCTTTTGCTGAGATGTAACAGTGGTGGTAATTGTATGCTTCGTTCATAGATTTTTCACAGATGCACGAATCTCTACTAACCTTTGCTCGTCGCCATTTATGTGTTCCCTTTTGAACCAAGAGTTCAAAAGCCTCTGCTTCCTCAGCATACTCCGAGTTTCTTTATTAAACCATACTTTATCGACTTCCTAGGCACATAGCTCTGCAGACCGCGATTTACAGTCTGCTTCAACTTTGCCCATAACTGAATGAACCGTCCTCTGTTATAAAAAGTTTAAACTGAAACTACCATCGAGAACACTGTGTCTCATTGCATACATCTACAGGAAAACAAAACTACCTGACGTTGACTGTGCAGAAAATTAAATCATAACGATTCTCAAAAACCACGACCAAAATCAAACTGTGAACAGGCAAAATAAATTGAATCGCTGAAATTACCATGAAACACACACATAGTTTACTAGCCCATTAAAAATCTGATTTACAAAGAAAATGTCTAGAATTTGCGGAATGGAAAAAACGTGAGATGGGAAATGAAATATCCAACAAAATGTGAAAAGAATCTCACCTGAAAGTTGCAGCATAATCACCATCATCTATACAGCATGAAGAAATAGCGCCAGCAAAAGTTTACTACTGGGACCACGCTGTATTCTAAACTCTTATTTCACAAGAACATAAAACTCACAGAAAACCATAAACTTTACTCTCTTCACAAAAATCTTACAAGGCAATGCTTATATCATTATGAAAATTGAAATGAAGTAAACTGAAATGACGTGCACTGAGGTAGGGAGGTGGACTGTTGTGTTGCAAGAATCGCTAACATTATCAACACGCGGGAGCAACATTTATTGCCTTAAAACACGTCCATAATGCAAATCCATTCTTTCTGTTAAACAAATGCTGCGTCTGTAAGTCCTTCCACTAGATTAATAATTCCTAACTTTTTTTTCAGCAAAATCCACTACGCTAAACATTCTGAACCGCTCTCCACTCTACAAATGAGCCAAAGATACCCAAGTTCCTTGATACTACTGTCACTGCCGTAAGTCGACTATTCCACAGATGTCACACGTTACTGCTTCTCTCTCGTAACATGAAATTCCCACCCATTCTCAAACTGTCCGCAGTTAAATTTCCAGTCCACTTATATACGTTCACCATTCAAAAGGACAAATTCCTGAGAAGCAGCTGGTAGCAAAGATGTAATATTAATGTAAGGTGCAGTTGAAGGGTTTTAGTCCCTTGGCTAAACAGACCTCAGCCATCCAGCAGAGGGTTCAGATCCTATCATCTTTCTTGGCCGAGGCTCTGTGCCTTTTTAAGAGTGTACATCAACATTACAAATGCAAAAAATCTCTTGTAATTGACTACTGCAATAACTTTAGCCAAATCTTAGTTCGGTTCTTGACAGAACAACATTATAATAAATAAAAACCGTTAGTTTGCTTTTGTTCTACACTATTACTTTTATTGTGTTAACAGTTTCGCTACTTTCAAGGCCATGTTCAGACATTTGATGACTGTTGTCACCAAAGAATTTACAATGTTTGTAAACGTTTGGCGACAATAGTCGGTAAATATCTGAAGATGGTCCTGTAAGCCGAAAACCGGTTATCACACTAAAGGTAATACTGTAAAAAAGAAGAAATCTAGCACTTTTCATTGCCTACAGTAATTCCAAGTCCCAGTATTCCACACGATTCCATATACTACATTTACAGGAAGCTCATTGGAAGATGTTCTACGAGTGCTACAAATTAAGAAGTAACAAATAAATAAAAAACCTATGTGTTGTGACATAATTCGCAATTTCTCACAAACACAACTTTTATTTATGTAGGTTTACAAGGTTGATGACTGAACAACAAAAGAAAGGTAACAATAACGATGCCAATAAAAGTCTCCTAATTAAGGCAAACAAAAGCAGACTTGTAATTTTCCACAAATATTCGTGGTAACACATGCACACACCCACTAGTAAAAGTCCAGTTAAGAGATGAAGACGTAAACTTCAGAAATCGAAGTCCATGAGGTCACCATCTGAACTTCGAGGTTGGTTCTAGCCCTTAAACAGCTGTTTCCAGCCAATCAGGTTTTGGCGTTGCGATACTTCCTACAGGCGCTGGCTCGAGCTCCCCCTGTAGGAAGTGGTGCTCCGAATGTCTGTTACCATTATCTTGTGTTAAGTGGTACTTAAGTAAATAAATTAGTGAAATCAAAGTGAACTAGAAATTAGAATATAAATGAGAAACTTGGTTTAGTTTAGAGAGTTACATACGCGCAAACAGCGGGCAGAACAGCACAACAGAAGAGACAGTGACCGTGAAGTCAGCAAGTTCCACATAAGCGGGCACTGTCGATTCAGCCATCAGGGCATCGTCCGACCGGCTACGTGTTTCTCAGTTGTCGTATGTGAGCAAAGGCCCTCGCCTACATCCCAAGAGCCAATGACCAACGTTAAGAAGACTCTTCGAGAAGCTTTTCAACGTGACAGAAGAGGCAATGACCGGTTCACGTGTTTCTCAGTCATCACATGTGATCAAAGGCCCTCGCCTACATTCCAGGAGTCAATGACCGACGTTAAGAAGATTCATCGAGGAGCTTCTCAACGTGACAGAAGAGGCAATGACCGTGAAGTCGTTCACCTACAGTAAGTTGAAGTGAATAAATACGCGAGACGCAGTGAGCCAGACAGACGAAGACGGAGACGGGGACGGGGACGAAGACGAGAGACGAAGGAAGAAAAGAAGAGTAGCAGTAGTTTTCAGTCAGTTTCGGTGCTGAAGACCGTCATGCAAGAAGAGACTGCATCATGCACAGACGCACCAAGTCCGCCGCTGTAATGGAATAGCAAGCAGCAGCCGCGGCGCCAGAAGACAGAAGTTAAAAGGTATTTGAAGTCTGAGTTTTACGTAGCCGGGTGACTCGTGAGGACGGGAAGGAGACTGCCTCACCTCAGCAGTCACCTGTGAGCTGGGATGAAGACCTGACAGCCGAAGACTGGCAAGCGGGAGTCCGTGGTTCGAGTTCGGGACACTGGCCTTGCCCCGCCGCGCCGCTCCGCTGGTCGACGCACAACACACGAGGCCGCTTAGAGAAGAGAAACTCTGGGACGCCACATCCAAGGTATCACCATCCGATGCACGACTTCGCTCGCAATAATTAAACGGGCCACCTCACGCTGCGCGTCTCCAGTCAACTGGGCGAGACGGCGACACGAGGTACACACCGCTACGCGTAATCAGACGCCGCCGCCGCCGCCACCGCCGCCGCCGCCGCCGCCGATGCCGCAGCAGAAGACTTCACAAACGACACAGCTGCCGCTCTCCGAACCAGAACATCCCGTAAACAGTTGTACAAATCTTCAATAAAAGTTATCTTATGTAAAAATGATGTTTCATTCGACCTCATACCCGAGCCAAGGAAGAATCCACCCTGCCCACATGTTGTTAAGAGAGAAAAGTTAAGTTATTTAATATTTTCACCCTGACAGAATGCTTTAGAATGCTCATCCTGACAATTGACAGCATCAAAAGATAAAACCCAGTTACATTGAGTGACAGAAGTGTCACATTTAGTAACACAACTGTTACACTTGTATGTAAATAGCCGGCGTTTACCATGGTGCGTTTGGTACACCTTGGACATAGACAACCCCATCCTCTGTGGTGGAATATGGATTGCCGGCCCTCAGGGACTACATTGGCTCCGGCATAAGACCATTAATTTAAAAACAGTATCAGTCTTCTAAAGTCCAGTCACAATCTATAATTTATCAATTAATATCTTTTTTTAC
This sequence comes from Schistocerca piceifrons, assembly GCF_021461385.2. Classification (NCBI taxonomy): domain Eukaryota; kingdom Metazoa; phylum Arthropoda; class Insecta; order Orthoptera; family Acrididae; genus Schistocerca; species Schistocerca piceifrons. The sequence goes on from NC_060141.1 coordinate 205,141,036, forward strand.
GAGGCATCCACATTTTTTCCAACCGGTTCAACCACTGACTTATCTTCTCAATAAATTTGTATACAGTAACTGTGAACATCGGGTCGTAATTTTAAAAGTAGCAGTGAAAACTTCAGTTCCACATTCGTTGAATGTATGTTCACTGGGCACTTGCTGTGAGGCTTAGAGAATTTCTCTAAACACGTCCGACGTTGCCTGAATGACAGAATTCCAGGACATTGGACTGGAAGAGAAGGAGCAGAAGATGAAATTCATCGCCGGTGGCCTCCCAGGTTTCGAGGCATCACACCTTGTGAGTTTCATCTGTGGGGTTGTAAAAATCCGAGTTTTTATCCCCCCTATGCCTGACATCCTTGAAACTATGCGACATCGCATTGTTGGAGCTGTGAATTTGATAACAAGAGAACACTTGATTCGTGTGCGGCACTAAATGACTCACCGTTTTTATATTTGTGGTGTGGGACGTTGCTCAGGTTCAACGCACAAAATATGAACTTTTCTCTCTCCAGGAACGTTAGAAGTGTTTTTCTATCTTTTGTAGTTTGGATGCAATAAATGTTTGAAATCTGTTTCTTCTTTTTGAATAGTCTTTTATTATCAGTACCAACCAAGAAATAAATGAGTATATTTATTATCGGTGGAGAAATGCTCATGTTGGAGCACCTAAAATGCTCCTCTTCAAAGACACTGACACAAAAATGGAGAACCGTCTGCCGCAATTCCCATTCGACCTTCCTCACCAAAAATTGTGGTATGTGGAAATATTTACATTTTTCACAAAGAACATTTTACATTTTTTTACTATTACCTTGAAAATTCCAAATATTTGAGTTTTAGTGCCTCTTGCGGTTCATAGGGACGAGAGTCATCGGAAAGGGAAAACTATGAAATAAACGACTAAAAACGATAAATCTAAGTATATAAACAGTATTTCTTTGTTATATAGATGTCAGTTATATTATTGTAGTCGTGGAGAAGTATTAGTAGCGGGTGAAACCAATCGACAAACGTTATATATTTTGAAACACATTTTGTGTCTGGAATGAAAAGTGCATTTCGTGAGAAAATGTGGGGCATGTACAATGTTTCCATTGATGGCGAAGTATAGTTTAAGCCAAGGACAATGTGGTGCAATTTTGCGTCGCCAGTCCCTAGAAAATTTCGACGACGTTTTCATGCCAATATGTGGTCGTGAAAACGCCTGCTAGAGACTCCCGCTACATTATAGTTTAATATTTAAATGTGATTGCAAAGCCAGAATAGCGACTGTGCAGGACGATATAGGTCTGTGTATTATTATACGTGGACTCTTTAGATTAACAATCATAGTAAATTTCAAAATTTGCTACAGAATAAATTCCAGTTAAACTTCGTTTAATTTCGGCAGGTGAAGTAAACACGATGACCTGGTAGCATACATGAACTTGCAGTTGCAGTTCTCAACATAAACCGTCATATACCGCTTACAGTTCTTAGTGCGTTTAAGTGAATATTTTGCTGCGAATAATCCATATTGTAAGGAACGTTAGGGTAAATTTTCATTGTACTAGGTTCTCAAATTCAAAATACATAAAACAATTAGCTAATAAATGTACATTGATTTTCAAGTATAAAAGTATGTCCTCTAAATATCATTTTCTCAAGGATTATAAATTATATTATTATTAACCCTAACATGTGGTATGAATGGAGTATAAATTATATTATTATTAACCCTAACATGAGGTATGAATGTTGTGTTCTTGAGAATTGTGGGAAGAGTTATTTCTTTGAAACAAATAGTTCCTCTGTTATAATATTTTTGTTTGATATAGAGCATATTTAAAAAAAATTAAATTTTTTTCTCTCACAAACCACTATTAATACCTAAAATATCTTATTTAGAAATGTAAAATTTGGAGACTTCTTTGGATTCCATAGAATAACTGTGCCAGATCTCAGTGTCATGCCTTTTACAGTTTTTGAAAAACTATTACCTAAATAACCAAAAATGTCGTATTCCACAATATTCTTTTAAAGAAATATTCTTGTTTTATTGTTATCTCTGAACATTACATCTACATAATCAGCTTGATTTGCACCTTGATATTCCTCTTGTCTTCTCTGAAGAAACCTCTGCAGCTCGATATGCATAGATATGCATAGAAGAACTTGGGTGGCGTTCATTCTTGACCTCATTCCAAGTTTATGGAAAGCTTTCACTCTGCTTATGGCACCACTATTGAAGCACAAAGCTGCAACAGACACTCCAGTTCTTGACAGACGACCCCATATGCAGTAGATGAAGTGGTCACTCAATCTTTTCATGTTCTGGGTTCGACGGTGAATATACTTCTTCAGCTAGTTCTCATTATTCACTACCTCATACACAGAGTTTATTGTCTGACCAACAGCATCAGGAAGTGAGTGATCATGCTTGTACGCTTTAAAAGCAACATGATACCACTGAAAATCAAACCGAGATTCACTTACTTTATGTCACAGCGTATGTTGAGGTTTTGCATCCGTTGAAGCATTATGTAGCAATAAAACCGTTACAGCAAACTTCACAGCTTCCAGATCATTTGCATCACTTCCAATGGCATTACCACAATATATTTTCAAAGATCTATTCCTTTGAAACTCGGTGAGATCCATCAAGTCCCTTCTTATCACTCAATCTTTTCCCACTTAGTGCTGACTTCAGTTTTCGTGGGCTTGTTCCCACTTTTTTTTGGACAAGCCTACTCATCCGAATTATACTATTTCAGCTCCTTCATCACAATGCTTTGACCCAATAACCTTGGTGTAAGACACAATTATCACCACCAAGGTATTGTAAATAATGCGTATCACTGATAAAATTCTCTCGAACTTCGAGCCGGGTCAAGTGGTTTAAAATCCATGAGCTTTCGGCCGAGCACTACTCGGCCACTGTCAACCAATGACTGTCTTTTGGTTTCTGATACCGTCGTTATGATTACAGCAGCGCTGCCTTCTGTGACGTTACTGGTGCTCGCTCGAGGCCTACGAGAAAGACAGGCCGCGGCGTATACGTCGCTCGTTCGCTCAACTCAGCAGACGAACCATGTTTATCACCTGTTAACTCGTAACAGGTTCAAACGGGAATTGCACCTTCTAGTTGAATCCGCTATTATAGAGTCTTACTGTTATTAAGCCTACAGTGATCGCAAGTCCATACGCCTATTATAACTTGTTACGGCTGTACTGGGGTACAATTAAATTAAAATCATGCCAGAATGATTATCAGTTGGATAATGCACTACTTCCTGTATGAAACGAGGACGGTTAAGCCGCTATACCATTTATATCGAATACTGATCATAAATTAAATTGTTTTGTAGTACTGTTTATCAGTAAGACTTCATAATAGCAGATTGCAGCAGAAGATGTAATTCTATTAGTACGTACATTCCCAGCTTCGAGTTAGAAACGCATTTTGCCTGCTGAGCTGAGCGAGCGAGCGAGCGGGTTCAGGTCTATCCAGGTCACGTGTGCGCCGCTGCCTGTCTTTTCGTGGGTCTCATGCTCACTCCAGCGCCATATAATGTAATTAATGTTTCGTTGAGCGCCGACAGCACCCGCTTCAGCCTTCCAATGACCGGCGCACAGCCGTGCTTAGGTGCAGCCCACCTTCTACATTGAGGTATCTTCACATTTTTCCTCGTCACTTCTTGTATCACGCTAGCCCAGAAACTATTCATCCATGTAGTAACAGATGTTACTTTCAATGCAATACGATGTCTGTTATCTAGAGCACGCTTTGCAACCGCTGATTTTTCAGGGTGCCGAAAGCGAAAGCATCTGTTGTATTCTACACAGCGATGTTCAATTTTACACACAGCCTGTCCATCACAAAACTATCCACACCCACACGGTATTACACAGAGTGGTTATAATTAAACTTTCCCTATTTTACATGTCATATTACGGAAACTAATTACCATATGAGTACCAAACTTGGTAGCACTAATGTCTAGGGTATGGGTGCATGATTTCCATGCGTCACAGCGCCACTGTTCAGATCCAAATACGGCCACCAAGCGCCATGATCCGTCATCGTGATTTGTTGTCTCGCATACCTGACCAGTCGAGGAGCACTTGTTGACGTGTCAACATGAGTGTGGACGGAAGGAGCAGGGCGTTACTGGTAAAGCTCTATTAACAAAACAACAATAATGCTGCAGCTGCACTTCGAGAATATCGCAGGCTGAAAGGATTATGGAAGGGTCCTCTTTCTCCACCTACTGTGTGTACTCTGTGGAGCATGACGAAGAAGCGCGAATCAACTGGAGAACTGGGTGTCGCTCTCGGAGGAATCCGACGCCCTCCATGTTACACCACAGGTGGTTGATGAAATAGCGGTCTCTGTGGAAGACAACGTTGTCGATTGTCAGGCAGTGCGTTTCTTGTGTCATGATAATTGAAAATACCATGTCCACTGTACGGAAAGTGCTTCGAACCATTCTCAAATGCTGTCCACGCCAGATCCGTATTGTACAGCAGCTTGCACCATAGGACACACAACGACGTTTTGACTTCGCTCTCCACTTTCTCGCAAGGATTGAAGTTGACGAGAGCTGGGCCTGGACCATCCAATGGAAAGACGAAGCTCATCTTTCTCTTACGGGTGACGAGAACACACAGAATTGCCAAGTGTGGGGATATTCACCTCCAGTAACTGTGCATGACGTTCCTCTGTATGGTAACGTATCACCATATGGCGTGGCTTCACGGCTAAGTTCATCATTGGGCCATTTCTTTTTGAACAGGACCAAAGGCGTGCAGTGTGTCTGGCCACCATTACTGAAATTTGCTTCGCCAGCATATGGTGCCTGCCCTACTGGAGAGAGAAGCATTGCATTCAACAATCAGCCAGCAGCGACCGCCAGAGACAGATGCAGCAACACGGAAGTAACCGATCTTGTGCTTTTACGAGTGCCTAACCAGGAGAACATTCTATAATTTCATCTGTGTGCTTTGATTGTTTACTTTCTTGAGTTTCTGCATGTTAATTTAATATTTAATGGCTCCATTTCTCACGCTTTCGTTTGGATCGAAAAGTAAACAAAAATTATTGACATATTACAAGTTCCTAATCAGTCCCGAATTATTCAGCCTCTCCCGAGTGCTACAGTAATTCGGTTTTTTAATTTCAGCATATTATCGAAGAAGAAGCTGAGTAACACACTTGCTGTAGTGTAATGATTGTGAGACTAGACTGTTGCATGGAGGGTCGTGAGTTCAAAATTCACCTGAACTGAAAACTTAATTTATACAGGGTTATTACAAATGATTGAAGCGATTTCACAGCTCTACAATAACTTTATTATTTGAGATATTTTCACAATGCTTTGCACACACATACAAAAACTCAAAAAGTTTTTTTAGGCATTCACAAATGTTCGATATGTGCCCCTTTAGTGATTCGGCAGACATCAAGCCGATAATCAAGTTAGTCCCACACTCGGAGCAGCATGTCCCCATCAATGAGTTCGAAAGCATCGTTGATGCGAGCTCGCAGTTCTGGCACGTTTCTTGGTAGAGGAGGTTTAAACACTGAATCTTTCACATAACCCCACAGAAAGAAATCGCATGGGGTTAGGTCGGGAGAGCGCGGAGGCCATGACATGAATTGATCATGGTCTCCACCACGAAGTATCCATCGGTTTTCCAATCACCTGTTTAAGAAATGCTTCTGCTTTAGCCTTTTCCGTAAGATTTTCCAAACCGTCGGTGTGGTACATTTAGCTCCCTGCTTGCTTTATTCGTCGACTTCCGCGGGCTACGCGTGAAACTTGCCCGCACGCGTTCAACCGTTTCTTCGCTCACTGCAGGCCGACCCGTTGATTTCCCCTTACAGAGGCATCCAGAAGCTTTAAACTGCGCATACCATCGCCGAATGGAGTTAGCAGTTGGTGGATCTTTGTTGAACTTCGTCCTGAAGTGTCGTTGCACTGTTATGACTGACTGATGTGAGTGCGTTTCAAGCACGACATACGCTTTCTCGGCTCCTGTCACCATTTTGTCTCACTGCGCTCTCGAGCGCTCTGGCGGCAGAAACCTGAAGTGCGGCTTCAGCCGAACAAAACTTTATGAGTTTTTCTACGTATCTGTAGTGTGTCGTGACCATATGTCAATGAATGGAGCTACAGTGAATTTATGAAATCGCTTCAATCATTTGTAATAGCCCTGTATATTCGGTTCGAGTACATTCTAAAAGTATCCACAAATGGCAAGACTCATTGTACTGGAATGTTATGTAGCTGTATATATACCGTATGTGTTGTGGCCGGTGGCAGTTCGCTCCGCGAACTTATGTGTGCAAGTGCTAAATAAACCTTCATTAAGTGAAGTAAGTGTTCGTCATTCATCTATTTACACCTTCTCCTACGTGACATTGCTCTGGTGGAGACGCTGGGAATTGGAACTTGTGATAACGCACATTATTGACGACACAGTGGCTCTCATCAGGCCACGACAGAGCCGCCGTTTACGTGGAGAGAGACCCGAGTTCGAGCCCTATTCAACAGATCGAAGTTTATCAGAGACAGAAGAAGAGGACGTTACGATGACAGCAACTCTGCGCCACCAAATGAGACATCCTTCCAGGTTCTCTGGTGACGATGGCCAAGATCCAAACAAGTGGCAGAAGGTATATGAGCGTATAGCCAAATTTAACAAATGGGATGACGCCGTGTGTTTGGCTAACGTATTTTTCTACTTGGAGGGCACCGCCAAGCAATGGTATGAGAACAACGAGGCGAAGTTTACAAGCTGGAAAGTATTCCAGGCGGAATTACGCAAGTATTTCGGCGACACACAACGACAGAAGTGCAAGGCTGAAGATAAAGTGCAGGGCACAGCTTCCAGGAGAAACTACAACATCCTACATTCAGTACGTCTTGGACCTGTGTAAAATACTGGATCCTAGAATGAAGGAGGAAGATAAGGTTACACATCTCATGAAGGGTGTTCCTGAGGACATGTATCAAGCCCTACTCATGAAGGAGGTTTCGACAGCAGACGACTTCATAAAATGGTGCCAGTATATCGAGACACTGCATCAAAAAAGAATTACACGCAAGACGTTTGAACGGCTTCAAAACGTCGTATCGATGTCTGTGATGGAGGAAGAAACTGATTTCACAAGTGTTCTTCGTCAGATAGTGAGAGAGGAAATTCAGAAGGCACTTGGATTGCACGGCGAGCAAAAAACCGAGACGCTTCAAGAGGCCATAAGGGAGGAAGTGGAACAGACATTGAACCCACTCTCTCATCCTTCCTTTAAAACGGTGAAAAAGTCGAGACCCAGGCGAATTTACGTTCCTACAATGCCGCATGAGAAAACTGTGTGGGCACCAAGGAAGATTGACGTCTGGAGGACCCAAGATAATCAACTAGTATGCACTGCGGGCGACCAGGACATGTGGTGCGCTATTGTCGAGAAAGGCGGCGGATATTTGATGACGCCCGCGCCAGAAGACAGTAGACCGATCTTAGCCGACGCCAACTCCGGGACGACGAAGATCGTGTGAGACCCAACTCGCTTTATTTGTTCATGAGACCCAGAAAATATTAGATACAGGCTCCCAGGTGGATGCTATTTTTCTTGACTTCCGGAAGGCGTTCGATATAGTTCCGCACTGTCGCCTGATAAACAAAGTAAGAGCCTACGGAATATCAGACCAGCTGTGTGGCTGGATTGAAGAGTTTTTAGCAAACAGAACACAGCATGTTGTTATCAATGGAGAGACGTCTACAGACGTTAAAGTAACCTCTGGCGTGCCACAGGGGAGTGTTATGGGACCATTGCTTTTCACAATATATATAAATGACCTAGTAGATAGTGTCGGAAGTTCCATGCGGCTTTTCGCGGATGATGCTGTAGTATACAGAGAAGTTGCAGCATTAGAAAATTGTAGCGAAATGCAGGAAGATCTGCAGCGGATAGGCACTTGGTGCAGGGAGTGGCAACTGACCCTTAACATAGACAAATGTAATGTATTGCGAATACATAGAAAGAAGGATCCTTTATTGTATGATTATATGATAGCGGAACAAACACTGGTAGCAGTTACTTCTGTAAAATGTCTGGGAGTATGCGTGCGGAACGATTTGAAGTGGAATGATCATATAAAATTAATTGTTGGTAAGGCGGGTACCAGGTTGAGATTCATTGGGAGAGTGCTTAGAAAATGTAGTCCATCAACAAAGGAGGTGGCTTACAAAACACTCGTTCGGCCTATACTTGAGTATTGCTCATCAGTGTGGGATCCGTACCAGATCGGTCTGACGGAGGAGTTAGAGAAGATCCAAAGAAGAGCGGCGCGTTTCGTCACAGGGTTATTTGGTAACCGTGATAGCGTTACGGAGATGTTTAACAAACTCAAGTGGCAGACTCTGCAAGAGAGGCGCTCTGCATCGCGGTGTAGCTTGCTCGCCAGATTTCGAGAGGGTGCGTTTCTGGATGAGGTATCGAATATATTGCTTCCCCCTACTTATACCTCCCGAGGAGATCACGAATGTAAAATTAGAGAGATTAGAGCGCGCACGGAGGCTTTCAGACAGTCGTTCTTCCCGCGAACCATACGCTACTGGAACAGGAAAGGGAGGTAATGACGGTGGCACGTAAAGTGCCCTCCGCCACACACCGTTGGGTGGCTTGCGGAGTATCAATGTAGATGTAGATGTAGAAGATGTGGGTGCCGAACGACGTAGGTCACCATCACCGCAAGCTATTCGCTGGAGAGGACGCTCCCTAACATGCCGATCAAGGTCTCCATCGCCGTTAAGAAGCTCCAGCCCATCAGCTAGCCGCCGCAACCTGGAAAACTTAAGGGTGCGACCTTCCTTGGAGGTGAGGTCGCCGAAGAGAAAAATCCCCCGCCGTCGATCACTACAGAAGTGGTAGGAAACTACGTCGATATTCTCATGGATGGTCGACCAGCCCAAGTTCTTGTAGACTCTGGAGCATTATATTCAATCATTTCGGAGAAGTACCGTCGCCAGTTGCAGAAAACCGTATTCGTCGACAGCAAAACATCTGTGCTAAAGGTGACTGATAGGAAATGCGTAAGACCTACAGGAGGATGTGTCATTCGTGTATGTATAAGTGGCCATACACAGCGCTTAGAATTTATCGTCTTACAAGAGTGCAGTCATGACGTCATTCTGGGATGGGACTTTTTAAAGCTTCTCAGGAATTATAGATTGTGGTCGATCGAAGACAAGATGAGATACTGTGGACAGGAAGATGGCCATCTGAGTGTGTGGAGACTATGTGTGCTGGATGAAGTGGTCATTCCTGCGGTCAGCGCCAGAAAGGTAGCTGTCATGTGTCATGCTATGCATCAGCCCATGGATCTTGTAGTGGAATATAAGAGAAGCATGCCATTGAAGAATAACTTGGTCATCCCAGCCTCTTGCGTCTCGTTTAAAAACAGATTCGGTGAATTGTGGATAGTAAGCTATCGCGGAGAACCGCAGATCCTTCCAAGACACATTTGCGTAGCAAACGCTGAGCCGTTAATTGCAGAACAGCTGAGCGTCATAGAAAACACCCATGCCAAGTCTGTGGGCGAAATTAGCGGTACCACTAAGAGGCAAGATCTTCTAGCTCGACTATCACCAGATCTCACTAAGGAACAACAGAAGAAGCTACTTGCCATTGTTCAATAGTTCTCTGAATGCTTCAATCCACAGGTGAAGAGAAAATTAGACAAATCGACGGTGAAGCACCGGATTAGTACTGGAGACCATCAACCAATAAGCCATAGGGCATACCGTGTGTCAGCAACGGAACGTCGAGTAATTCGCGACGAGGTAGGAAAAACGTTGAAGAATGACATCATTCAGCCTTCGCAGAGCCCATGGTCGTAATCAGTGGTTCTCGTCAGGAAGAAGGGTGGCAGTTGGCGCTTTTGTGTTGATTACAGGAACCTTTATAAGGTAACTAAAAAGGACCTTTACCCTCTTCCACGATTTGACCATACAGTAGATTGTTTGAAGGGGGCTAAGTATTTCTCAACCACAGACATTTACTCGGGATACTGGCAAATCTAATTAGATGAGGCTGATCGTAAGAAAACTGCATTCATCACCCCAGAAGGCCTGTATGAGTTTGAGGTAATGTCGTTTGGTTTGTGTAATGCACCAGTAACTTTTAAACGGATGATGGATAATCTTGTAAGTTACCTGAAGAGGACAATGTGTTTTTGTTATTTAGATGAGACTATAGTGTTCTCAGAGACATTTGATGAGCACATAAAAAGACTGAGGGCCATTTTTTCAGTGTCTCCAACAAGCCGGACTGAAACTTAGTAGAAGAAAGTGTCTCTTTGGAGAAATCAAAATACTTGGGCACCTTGTGTCAAAGAAAGGTGTGCGGCCAGACCCAGAAAAGGTGCATCTATAACGGAATTTCCTATTCCTAAGAGTATTAGAGATGTGAGAAGCTTCCTTGGATTATGTTCTTATCATCCTCGTTTTGTCCAAGACTTTTGTGTAAAAGCCAGGCCACTCGAAGAGTTGTTAAGGCCGATGCTAAATGTATCTGGGGTAGTGTTCAGCAAGATTCTTTCGATGTGCTGCGAAAAGCTCTGACGGCTGACCCTGTACTTGATCTGTATGATGAGAGAGCACCTACAGAACTACACACAGATTCCAGTGGGTATGCGATCGGTGCTGTTCTGGTGCAGATTTCGGATGGAAAAGACAAGGTTATAGCCTATGTTTCTAGGACACTTACAAAAGCCGAGAGAAACTACTCAACTACAGAAGCAGGATGTCTTGCTGCGATCTGGGCCATGTAGAGATTTCGACAGTATTCCTATGGACGGCCATTCACAGTTGTTACAGACCACCATTCACTTTGCTGGTTGACAGGTCTTAAGGATCCAACAGGACTACTCGCCAGGTGGGCACTTCATCTTCAAAAGTATGACATTACCATAGTGTACAAAAGTGGAAGAAAACACCAAGATGCCGACTGTCTCTCAAGAAACCCTGTACAAGACCATCAAGACATTGGTGATGATAGTGACTGTCTGGCTGCACTCCAGGATCCCTCTGCTGAGCAGAAGAAGGACGCCAAGATATCTCAAATTATGCTTGCCTTAAATCGGTCAGAGGATGTGGAAGGACCATTTAAGGTAGTCAATGGATTACTTTGCAAGAAAAATTTTGATCTGTTTGGAAAGAGGTGACTACCAGCGATTCGTAAGTTCTATAGAAATTCTATGACACACCGGAGGCCTGACATTTAGGATTTATTAAGACATATGATATGATCCGCAAGAGATTTTTCTGGCCAGGTATATTTAGGAGTGTTCGTCACTATGTGTCCCACTGTCAAGAGTGCCAGAGAAGAAAGGTGGTTCTTCAGAAACCACCTGGCTGACTCATACCAATTCCACCGGCCGAAACACCCTGCCAGCGTGCTGGGATTGACCTCCTCGGACGATTTCCAACGTGTGCTAGGGGCTATAGATGGATTATTGTTTGCACTGATTATCTTGCATGCTATGCCATTACAAAAGCCGTGAGAATAGCTGAAGCATTCGAGGTAGCCAAATTCATCGTAGAAGACATTGTATTAAAACACGGTGCCCCAAGATCGTTAATTCCAGATCGAGGGAAAGTTTTTCAATCAAATCTTGTGAAAGAGATAAACCGTCGGTGCAACATTACTCATCACGTGACGACTGCCTACCATCCGCAAAATGACGGGCTTACTGAACGCCATAATAAGACCTTGGCCGACATGCTATCAGTGTTGAGCAGAGCAACTGGGATGTGGTGCTACCTGTCGTGACGTTTGCATACAACACCACCAAACAAGACACCACAGGATTTACGCCATTTTTCCTGGTACATGGGCATGGGGCGACGACGTCGACGATTGTGTTTCCGTTACATCCTGATGACGTGGACGACGACTACATCGGCCAGGTGTTAACCAGAGCTGAGGAAGCCCGCCAGTTAGCTCGACTCTGCACGCTGCAGGCTCAAGAAAACGGTCGCAGAAGGCATGACGCGAGCCACCATCCTATTGTCTACCACCCTGGTGACCTCGTCTGCATCTTCACTCCTGTTCGGAAGGTTGGTCTCTCTGAGAAGCTCCTCAGGCGCTGCATTGGACCTTATAAGATTGTGAGACAGCTGTCTGATGTTTCTTATGAAGTTGAAGATTGCGGCCCCAACACAAGACGACGAAAGATCAGAGATACGGTCCACATCCTTCGAATGAAGCCCTATAAGGATCCAGCAACCCTGGGTAAATTCGAAGCTCCAGCGACAGGCAACAAGCAGAAAGGTGACGAAGAACGTAGAAGCTAGGGAAGTTCTAAGAAGATCACCGCCAGGGCGAACATCAGTCATTGAGAGTCAGAGTATGCAGGACCAATGACTCGTTCCCGGACTATGATGACGTAACACTGAGACACTGTTCTCTTAAGGAGGGAGCGGTGTCGCACAAGAAGCTGAGTAACACAATCGCTGTAGTGTAGTGGTTATGAAACTAGACTGTTGCATGACGGGTTGTGAGTTGAAAACTCACCTAAACTGAAAAATTTTAATTTATATATTCGGTTCAAGTACATTCTAGAAATATCCACAAATGGCAAGACTTATTCTACTGGAATGTTCTGTAGCTGTATATATACCATATGTGTTCTGGCTGGAGGCAGTTCACTCCATGCTCTTGTATGTGTATGTGCTGAATAAACCCTTAGGTGAAGTTAGCCTTCGTCATTCATCTATTTAAACCTTCTCCTACATGACAATATTAATCTAACTATTAGACACAGTTCCCATGTTTTCATCTGGGCCTATAGTAGAGTTTTGCAGCATGTGCCAATAGTCTATTTATCTTAGTAGTTTAGTTTTCCACGACCTTCAATATGGATAGGGGCTGCGACTGTTGTGTGTGGATGTGAGCCGAGTTGGTGACAACTCCCTCTCAGCTCCAGGCTGTGATGGCTTCGGTTACACAGCTTGAAGCTGCAGTGAATTGGCACCATTGCTGTGGGCCAGCCACAGGGATCCAACGGACGTCGACCATATCAGAGTCATCCCATCGGTTCTCACTGGTGGCCTGCCCAGTTAATACTCACACTGAAGTTGACTATTCACCAGTGATCGAGTGGGAAGGCGCCGTGGAGTGTGGCAGGCAGCGAAAGACATCCCAAGGGGCCACACATAAGGCCTGGTTAGTCTGACAAAAATGTTCCAAATGCTGTCTGTGCTGACAATGTCGCTCAGCCATATGCAGTCAGCTGTCTTGTTTCAGAGGATACCTCTCGGCCTACAAAATCCGAGCAATCACAGAGAGTGGGATTATTGATAGTTGGGAGCTCCAATTGTAGGCGCGTTATGGGGCCCCTTAGGAACATTGCTGCCAAGAAGGGGAAGACAGCCAATATGCACTGTGTGTGCACACTGGCTTAAGTCATTCCAGATGTGGAATGGGTCCTTGTGGTCACCGTGAAGAACACCAGTACAACCAACTGCAGGTAGGGGCTCATGTCAATACCAATTGTGTCGGTAATTTTGGATCAGAAGAGATTTTCTCTGGTTTCAAGCGGCTAGCAGAAGTGGTAAAGACTGCCAGTCTTGTTTGCGAGATGAAATCAGAGCTGATCATTTGCAGCGTAGTCGACAGGACTGATTCAAGACCTGTGGCACACAGCTGATTGGATGTTCTGAAACATAGGCTCAGATTGTTCCGCGACCGTGTAGGCTGCAGATTCCTCGACTTGCGCCATAGGGTGGTTGGCTTTCAGGTTTCGTTGAATAGATCAGTAGTCCACCTACACGCAGGAGGCGGCTACAAGGGTAGCAGGGGCTGTGTGGCGTGACTGGGCGTTTTTTTTTTAGGTTAGGTGGTCTCGGGAACAGACAAGAAAGGCTTCAGTCACAAAGGCTGCAGGCCAAACACAGGAAGAACGTAGATAAAGGAACCATCGGTATAACAGTTGTAAATTGTAGTACCTGTATTGGGAAAGTACCAGAGCTCCAAGCGCTAATGGAAAGCACTGATGCTCAAATCGTTATGGGCATTGAAAGCTGGCTAAAGCCAGAGATAAGTCCAGCTCAAATTTTTACGAAGAATCTGACGGTGTTTCAAAAGGATAGGGTAAACACAGTTTGCAGTGACGTGCTTGTGGCTGTTAGAAGTAGTTTATTTGTGTTACTCATGCTGTCAGCTGTTCTTGATTTGCATTCTGGAATATTTATTTCGCCTTTTTTGGTAAAGGAATTTCGGAAGGCTGTGTTTATTAACTCCGCTTTGGCGGCACTGTCTTTGATAGAATCTTCCTTGCTGTCGCGCAGAGAAGGCATTGATTGTCTTTCCGCTAGCATACTTCACATATGACCAGAATCTCTTTGGAGTTTCTGCCAGGATTCGAGACAAAGTTTCGTTGTGGAAACTAATACGTAGGTTGGAACTTAAATAGTGGCAACACTGCTGTGGAGACACTATGCAGTGGAACCTACTATTGTTGCTGATAGAACACGTTGTTGACATACCTACCTTACCTCCGAACAAATGGACTCGCCTGTCCCACGTCACCGGCATGCGCACAATTGAGGGAAACACAGTCACTTGTGAGCGAGCGGTCTAACGTAACGGTGAGACTATGTTTTCGAAACAGGAACAACGGAGTAGTGAAGCAACTTAAATCACTTAATAAAAGCAAGTCTTCTGGTCCAGACTGTATACCAATTAGGTTCCTTTCAGGGTATGCCGATGCAATAGCTCCGTACTTAACAATCATATACAACCGCTCGCTCGTCGAAAGATCCTGGAAAGTTGCACGGTCACACCAATATTCAAGAAAGGTAGTAGGAGTAATCCACTAAATCACAGGCCCATATCATTAACTTCGACATGCAGCAGGATTTTGGAACGTATATCGTGTTCAAGCATTGTGCGTTTCCTCGAAGAGAACTGTGCATTGACACACAGTCAACACGGATTTAGGAAACATTGTCCTTGTTAAACACAAATAGCTCTTTACTCACACGAAGTGATGAATGCTATTGACAAGGGATTTCTAACTGATTACGCATTTCTGGATTTCCGGAAAGCCAAAAGCTGTACCACACAAGCGGCTTGTAGTGAAACTGCATGCTTATGGAATATCATCTCAGTTATGTGACTAGATCAGTGATTTCCTGCCAGAGAGGTCATAGTTCTTAGCAACTGACAGAAAGTCATCGAGGGAAACAGAAGTGATTTCCGGCGTTCTCCCAAACAGTATTATAGGCCTTTGCTGTTCCTTACTTATATATACGACTTGGGAGACGATCTGTGGACCCGTCTTAGGGTTTTTGCATAGGACGCTGTGTTTATCGAATAGTGAAGTCATCAGAAGGTCAGAACAAATTGCAAACAGATTTAGAAAAGCTGTCTTTATGGTGCGAAAATTGGCAGTTGACCATAAATAACGAAAAGTGTGAGTTCATCTACATGAGTGCTAAAAGGAATCCGTTAAACTTAGGTTACATGATAAATCAGTTAAATCTAAATGCTGTAAATTCAAATAAATACCTAGGAATTACAATTACGAACAGTTTAAATCAGAAGGAACACAACACAAAATGTTGTGGGGAAGGCAAATCAAAGACTAAGTTTTATTGGCAGGACACTTAGAAAATATAAAAGACCTACTAAAGAGACTGCCTACAGTACGCTTGTCCGTCCTCTTTTAGAATACTACTGCGCGGTATGGTATCTTTACCAGACAGGACTGATGGAGTACGTCGAAAAAGTTCAAAGATGGGCAGCACGTTTCGTATTGTAGTGAAATAGGGAAGAGAGTGTCACTTAAAAGATGCTGGATTTGGGGTGGACTTCATTAAAACAAAGGCGTTTTTCGTTGCGGAAGAATCTTCTCAAGAAATTCTAATCACCAGCTTTCTCCGGCGAATGCGAAAATGTTTTGTTCACGCTGACCTACATAGGGAAAAACGATCAACATGATAAAATAAGGGAAATAAGAGCTGGCACGTAACGATATGTGTGTTCATTCTTTCTGGGCTCTATATGAGATTGGAATATTAGAGAATTGTGGAGGTAGCTCAAAGAAGCCTCTTCCAGGCACTTAAATATGATTTGCAGATTATCCATGTAGATGTAGATGTAGTTTTCTAGCAGGACGGGGCCCCACTGAACATCGCCCTTGAAGTTCACCTGCTTCTCCGAAATACATTTGGAAACGCTCGAATTATCAGCCTATCGTTTCCAAATGCTTTGCCGATTCGGTCACCTGACATCACTCTTTGTGAGTTCTGGTTGTGGGGTTACCTGAAGGACGAGGTTTACCAGGGAAACATTCACACATGTGCTGATCTGAGGCGTAGCGTATCAGGAGAGATAGCCAGTATACCTACGGACATGCTTCGTTCTGCTGTGCAGAATGGAGTGCTGCACATTCAGACTCTTGTGGACACTGATGGGCGCCATATTGAGTCACTTTCGTAGCAGTAACGTTACCGGTATGTAATGATATGATATACCGTAGGAGCACATTGAAATTGTTCCGACTGAATTGATTCTGTGTTATATCTCTTCCCTATGTTTTTTATATTAATTCTACCAAATTTGGTCCACGCACGGCAGTTAGTTTCCGTGTTTGAATATCACCTCCCAGTATATCGCTTCAAAATTTCTACAGTACCCTGAACCACCATACCTCCAATAGACCCAATATAATTTTTGTCACACTTACGATTAGGCACTTCATTACGACACCCATGACAATAGTTTGTTTGAACCTCTAAATGAATAACTTTACTGGTATCAAATTATTTGGCATGTGGCAGCGATATATACTGGTGAGAGATGGCACCCTTATGCAACGCCCCGGCGAAAACGACACAATTGTCTTTCACTCCGTGATTTGATGACACAACTTCTTGAGCCACAATTCTCATACTTGCTTCTCTTACATCTTTCGAGTTCCTTACAATAACATGATAGTAATAGGAACACCTGAATGGTGGTGATGGTAAATCCAGCATTTTACACAGGAACTCTGCACTATGCTATCCTTTGCCAGCGCACCTCATGTCATAAACGGTTCTTAAATTTATATCATAACGTTTGTGTCTTGTAGGTCAGATAATCTTTTTGAATTAGATTCATTGCAAGCTTTACATGCAAATAGCAACTTGCTACACACATTCCAAAAATTACACTTTATCATTTGCTATACACGAAGAACATGCAGCTGAACAATATTACAAGTAGTATTATTTACAAACGTAGAAAAATATCTGTACACGTAATAACATTGTCACTATTTACAAACCGGGATTCCACAGTAGTTACAGATAATTCTAAAACAATGGCGGCCACAGCTGAAGTACCTATACATAACTGGTTAACCAATTCATACAATACAACAGTACAACTGAATGAAAGGTGCAACAGTCCGCTGTAGCTGTGTTTATTTAAGTCGATTAGAGAAACACGCAAATGGTCCACTACAGCAAACTATTGGACTTTTCATTCCGTCTTATATTTTAATAGCTTTAACATCTGTATATAAACACCTGTTATGCTGTATGAATTGGCCAATCAATTACGTACCACAGCAGACCTGTTTATATTTTCATTCAAATTACACAGCTTCTTTCTCGATGTATTTGGTACACAAATACCCGACTCGCCAAGAAAGATTTATTCGAATTCGATGGAACTTGGTTGATATGATGCACATGTACAGACAAGCAAATGAATACAATTTCAAATAAATAGATGATTTTTCAAGGGCAAGAGCTTCACAAACTGACTAAGTCAGTAACTCATTTTTCCACCTCCAGTCCTGATGCAAGCAATAATTTGGCTTGGCATTGACTGGAAGAGTTGCTGAGTGCTCTCCTGGGCGACATCGTGCAAAATTCAGTCCCACTGGTCCGTCAGATCGTCAAAATGTCGTGATGGTTGCAAGGCGCTGTCCTTAATGCTCCTAACGTACTCAAATGGGAAGAGATCCGACGACCCTGCTGGCCAACGTAGGGCTTCGCAAAGCACGAAGACAAGCAGTAGGAACTCTCATGGTTCGCGGACGGGTTTTATCTTGCTGAACTATAAGCTCAGGATTGCTCGCCACGAAGGGTAACATAACGGGACGTAGAATATCGTCGACATAGCTCGAAGACGTGTCTGGAGAGGCTGCGGACAGCGGTGGGATATCAACCTGACTGTTGCTGGCCATATGGCCCGACAACTAGAAATGAAGGCCTGGGATGGCATTTATTTTCATTGTAGGATCCCTTTGGCTGTCATCCGCAGCAACCGTAGAGCACGCCGGTACTTCGACTATAAACTGCACCCCATTTTATTACCCTTCACGGCAAGGTATCCTGGGCTTACGTTTCAGCAAGATAGCACCCACACACGGGGAGAATTTTTACTGTTTGTCTCCATTCTTGCCAAACCTTACCATGTCAGCAGGGTCGCCTCACATCTCCCCAATCGAAAACGCTTGGAGCATCTTCGACAGGGCTCTCACGTCGGGATTTTTGTCGATTTAATATGCCAGTAGGACAGAGTTTGGCACGATACCCCTTAGTATACCCAACAACCCTATCAGTGGATGCAAAGCAATATAGCTGCTTGCATAAGGGCCAACGCGTTGTTAACTGACTCAGCTTGTGAAGCTCTTTCTCTTGAATAAATCTTATTTTTTTCTGAAACAGTCATCATTTTTGTCTGTACATGCACATCACATCTACCGACCGGCGTCCCATTCGGATGATTCAGTCGTAGTGTGTCGTTTTTCGTGCGAGAACGTATTTCCACACAGAAAACACAAACCACAGTACGATATCAAATACAACAAACGTCCATTTACAAGTTAAAAAAGAATATGCGGTGCCATATTGAAACACAAGAACATTGTGATGCGCAAAATCAGTCCATCACACATCTAGCACGTGAAATAAAATTTCCGCCACAAATTTATCTCAAAAACTGGCGGAGATATTCCATTTTATAAGAAGGAATGTGGTAATTGGGTGATTAAAGGGACGCCTGAGTGTTTAAATTGTTTTTTCGTTGCTGATTTTGGAAATAAAAGGAAAGAAGTAGACATTATCTAGTTAAGAATATAACAGAGAATTTTGTGACACTGAACTCTCAAAACGACTCTCTGTGGAAGTATCATATTCGCTTCCTTTAGATGGAAAAACTCTTGAACAAATGACTAAAATGATAGTTTTAAGGATAGAAACAAAGTCTTTCCTTAGTAAAAATTTCTCGGTGTACATGCCGCGTCAAATCAGGATAAATCTCCGAGCTTTCGACCACTACCTCCATGGTCGTCGTCAAGGCTAAAACTGACTGTCGTGAACTAGCGAGGTTCCCACTTTTATATGCAAAGGACGGCTTCTTATTGGCTGGAATACGTCAGCGATATGGCGCGTAGCGAAGTGGTGCCCTCTACTTCCATAGATGTAGTTGCTATCCCGCGTTGCTTGCAGCGCCATCCCTTAAATCAGGAGGTAAAGTGCGAGAAGTTTTTCTCAGCGATTTTTCTTTATCCAGTGCAGTCTTCCAAGTGTTGCTAAGTGCATAGCCGTTGTCTCTATTAAAGTTATTATCGCTAAGCCTAATTTCGACTGCTTCCCGGATCACAGAGTCCCAGTAATTCGATGTGTGGGCTATTACTCTGGTACCTTCAAATAAAATCTTATGCTTGTTAAGCAGGCTATGTTCAGCCACCGCTGATTTTTCCAAATACCTGTATTTCAGGTGACGTTGGTGCTCGATGCAGCGGTCGGCAACGGTTCTTACAGACTGGCCCACGTAATTCTTGCCGCATTCGCAAGGAATAGTATAAATTCCCGGCACTCTTAAGCCGAGACTATCTTTGACTGTTCTCAACATTTCCTTAATTTTCCTAGGTGGTCGGAAAACTGGTTTTATTCCTTGCCTCTTCAGGACTCTGGCTATCTTGCTCGTTGTAGCACCGCAAAAAGGAAGCCGCGCTAAGTGTTGGTCCTCTTCTTGTATGTGGCCGGAATCGTCTCTTACTTTCTTCGACAATACTGATTTAATTTCACCGGCAGAATAACCATTCCTCTTGAAAACAGTCGTCAAATGGTTGATCTCGGGACCGAGGTGGTCCTTGTCGGAAATAGTCCTGGCTCTGTGTACTAAAGTATTCAGCATAGCTCTCTTCTGAGACGGATGATGGAAGCTATGGCTATGCAGATATAAGTCTGTATGGGTTGGCTTCCTGTACACAGAATGGCCCAGTCGTCCATCCGGCTTTCGCTCTACCAACACATCTAAAAAAGGTAACTTCCCTTCCTTCTCTACCTCCAATGTAAATTTTATGTTTGGATGTACACCATTCAGATGTTCGATGAACTGCTGCAGCGTGTCGCTGCCGTGTGGCCAGATTAAAAAAGTATCGTCGACGTATCTGTAGAAGCATGATGGGCGGAGGTGTGCACTGCTCAGGGCTCGTTCTTCAAAGTCCTCCATGAAAAAATTCGCTATTGCTCGTGACAGTGGCGAACCCATGGCTGTTCCATCCGTCATTTCATAATAATTTCCACTGTATAAAAAATAAGTGGTCGTCAAGGTATGCCGGAACAACTTCAAAATTTCTGAGGAGAAATGAGCAGACAACAATTGTAATGTGTCATCCACAGGTACTTTGGTGAACAGAGAAACCACGTCGAGGCTGACCATGATATCACTTGGGCCTATCTTCATCTGTTTTATGATATCAACAAACATTTTTGAATTTTTAATATGATGTGGGCAGTGACCAACTATAGGCGCCAACAGTTTAGTTAAGTGCTTTGCAAGCTTGTACGTAGGAGAGCCAATAGCGCTAACAATCGGTCTCAACGGGACGTTCTCCTTATGAACCTTTGGCAAACCGTACAGTCTTGGTGGCCTAGGTGCTCTCGGCCGTAAGTTCTTTACCAGTTCATCGGAGAGGCCAGAGTTTTTTAGTAGTTCCCGTGTCTTCCTGCTGAGCGCCGATGTGGGATCCCGTCTGAGAACCCGGTATGTGCTGTCCTCCAGTAATAATCCAACTTTCTTATGGTAATCTGTAGCATTGAGGATTACCGTGGCGTTCCCCTTGTCCGCAGGTAAAACAACTAGATCTTCATCCTTCTGCAACAATTTCAGTCCTTGTCTCTCCTCTCTGCTGATGTTTGACTTAGGCGGCTTGGATGTCGCTAAAATCCGGCTAGTAGCAAGCCTTACGTCATCCGCTGCTTCTTGAGGAAGATGACGAACTGCTTGTTCCACTCCACTAATGATCTCAACCACCGGTAACTTACGTGGAGCTGGGGCAAAGTTCAATCCTTTACTGAGTGCCGAGATGGTAGCTTCATCAAGTTCCTTGTCAGAGAAGTTGATAACAGTGCGGTGAATGCCGTTGGACCCAGTAGTTCCTTGATCACGGTTAAGCCGCTCAAATTTATCGGCCTGTTTCGCCGTAGTCCTGCTGAAATTGGCTCGTTGGTGTGCCGCCAAAGTCATATCGACCCATTCCCAGTCCAATGGTGAGAGGACTTCGGCCAGAAATAAATGGCAACTAAATAACAGGCGAGCGTTCATGTCTAGTTCATACCTGCTATGACGTATCCTCTCCTTCACAATAGCATGGCTGGTTTTTCGTAAAATTCTGTTTACTGCAGCGCTTCTGATGTGGTGTTTGACGACTGCAAACTTCGGTACTACCTCCTTGTCACGACAGCGTTGTAAAAAAGCCAGATTGCTCAGCAACTGAGACTGTTTCAGGCGCAGCTTCTCCAGGTGACGAACGCTGCGCGCTATGTCCTCCCCGTAGAGGAAACTAATATGGCTACGAAGTCTTTCGCGACGTATTACCTGAGTAAAAATTTCTCGGTGTACATGCCGCGTCAAATCAGGATAAATCTCCGAGCTTTCGACCACTACCTCCATGGTCGTCGTCAGGGCTAAAACTGTTACCTTTTTTAGATGTGTTGGTAGAGCGAAAGCCGGATGGACGTCTGGGCCATTCTGTGTACAGGAAGCCAACCCATACAGACTTATATCTGCATAGCCATAGCTTCCATCATCCGTCTCAGAAGAGAGCTATGCTGAATACTTTAGTACACAGAGCCAGGACTATTTCCGACAAGGACCACCTCGGTCCTCGTATAAGTCCTTATCATGGCGCGACAGCATCGTATCCTTTTCAACAATATCCGCTCCCTTCCCGCCAACAAGAACCTCTTCCTGCACACCCTTGCTACCCACCGTGTGGATGCCTTCCTCCTCAATGAAACCTTCCTCCAACCCCACCACTCCATCCACACCTCCCCCTATCTCCTCCACCGCTCCGATAATCCCCTCCCAGTTGCGCGTGGCGGAGTTGCCATTGGCCACCACCGCCAGATCCCCGTTCGGCTCCAACCTCTCCTTCCCGACCCCACCGAAGACCTGATCCTTAGTCTCTTCTTCCCCGGCCTTACCATTACCTGTGCCACCATCTATGTCCGCCCCAACGCCCCTCTTCCTTTCGACTTCCTCTCCCACATCGACCGTACCTTCTCCTCCTATGTGATCGCCGCCGACCTCAACATCCATAGTCGCTCCGCTGCCCAGTTACGGCGGTGGCATCGGTTCCTCTCCTCCCTTCAAGGCGACCTCATCCCCATCCCCCAGCACACCCGTCCCGAATCCAACTCCACTCCCGATGTTATTATCTCCTCCCCCAACTTCCTTGGTCGCATTACGGTGGATGTCCTGGAGCCTATTGGTAGCGACCATCTCCCTGTCCTCCTCACCGTTTCAGACGGCCGTCGCCCCCGCCCCGACCCTCGTCATGACCCTCCCCCTAAGTACATCCATGACTATTCCCGTGCCAACTGGAATGCCTACCGGGATACCCTCTCCACTCAGGTCGATAGCCGCCCTCTCGCCTACCGCCGTCCCGATGATGTCACCCATGCCGCCTCCTTTCTCCAGCAGACCTTGTCTGAGGCCGTGGAGGCCCACGTCCCTACTGTTGCCATCCACCCCCACCGTCCTACCTTACCACCACAGGCCGTCCTTTTCCTCCGTGAATCCCGTCGTCTCTACCGTGCCTTCCTCCGCACGCGTGACCCGGACACCCTACGACGCCACCGGCAACTACAGCGACACATTCGAAATTTGCTCGCGGCTAAGAAACGCCGGGACTGGCGACAGACATGCACCCGTTTAAATGCTACCCTCCCTATAAACTCGTCCAAGTTCTGGACCGCCTTCCGTCGCCTTACCGGAACTAAACCCTCCCCCTACTATCCTCTTCTCCACGATGATCACCCTTTCCCCGACGCCCTTAGTAAGGCCAATCACTTTGCCTCCTACCTGTCCGATGTGTTTTCCATCCCTGATGATCCCCAGTTCGATTACTCCCTCTTCCCAGATATCCGCGATCGAACTGACACCTCTGTCCCTCCCCTTGCTCCTGGTTTCCAGTACTTGGACAACATTCCACACACGGACCTTAATGCCCCCATCACCACACAGGATCTCATCACTACACTCCGCACCAAACGCAACACCGCTCCTGGTCACGATCGTGTCACCTACCGTCACCTTCGTGAAGCTCCTGTCTCTTTTCTCTCCACCCTGGCCAGGCTCTACAATGTAGTCCTGTCCAGCGGTTACTACCCCGACCTGTGGAAAACCTCCTGTATCCTCATGTTCCTCAAACCTGGCAAACCGCCGTCCGCCGTCTCCTCCTACCGTCCCATCAGCCTTACCTCGGTCTTCAGCAAGGTCCTGGAATCTATCCTCACCCGCCGCATCCACCAGCATCTCCGCCAGCACCGCCTCCTCCCCATTACCCAGTGTGGCTTTCGGCCGTCCTTCTCTTCCGACGATCTTCTCCTTCACCTCACTCATCTCCTTTCCGAACAGCTCAATTCCCGTCGCTCCGCCATCTTCCTCTCTCTTGACCTCGAACGCGCATATGACCGCGTATGGCATTCCGGTCTCCTCTTCAAGCTCCAAACCTTCGCCCTTCCCATTAACTACGTTCGTCTGATCGGTTCCTTTCTCTCCCGCCGTCCTTCCCATGTCACCATCCATAACACCGATTCCTACACCTTTTTCCCCTCTGCCGGTGTGCCCCAAGGCTCCGTCCTCTCCCCCCTTCTGTACTTGTTGTACACGGCGGACATGCCGCCGCCGTCACCCCCCGTCCACCTTCTCCAGTTTGCCGATGACACCGCCTTCCTTGCCCTTGCCCCCACCCTGCAACGCTCCCAACACCTTCTCCAATCCCATCTTGACCGGTTCACCGCTTGGTGCAACCAGTGGTTGCTCAAGGTCAATCCTTCCAAAACCCAGGCGATCATTGTAGGCAAAACCACTCCCTCCTTCCGCCTCCTTGATTTCTATCTCACCGTTTATGGCCGTCCCATCGCTCTCACCCCCACCCTTAAGTACCTTGGCGTCACCCTCGACCGTCGCCTCTCCTGGACTCCCCATCTCCAGACAATCCAAGCCAAGGCACGTTCCCGACTCCGTCTCCTCAAGCTCCTTTCCGGCCGAACGTGGGGTCTGGACCCCTCCACCATCCTCCACACCTATAAGTCCCTCATCCGCCCTATCCTCTGTTACGCCCATCCAGCCTGGATCTCCGCCCCCCCTTCCTTTTATAAATCCCTCCAAATCCTTGAACGCCATGCTCTCCGCCTTGCCTATCGCATCCGTCTCCCTTCCCCCACGCGGATCCTGTATGACATTATCCCCTTCCCCCACCTCCTCCTCTTCCTCGAAAGGATACGAATCCTATACACCTCCCGTAAACTCGATCCACCTCACCCGCTCGTCTCCCCGATCCTCTCCCACCCCCGCCCGCTGCCGCGCCTGTACTCCCATGTCCCACCCGGTCTCCATCTCTCCACCCTCCTTACCCTCTCCCAAGGTGGCTTCCGCCAGCTCCCTCTCCCTGATGATGCCCTCCTCCCCTCCGTCTACCCCTCCTACCAACTTTGATCCTCCCGCCCTCCTCCTGTGCTTGCTCCTCAGGGCACCCTCCCTCCCCTCTCCCCCTTTTTCCCTCCCTCCTCCTTTTCTCTCCCCTCCTCCCCCAGGCCTCCCCTCCCCTGTCCCTCTCCTTCCTGCCCCCGTCTCCTCCGCCATTGGCATCCTTTTCTCCCCTCTCCCCCACCTCACCCCTGTTCCCCTCTTGGCAGGTCCCCGGACTCGCACACGCTACGTGGACTTTCGCGCCGGAGATCACCGCCATCAGTGTCTTGTGTGTGCCGTAGTGTTTAGTGTACAGTGTTCACCGTCACACTCCATCGTTCACCAGTGCCATCGTCTCCCTCAGTGTTTGTGCGTCGTCTCAACAGTTTGCAGTGTGGCTTATCGTCGAGTGTGAACGGCTCCGTGTTTGTTTCTCTGTGTCTCCTGTTTTATTGCCCACCATTTTGTAACTTTTATGCTTTTCTCCTGTTTTTGCTGATTGTATCTTCTCTGGCTGAAGAGCAGCGTAGTATGCTGCTGACAGCCTGCCTGCTGTACAGGCTTTAAAATAACAATAAAGTAAAAAAAAAAAATAGTTCACGACAGTCAGTTTTAGCCCTGACGACGACCATGGAGGTAGTGGTCGAAAGCTCGGAGATTTATCCTGATTTGACGCGGCATGTACACCGAGAAATTTTTACTCAGGAAATACGTCGCGAAAGACTTCGTAGCCAAAGTCTTTCCTTGTCACATGAATGTTAGTCATGATACGTTATTCGTGACATGGAAAGGTGTTAGTAGTGGATGAAACCAGTTCCAAAAAATGGCCCTGAGCACTATGGGACTAGACTTAGAACTACTTAAACTTAACTAACCTAAGAACATCAGACACATCCACACCCGAGACAGGATTCGAACCTGCGACTGTAACAGCAGCGCGGTTCCGGACTGAAGCGCCTAGAACCGCTCGGCCACAACGGCTGGCTGAAACCAGTTCAGAAGCAGTATAGGTGTTTAAACATTTTGTAACAGTAAGGAAAAGAGCATTTCGAGAGAAATTGTGGGGCCTTTTGTTATGTTTCAATGTCTGTGAAGCATAATTGAAGACAAGGACAATGTGGTGCTGTTCTGTGTCACCAGTCTGTAGAAAATTTCGACGTCGTTTTCACGTCTATATGCTGCTGGAAAGGTATACTACAGACTCCCGCCAAAACAGTGTCGTTTGAAATTTAAATTTGATTATGAAATCAACAGAGCGATTGTGTGGGATGCTACATGTCTACTCCGTATTTATCATATAGCTACTGTTTACTTTAGTAAAAACGGTAATTTGCACAAATTAGGTACGCAGTGATTAACGCCAAACTGCTGCTGCAGGAAATACGGTAAAGTTTCGGATCAGGTGGCCTTGAAAGCGAAAGCGAACACTGTGGGTCAGCAGGGGTCGTGCTGAATGCAGCTAAGCGAGCTGATAGTTATTATGAAAGAGGGAAACCACGTCACTGTTAGATGAAGAGGCTGGCATTTTATTGAGTGACCGTTGTTCACTTGCAGCTGTTGATGTAACATATACATAGGTACGCTGGTAATCAGAATGGGGAGAACCAACGACGAATGGTAGAAATCCTTGTTAGTGCGATACTACCAGTAGTCATGCAACCTAAAATACGAAGAAACCGTAACGTCTTTCAGGCTTTCTTTCTGGTGACAAATGAGAGTGTCATAAGTACTGACCGTGACCTTACATAAGACAAGAAGGTAGCTCAGTGTAACAAATCAGTAAAACCGTCGCTCTGTCCCGATTTAGGTTTTCCGTCGCTTCTCTAAATGAATCAAGCCAAATTCCGAGATTTTGCATGGAATAGAGCACGATCAGTTATATTCGCTATCGTTCACAACGAAAGTTTGACCTCCATCTCTAATAATTTTATCCTCGGTGGATCGTTGAACTCTAAAACGAAATTCGGGGACCGCAACTGGAATTGTTAATCTAAATTGTGCAAACCTATTTATTTGACGGCACTTCAGAATGTTGATAATCGATGTTGAAAAACTCATGTGGAGGACTAGACAATGCACAGTGGCCCAGCGGATAAAATTTTCGACTTGCTAGAAATTGAACCTGGGAGTCCCCCTTCCGCTGGATCACGGGCTGCAAACATGAACTCTAATCTCGCTCCTTTTATTAAGATGAATGTAACATAGAACAACGTCAAATGGAACAGTATCAAAGATGACCCCTTTCCGTTGTAGTTGTGCTGTAATTAACGAATGCATAGAAGAAGACAAAATGAGTAGAGCATTAAATCCTAAAGGAGATGTTTTATATTTCATGTTGTTGTTGCTGTTGTTGTTGTGGTCTACAGTCCGAAGACTTAGATGCAACTCTCCATGCTACTTTGCCCTGTGCAAGCCTCTTCATCTCCGAGTAACTACTACAACTTACATCCTTCTGAATCTGCTTACTGTATTCATCTCTTGATCTCCTGTACGAATTTAACCCCCCTTCCCCTCCTCAAATATTCGCACACTTCCACTTCCCCCAACACTAAACAGGCGCTCCCTCGATGTCTCAGAATGTGTCCTCTTCTAGTCATGTTGTGCCACAAATTTCTTTTCTTCCCAGTTCTGTTCAGTGCTTCCTCTTTAGTTATGTGACTACCCGTCTAATCTATCGGCATTCTTCTATAACGCCAGATTTCAAAAGCTTCTATTTTCTTCTTGTCTAAACTGTTTATTGTCTATGTTCCACTTCCATACAGGACTGCACTCCATGGAAGTACTTTCAGAAAGAGCTCCTAACACTTAAATGGATATTCGATATTAACCAAATTCTTTTCTTTAGAAACGCTTTTCTTGTCATTGACAGTCTACGTTTTATGTCCTCCCTACGTCGGCTGTAATCAGTTATTTTACTGCCCAAATAGTAAAATTCATCTACTACTTTCAGTGTCTCGTTTCCTAATCTAATTCCCTCACAGTAACCTGATTTAAGACGACTACATTCTATTATTCTTGTTTAACTTTTGTCATGTTTATTATATACCCGCCCTTGAAGACACTGTCCATTCCGTTCAATTGCTCTTCCAAGTGCTTTACTTTCTCTGACAGAATTACAGTGGTATCGCCAAACCTCAAGTTTCCATTTCTTCTCCTTGAACTTTGATTCCTTCTCCAAATGTTTTTTCGTTTCCTTTACTGGTTGCTCAGCGTACATCGAGGACAGGTTACAAACCTGCCTCACTCCCTTCTCAATCACTGCTTCCTTTTCATGCCCCTGCCGTCTGATTTCTGTAAAAATTTCAGATAGCCTTTTGCTCAGCGTCTTTTAATTCTGCTACGTTCAGGTTTTCAAAAAGAGTATTCCAGTCAAAAATATCAATTGCTTTTTCTAAGTTCAGTCAAAAATATCAAAAGCTTTCTCTAAGTCCACAAACGCAATAAATGTAGATTTGCACTACCTTAACCTATCTTCTAAGTTATGTCTTAACGTCAGTACTACCTCATGTGTGCCCTACATTTCTTTGGAATTCAAACTGAACTTCCCTGAGTTCGGCTTATACCTGTTTTTCCATTCTCCTGTATAGAATTCGTGTTAGTATTTTGCAACCCTTTCTTATTAAACTGATAGTTAGATAATGTCGCAACTGTCAGCATCTGCTTTCTTTGGAACAGGAATTTTTTACAATCTTCTTTATGTCTGATGGTATTTCACCTCCCTGTAGACCAGGTGGAAGATTTCTGCATGGCTGGATCTCCCAAAGTTATCAGTAGGTCTGACGCTGTGTCGTCTGCTCCTGCAGGCACGTTTCGTATTAGGTCTTTCAGTGCGCTGTCAAATTCTTCTGGCAGTACCATGTCTCCCACTGCCTCTTCATCTACTTCCTCTTCAATTTCTGTAATATTACCTACAATTATAAATCCTCTACATATATTTCTTCCACCTATCAGTTTTCCCTTCTGTGCTTAGGACTGGTTTGCATCTCAGCTCTCGCTATTCATATGACTGCTTCCCTTTTCTCCAAAGTCCTCTTCAATTTTCCTGTAGGAGTTATCCCTCTTTCTCCTACTGATACACGCTTCTTTATCCATATATTTATCCTCTAGCAATTCTTGCTTAGCCATTTTGAACTTCCCGTCAATCTCATTTTTAGACGTTTTTATTCCCCTTTGCTTGTACTATGTGTTGGGTGTGGGTTTCGTTCTATCTTAGCTACGACAACGCATTCATTTTTCTGTCGCAGTAGGTTAACAGTATCCTTATTTTTTTGTTCATTATTGAACTTACTCCTGCATTATCCCTATTTGATTTTGTGTATAGCAAATTTCGAATCTTTTTGCGTTGATACAAGATCCTACCTCCCTATTGAGAACATTTATTTTCTTATTTCCCTGTCTCTTAGAAATTAGGGTTCACCGTGGACACATGTGCTCCACACCGACTTCATCATAAAATTAACCAGTAATTTCTTTCAACATTAGTGTCCAATTTAGAATCTGATATTTCTGAAAAATAGCAATGTGCTCATCTGTTTCACTCTTTCAGTACTTTCATCCCACAGTTATTAATAACTAACTTTTATCGATACCGGACACATCTTTCTGAAGGCACGAATTGTTTTTTCTTCGTTGAAGATAAAAACATTTTTATTTTTATATCTAATATAAATTCAGTCTGTTCGTCAGCACATAAGTGTTCCAAGTTTCACTCAAGCTTTCTTATTTCAATTGACACCGTGGAGTAATTATGTTTCGAGGGATCTTGATTCTCAGAGCGTACGGAGAAATAATGGTATTATACGTAAATGTATGGTGAAACGCTAATACGCTAGTAATTATAACGCAATAAACTTTAATTAAAGTGCACTTAAATGTACAGCGAATGTATGAATCTGAATTATTACTTAATTTCAGACGCCAATTTAGTTTCCCGAAGGAAAGCAACTGCAGTGCCGTTATTTCATGCACTCGAGATACATTGCCCGTAAGCCGGTCATATCTTTCGTGGCTCTCGACTTTTAAGGGCCATGCTGGTGGAGGTAGTGCAAGTAATGTAGTCCGCTATTGCGGGCAGTAGACTCTGTGTGAAGGAGTGGCTCGCCTGGGTGATTTATAGAATGGCTAGCCGGAAGTTTGGAGGCCCGCATCTGCTCTAAAGCCGGTCGACGGACATAATTCGCTCGCTGTTTACGGTTACAGACGACGCCGCAAATGGAGAACTTCGATATCTGTGGAAAGAGGACATCTGTAGAATGTACACTGGAGGGAACGCGGTATCGAAAAGTACAGTTCATAGACTTTATAACAGGTAATTTCTGAAACTTAATGGAGCCACAAATACGTATTTACGTTCAATTTTCTTAACTTATACTGCAGTGGGTAATGATTAAACACTGTAAATGTATACAGGGTTGGGGAAAGGGGGGAGGCGGTTGTTACATATGCATCGTGATGATAGGGTGCAGAAAGTGGAGCAGTCAGGATTAGATAATGGGCATCCAGGGCTGCCTTTACATGACAATAACGAGAATTTATTTCCGGGTACGGTATACAAGGGGCGCACTTAGGGTCGGAAGTTACCAGGTTTAGGCCAGTCTAGGAGGTCTAACAGTTAATGGAAATGGGCAACGGTAGGGGAAGCGGTTCATGTTAACTTACGTGGTGGCCCGTCGTGAAAAGCAGAGCCAGAGGCTCTGCCTTCCAAAATGACGTCTGTTCTGCTCGAGGTTTGGATTACAGGAGAGAAGCAACTGTGTTCTGCACCACAGAACACTCCAGCGTCCATACACGTGATCGGTATCCCGTGAACGCTATTCGCTAAAATCAATGGCGTGAATTCGCTAGCAGTTTCAGCACAGGGCTCAAGGCGTCTCTTGCCAGCAGTTTTAATTGGACAGAACCGCCTCGGTTTTGAAAGACAATCAACTTGTGTCACGTAGGCACAGTGTAAGTTGCTCTCTGAGTAGACTTGTAAAGATTTGACTGGACCTTTGAAATAAATTTTTTTAAACCAATTCCCTAAAATATTCCTTGACTGGCTGCCACCATGTACAACACTGTGGTATTGAGATGCGTTCGTCCTTCTTAAGAATAGGCCATTTTTAAGAATAGGCATGACCTAAGTTGTACTGTGAACACTCCTCAGCAATTCTGTCCGATTATAAACATACGGCTGCAAGAGTCAAGGCATCTGTGATCCAAACAGTCTTCTTGAGACCGTACGAATACTCTCCATAATGGCATAAAATGAACTTACTTCAGAAATTAGACGGTCTTGACTCCTCATAGTATTCAGCGACTCTGCAGCGCTGTGCAATATGTTACCTGGCGCTACGGACACAAGAGCTTAAGTATGCTCTTTACGGAAAAAAGGACATTGTATGAGTCCACCTAATACCATCTTTATTGTCCAAGGAGCGAGGCTAGACATAATTACCTACATGTAAGATCATACGCAGCACAAAAAAAGAAAATAGCAGACATAAGAAATAGGTCAGAAGCAACATAAACGGTCACAATGCCCACATAGTACTAGGGACAGAAAGTTGGCTGAAACCAGACGTAAACAGTAATGAAATCCTATCTCAGATTGGAATGTATACCGCAGAGATAGGCTGGACAGTGAAGGGGGAGGTGTGTTTATAGCGATAAGAAGTGCAATAGTATCGAAGGAAATTGACGGAGTTCCGAAATGTGAAATAATTTGGGTGAAGGTCACGGCTAAAGCAGGCTCAGACATGGTAATTGTATGTCTCTATAGGCCCGCTGGCTCAGCAGCTGTTGTGGCTGAGCACCTGAAGGATAATTTGGAAAATATTTCGAGTTGATTTCCCCACCATGTTATAGTTCTGGATGGAGATTTTAATTTGCCGGATATAGACTGGGAGACTCAAACGTTCATAACGGGTGGCAGGGACAAAGAATCAAGTGAAATTTTTTTAAGTGCTTTATCTTAAAACTACCTTGAACAGTTAAACAGAGAACCGACTCGTGGCGATAACATATTAGACCTTCTGGTGACAAACAGATCCGAACTATCTGAAACAGCTAACGCAGAACAGGGAATCAGCGATCATAAAGCGGTTATTGAATCGATGATTTCAGCCGTAAATAGAAATAGTAAAAAAGGTAGGAAGATTTTTTTCTGTTTAACAAGAGTGACAAAAAGCAGATTTCAGAGTACCTGACGGCTCAACACAAAAGTTTTGTCTCAAGTACAGATAGTGTTGAGGATCAGTGGACAAAGTTCAAAACCATCGTACAATATGCGTTAGATGAGTATGTGCCAAGAGATGGGAAACACCCACCGTGGTACTACAACCGAGTTAGAAAACTGCTGCGGAAGCAAAGGGAACTTCACAGCAAACATCAACATAGCCAAAGCCTTGCAGACAGACAAAAATTACGCGAAGCGAAATGCAGTGTGAGGAGGGCTATGCGAGATGCGTTCAATGAATTCGAAACTAAAGTTCTATGTACTGAATACCAGTTCGATTTTACACAGAGTACGCGAAGGAACTTGCGCCCCTTCTTGCATCGGTGTACCGTAGGTCTCTAGAAGAGCGTAGCGTTCCAAAGAATTGGAAAAGAGCACAGGTTGGCTAAATGGTTCAAATGGCTCTGAGCACTATGGGACTTAACATCTATGGTCATCAGTCCCCTAGAACTTAGAACTACTTAAACCTAACTAACGTAAGGACATCACACAACACCCAGCCATCACGAGGCAGAGAAAATCCCTGACCCCGCCGGGAATCGAACCCGGGAACCCGGGCGTGAGAAGCGAGAACGCTACCGAACGACCACGAGATGCGGGCCAAGAGCACAGGTCATCCCAGTTTTCAAGAAGGGACGTCGAACAGATGTGCAGAACTATAGACCTATATCTCTAACGTCGATCAGTTGTAGAATTTTGGAACACGTATTATGTTCGAGTATAATGACTTTTCTGGAAACTAGAAATCTACTCTGTAGGAATCAGCATGGGTTTCGAAAAAGACGGTCGTGTGAAGCCCAGCTCGCGCTATTCGTACACGAGATTCAGAGGGCCATAGACACGGTTTCACCGGTAGATGCCTTGTTTCTTCAGAAAGGCGTTCGATACAGTTCCCCACAGTCGTTTCATTAACAAAGTAAGAGCATATGGACTATCAGACCAATTGTGTGATTGGATTGAAGATTTCCTAGCTAACAGAACGCATCATGTCATTCTCAATGGAGAGAAGTCTTCCGAAGTAAGGGTGGTTTCAGGTGTGCCGCAGGGGAGTGTCGTAGGACCGTTTCTATTCACAATATACATAAATGACCTTGTGGATAACATCGGGAATTCACTGAGGGTTTTTGCGGGTGATGCTTTGGTGTATTGAGAGGTTGTAACAATGGAAAATTTTACTGAAATGCAAGAAGATCTGCAGCGTATTGACGCATGGTGCAGGGAATGGCAATTGAATCTCAAAGTAGGCAAGTGTAATGTGCTGCGAATACATAGAAAGAAAGATCTCTTATCATTTAGCTACAATATAGCCGGTCAGTAACTGGAAGCAGTTAATTCCATGAATTATCTGGGAGTACGCATTAGGAGAGATTTAAAATGGAATGATTATATAAAGTTGATCGTCGGTAAAGCAGATGCCAGACTGAGATTCATTGGAAGAATCCTAAGGAAATGCAATCCGAAAACAAAGGAAGTAGGTTACAGTATGCTTGTTCGTCCACTGCTTGAATACTGCTCAGCAGTGTGGGATCCGTACCAGATAGGGTTGATAGAGGAGATAGAGAAGATCCAACGGAGAGCAGCGCGCTTCGTTACAGGATCATTTAGTAATCGCGAAAGCGTTACGGAGATGATAAACTCCAGTGGAAGACTCTGCAGGAGAGAAGCTCAGTAGCTCTGTACGGCCTTTTGTGGAAGTTTCGAGAACATACCTTCACCCAAGAGTAAAGCAGTATATTGCTCCCTCCTACGTATATCTCGCGAAGAGACCATGAGGATAAAATCACAGAGATTAGAGCCCACACAGAGGCATACCGACAATCCTTCTTTCCACGAACAATATGAGACTGGAAGAGAAGGGAGAACCGATATAGGTACTCAAGGTACCCTCCGCCACACATCGTCAGGTGGCTTGCGGAGTATGGATGTAGATGTAGATGTGGATGTAGAACATGACCGTGTAGTGCGTAAGAGAAACTACGGATACTCAAGGGAGGACAACGCGCACTTGATACAAAACCGGTGTTTTCGCGTTTCAAGGATTCTCGATGGAAATAACACGATGTGCATGATGGTGACCTACTACGTCATGCACAAAAAGTGCGCACGCCATAGATTACAGTGATTTTTGGGGAATCAGTGAATGATTGCGTAATTGCGTGAATTTAAACAGTGCTAAAGACTTGGAGGACGTAAGAAAACGAAATTTCAAACAAAGCGTCAACTCTACGATACACGGCAAACTGTGGAATCGGCGGGTAAATGTGTAGGTGGGATAGACTAACTCATGCCATCGTTCAGCAAGGATCTTGTTTTCAACTCCTTCCAGTCGGAATCTAAAGAGAAAATACATATGAAAGGAACCCTGGGAGTTAGAGATACCTAGCGAATTTTACCAAAATCAGCGAACATCACCGACTTAAAGCATTCGTGTATAATTATGCCGACTGTTAATCTGAATAGTAAATTGTCTAGAAAGTCATTTACTGTGCTATGTGAGGTTCGAGGTGCTCTGCCCCCTACGTTTCTTTGTCGTGCGCGTGATCTCGCAATGGCAGTAGGGAATGTCTACGTCGCAGCAAGCAAGAGTGAGAAATTGAATATAAGAGAACTAAAGCTATGGTGTGAGAACTGCGTTTGGTCAATAGCTGATCAAAATAACTTGATTTTGCTTTATTCCTAGTCTGAATGTAACAATTATACTTCTTTAAGCAAACTATCACTCCTGGAAAATGTGTCACATTGCACTTAGTGCTACCTGGAACCGCTGGACAAATTCAGCCACTGCAAAAAAATGATTCAAATGGCTCTGAACACTATGGGAGTCAACTTCTAAGATCATCAGTCCCCTAGAACTTAGATCTACTAAAACCTAACTAACTTAAGGACATCACACATATCCATGCCTGAGGCAGGATTCTAACCTGCGATCGTAGCGGACGTACGGTTCCAGATTGTAGCGCCTAGAACCGCTCGGCCACCTCGGCCGGCTCAACCACTGCAGCTACACCTTATGGGATAGCCATTTCGACACTAAGCTCCACGACAGACTGTTTCGCATTCGGTTGCATGTCATCACATTCTATCAGCTATCACCGCATTACACCAATGTGACTGAAATGCATTCTTTTTGAGAGTGGATACATAGCTGAACGTCCTGCAGGGTTTGTGAATCCGATGGAGTTCGCCTCCGACATTGATGGTACAAACCTTTGTGATCACTGTGGGGCGTCATTTTTCCTTCAGTGTTCGTGGTGCAAATTAATGGTTTGTTTTAAACATTTCTTGAATGTCGACGATGCCCATTTTGTGACGTGTAAATGAGCTGTGTGTGGTTCGTGTTCGTGCCGTTATTGCTTGACATCTTGTCTGGGCAGTACTGCCATTTCGTTTCTTATTCGATTTACTGGCGTCACTAAGTTGCTGACTTGCCTGACCGTGAGTGGCAGCAACAGCACTTATCGATAAGAGCGCTGTCGTACTATCTTTGGAGCAACCGCTACTATTTCTGTGTCGTCGTGTGTCAGGAGTTCAGTCGAGACGGAGCAGAAGTGAGGTCATGACAGCCATGACTTGCCCGACCGTTGCCAACACACATGACTCGAGTGGGAACGACCTTGGTTGGTTGTCTCATCGGACGACGTGTATTTGGTCGCCGACTGCTTCTGGGTTCTCGATGTGTGTTGACTTGGGATTTGTCCTTGTTTTTCCACAGTGACCATTTTAGTATTGTTCGAGTTGTTTGTGGAAGTGTTTTCGCGCAACCATGTGTAGCTTGTGGGGTTTTGCCCGAGCAGTTATTATAATGCTGTCTGCATGCTGGATTGAGTCGGTCAGTTAGGACAGAGCAGCGAGGAAGTCTCCGTGACGTGAGGTCAGGCCAGGACTGCTGGCGGCGTGCACGCGCTGTCGGATTGTGGGGCGCTAACTGCAAGAGCTACAAAGTTCATTGCCCATTGTACCTGGACACTGAAATTCAGTGATCAGTTAACTTGTTATGATACCTCGACTCCTGTGACATCTCTTTGTTCACCGTCGGTTGTTGCTTCCAGGGCCATTCCGGCTAGCAGCAATGTATGGTATGTTGGCGTCAGCGAAATTTTGCAGCTGTGTTCCTGTGTGGTCTTTAACTATTAAATTGGTTGGTGCTTATCAGTGAAGTGCACCAGCAGTATTTTCTGCCTTATGGCCATTAACGCCCCAGTTACCTGCCGAGGTCGTTAGCGTAGGTTTCTGGCAGTGTGTTTTTCCTCGCTGTGTTGATGCTGTCCGGCACGGGGTGCAGTTCGACAACCTTTTAGTTGTTTGTCCATATTTTTTTCTTAAGAGTGGTTATTGTGGGTTGGCTGTTTTTTTAGGCGCCAATTTTGAAGACGTAATGTGGTTGTTATCTTCATCCACAGCTGAAATTTTCCTTTGTCGTACCGTTGGTCAGGTGGAAGGAAACTTATTAGGCTGTTGGTCGGTCCAACCGGCCGGAAGCACCAGTGTATCGCAAGTTTTCTTAGCTAGGCATTCAGCCATATTGTTTTAATTTGATCATTTTAAGGCAATGTGTAATTAAGTGGTTCTTAGGAAAATAAAATATTGTGTGTTTTGTGGAACTAACAGTAACTGATTACGGTCCCCTTCACAACCATAACCTGATGCGCTCATCCTGAAAAACCAGTGTTCAGTAAAAAGATTGACCTCTGCATCTCCCAGACATCGATTTTCTGTCACCCTCCTGATATACATGGTGAGTTCAGCTAATATTTCTTCTGCCACCATTGTTAACATAGCACTCCCAAATGAGTCTTACTAAAAACTGCGCTTGCGATCTAGCCCTCTAAATGGTTCATTGTGAGCGAAGAAATACAATCATGCCCGTAGAAGCCTGTAATAGTTTTGACTGACTGGCTCTATGCTGAGCCTCTGCAAATCCGAAAACTGATATAGGTTTTTCTGCAGACGGTAGTTACAGCTAACTAATGCGGTGTTTCGAAACTGTAGTGTTGTGCAATACGAGAAATCACAAACCAGCGACACCTATCGCGTCGTGATCGCGCATTTTCTGCATGGTCGAAAACGTGAAACGACTCACAATTAGGTTCCTTGCCTCCTATTTATTAGCCTCATAAGGAAGCGTTGCATTTTCTGGCCTCTGATTAGCTATCATTCGAGGATATTGAATTTAGACTGATCTCACGCCAAGGGCTGCCTAGGAAATCTGAGAGTAATTGTGGTTGTAGTTAGACGTACGTAATGTGGCAGTGTGCTGTACATAGCACCGATGTTTTACTTTGGTTATTATTTAGTGTGACTGTGAATGCGAGTGATACGAATTCCAGGAGGATAGTTCTCCTGGAAATTAAAAAGTATGTTGACATCACTAAAATATGTCGAAACAACAGACACCACATCTATGACTTAGGTGAGGACGACCAACTGATCACTTGAGTGGGGATGCACACCACGCTGGAACCCTTACGAGAATCGGCGAAATTTCGCGAGCAATGTGGATAATGGGGTATGGTCACTACATCAGTAGAGCGTGGATAAGCAGAGAATTTGTATATGATGACAGGCGTGCTAGAGCAGTCCGTGCAGTTGGGATGACCTAAGTATCCGCATGGCGCAGTGTTCGGATTATCTAAATAGTAAGCAGGAGACCTGGGTTCAGTTCGCAGTCCGGCAAAAATAATTTTCCCCGTCGATTTCAATGAATGCCCACTAGCATATAATGTAATTAACTCCTATTTCTCTTGAAAGTTTTGAGTTAACAATTATGACAGGAAAAATATCAGCTGATAACGGATCACCATGTGCTAAAAATGTAAATGTCGTGTGGCTAGGGCCTCCCGTCGGGTTGACCGTTCGCCGGCTGCAAGTCTTTCGATTTGACGCCACTTCGGCGACTTGTGCGTCGATGGGGATGAAATGATGATGATGATTACGACAACACAACACCCAGTTCCTGAGCGGAGAAAATCTCCGACCCAGACGGGAATCGAGCCCCGGCCCTTAGGACTGACATTCTGTCGCGCTTACCACGCTGCTACAGGAGGCGGTTAGGACAGTGACAGAAATCGAGTGTCCAGGAGGTGCACAGATCAATCTTCTATGTGATTTACACATTACACTTCACAAAATGGACGTAATCAACATTCAAGAAACGTTCAAAATAAACCATTAATTTACACCATCAACACCAAATGAAAAATGGCGCGCCACAGTGGCCACAAAGGTTCAGATCATTAAGATCGAAAGCGAACTCCTTGGAAGTTATAAACTGTGCACGACCTTCAGCTAGATATTCACTCTTAAAGAATACATATAAATCTTATTGGTGTAACTGATGAAATGTGATAGCATGTTGCCGAATTCGAAACAGCCTGTCGTGGAGCTTATAATGAAAATGGCTATCCTTTAAGGCACAGCTGCAACAGGGCGGAAAAAACAAATATGCAGGGGTTATATACGTCCAGTGGTTCCAGGTGGTACAAACTGCAATGTGAAACACTTTATAGGAGCGATAGTTTGCTTAAAGGAATATGATTTTTACACGCAGGCAGCGAATCTACGAAAATCATGTTGCTTTGACCAGCTATTGGCTAAAATCAGTGTTCACACCGTAGTTGCAGTTCTCTTACGCACATTTTCCCATACTTACTTGCTGCGACATAAACATTCCCTACAGCCCTTGCGAGATCACGCATACGGGAAGGAATCTTAGGCAACAGAGCACCTCCAACCACACATAACACAGTAAATAACCTTCCAGATAATTTACTATCCAGATTAACAGTCGGCGTAATTGTATCAAGTGCGCCTTTCCCTTCCTTGAGTATCCGTTATTTTATTTCTTATGCACTATACGATCATATTGCTTCGAACTTATTCGATTTTTTCTTTTTTTTGTTTTTTTTTTTTTTTCACTGTGCTGCGGAGATGTTGTTCCTTGTAGGAAATTATGTTTAGCCCCGCTCCTTGGACAAAGATTGTCCCTTATTACGTTTACTGGAGACGCGATTTGTAGCTTACTGTCGGACAAGGATGAACTACATGGATAGACATCTGGTTCCATATCGCTTTTGCTTCTCAAGAACGAATTCTCATCTTTGTCCTCATATATATTGCATTACATTACACCACTCTCTCCACTGACTCATCTTGCAGACAGGATAATATTTCATCCGCCACTTCTCCCTCACTCTTCAAAACTCCTTGTGTTCCTTTGTGACGATATGAAAACTTCGACAACTGGTTTTGTAGTAATAATGAATTTTTTTCTTATTTTACCGTTACCGTTACTCTGATTTGTATCAACGCCACTAATATGATAGCACTGTTGTGCTGTGCTCACCATTGGACACCTCCGAGATCGCCCCCTGTTGCCATTAGCAGCCAATAGTGTGGTTGTATGGTAGACAATATATGGGACGTCGAATCCGTAAGCATCATTAGCCTTCTGCTGGCATCAGCTGTCCAGTTGGAGTCCCTTGGGCTTCATTCCATGTTACTTTTTTGTTTTAACGTTCACTGTCCAGCATAACGTACTGTGTTCTCTAACACAAATGCTCAATGAGTCACACATTCTTGGGAGACACTCCATATGATCATGTATTACTTATGAGTTGACAAACGTGTTGCAGCGTTGAATATCTTTCGGAAATGGAAGACGGCGGAATTTTCCTGCATCCACATCTACGTCTCCTGTTTGCTACTCATATTCTACAGCTATCTGGTTTTTCTGAAATCATGCTATTTCTTGGAGAAAATTTTTGTTACCTCTCACTACATCACAGGGTTAGCAACTTACCAATATGCTGTTTGTTACTGCAGCACACGGACATTATAGGTACTAGTACATAATTCTGTGTTAAATGGTCTCTCTCTTTCTGTAAACTGGTGTGACTCTGCTGGTATGCATGCACGCAGGATTACAAGTTACGCGAGAGTTTATTTAGAAAATATGAATAGAGCTAACTGCAGAGAGGACCTAATAAGAATTTAGTCACGATTTGCGACTGATTCCCTGCGAGTGGTATGAGCAGTAACTTTTTATTGCCGGAAATTCTCGCTGATTCGTGGGACTGCCAAACATTGATAAGCCAGCAGAACTGTCGCCCACGAACGCCTTCATAAATGCAAAACTTTTTATATCTACCCCTAGTGTATTGTCTTCAGATTAAGAAGCATAATGAACCATGAGGAAAGGATGCGTTAGTTGTAAATTTTACATGGAGACATATATTGCCAATACAATTCATCTACTCTGACTCTACCGTGAGTTTAATCTTTTTCAGTGACATTAAGGATTGAATCATTCTGCCTTAACATCGTGGGACTTTTATGAACTCAAATTCATAACATCTCAATGTAGTATAAGCTGTAAAAGAGATAGCAACAGACTTCGAATTAAATTTTATCTACACATCTGCATCATTAGGGACTTCCAACAGAAATTAACAGTATATAAATTTTAGAAAAGTAACTGACGGGAACAAACACACTTCTAAGCAGTTTTCACGACGAACCGCCTGAGGAAAACGCAGAAGATAGCTGTTCTGATCAGCGTTTCACAAAGGCGCATCCAATCTAACGAAGTCAGCCGCCCGCTGTATGTTCTCAGCGACTCCGCTCCCTTGTCTTGCTAGCGATATCCGGTTTCGCCGATACAGCGCCTTTAGCATCCTCTGCCCCCTCGCCCCTCCCCCCCCCCCCATCCACCTCTCCCGCCTCACCACCCCACACTTCCTCACTACCTCCGCCTTCCAACCCCACGTTTCCCTTTAAAGCAGATCTTCCTCCCTGACGTCTCGTTTCCGTCTCAAAGCGTTGTTCTGGAACATACTCCCAATATCTGGATCCACATCCTCTTTCATACATTGGCAGAAATGGATCGTCTTACATTACGAAACACCAGTCCGATTTTTATCGAATTTTGTGCAGTGTTTATCACATAACTGGCATTAATTTATTAAATTTTCATTATGTGCGGGACTGATATTAATGATCAACATCAATATGAAGTGTGACTCCCACGGGCATTAATTCAGTCTTGTATTATTTATGAGACGGAACCAAACAGCTTCCAAATATCGTGTGTTTATTAGATACATAAATGATGTTTTTTTTAATGATTCTAAACAATTTCTGTTTGCTGCAGTTGTCAGTGAAGGATTTCCAGTGCAATGCAGGCAGTATATAAAATAGTGCAGTTCAAGAAATAAGTTCTGGCTTGTACAGAATCAAGTGATGCTAAATTACAGTAAGGCACAGTTTCAACTGAAACTGACATTTTGATTACACAGGAATTGACTTATGATTAGTGAGTCCGAGCAATTCACATTTCTAGGTGTTCACATAAACAGTGAACTGTCATGAAATTCCCCGAAACTGGAATCTTGTTCAAAATCTAATATTGCTACATTTATCATTAGTACAGTGTATGAAGTAAGTGATAGTCTGCTTTTCTTATTTTCAGTCACTTATGACATACTTCTGAGGTAGCTCTTCCCCTTCACAACGGATACTTTTGGCTAAAAAATAGACAGTTGGAGCAAAATGTGGTGCAAGTTCGCTGGTCCGAGCACGGGGCTCACAACCCGAACCACACGCCACTGTTAAGCACTAATGAAGGACTGGGTCCCTTACTTCGATTGCACATTGTTCATTAAGGTCAATACAACTCATTTATTTCAAATACATCATTGAAGTTACGTTTGAATCTGTCTGACATTAAACAGGAATAAAGAAAATTTTCAATATCAGCTGATTTAGTGCGTGAAGCGCGAGTTTAGCCAATAATTAATTTGAATCTGACATTAAACAGGAATTTAAAAAAAACAATTTCAATTTTTTATATGTTTAAATTACAGCATTAAGCAATTCCAAATCTTTCCCTTTTCTAGGCGGAGGCTGAGCCAGAAACACAGAATGCCACAAAAACACAGATTTGCTGTGAAATTTTAGGACACCCTGAAGCAATAACAGACAAGGGGTCGGCACACACAAATAACACAGGCTAAGAGTCAAGCCGGGAGCACGTCCTACGAGAACTTGTTCACACTGTGCTCACCACAAACAGTAGACATTCAGGCCGAACATCCGCTTGCGGTGGCTGCCAGAAGGACGAAACAACCAACAGGGCCACGCCGTGCCTCTCACACAGGCACCTCAATTTGTACAAACATCTAGGCCAACACCCACTCCGGACTCCCCTCTCACTGCGAGGCTTGGCACAGTTAATACGAAATGCCTTCCAGGCAACCAGTAACCGCCGCAGGAGTTTCACGATTCGCAAACAGCCCCAGCGTAACAGACATCACACATGTGCTTACGCCCGAGCCACAACTCCGCCAGTCTCACCGGCCGCCCCAAACCAACTGACTCTCGCCGTCCCGCGCGCCCCAGCCGAAAACGCAAAGATGCTCTTGCCCGGGGACGGGCCAATGATAAGCCGATCGCTGATGATCGACCAGCGATCTGGCTCATTCGCAAACCTCTTCTCCACCCCTATTCTGGAGTCTGGGAATTGTAGCATCAAGCTCTCAATATTTGTTTCCTTTAGTCTCACTTGTTGTTAATAATGTGAACATATTCCCACATTGCAACGCAAAAACATTCCCCAGATCATAATTGTTGCCGGGCTCTTGCTTTCAGATGTTTCACGCCGTACACTAAACGACCCTCTGAACGATGAAGCGTAAAAGGTGGTTCGTCTGAAAAGGCCATCTGTCGCCACTCAGAGGACGACCCCAGTTGCTGTACTGGCGTGCAGACTGCGGCCTTCGTCGCCGGCGAACAGCAGTTAGCATCGGTTCATGTACATGACGCCTGCTGCGGAGGCCCTTAAATAGCAACGTTCGTTGAATGGTCATTGTGGACACACCGCTGGTAGCACCTTGGTTCATCTTAGCGGTAAATTGCTCAACAGTTGCACATCTGTTCGCCCGTACACATCTCCACAGCCGTCGTTCACCCCTGCCATTTATGGCCAGTGGTGCAACACAGTGACGTCAGCTCCGAGCAGTTTACAAACTTATCCGTTTCTGAAGTGCTCCCACCCTAGGCCCGAAGGTCAATTGTCATGTCGTTTTGGACATGAGATAAATCTCTCCGGTTCGACATTACGACAACGAATGCACTCTTAACCGCGTTCCCTCGACGCGCTCTATGTACCCTCCAATGCTGCCACCTCCCGTCTGTGAGCAGTTACTGGTCGTTGACGTAAAACAAAAGCGGTGGTCACGTTAATGTGACTGGAGCGTGTGTATA
Organism: Schistocerca piceifrons; assembly: GCF_021461385.2. Taxonomy (NCBI): domain Eukaryota; kingdom Metazoa; phylum Arthropoda; class Insecta; order Orthoptera; family Acrididae; genus Schistocerca; species Schistocerca piceifrons. The sequence continues at coordinate 205,184,481 of NC_060141.1, forward strand.
CTCGCAGCTTGTCGTCTGCATAAGATTCATGCACATTTTATTTAATCTTTTGTTAATTTTCGGACTTTAATTTCACGTACTTACTTGTTGCGTGCCCATCGACATTTGCTCCCGGTTAAATCTCTCCGGTTCGACATTCCGACAACGAATGCACTCCTAACTGCGTTCCCTCGACGCGCTCTATGTACCCTCCAATGCTATTGCTGCCACCTCCCGTCTGTGAGCAGTTACTGGTCGTTGACGTCAAACAAAAGCGGTGGTCACGTTAATGTGACTGGAGCGTGTATATACTCGCAGCTTGTCGTCTGCATAAGATTCATGCACATTTTATTTAATCTTTTGTTAATTTTCGGACTTTAATTTCTCGTACTCATTTGTTGCGTGCCCATTGACATTTGCTCCCCAGTTTGTTTCTGTGGAACTAGATGTATAAAATAAATAAATTCTTGTGGAATGTACTGCCTATCTGAAGGAGCTGTATTTTCAGAGCTAGAAGGTTGCTGACCGTAAGCTGATATGAAAGTATACGCCTTCCCTACGCACCCAAGATGCGGTGCGAGGGTAGCTTATCAGGGGACCGGGTGATCAGTCAAAGGGCCCTACGTTCCTAAAGGAGTGTATTATCCTCCTGCAATAAATTATTCATACTATGGTCGTGAAGGATTCGACAAAGAGGTTCACAATTCTTGCCGCTTACTGATAAACATTTATCGCCCAACTTGTACCGTATCAGTCCTGTTGTCGTATCCAGTTGCTCCCCGTATTCCAATTTCAGGAGTTGGAGAGGTATTAGTGTCGAAAATGAGCTCTTCCTGCGGTCTTCCACCATGTCGTTGGTTTCGGTGCGACTGCCACAAATAGAATGAGACTCATCACTGAAAACCCCAGAATACCACTCAATACCTGAGATTACTCTGCCTCTACTTTCTGCCATTCTCTGCTTTCTGTGGTATGCACGGATTGTTGACAATTCATTCGCATGAATTTCAGCTGTTTCCGTCCGTCTACTTGTCACAGCCATTCAAAAAAACTAAGATTTTCTCACGGTGCCTTCGGAATAACCTGGGCCTACTGTTCTTGACACACGGATGTCTTCATCTTGTGATCAGTCTTTCTGCAATAATTCCACAAAGCTAAATGTTTGTGCAATATCTCGGTATGATGCTCCGTTGCACTCATGGGATTGATTGGACTGTTTTCAAATCTAAAAATATGGCTATAAGTTGCACTTAAATGGTTTCTGGGGGAACCGTGTTAAGAGCTATATTTGAAAATTTCCAGTCACTTTATACTCACACAGTAGCATTTATGTATGAGCTAGATCGCTGGTCGATCATCAGCGATCGGTTTGTTACCTTTGGCGCGTCCCCGGGCATGAGCATATCTGCGTTTTCGGCTGAGGCGCGCGGGACGGCGAGAGGCAGTCGGTTTGGGGCGGCCGGTGAGACTGGCGGAGTTGTGGCTCGGGCATAAGCACATGTGTGATATCTGTCACGCTAGGGCTGTTAGCTGATCGTGAAACTCCTGCGGCGGTTACTGGTTGCCTGGAGGGCATTTCATATAAACTGTGCCAAGCCTCGCAGTGAGAGGGGAGTCCGGAGTTCGTGTTGGTCTCGGTATTTGTACACATTGAGGTGCGTGTGTGAGAAGCACGGCGTGGGCCTGTTGGTTGCTTCGTCCTTCTGGCAACCACTGTAACCGGATGTTCGGCTGGAATGTCTACAGCTTGTGGTGACCATAGTGCGAACAAGTTCTCGTAGGATGTGGTCCTGACTCTTAGCCTGTGTTATTTGTGGGTGTCTGTAACTGCTTCCGGATGTCCTGTAAGATTTCACAGCAAAACTGTGTTTTTGTGGCATTCTCTGTTTCTGGATCAGCCTCTGCCTAGCAAGGTGAAAGATTTGTACCTCAACTGGAAAGGGGTGGGGGGTTCGATTGGACATCTTTTGGAACTCCTTAATGCTGTAATTTAAACATATAAAAATTGTTCTTTCAGAATAAGCGCGTGTTTCTTTGGGACACTGCAGTTCGAACAAGGGTGGCGTAATGTTAATGAGTATTTGTTATTCGTGAAATGAAGTGTATTTAATGTCTTGCAGTTTTCTGCGGCACGCAGCTGTGTTATTGAACTCGTTTTGAAATGTCCTGTCGGGTGAATGACTGCTCCCCACTTCAGTGTATTGTTTTGAGTAGTATTGTAAAGATTTTTGGATATTTGTCAGTGGGGTGTATTGATTCAATTTTCTTTTTCTCTTTCTTTTGATTTACGAAGAATTGTTAAGTTTATCTGGTTATTGGCTTAACTCGCGCTTCACGCACTAAATCAGCTGATATTGAAATTGTTCTTTTTTTTTATTCCTGTTTAATGTCAGACAGATTCAAATGTAACTTCATTTATGTTATTTGAAATAAATGAGTTGGATTGACCTTAATGAACTACGTGCAATTGAAGCAAGGGACCCAGTCCTTCATTAGTGCTTAACAGTGGCGTGTGGTTCGGGTTGTGAGCCCCGTGCTCGGACAAATGTACTCATTCCATTCCTCATCTGTTCGAATGGTTTTCTTCTACGGTGAATAGTAGCTCGCAGTAGGATACATTTTAAGCAAAGTATCTCACAGGAATGGAAATCCTCCAGTTCCAGTTTCGTAAGGTTCGGTCTAGGTATTGGTGTAATAACATCTGATTCAGATAATGTACACAGTAAGAATATCCCGTCATTTTGAGTTACCACTAGTATTAGGGATGTTATATTGACAACTTTAACTAAATCCGAATGGTTTAGTGTCAGGCTGTAAATTCAAATCTCCTGGATTAGTTTTGCCACTTACTACGTTTATGAACTCTGGCAATAGTCTATTACTGAGAAAAATGCAACGTTTCCCCACGATTCAGAGGTCACGATAAACTGTTGTTCCACTTACAGCTACTTGGGTCTCAGATCGTGGATTTGGGGCAAGCACGTCCACGGTCACCACCAATAGGGACACATTTAATGAAAAAATGTGGTATCCAAACAAATTTTCGGATTCAAGTGATTACAGTGTATCCACAAGAGCAGCCGTAATACAGCCGATATAAACAATCAGGAATTTCTAGAATATGATAAGGTGAATATTATGGTCCATATAGAAGGGGCCTGAGGAAATATCATCACGAAGGCTACCTGCAGTACAAGTGTATACGTTCCCATCTACAATAAGACCGCCCACATTCACGGTACTTATCAGATTACTTGCAGCGTGATAGTGACCGCATTACTGAAATTCTAGCCAAGCGGTGTCAGATACACTGAAACACACAAAAAGCTAGATATAAATACAAATATGAAGTCATTATCTTTGGCAGGAAAACAAAACAAACAAAAAAATCATGAAGACGAAACGTTAGCTCTGACAACAATACAGAAAACTGACACGAAAGTATCACAAGCAATTAAACAATGGTACATTGTGTGCAATGAATATTTTTGCTCTTGTGTGTTTCACAGACACTAAGACTGCAAGAAAACATATACGGTATCGAAACAATGTCATGGCGTAATCAAGCTTGGTTTCGGTTGGTCATTACTCACCATAAAGTTCTATTAAAATTTTTGTCTGTATTGTACACACAATATCCACAACTATTTTTGTGTTGACGGCAAGCGTAAGTAAACGCATGTAGTACGCACGCACTATGCAAAGGAACTCATCACCACACAAAAACTTTGCTTATACTTTTACTTGCTTTGATGTTCCGAAAGAAGCATAATTTATGTAGAGTAGTATGCATAATTTTGTTGGAAACTTTTGATTTTAGCTTTCAACAATGAACTTTTGTTTTCTTGTGACGAAAAAAAGTCAGTTAATCGTTTTCCATGATTTGTGTGCCACAACACAGACTTACGATTCCGTGATGCTCAGTGGTCGTTGTTGGCGGGGATTCCATTTGAAATCTTAATGAGTTTGGTGGACGAATTAATTCTTTTGACCAATATTCAACTAGACTAGTCTCTCCCGATTCTGGGTGCTGCTACTAGCTTCAGTGGAAGGAATCATACTGCTAGGTCTTATCATGCATGACGAGATGAATAAAGTGAAATGGATTTTAGCTTGCTAAATTTTATGTTTTTTTTTCGGATCTTTCTTCAGCGTCTGATGCATTGAAGGATACTAGTCTTCTTTTATCTTTGCAAAAACAAAAGAAATGACCAACTTTCCTTCGAATGGAGAACAAAAGATCTCTTCAGTCAGAACTGGAAGAATAAGTTCGGAGTAGAACTGTCGCACAGTAATATCAATACTTTTGTTGTTCGAAATTGCGGCCAAAATGCTGTAGTTTTATAATTTTTTGGCGGTTTCCGTGAATTAAAAGACCCTTACTCCGCTATAAAATGCAAATGAATATGCACAAAATGTTTCAATTGATAATGGCCAATGTACTGTAATTAGAAGTTATTTTGGGTTTCAAATAAAGGACGATATTATTTTCTTCTTTAGCGTACTTTTAAAACACTGACACATGAGCTAATGGCAATGCTTTTACAGTATTCAATTAATCTCGATAAATACGCCCGTAAATTATTTGCTCATACATAAATTATGAATATATTATACACAAGCACGTAAAAGTTAAAAGCTGATATGTTCGAGGGATAAATAACTTTAAAAAAATTGAATTCGCTGGAATCGCCTGTATCAGCATTTCATTGTACTCCTCGTGAACCGTATTTGGTAATATAATTTCTTATCTTATTTTTGAAACGTTTTCCTTTCATCCCCATTTTCTGGAGATTCTTCGTGCAAAACTTTTGACAAAATGTTAGTGCAGAATAAGTATTGGCATATATAACAAGTACCTCACTTAAACACGTTCCATAATCCAACCAATCAGGGGTGACTAATCTTCTATCTTAAATGGTGATGGAATGCATTAGAGACGTAACCTGATAAGGATTTACCAGAATATGATATAAACATTTATTTATTATTATATTATTCCCTTTTCCTTCTGCTACCACAGAAAGCAAAGAATGGCAGAAAGTAGAGGCAGAGTAATCTCAGGTATTGAGTGGTATTCTGGGGTTTTCAGTGATGAGTCTCATTCTATTTGTGGCAGTCGCACCGAAACCAACGACATGGTGGAAGACCGCAGGAAGAGCTCATTTTCGACACTAATACCTCTCCAACTCCTGAAATTGGAATACGGGGAGCAACTGGATACGACAACAGGACTGATACGGTACAAGTTGGGCGATAAATGTTTATCAGTAAGCGGCAAGAATTGTGAACCTCTTTGTCGAATCCTTCACGACCATAGTATGAATAATTTATTGCAGGAGGATAATACACTCCTTTAGGAACGTAGGGCCCTTTGACTGATCACCCGGTCCCCTGATAAGCTACCCTCGCACCGCTTCTTGGGTGCGTAGGGAAGGCGTATACTTTCATATCAGCTTACGGTCAGCAACCTTCTAGCTCTGAAAATACAGCTCCTTCAGATCGGCAGTACATTCCACAAGAATTTATTTATTTTATACATCTAGTTCCACAGAAACAAACTGGGGAGCAAATGTCAATGGGCACGCAACAAATGAGTACGAGAAATTAAAGTCCGAAAATTAACAAAAGATTAAATACCAGCTACATGTATTGATATCAGTTTTTCGGGCTATATATTTATATAGAGTTTGAAAACTATGGAGCCCAGTAGCGAATGCCTTCACAGACGTTAACTGCAGTCCTCCTAGTCTTTAATCATAGAACCTATAAGAGCATTAATGTCTCCTCAGACTACGGCACTTCTTATTAGAGTGAAAAGATAAAATATTTTTAGCGATTTTAAACGCTGCCAGTGAAACATACCTGTTTGATGCTACTAACAGCATTTAATTTATCCTGCGCTCCATAACGTATCTGTGACTGTTGGGAGACAATTTCACTACCATTGACCAAAGATAGTGCTTCATGAACATTCAAATTTAGTTTAGTAGCGGAAACGTGACATTTTCTGTTTAAATTGAAGTCTACGTTTCTGTACATTACTTGCATGTTAATAAACCAAAAAAGAACTTGGTTTGTAGAGTAGGGTTCAAGAGTTCATGAGACTAGTTTATTTTTAATTCCAAGAGAAACCAAAATCGACAAGATACAAACAACACTCTACATAAGACAATAATCTGCACTCATAATGAGTCACAAATGTACGATTGTGGGAAATAAACTCGCATTCATTGCAAATCGATATTGAGATCATTGCGTTACAATGTGAGTGCAAGGTAGAAAAGACATGGATTCATAAGGGAAACCAGAACGCAGTCAAAAGCATGATCAGTCATACAGAAACACATCTAGCAAGAGAATAACAACCGCACCACCATACGTACTGAGTCTATTGCAGACTGGGCAGAGAAGCAAGCCACAGCAGTGAACAAGTACAAAAATCCTAAAAATTCGACAAATTGGGGAGCATGAAAGCTAATAAAATCCTTCTACACGTATAGGTACTAGACCTGATCAAAGAAAGAGTGCTGTCCACTACAGAAAGCTGTAGCATTCCGCAGAATAATCTCATGGGCAGCTGAGCAGACTGAAGCAATCATGTAAGAAAATTACGAGAAGATTATAAATTGCATGTCAGAAAAACAGACAAAATGAGTAGATATTCATTACATGAAGAAAATGTAGCACAAATCGGTAGTGCATAAGAACACGCATCTGAGTGTAATCTATTGAACCTGTGGTAAATCACTGACGAACACATGAAATGCGAAACCAGACTATTTAGCTACAAACATCAAATCTTAAAGAAACACTTATGAAACATTATGAAATAAAAAGACATTTATCCTAACAAAATATCACAAGAAAACAGCTGAAAAAAGATCTAATTAAAAGTCTGCTGACGATAAAGAAATATACAATTCCAACACCGTGTAAAGCACAACAACAGCCCCTGTCAATTCATCTATGGCACTGAGGATAAGGAAAATTGATAAAATATCTGACTTAGCATGGTAACGTTTCCTAACTACCTCATGTGACAGCCAAACGCTCTACAGACTGATGCTGCTTATATAAAAATAAGAAACACTCACACACACATGCGAATATACGCTCAACACGAGTAACATTTTCTCCTAATAATCTAAGTCTGAAACCTCTTTATAAAACAATATTAAAGTATATCAGGATCATTCAAACAACTGTACCCACTTCTCGGAATGTCTACGAGAGACACAGCCTGATTTAATGAAGAGATCAAACAACAGTGGCCAGCAATTCGTCTGATCAGCACATGCCCGCTCCATATGCCAGAGATGGAGAGAGCGCTAAGGCAAAGACCACTGGTACATGATACACGATGGTTATAATCAAACGGAGTGCGTTGCGAGGTCTGCAGCACGTTGAAATATCGTAGGTATGTCATTAACTAGTGCTCTCTAGAAGCATCCTGAACAAAATAATGGTAGTTCTGGCACGTTTATTAGGATATGGTCACAAGTTACTAGTGTTCAGAATAGGATCTCGACTCAACAAGACACAGCATTCGTCAGACAGCATAGTCGACAGATGTTCTCAGGGTATCCAATGCAATCAGAGGAATATGTAATCTTATGGTATCCTTAAGATCCGCAAGAATTCGAATACATCCCTGATAGATATGCTCTTTCAGATAACCTCACAACAGGAAGTCACATGCGTGGAGGTCGGGAGACCTAGAGGGCGGCATATATTAAAATTGTCTAGAGATGATGCGGTCATTACTAAAGGTTTCTTGAAGCAAATCTTTTGCCTGGCGAGCGGTATATACTGTCACCCCACCTTGCATAAAAATAGTGATTTGGATACAGTTGTGTTTTTTTTGCAAATCTGGAATCACTTGTTGCGTAAGGAGCTCGTTAGAAAATATAGTTATCAATGTACACATAACTGGCCAACGAGGCGTCATCTCCTCGAAGAAAAACGGGCCGAGAATGAAGTTAGCTGGTAAAACTGTGCCATACAGTCATAATAACTGATTGCAGTGGCTGGCCGGAGTGGCCGAGCGGTTCTAGGCGCTTCAGACTGCTACGGTCGCAGGTTCGAATCCTGCCTCGGGCATGGATGTGTGTGATGTCCTTAGGTTAGTTACGCTTAAGTAGTTCTAAGTTCTAGGGGACTGATGAACTCAGCTGTTAAGTCCCATAGTGCTCAGACCCATTTGAACCATTTTTTTGATCGCAGTGGCTATCCTTGCAAGACATGTGGCAGAATAGAAACCCATATGTGACAGTTCTGTGCATTCACAGCATTGTGCATAGTTAAATGTCCCTCGTCCATCGATATAATTTTTCCCCGGTCACATGGCATTCACTTCCATGCGTTCACCGTCTTCTCAACAGCCATTGTGCTATCCGTGGAAAACTTCAACCTTCTTAACGCTTTACACCAGCAATCACTTTACAAAGAAGATCAACGTGCGTTACCAAGCGACAACCAGCATACTCGTTCCACAATACGAAGCGTATCACATTCTGACTGCTTACAGCGCTATATTTCCACCTGTTGGCAGATAGTGGAACAGCAATTTTTTTTTTCTGCATGCCCCACAAGCATACCTACAATGTTTCAGTAACCTGCAATGTATACAATCTTCCTTGCAGAACTCGGACACCATCAGTTTGATTATAATCACCAGATACCAACCATTGCATAAATTTTCAGACAAAAGAAACTGTCTCAATAGTTGGTAAACCTATGTTTCCCTCTGTTTAACCACCCCATGTAGGCAAAACTGCCTTCACCCACGAGAAAACACACTCGTCTCTGACACTCACATCAGACACGCGGAATTAATTCGTAGAGTTAGAGCATGTGAAAAATGATTAGGAACCTTTAGGTTAGTGTCCATCACATACAGCAGGTTAGAGGCACTGAAAACCCAGAAGCAACACAAACATATGAATTGGATATGAGGGATTCTTCTCATCATAACCTTAAAAATAATTGTATGTTTGTGGACTCACATTATTCGAGTTTCATAGTACATTTGGTGAAAAAACTTTACTAATGTTATTATAGATCATACTTCTGAACAGTTGTTCTTTACACTCAGGAATTATTTCCACGATTTTTCATCGGTGAAGGCAGCCGTTTTGTCCATAAATACCACAAAATTTCAATTAGTAATAATCATTTTCTTAGATAATAACTACTCCCTCTCATAAAAATATACCACAATCATTCTGATCAGAGACAGACAGCCCAGTAACTTCAATGGCGATGTAAGACTGTGGCGACGTAAGCTCATACAGAATTGCCAGAGTAAAATAAAAAACTTATTATTTTGTACTTGTCTTTCCCTTTTTCTTTTTGAAAGCAGATAAAAGTATTGATGTCAGTCCTGCAGCCTGGTTATTTATATCAGTTTTGCAAACTATGAAGTCCAGAAGCAAACGCCGTCCTCATCGACTTCCATCATCACGAAACTTAAGAGATCATCAATAGTTCTTCAAACTATGACGCCACCCACTGGGGGCATTTGGTAGAAACATATTTTATCGATGAATACAGCTGAGTGAAAAAAGAATAATACGGAAATATTTTTCATCGACGAAGGACAAGAAAATTTTACACCTGGTAGCTCTCGGCATCCCATATCCGTGGTCCAGGGGTAGGTTCTTTGATTAGTTATCACAATGTCCTCGGTCCTTGGTTCGAAAGCCTAGTTTGCAATGTCCTTTAGCTGAACAGAGTCTTACCTCATACAACTTGCTTTAGATCCGCGTAAGTCACACTCTGCTATGGAGGGCTGTGCGTATGTAGGTGTGAACCAAGTTGTACAACAACATAAAAAATATATAGCAGAGTATGACTTGCTCCTATCTACATCAAGTATTACGAGGTAAATTTCTGTCCAACTAAAGGACAGTTCTTTACCTGTCATTCTTCAACTGCGGTACGTTTTAGTCTCGCCAGGCTCGCTATATAATATTTGCATTCTATGCTATTGTACACAGTTGTTATGAATAATTATACAAGGATTTAACAATCTGCAAAGTAAGGTTGTACATACTTCGTAATTTCACGGTATCCACTGAAACTATGCATTGCAAGTTCTACTCTGTCATTGTGCGGGATTCCTCTTCCGAATGCCCTCTCCCTCTCCTCCTGTGTGCTTGTGCACTCATCGAGTATGTGTCATGCAAGCGCCACAACAGCAACGGAGAAAATCTAGCAGAGTAGATACCTCACCTTTCCTGTCATGCATGCAGAAAGAAGTGTTCGTCAGGATAGAAGTCAGGAGCGGAGGGCGTTGTAAAATGAAAATTAATTGAGTGGAATGGACCCAGTTTATTCTTGTAATGATGGTACAGTGGTGCCTACGTAGGGCTGAGCAGCCCCAAGAGGGGTTGCCGTCTGCTCATCAGAGAGGCAGAGGCTAGAGGAGCGACTACTCGGGGCCGAGGTCAGAAGCTAAGAGAGCGCGGAGCTGTTTCCAAGCCGCCCTCGCCGCTCCCGGCCGCGTCCCCACGTGATCACACGATTAGTCTCTGATTGGAGGATTGATTCCGCCAACGCGCCTTGCTAGTAGCGTGCCCCCGTCAGCGCAACCGACCCGTGGGACTTGAGTCTGACCGAGGAGCACGTGGCAGGAATGTGCCGACCATGGTCTTCCGGCCAGCACCTTCCACCACAGTATGCCCAAGCCGGCTACGGCCGAACATTATGCATCGAAAATTTATTTAAATAAAATTTTGTCGGCAATGATCCCTCTTGGGGGTCTCCTCCCTGCACATCCTTTCCCCTTCCGAAGAAGGCTCTCTGGATGAAAATGAATGAGCTTGTTCTAATCGATTATTCCATTTAAAAAAATATATGATCATTATGAAGGGTCCCATAACATAGTGATATTAATATGTGCAAATGTTACAAAGTGGCCTGAAGGGCCTGAGGGAAGGCTCTTGAATAACAAACTTGTGAAGTTGGTGCGACGGCAGTGGGGCGGCGCCATGCTGTGAGTGTGTGTCGGCGGTATCAGTGGTGGTGGGTACCCAGGCGTTGATGAGGGGCACCGGAGCACAGCACACTGAAACACTCCACCCTCGTGGGGGTGAGAGAATGCTCCCAGGCCTAATAGTCACAAGGGGGTTTTTCCCCGTAATATTACTTTGAGTTCTTAAATCTAGGATTACAATGGTAATTGCCCAAGTGGGTGAATGAGAACATTACAGAATGACAAAAATTTAAAGAGAAAACAAAATAACTTACATGAGGGTTAAAACTCGACAGTTAAATTGTGATTCCATAGACTTTACATAGAAATACAAATCCATTACAAAATTAGTTCATTGACCTGACACCTAGACTACAACTTAATTCTAAGGGGGGGGTCATGCCTGATCGCATGCACCAAGGTTGGCAGGTAGTTTCAGGTGTGATATTCACCTTCAGGTTGTGGGGGTGGTACTACTTCTCGGAAGGAAGTGAAACATTTGCAAAACCCTCTTTTACAGAGTATCCAGGATACTATAATCAGAATTATTACAGTGATGATTACCGAACCAGCGCTGGGCAATACAACGGTGGTTAATCGCTTGGTTTGGTGCCAATCAGCAATATGTGAGGCCACTCGGTCAAGAGCAACTTGGTTGTGTTCCTGGGTAAGGAGATGATTGATCGATTGGAGTAGATCTGAATCATTGGTATTCGGTAAATTCTTCAGCTTCTCATGGTGATGGATTTTAAAAGTGAGTTCAGGAAGGTATAAGGTAAATGTGGGAATGGTGACATGAAAGGTGGAGTGCAATTGAGCTGATATCCTCATAGAAGCAGCGTATACGTCACATCTAGAACTATTATACACTAGGCCACTATTATTCAGTGTTACCCGGTACGATTCAGTCTCTGACATTGAACGGTGGCACACCAGGGTGGCGGTGACAGTCTGTGGAACAGCGAACAGAAAACTGTTGCCAACAGGCTGAATTATTGGTTGACGAAGTGAGACTAGAACACGAGGACATGGAGGGGTAGTGGTTTCAGCTAAAAACAGTGACATCTCGCACTCAGTAGTGTTAGTGTGTAAAATTAGCGTGGAGCATAAGTAATGTGTTGTATGGAAGCAACTGGATAGTTCAGCGCGAGTGAGAGTGGCGTGAGTTTGTCGATCCCGACTAACTATTAAAAATTCTTGAGTCTGCCAAACTACATGGTGATGAAGGGTAGCCCAAGAGACTGGAAAAGTGTATATTTGATAGCACTCGTATTCGCAATTTGCGCACGTGATTGGCAACCTCATTCGCATCCGAATACCGTCAGAATTACGGGTAAGTCGGACCTCCAACGCAGCATAGTAAAAGGGGATGTTGCTTTCAGCTTCCGATGTTGATAACGGTCGACTGCGAGAGAAAGTATTAGGGCCCCTAGAAGTAAAAATTTCCTTGCTCACTTGATGAGTAATTCAGAGATGACGGAGGGGGTACAACGTTGTAGCAATAATTACCTGGCAAGTAGCGACGATGGACCCGTTCAGTCACGCTTACTGATGAAGAAGGCCACGAAGTAGAATCACGGCAGGCAACCAACAGTTTGGCAGCCGTGGGGGTAGCAAGGCGGCAAGACAATGGTGTAATTCGACACCGAGTATCCGCTGATCAATCACGCGTCAGCAAAAAAGACGCTGAACGCGGAGGCAGTACTACGCAGCGCAGACTAAGCGTAACTCGCTGGAAAAATTTTTCTACCTGCTATGGGACGAAGGCCAAGTGTCATCAATTAATTTGAGATTTTGTACGAAGAAAGTTTTTTTTTCTTTTTTTTTTTTTTGAATGAATAAAATGAGAAGGAATCCTGTGATCGCGGTGTAAACCCGCACAGCCTAGGCACCTCCCACGCATTGGCCACTACGCAGGGGCACCCACCCCGCTAAGGTTCGACACGGCGAGACAGGTGAAGTACTTCATAAATTTCAGAAATAATATTGAGTGGTTTTTCAGCTGTAGAAAACCCGAATGAGGGTAGGACAACTCAAGTTAACTCAATAATCAAAGGATCTTTACTTACAGAAGTGGTCAATAGAAGTCGGAAATGAATGTTAGCGAGAGCGAGTCTGTTGCTCGTGAATACAGAGGCTGGGTGTGAAGCAGTGGAGGCGGCGCAGCGCAGCTTTATCAGCGCTGAGGCGGCAGAGTGCTGAGCTCAGATAACAGCGTCGGAGAGCGCTAGTGGCTCTGCGTCCGAGACTAAGACATTGTAAGTGCAACTTAAAAGTAGCAGTTTATTGCAAAGCAATAATACACAAATAGCTGATGTCACAAAGACGTTTGATTCCATTTTAACAGAACAACTTAAGTGTTCAACAGGTAAATTGACTACGTTGTTGATTAAAAGAAACTGCTACTGAACATGACGTACATATGTACGTACTTCCCTTTCCCCTTCCGAAGAGCGGAGGGCATGAACCATAAAAGCCTTGTTCATGTACTTAGTATATGACAATAGAGGTCTGGTAACATCAACAAGTTACACCAAGGTAGTGTGGATATGAACAGTGTGAGTGTGTTGTAAGTTGTTATTGGGCGTATGAAGTGTTGTGCAAATGTGTGACTAATGGTAGCTGATGGTGGATACGAATTGAAGGCCAATAGGTGCTATCAGAGATACTTCCAGTCGAGAAACAATGAAAGTTAAAAGGGAATACCGAATATGACACAAAAATAGCGTATAACCATAAAGTGTACTAAAATTAATCATAACTATAAATTGATAACAATAAAACATGACATTGAAGTAATAATAATTGACAAGAAATAAAATAAAGAGGATATTTCCCGAATGTAAACTTCCGAATCGGATACGAAATCCGTCAGGGGAAGTTGTTTTTTTCTTTTTTTTTTTTTTAGTCGGTTGACGAAGTGCATAAGGGACTACGTCAGTAAAATCCGACAGTGTGTGTATGTAACAACATTGTTCTTAAAAGTGCAGTTTGCACTCTCAGATGGTGAAAAGCAACTAATCCGTTCAGCAACGGAAAAGGCTGCCATCTGGGGAACGGTATCTGAATCTTTGGCAGAATCCGATGATTTTGCAATGGAATTGCCATCTAGAAGACGGTGGCTTTGTATAAAATGTAATAAAAGAGCGTCTGGGGCTCAGTTCATTTGTGGTTGAGTGCCAAAGGCGTAGTGTGAGTGCAAATTGTCTCACGGTAATTGATGTATGAATTGTTTTGTGGTCAACCGAGGAGCCTAGGATTCGGTGACGTGTAAGTACAAGTTCGCAGTGCGTATGAGCTACCTGCGAGTGACTCGACTATTAAGTTCAGCAGTGCATTAGTGCAATCTGCAGACTTGGATTGATGATTATATAATTTGCAGGGCAATGGGGCAACCTGCGGACAGTGCTAAGGCAACCTGTCTGATAATTGAGGGGTAGGCAGTGCATTGGAGCTATCTGCGATACCGTGGTTCAGCGGGCCTAAGGGCGTCCGTAATAAAAGTATCAGCGGCGTTATTAGCGACCTGCTGTACTAGGGAAATGTCGACTGTTCAAGCAATAAAAATAGCTCTGAAGCTAGAATAGCATACATGCATAAATAGCGTCACTTTTTGTGCGCGCAGTACATAACACTACATAAAATGAAAATCAGGAACTATAAATCAATAGCGCTAGCATAATGACATAATTAAAAACAATGACATATATTGACAGGAAAATAAAAACACAATGATGTATAATAATAATGCTGTAAGTAGTCGGAACGCTCAACATTAACATGCAACACTGGCCACTTGGGGCTGGCTGCTAGGCTGCGTGTGTGTTAGTTTTAAAACTGATGATAACAAATTGAACTGAAAGGACAACTAGGCACAGTTCCCGTAGCGCTTACATCACCGGCTAATTAGAGGCAAAGTACGTATCTCACAATGGATCATCGGCCGATATTTTGGGGCAAGACTGCAACAAGGGAGAGCAATATCTCGGTGTAAATGGTGGTAAGACTAAAAGACCGGTACTGTCGGAAGAGGGTACCTAACATGTTGTAGGGGCCTCCTCATCGACAGAAGAAGGAAAACAGGATAGAACAATGACCACGGCGGTAGAGTAAAATAAATGGGGAGGGCAAAAATAACTGCGTAGCAACCAAGGAACAATCGTCCACCGATATACGGCAGCCCGGACGATTGGTCGTTTGTGCCTCGTCAGTAGCGTGAAAAACCCGTGGCATTGTATTGGTTTGCCCATATCTGGCCTTGTCCAAGGCAGTTCGATGTGTAAGAGGGTTAGGGCTGTAGTTTGTAGCTTACACAATGAATCAAAGCAGTAGTGAAATTTCACTTATAGGATTGGCAGACTAAGGTATGCAGAATAATGTAAATCGTTAAGAACTTCGTGTGATTTATCCAGCTAATGTGAAACAAAACGAGGAAAAGAATTTAAACAATGAATCACATCTATTTAATATTTATGTTAAGATTTATTGGGATGTTTGAATGAATTTTGTTTGCCGTGTCTTCCGGATGCATGAAAGAAACCAGCTTGGAGCTGTTAGCGAGCGCGCAGCGCACGCGTAGGTGCGGAGTAGGCAACGGCACGTCAGCGGTTATGTGAGACGGCGTGTAGCCGCGAGAGACCGGCCGCTACTGCAGCGACAAATATCACGCGCTTAGCGTGTACCAGAAATAACGATGAATTAGAAATTGCTAATTATCTAGAATAAGAGTTTTTTTTTTTTTTTAAAAAAAAGGGTGTTAGTTATATAAACTGACGGTAAGTGCATTGTAGTCTGTCATACACGGAGGATAGGGCAGTAATTTGCGGTTTGTGTTTGTAACTACTAGGACGCTCCGCGTGTTGAGACGCTGGAGGCGGCAGCGCACGTGGTGATAAGATACGTCATCGCGCGGAGCGCTGTTACTGGCTGAGAAGGAATGATGGCCGCTGGCCAGTTCTTGGCGAGGAGAAGGGACAGCGCTGAAGAGGAGGGGAGGCGACAGCTGATGTTATGCCCCGCCAACAGCTGGTCCCGTAAACAAAGCGTACGAGGCGTATGCATTTCAAGTCCTGGCTTTATCTGTTCCGATTACTTACGATTAGCTGCAGCAAATACAGAACTAGGACATATAGTACAATACACTAGACGTCAACGTAACAAGTATTAAGAAAAGCTCGGAGTAAAAATACTCCACATGTACTGGTTTGCCAAATAGATGGCAATAGAGGACATTGAAGAATATCATTCGGAGTTAGCAGCCGCGGTTCTGCCAACACCAAGTGTAATGGTGGCATTTGAAGCAAGTCAGTTGCGTGACGTCTAATGCGTGGCATTGCTTGCAAAACATAAAACATAATCATACATATAAAAATGAGCAAAAATACATGACAGGACTGGAAACTGACAATTGAGAATGGCTGGGAACTCCGTGGTGGCCAGGCACATCTTGCTTCCAAGTCCCTGGAGAAAATGACTTAAACTAAGCTGCAATAGAACATATCATAAAACTCTAACTAGGCGTGATTAATCACGCGACCTCAACCCATAAGGGTGTCGATTCCGCAGAGGGTATCTACAACCCTGTGGAGGTAATCTCCTCCGTTTTTTATTTCGTTTTTGTTCTACTTGAGGTGGAGGTGACACAGGCGGATCGGGGGCTGCGACCTGTTGTGGTGACACAGCCCTACCGTGGTAAGGTTGCAGGCGGTCAAAGTGCACTATCACCGTACGATCGGTTAATTGCAGTTCTGCATTGACTGGTGAGGTCAACCGTACAATCCGATACGGGCCTTCAAAGCGGGGAGAGAACTTTTTAGTTCGTCCCTTTTTGATTGCCGGGTTTCGTAGTAACACTAAATCACCTGTCTGATAAGTCGGTAAAACAGCATTTTTGTTCTGCCTGTGCAACAGTTTATTAGTAGCTTTGATATTATTCCTCTTTACCTTATACCAGATCGCTTTTAGCCGGCGGGCTAAACCTTTTACTTCCTTTATTTCTACACCTTGAGGTAGTTTGTCTATTTCGAACGGCGAATTCATCGGCCGTCCAAACACAGCTTCGTAAGGGGTATACCCTGTGGATTCATGTATTCGGGTGTTGTATGCAGAAGAAATATACGGTACATATCTGTCCCAATCAGCGTGCGTTTTTGCAACATAATAGGATAACATTTTACAAATTGTACGGTGTACGCGTTCAACGCGACCGTTGGCTTTAGGATGGAAGGGAGTTGTACGCCATTTTTTGATTCTTAATAATTTACAAACTTGTACAAATAAAGCAGACATGAAATTGGTTCCTTGATCCGTTAAAATGGCATCAGGACTTCCAAAAGGTAGTATCACACGATTTACAAACTCTCTCGCCACAGTTTCAGCTGTCATGTCGGGGAGGGGAACCAAAATTAGATAACGTGAAAAGTGATCAATAATAGACAAAATGTATTTGTTACCTTGTTGCGACTGTGGAAAAGGACCTTGGAAATCTAAAGCAAGAATTTCGAAGGGTGAAGATGCCTGAGGAAGTGTTTGCAGCGGCACTCGCGGATGCCTATTTTGTGCTCGTTGTGCACACGGCAGGCAAGATCTTACATACCTGTCCACATCACGTTGTCGGTATTGCCACCAATAACGTGTCGCAATTCGAGCGTTCGTAGCGCGTTTTCCGCTGTGACATGCTTGGATGGTATCATGGCATTGCCGTATTATACGTTGCTGCAAGCATTCCGGTATTACCAAACGATTCCCATGTGGAGTTCTTCGATACAAAAGGTCGTCTATTACTTCAAATTCTGGGAAGGTGACGTATCTTTGACATTGAACGTCCACCTGCTGTGCTTCTTTTAACTCTTCAATTGATACCTCATCTGATTCAATGACACGCACTTTTCTACTTAACGCATCAGCATTTTGATGCAACCGACCAGGCTTGTGCCGAACTTCAAAATCATATTCTGACAGTTTCATGGCCCAGCGCATAAGTTTGCTGCTAGGGTCTTTAAGATTCAATAACCACTGCAGAGCAGAGTGATCGGTAAGAACTGTAAATTTGCGACCATAGAGGTAACATCTAAAATAATTAATTCCAAAAAGAAGGGCAAGCAATTCCTTTTCTGTAGTACTGTAATTAGTTTCTGCTTTATTCAGTTGACGAGAGGCATACCCAACGGGTTTTTCCTCACCATCTTGCACTTGGCTTAGGACACATCCTACAGCAAAATCAGATGCGTCACAAGATAAAATAAAAGGTTCAGCGAAGTCTGGGTAAACAAGCAGAGGTGAACTAGTTAAAATAGTTTTCACTGTTTGAAAGGCGGTCGAACATTCATCCGTCCAAACAAAAGGAGTATCCTTTTTCAACAATTTAGTAAGTGGTTTGGTAATAGTAGCATAATCTTTAACAAAACGGCGGTAATAATTTGCAAGGCCAAGGAAGGATTGTAATTCCTTTAAATTTGTTGGAATAGAAAAAGTGTCTACTGCTTCAGTTAATCGTGGATCTGGTTTGACTCCGTTGGAACTGATGACATGACCTAAATACTGCACTTGTGATTGAGCAAAAGAACATTTTTCTAATTTTAAGCTTAAATTAGCATTTTGCAAGCGCAACAGTACACTGCGTAGATGTTCAGCATGTTCAGCAATGGATTTTGAAAATATAATTATATCATCAAGATACACAAGGCACATAGTAGGTTTCAACCCACGTAATAGCAGATCTGCAAATCGCTGAAAGGTTGCTGGTGCGTTGCGAAGCCCGAAAGGCATCCTTAAGAATTCATATAAGCCGCCAGGAACTACAAAAGCTGTCTTAGCTCGATCTTCAGGAGCAATTGGAATTTGATGATACCCACTGCGCATGTCTAATGTTGTGAAGTACCGGCAATTGCCCAGACGATCGAGTGTTTCATCGATCCGGGGTAATGGATAATGATCTGGAGTAGTAACTTTGTTTACTGCTCGCATGTCTACACAGAGGCGATAGGATTTTTCTCCGTCTATAGATTTCTTTGGAACGACTACAATTGGGCTAGACCACGCACTAGAAGAGGGTTGTATTATTCCTGCTTCTAGTTGCTGTTGTATAGTTTCCTCTACCACTGACTGAAGATGGTAGGGAATTCGGTACCCTTTTTGAGCTATTGGCCTAGCATTTCCGGTTGGAATCTCATGTTGGATTAGATCTGTTGCTGGTAAATATTTCCTGTCTTCAAACAACCATGAATACTCATTCAACACTTCATTTATTAGCTTTTGATCATGCAATGGGAGATGACTAAGCTTAGCTTTAAACTTATCTGTCAGATGTGACGTGATTGTCAAAAGGTGTTGAGAGGCGGCAGCAGTCTTTTTCTTTTTCAGAGAAGGGGTTCTCTTTGACAACTCATCTTCTGGGATAACCTGTAAGCTGGCTAATACTGTACCACGCGGTATGAAAGCTTGCTTGTGACTAAAATTGTCTAAACACACGGGTACGCAATTTTCTTTCTGTACTTGCTGCGCTTTGCACAGGCTACGTTTTACGTGGACCTGCATCTGGTCGAGAGTTTCATTCTGGCAGAGTGGATCTACCAAGAAATGAACCTCTTCGGATTCACGTATCCCGACAGGCACCCAAAGGATCTTTCCTGTGCCTTCTGGTATCTCCACGGGATTATCGGCTTTTAGCATCGTTACGGGAGACTCCGAAACTTGGGAAACGGATCCTTTTTTCCCAGCTCCGCTCGCCCGCAACGTGCAGTCACGTCCAAAACAGTGCACGTTGTCGCCGAATTGGACGGTATTCAACCTATAGTCAATAACCCCCTGGAAATGACGCAGAAAGTCACTTCCTAGGATGATGTCGTAATCCGTGCGCCTGTTTCGTACAACCTCCATCGTAAAAGCATATTCTGTGGAGTCCAACGTGAACTCAACGCAACAGCTGCCATCAGGTTTCACTATGCCGGGACCAATACCACTGATATGGTACCGCGGCGGTTGCAATGTTCTTTTATCTCTCTTCGATAAAAATGCCAAGCTGATCTGTGCGCCTGTGTCAATTAGCACGCGTATTGGTTTGCGGCCTCTAACACCATCGACAACCACGCTTGCCACCTGCGTGATTCCCTTATCAACTAGGGGGGTCACTATTTTTAACGGGGACCGGGAGGGGTGGCACTTCCTGCCCCGCGGACGTTTCCCGAATTCTGTGGTTGGTTTGCATTTCGCCTGGAATTTGCAGGCGGTTGTGGCCTACTATTTGGACAATGCACGCTTTGGTGGCCCATGTTCCTGCACTGATGACAATATGGCACGCGACATTGCTCTGCCACATGTCCTTGTCTATTACAGCGCCCACACTTAGTATCGTTCGAAAAGACACGTCGGGGCTCACTTTGCCGCGCGGAGACGGCCACAAATCGGCTCGCCTCCTCTCTCAAGAGTGCTAATCGCACGGCTTCGTGTAAGGTGCGGGGGGAAGCTACCTTGATTTCGCCCCCTATTTGAGGGTTTATGCCACGAATAAACACGTCTATCGCACGACATTCTGATTCTTCCAACAGAACTTCGTTACGAGCAGAACTGGCACTTAGTGCGTACGTGTGGCATGCGACGCTTCGAATCCTGTCCGCGAATGCTTCTAAATCTTCACCCGTTTTTTGCTTAAGGGTGGAAAGCAAGTCGCGATAGTAACTAGTACCACGTTTGTCTGTATACCTTTCAATCAACCCTGTTGCAAGGGACTGGAAGGTAGGGGCATTTTTCAAGCTCTCGACCGACTGCACGTAGTTCCGCGCTTCGCCGGTGAGTTTCATTTTCATCACGTTTAAGAGAAATTCATCTGGCCAACCGCAAAGCTTTCCGATGTCCTGGATACTCTGGACAAGCGTTTGAATATCCTCGTGCGGCTTTCCAGCGAACGCCGGAATAAACGCTACTGCTGGGAAGCTCTGCACCAAAGTAGAGGTGGCTACTGCCACAGGTGATTCTGCACTAGTGAGTGGTGGAATCACCTGCTTCAGTTGTTCTTCCACTAGCACTGGCTTAGCAACACTAGATTGCGGAGAAGCCATTTTAAGATCATCTATCTGTTGCTTAAGCTCCGCGTTAGTTAGAATTAATTGATTTAACTGGGACTGCAGCGCCAAGAGGGGATCTTCGTCCGCTCCGGCTGCTCCTGCCTCCGATTGCTGCCTGGTGATCGGCATGTTACAATAGTGTGGGCATCTACACCACCGTAGCGTCGCTAGCGACTTACATTATTTGGTGGCGTGCAGACGACGGACGGCGGCGGTGTCGACGAGCGGCGGCAGGCGCGTTGATCACTCGTGGGCGCAGCAGGCGGCGGGCGACAGCATGGACAGCTGCGACGGCGAGGCGGCGCGAGGGCCGCACCCCGGACCCTGGCGCAGGCGGTGGCCCGTGGCAGCTACGGACAGCGGCGGCGGCGGCGGCGGCGGCGAGCGTGACTGCATCGCGGACCCTCCACGGCTCGCGTCCGGCGGCGAACTGCGTCACGCTTGTGGCGCGCTAGTGCGCGGCCACGCACATTCTGCAACGCAGGCGTCCGGCTGGCACGTGCATGGCGCGCTGCAGCCTCGCCACGTTCGGTCTAGTTTCCCTTAATTGCTCAAACTCGGCCCCTTCATAGTACTCATACTCAACTGATGAGTTGATTTTACAACCGTAAGGTAGGTCGCATCCCACTCCTGACACCATTTGTTCGTCAGGATAGAAGTCAGGAGCGGAGGGCGTTGTAAAATGAAAATTAATTGAGTGGAATGGACCCAGTTTATTCTTGTAATGATGGTACAGTGGTGCCTACGTAGGGCTGAGCAGCCCCAAGAGGGGTTGCCGTCTGCTCATCAGAGAGGCAGAGGCTAGAGGAGCGACTACTCGGGGCCGAGGTCAGAAGCTAAGAGAGCGCGGAGCTGTTTCCAAGCCGCCCTCGCCGCTCCCGGCCGCGTCCCCACGTGATCACACGATTAGTCTCTGATTGGAGGATTGATTCCGCCAACGCGCCTTGCTAGTAGCGTGCCCCCGTCAGCGCAACCGACCCGTGGGACTTGAGTCTGACCGAGGAGCACGTGGCAGGAATGTGCCGACCATGGTCTTCCGGCCAGCACCTTCCACCACAGTATGCCCAAGCCGGCTACGGCCGAACATTATGCATCGAAAATTTATTTAAATAAAATTTTGTCGGCAATGATCCCTCTTGGGGGTCTCCTCCCTGCACAGAAGAACGTGTGAAGGGGATTGTGAGAATTAAAAATGTTTCAATTGTAAGTAAAGGACAGATTTGTAATCGTTACTATTATTAAAGGCGTTACAGTAAAGTAGTTAATTTTAAATGTGAAAATAGAATTATCTACGCTATGTTCGTATGTTACCGATGTAAGACCCATCTAGTGGCTGTAACACGCTATACGAATGTTATCTTTGCAGTACTACCTTTCAGTTGTATCTTATACGCCGCTTCAGGTAAATTTTCGATGTTTGGAACATGTCCAGCTTATGTAAACAGACGTGATACTGTGTACTGTGTTTTCGTGACGTAACAACCATCTGTGAGCGTTATATATATGGATAGACCCATTACCACGAGGTGCTTTACGTTTTTAAATATTTTTGTCGTGATAAACGTTTTTATAATGTGCTGTTTCCCACCACATGACAACTCGACGTGAGGCCCAATTTAAAATGAACACATGTACAGTTCCATTTCCGTTTTATGTAATTCCAAACTAGAACTTTTGTCTCAGATATTACGTCTTAACTCATTTCATGAGACATACAAAATACATATGCACTTCATTACACACCTGACAGCGAAGTCACTCGAAATCGGTAGTTTTAAGTAAAGAAATATCTATGCGATCTTGGCTTTGAATTTTGTATCACGTATAGCAATTCAGGCAGGAACAATCAATCAGCAAAGAAGTGGTATACGGAGGTACTAAGGAGTGAAGAGACACGCTTGAAGTTCTCTGCGACGAGATATAACGCATAAATGAACAGCTCAGTAAGTAGTTCATGCGAAGAGGAATGGAAGTCTCTAAAAAAAGCAATCAACAAGTTGGAAAGACAAACATAGGAATTTAACTGGGAAGAAACAATGGATAAGAGAAGAAATATATTAGTTGATGGACGACAGAAGGAAGTACAAAGCTGTTCAGGGAACTTCACGAATACGATCGCTTAGGAATGAAATAAACAGAGCAGAGAAGCTAAGGTGGAATAACTGCGAGAAAAATTATAAGAAATCGACAAAATAATGATTGGCGGAAGGACTGACTCTGCGAAATTAAAAGCAGAGACGGTAACATTAAGCTTGGAATTGGGATTCCACTGTTAAAGGCAGAGGAGAGAGCGTATCGGTGGAAAGAGTACACTGAAGGTTTCTATTAGAGGGAGGACTTGTCCGATAACGTGATAGAAGAAGAAGCAGGGGTCGATAGGGATGATATAGGGCATCCAGTATTACAGTTGGAATTTAAAACTGATTTCCCACAAGGGACGGATACTATTCCAACGAAATTTCTAAACTCAATGGGGCAGTGGCTACGAACGACTGTTCACATTGGTATGTAGAACGCATAAGACGGGCGATATCGGCCGAAGTGGCCGTGCGGTTACAGGCACTACAGTCTGGAACCGCAAGACCGCTACGGTCGCAGGTTCGAATCCTGCCTCGGTCATGGCTGTTTGTGATGTCCTTAGGTTAGTTAGGTTTAACTAGTTCTAAGTTCTAGGGGACTAATGACCTCAGCAGTTGAGTCCCATAGTGCTCAGAGCCATTTGAACCATTTTTGAACGGGCGATATACTATCAGACATCCACAAAAATATCAGACAAACAATTTCGAACATAGCAAGAGCCGACAGGTGCGGAGAACTATCGCACAATCAGCTTAATAGCTCATGCATCAAAGTTGCTGAGAAGAATAATGTACAGATGAAAAAGGAAATTGAGGATGTTTCAGATGATTGACAGTTTGGGTTTAGAGAAGGAAAGGCACCAGAGAAGAAGTCCTGAGGCTACACTGGCTAATGGAAGCAAGACTACAGAAAATTCAGGACTCGTCAATAGGATTTGTTGACATGGAAAAAGCGTTATACAATGTAAAATGACGCAAGTGGTATACGGGTAATACACAATATGCACAAAATCCAAGAGAGAGCAATAAGAGTGGAACACCAAGAACGAAATGCTAGACTTAAGAATGATACAAGACAGGGATGTAGGCCTTCGCCCCTACTCTTCAGCATGACATTGAAGAGGAAATGGCGGAAATAAAAGAGACGTTCGAAACTGGGATTAAAATGGAACGTCAAAAGATATCAATGGTAAGATTCGCTGATCAAATTTCTATCCTTAGCGAATCTACCCGCCCCCCCCCCCCCCCTTGAACCATGGACCTTGCCGTTGGTGGGGAGGCTTGCGTGCCTCAGCGATACAGATGGCCGTACCGTAGGTGCAACCACAACGGAGGGGTATCTGTTGAGAGGCCAGATAAAGTCTCGGAGCGTGGAATGTCAGATCCCTTAAACGGGCAGGTAGGTTAAAAATTTAAAAAGGGAAATGGATAGGTTAAAGTTAGATATAGTGGTAATTAGTGAAGTTCGGTGGCAGAAGGAACAAGACTTTTGGACAGGTGAATACAGGGTTATAAATACAAAATCAAATAGGGGTAATGCAGGAGTAGGTTTAATAATGAATAGGAAAATAGGAGTGCGGGTAAGCTACTACAAACAGCATAGTGAACGCATTATTGTGGCCAAGATAGACACGAAGACCACGCCGACTACAGTAGTAAAAGGTTATATGCCAACTAGCTCTGCAGATGATGAAGAAATTGATGAAACGTATGATGAGATAAAAGAAATTATTAAGGTAGTGAAGGGAGACGAAAATTTAATAGTCATGAGTGACTGGATTTCGACAGTAGGAAAAAGAAGAGAAGGAAACGTAGTAGGTGAATATGTATTGGGGCTAAGAAATGAAAGAAGGAGCCGCCTGGTAGAATTTTGCACAGAGCATATCTTAATCATAGCTAACACTTGGTTCAAGAATCATGAAAGAAGGTTGTATACATGGAATAACCCTGGAGATATTAAAAGGTATCAGATAGATTATATAATGGTAAGACAGGGGTTTAGGAACCAGGTTTTAAATGGTAAGACATTTCCAGGGGCAGATATGGACACTGATCACAATCTATCGATTATAAACTGTAGATTAAAACTGAAGAAACTGCAAAAAGGTGGGAATTTAAGGAGATGGGACCTTGATAAACTGACTAAACCAGAGATTGTAGAGAGTTTCAGGGAGAGCATAAGGGAACCATTGACAGGAATGGGGGAAAGAAATACTGTAGAAGAAGAATGGGTAGCTCTGAGGGATGAAGTAGTGAAGGCAGCAGACGATCAAGTAGGTAAAAAGACAAGGGCTAGTAGAAATCCGTGGGTAACAGAAGAAATATTGATTTTAATTGATGAAAGGAGAAAATATAAAAATGCAGTAAAACAAGCAGGCAAAAAGGAATACAAACGTCTCAAAAATGATATCGACAGGAAGTGCAAAACTGCGAAGCAGTGATGGCTAGAGAACAGATGCAAGGATGTAGAGGCTTATCTCGCTAGGGGAAAGATAGATACTGCCTACAGGAAAATTAAAGAGACCTTTTGAGAAAAGAGAGCCGCTTGCATGAATATCAAGAGCTCAGATGGAAACCCAGTTCTAAGCAAAGAAGGGAAAGCAGAAAGGTGGAAGGAGTATATAGAGGGTCTATACAAGGGCGATGTATTTGAGGACAATATTATGGAAATGGAAGAGGATGTAGATGAAGATGAAACGGGAGATACGATATTGCGTGAAGAGTTTGACAGAGCACTGAAAGACCTGAGTCGAAACAAGGCCCCGGGAGTAGACTACATTCCATTAGAACTACTGACGGCCTTTGGAGAACCAGTCATGACAAAACTCTACCATCTGGTGAGCAAGATGTATGAGACAGGCGAAATATCCTCAGACTTCAAGAAGAACATAATAATTCCAATCCCAAAGAAAGCAGGTGTTGAAAGATGTGAAAATTACCGAACTATCAGTTTAATAAGTCACAGCTGCAAAATACTAACGTGAATTCTTTACAGACGAATGGAAAAACTGGTAGAAGCCGACCTCGGGGAAGATCAGTTTGGATTCCGTAGAAATGCTGGAACACGTGAGGCAGTACTGACCTTACGCCATATCTTAGAAGAAAGATTAAGGAATGGCAAACCTATGTTTCTATCATTTGTGAACTTAGAGAAAGCTTTTGACAATGTTGACTGGAATACTCTCTTTCAAATTCTAAAGGTCACAGGTGTAAAATACAGGGAGCGAAAGGCGATTTATAATTTGTACAGAAACCAGATGGCAGTTATAAGAGTCGAGGGGCATGGAAGGGAAGCAGTAGTTGGAAAGGGAGTCAGAGAGGGTTGTAGCCTCTCCCCAATGTTATTCAATCTGTATATTAAGCAAGCAGTGAAGGAAACAAAAGAAAAATTCGGAGTAGGTATTAAAAACCATGGAGAAGAAATAGAAACTTTGATGTTCGCCGATGACATTGTAATTCTGTCAGAGACAGCAAAGGACTTGGAAGAGCAGTTGAATGGAATTGACAGTGTCTTGAAAGGAGGATATAAGATGAACATCAACAACAGCAAAACGAGGATAATGGAATGTAGTCGAATTAAGTCGGGTGATGCTGAGGGAATTAGATTAGGAAATGAGTCACTTGAAGTAGTAAAGGAGTTTTGCTATTTGGGGAGCAAAATAACTGACGATGACCGAAGTAGAAAGGATATAAAATGTACGCTGGCAATCGCAAGGAAGGCATTTCTGAGGAAGAGAAATTAACATCGAGTATAGATTTAAGTGTCAGGAAGTCGTTTCTGAAAGTATTTGTATAGAGTGTAGCCATGTATGGAAGTGAAACGTGGACGATAAATAGTTTGGACAAGAAGAGAGTAGAAGCTTTCGAAATGTGGTGCTGCAGAAGAATTCTGAAGATTAGATGGGTAGATCACGTAATTGATGAGGAGGTATTGAATACGATACGGGAGAAGAGGAGTTTGTGGCACAACTTGACAAGAAGAAGGGATCGGTTGGTAGGACAAGTTCTGAGGCATCAAAGGATCACAAATTTAGCATTGGAGGGCAGCGTGGAGGGTAAAAATCGTAGAGGGAGACCAAGAGATGAATACACTAAGCAGATTCAGAAGGATGTAGGTTGCAGTAAGTACTGGGAGATGAAGAAGCTTGCACAGGATAGAGTAGCATGGGGAGCTGCATCAAACCAGTCTCAGGACTGGAGACCACAACAACAACAACAACAACAATGAGAGGCATGAACAGTCTAATGGGTACAGAATATGGACTGAGAGTAAATCGAAGAAAGACGAATGGAATGAGTAGTAGCAGGATTGAAAACAGCGAGAAACTTATCAGAATTGGGGATCATGACGGAGACGGAGTGAAGGATTCTGTCACCTAGTCAGCAAAATAACCCATGATGGAGCGAGCAAGGAGGACTTAAAAAGCGGACTAGCCACTGCGAAAAGGGGCATGCTGGCCAAGGGACGTCTCCTAACACAAACATTGGCCTTAACTTGAAGAAGAAGATTCTGGGAATGTACATCTGCAGTGCAACATCGTATGGCAGTGAGACATGGAGTGTGGGAAAACGCAACAGAAGAGATTCGAAGCAATTGAGATCCAAGATGCTACTCCGCGTGGGTGTAAAATGAATGTGCGTAACGGAAAATAATAAACGCTAAAATGTCGATTGGCCCAATCTGACTACCCCCTGAAGCAGATCTTAGGATCTCTTAATGGACTTTAACATATAAATTACAATTTAAACATAATAAAATGATGAAGGCAACTAGTCCTACTACACTACAGGCCATTACAATTGCTACACCACGAAGATGACGTGCTACAGACGCGAAATTAAACCGACAGGAAGAAGATTCTGTGATATGCAAATGATTAGCTTTTCAGAGCATTCACACAAGGTTGGCGCCGGAGGCGACACCTACAACCTAGTGACATGAGGAAAGTTTCCAACCGATTTCTCATACACAAATAGCAGTTGTCCGGCGTTACCTGGTGAAACGTTGTCGTGATGCCTCGTGTAAGGAGGAGAAATGCGTACCATCACGTTTCCGACTTTGATAAAGGTCGGATTATAGCCTATCGAGATTGTGGTTTATCGTATCGCGACATTGCTACTCGCGTTGGTCGAGATCCAATGACTGTTAGCAGAATATGGAATGGGTGGGTTCGGCAAGGTAATACGGAACACCGTGCTGGATCCCAACGGCCTCGTATCACTAGCAATCGAGATGACAGGCATCTTATCCGCACTGCTGTAACAGATCGTGTAGCCACGTCTCGATCCGTGAGTCAACAGACGGGGACGTTTGCAAGACAACAACCATCTGCACGAACAGTTCGACGACGTTAGCAGCAGCATGGACTATCAGCTCGGAGACCATGGCTGCGGTTACCCTTGACACTGCATCACAGACAGGAGCGCCTGCGTTGTGTACTCAACTACAAACCTGGGTGCATGAATGGCAAAGCGTCATTTTTTCGGATGAATCCAGGTTGTTTACAGCATCATGATGGTCACATCCGTGTTTGGCGACATCGCGATGAACGCACATTGGAAACGTGTATTCATCATCGCCATACTGGCGTATCACCCGGCGTGATGGTATGGTGTGCCATTGGTTACACGCCTCGGTCACCTCTTATTCGCATTGACGGCACTTTGAACAGTGAACGTTACATTTCAGATGTGTTACGACCCGTGGCTCTACCCTTCATTCGATCCCTGTGAAACCCTACATTTCAGCAGGATAATGCACGACCGCATGTTGCATGACCTGTACGGGCCTCCCTGGATACAGTAAATGTCGACTGCTGCCCTGGCCAGCTTATTCTCCAGATCTCTCATCAATTGAAATCGTCTAGTCAATGGTGGCCAAGCAACTGGCTGGTTACAATACGCCAGTCACTACTCTTGATGAACTGTGGTATCGTCTTGAAGTTGCATGGGCAGCTGTACCTGTACACGCTATCCAAGCTCAGTTTGACTCAATCCCCAGGCGTATCAAGGTCGTTATTACGGCCAGAGGTGGTTGTTCTGGGTACTGATTTCTAAGGATCCATGCAACCAAATTGCGTGAAAATGTAATCACACGTCAATTCTAGTATAATAATTTGTTCAATGAATACCCGTTTATCATCTGCATTTCTTCTTAGTGTAGCAATTTTAATGGCCGGTAGTGTAAATTATAAACGTTGTTCCTGCTTATATGTTTATTGTAGAATAATAAAAAAACCTTTATAATACAAAGTTTACATTTCCTAAGTAAAATTACTGTTCAATTGTCCAACTCTGCCCCTGGTTATGACTGCGCGGTATAATATCAATAACGCGGAATGACTGATATCATCTACGTACCAAACACTAGAAGTCACTACTTTCAAAGATGATTTACGGTGGTGTGCAGCCTCAGTGGAAATAAAGTAACGTGATCACAGCTGTTTAGCTTTTACAGCAATTTCCGATAGATATCACCGTATGTGCTGCGTCCGATGCGTCGAAGTGATGGTTCTCGTACTCGTCTGCGACAATGGAAGAACTCCAGCCACAAATAAACTCTTTCAGACACTAGGACTGCAGAAGGCGATCCTCTGACTAATATACTCTACTACTGTCTTCTCCTCTCTGTGTTCTACAGACGAGAAACGCGAACTCCCAACCACAAAGACGGAGTTCAGATAACGTCTCAACGTAAGAACAGGCAGAGGAAGTTCTCTCAATTACTGAACGCTGCGTACTCAACGACGACTTCCAACTCGGAGGTGAAGACCAGAATCGTATAGGTTCGCAAAAGTACTGTTCTAACTATAAGCTCTACTGAGAGCAAAGACAGCAAGTCCGTCTGTACCAACAAAAGCTGATATCGAGCGACCGTCACACACGGGCGCTCACAACGGAAGACCCCGTCTCTCCAGCGCTGCATTCCCAGAAAAGCTCGGTTCCCCACCATCGTAATTCCGAAAACTAATCATATTCCCGAAACCACGGAATATTATCCCTCTCTACAGATTCTTCCGAAAGCCGGCCAACCATATTTTAGTCTTTTGTTGTCCAGCCCAGAAAGTTTGCGAGGAAAAACATGTACTCGTACAATGGTACGCTTCTGAGTAAAAATTCTTGGAAATAACCCATCCTGCGTAGTTTCCGAGGCACCGCTTCTTGGTTCCTCACACCTGCGTCCAGGATCTTCAGCGTTCGCAACTATTATCCGGTTATCCTTCCGGCCCCTACTGCAATAGCGGCCAGTCCTCACCCTATTGTGCACCAGAGCTCAGGTGCCACGACGTCCATCAAGCTACTTCCTGTGTTTAAGCGGGACTAACACCTGTGCGGGCCTTCCACCCAGAGCTTGAGTTCTGCCTGCAATTTCATCTCCACTGGCGTTGCAACCTCTACTAGTACAGGCAATCATTCATTACGCCGTTTTTATAATAAAGACACTCCGTCACCTTTCATGCAATAAGCGTTAACAGTTATTCACAAGAGGCACGTGACAATGTCAGTCTCCTTTATATATTCATATATACGATGTACAACCTACTACATGATACCTAATTGTTTATAGATCACGGCAGAGTATGTGAATGAGTTCTTGTAAAGTGCGAAATTACAGCCACCTTATAGAGACGTTGGGCTACAGTAGAATATAGGAAATGAGGTGGACTGATAAGGTAAAGACTGAGGAGGTTCTCCGCAGAAACGGCGAGGAAAAGAATATGTACTAAACACCCGAAGGAGGGCTGGATGATACACGAAGCAGGGCAGGATGATTGGACCTCTGTTAACTACCATGGTGCTAGAGGGTACTATAAACGGTAAAAATTGTAGAGGAACAAAAAGACTGGAATGCATCCAGCTATACCTGAGGACGTAGTCTGAAAGTGCTACTCTGAGATGAAAAGATAAAAGATTGGCACAGGAGATGAGCTCTGGGCAACGTTTTCTGTCACAGAGATGAAATTGGTCTGGAATACCTGAAACAATCACCTCTCTTTTCTTCCTAGGAGATTCCTTCGAGTTGCTGGTATTTAATGTGTGGAACTCGCAGACAAATCGTCGCCACTCTGTGTCCATTGTTATTGTTGCAATACGAATCTATGCTCACCTCATCTTGCTTGATTTAATTCTCCGATCATAATGAAACGGATGGCCAGAAATTATTATCTGATTATTTATTGAATCTATCACATACTGCTAACGTTTCCATAACGAATAAAGCAAGGGGTAGGGGCTCAGTCAACAAGTAAGCTAGTTGTCTCACAGTCGGGCACGGCCTATAGTTTCAGTAACGTATACTCGTATTCCATTTAATAAGTGTTTCAAGATCATTACATTGTATTGTTCAGTTCATGAATAATAATCAGCGGAGTTTTGTGGTCTGAAATGAATAGTCGAAACACCGCTCTCTCACCTGATCAGGCAACTTACTGGGACCTAAAAGCCAAAACCCAAGAGGAAACAAAACATTTTTATTGATATCCATACAGTCATTCTCATGACTCTTATTCATACATTCATAGATCTACTTTCAAAAATGTAACTTCTTTATTTTTTTTTAAATTCATGGAATTCAATTGGAGTCATGCGGGAGTCAAACATTACATGTACTACAAGGCACCAAAAATTAAAGCGTAGGTAGTTAAGTAGACAAAAATATAGTTAAATACATAATATATAAAAACGATACAGCCTAGAAAGTTCCGCCATGTGCAGACACGTAATTCCTAGACTAAATGTTTTCGAGAGTAAACATTTTTGCAAAGACTGTGCAGCTATCTCCATTTGTATAGATGGAGGTAATCGTGTCATCTTTTCTCACCATAAATACATGCTTCTGGATTAGAACAGAAGCATCACACTATCAGTCACAAATCCTAAAGTGAATTTCAACAAGAACGTCCTTCTTGCGCGTTGGCTGTGTAGTGGACACCATGTGCTCGGTTGAAATCATGGCTCAAATAATTACTCACCCACATCGATAGTTTCTCGACTTACTGTTAATAATTCGCTTGGTTCACACGAGAAGCCTACTTTGAGCTAAGTTAGGATGCTGATGGTCTTTTCTCCGTGCAGCATTACTCACGTGGCAGTGTGGAGACAGTGACCCTCCATCCAAAAATTAAATAAATGCAAGCAATTTCAGGCGTTTTTTTTCCTTAAGCGTCTCACAGTATTAGCATGCAAATGCCGAAAATGTCACCCCACAATAACCTTGATTATCCTTTTGCTGCAGCGTCTACGACCACATGGCAAAGCTTACGCAAATGGTGAAGAACATACAACGAGGAAACTTTACTAAATATTTTGCAAAACAGCTCAAGTTAATGAGATTATGAAATTTAACTGACGTAAGAAGACAAATACAACCATATGTGGTTAAGGCATCAAAAAATTGATTTTATATTAGTGAATGAAAACGAGCTCCATGCTCTCGCGAGAAATCAAAGCCCTAATCACTGAATTTATTAGCAAAATTGCTACAAATGGTGGTCGTAACATTACCGGTACTATCACACTCATAATAAAAAACGGATTAGTGGTATTAATAACGATATAACTCATAGTCATGACATTTTACCAATTGTAAGACGGATACTTGCACAGTTCCGTCCTTCCTCTGAGCTGGCCAGCAAAAGACTGTCTGAAAATGACGGAGCACCGCTAACGTCTCTGTGCTCTGTCGTGTTCTGATATAGGTGGGAGAGGGAGAAATGGTTAATTGTCAGTCTGCGCTTCCGAGCGGTACAGAGTAGAAGGCAGAAGGACAATTCACAGTGAATGCATTTGATTGTGTTCTTCTACCTGGGCCAACACTGGTACAGGCATTTACTAGAAATGGCGAGACTCGGTAGGGAACTCGCTGTAGAGACTCTTGGACAAACACGGTTTTGAAATAGTTGTTTATTCCAGACAGGACTAACTAATACAGCTGGACGATGTGGCCGAGCGGTTCTAGACGCTTCAGTCTGGAACCGCCCGGCCACTACGGTCGCAGGTTCGAATCCTGCCTCGGGCACGGATGTGTGTCATGTCCTTAGGTTAGTTAGGTTTAAGTAGTTCTAAGTTCTAGGGGACTGATGACCTCAGATGTTAAGTCCCATAGTGTTCAGATCCATTTGAACTATTTTAACTAATACACTGGAAGCTAGTTCTATGGTTAGGAAAAGCATGAATAACACTGTTACAATAGGAACCAGTGCAGAAGTCACAGGAGTAGATGCTAACCACAGTAGCAAATACTAACAGCACCCTAAGGCAACAACTTAGTTGCAAAACAAAACATACTGAATGTGACACTGTTCACTGAGGCACTCCAAGTGAGAGAGCAGACTTACGCGGAGCTGGACCGAGGCTGGAGTCGACGGATGCGGATTCAGCGCCCATATCGTCTGACTGAGAACTCCGCCAAAATGCGGAATCTAGGGATTTTAAAGAGTCGCGTGGGTGGCACTGTTTTTCCCACTTAAGGCCACCCAACCAATCCCGTAGGTCTATTGCAGGTGCCTGCCAATCACGGTTTAGTTAGTTCCCCTCTACTGCTCCTAAGGCGAGGATGTTAATGCAGTTGCACTAAATAAGTGCGTATTTAGCATCAACATCAACTGAAAGCTAAACGTAACTGCTCTGCCAAATAAGGCTTTCAGCATTGTTGCTATACGTCATTTCGCCCCGCCCCTCGGGCTCCCTGGAGTAGGGACTGCTGGGGCAACAGTTTTTGGCATTTTCGCTCTCTTTCTAACCCTTGTGACCCTACTGACGTTGCTGTTCTCAGGGCTGGTATCAAGCTGGCTCTGTCGCTAATACGTGCCTGTTGGTTACAAAGTTCTAGGGTGGCAACCTACCACAGCATCTAGACAACATATGAAGTTACAACTTAATTCCTTGAAAAGTATCTAACACCCTGGGACTTCGTCTGGGGGCGTCTGTATTTTCGCAAGGTTCTCCCCTTACGGTTTACTTCATGTAACAATATCTCTCCTAGTTTCGTCTGCCCTCAACATCGTCTCTGCTTCCGCGCCTTAGAGCGCCTGTCCTCCTTTCTCACAGCTTCAAGATAACACTACCGTAGCAAGGAATAATTAATATATTACAGGTTTTCCGTGAAGGGGAGGGGGAAATTCCTACCAAACCTCGAAAACTTTACCTCTACAGGTGTATCTGACTGTTCTCCCCCAAGAATTTAGATTGGGACCAAAAGCTAAACTAAGCATGCTACTCTGCCCTACGTCAGTTCTGCAAATGACATCACGTTCATAACATTCATTCAATAATTTTAGCAACATAAGGGGAATAAGGAAAGAAATGTACGCAATGTAGTTAAATAAATCAACACAGTGGCGACCATCAATTCTCCAGGGTTTGACAGTACCAGATGAAACATAGAAGAATGATCTATACGTCATTATGACTAGAGAATTCAGAGTACTTAGTGATGAAAGCAATGAGACGGTATAAGTAGTTCCGTCTCAGCCTTTTCTCAAGTCATACAGCCATTTTTTTGCATGTGAGCTTATCTTTAGCAAATAGGAACTGCTAAAAATAGTTTTCTACCACAGTCACATTGCACATTCTGTGTTTAATTGAATGTGAACCTGGTTCTCATTACACTTCGGACTACATATGATGAAGTACAGTCACCTGTGTAACAGAGGCAAACTAAGCCTGCATCCTCAGTGCCGTTTATGGCTGTGTCGCAACGGGGTAACGTGGTCTGCGTGCAACTTTTCAGATTGCCAAAATCGTCGCGATGGGTAATTTAGAGATTATGCCGTAGGAACATTGCCACTTCACGGCAATAAACGTTACGACCATGATGAATGACCCTCCGAAACTATCTACATCATAGCGAAGTTGTCCCAACATTTCACCGCTATCCTGAAACGCGAAACATTGAATACATATGTCGTGACCACATGCGGTTCGACATACAAGCCAATTTGAGCTACCAGAGAATTAAGGCTCTTGGGTAAGCCAAGGAGAGGGCAACACAACTGCGTGCTGTGAGGCATCTGGGAGCGCTGCGTCAATCCTGACATTATCAGTTTGGCCTCCTCGCGTCCATTACAAGCAATAGAACTCTTCCAGTACTATAGCACCTAAAGAAGACAGCCAGGTGAACATCTGGAATGGAGCCTGAATCAACGGATTCGGGTTATCTGCACTGATGAATGGAATATTTGATCGATCTCCTATGAAAGGGGAGTGTGGAGACTGCCAAGTACCAGGGCGTAGGTCAGGCATGCAATGAACATCCAAGAACGTTGCTATGCGCACGCCGAGGGAACACCGTAGTGACCGTTGTAGTGTTCATCTCTGGCAAGCTAGTGTGAAACGTTGCACCAAAACAGTTCAGTGCAAAATTCTTTCGACTCGCGCTTTCATTTATTCATATTTACGTGTATTTCCGGTATTTCCATTGTGTCCGAATTAAATCATATGTATCACACAAAATGACCTCGAAAGTTTGTCAAAGGCCTGACGTAATATTTAAACGCGTGTTTTGTGTTGACTGTGTCTAAGCTCGTGCTTGTGTCGTGTTGATCATATCAAAACTAGTGTTTCCATTGTGATATATATGTAGAACTAAGCCGGAAATTTTAAAAACGTAATTTGTGCGTTTTAGGAACATTGACCACAATATCCTCCTTCAAAACTAACAGTTCCCTCACCTCATGATATATTTACGTAAAGAAGGTCTGTTTCTCGCAATTTTGGCACGCTTGCGGACGTATATTTTCTAAAGTTAAGAATGTTGAGCATAACACGTTTCGTAGTAAATGGCGCTTGAGATTTACATTCACAGTAAATAAGATAGGTATCGTGTAACAATAGTCTTTTTTTTAACAGGACTGTATACAGTCCATTTGCGTCGTAAATTAACATTATTGTATGGTTTGTTAGTAAACATAACGTGAAAAACGCTTCGGAGAAACAGTAAGCTTTATATGAAACCAATGT
Source organism: Schistocerca piceifrons (assembly GCF_021461385.2). Taxonomy (NCBI): domain Eukaryota; kingdom Metazoa; phylum Arthropoda; class Insecta; order Orthoptera; family Acrididae; genus Schistocerca; species Schistocerca piceifrons. Next base: position 205,220,537 of record NC_060141.1, read on the forward strand.
ATTCAGTGGGAATCCAGAAGCTCTGTGAAATACGGCACCAGGCGCAGTGCAGTACAACTTTGTTTACTGCTTTCGGACACGGGTTAGTTAGTTGTTGTTCGTAAGTAGCTAGAAGTATTCCTGACTGCTTTACAGTGACTGCAAGCTGCTACGAATGAGTATTGGACGATCCACTGGGACTCATGTACCAGAGATACCAAAGGTACCTTAGGTACTATCATCTCCTGTTGATACTGCCTCTTACGCAGATATACAGGATCTATCAGTCCTCACCAAATTTACTGTGAGTGGCGTGTCAGCGGTAGGTCCAAGCGTTTTGCACAATGGCGATGAGGAACAGGGACGACTCAGAACGTTACTTCAATCGTCTAGCGAAAAAGTCCAAAGTACTGTCTTCCACTGAAATCGAAATCGAGACAAGGAGACTCGCTTCATCTGTTAGGGAATGTGCAGTGTCCCGTGTTGAGGGGAGGCGAACACAGAAGGGTGAAGGTCTATTAGTAATCAGCAGTTGAAACGTAAGATGAATAATGTACTCGTCAGTGAAATGGCATTAAGGGATGGGGATGAACACAAAGTGCACTCAGTATATATGTCTGGGGGGGGGGGGGGGTCAGTTAAAATGCTGAAGAGACTATCCTGGTAACCATCGAGGGAACTGGGTGTATCCAAATACAGATTGTGATTCACGTTGGAGCAAACGATGATTGTCATATCGGTTTTAAGACCGTCCTTGGATCATTACAAGAAGTGGCAGAGAAGGCTGAGAATACCGTCCTTGCTCACAGTTTTTCTACGAAGCTGATCGATCTGCAGCGTTGTCCCCGGAACAGGTAATGGCCATATGGCTCTAAATCCAATGGAGGGCTTGAAGTAGAGAATGCTGAGTTTCTGTGGCGGGCTTTGCTATGATTTCCTAGACTTACACTATAGGTCTGAGAACTGTAACGTCCCCCTAAATGGGTCAGCTGTGCACTGCACATCAGAGGTTGCTACATAGGTAGCTGACTGCTTGTGGGGTACACGAAAGAGTTGTTTAGATAAGGTGACCCTCCACCAAATCCAGATAACGATAGCCGTAGGAGACCAAGAAGTGTTAGCGTAAGATCCAAGGAAATGCAAACCAATGGCGAGAGTATCAAAATCCTTGTGATTAACTGACGAAAAATACACAAAAATTCCAGAGCTGAAGTACTTCTCAACAGCAGTGAAGTTCATATAATACTAGGTACAGAAAACTGGTTAAAACATAAAGTAGAAAGTATAATAATGAGGAAAATTAAAGCATGTATGGAAATGACAGATGGAAAAGACCGACTGCAGGGGAACGAAGGTGATACATTTGTCGCAGTAGATAAGAAATCAACTGAGACAGAGACCGAAGCTGCATGCGAGATACGAGTAGTTTGGGCAAGACTCAGCATCACAGGTGGCAAAAAAGTATCGTTGCATCCTTTTATCGATCACCAGCCACACTTGTTAATGTAACCAGAAGCTAAAGAAATCCTCAGTTCGCTTCTGCGTAAGTTCCTCAGTCATACTTTAATTATCAGAGATGACTTTGGAAATCCAACAATCAGTTAAGATAATTACAGTGGGGGGGAGTGGTGGGAGTGACAAGACGCGTTTGAGAAATTACTAAATGCTTTCTCTGTCAGTTACCAATCACACACACTTCGTAAACCCACTCATGATTAAAATACAGTAAAAAATACGACGTACCCCTAAGGTACTATCCGAATAGCACAGAGACTGATAAACGCCATGTATATGTACAGGCAAACAAATGATCAAAATTTCATAAACTGGGTGATTTATGCCAGAGAAAGAGCCCATAACTTGAGCAAGTCACCAACGCATTGATCCGCCCCTGGCCTTACGGATGCAGTTATTCAGCCTGGCATTAAAAGACAGAATTGTTGGATGACCTCCTGAGGGATACCCTGCCCAATTCTGTCAAAATCCCGACCTGCTTGGAGGGCCCTGCCCGTGTACTCCAGACGTTCTTAATTAGAGAGAGATGCGGCAACCTTGATGGCGAAAGTATGATTTGGAAAGCTCAAAGACAAGTACTAGAAACCCTCAACTTGTGCGTGCTGGCATTATCGTGTTGTAATATAAGTCCAGGATAGTTTGCGTCGTCCTGTATGAGTTCCGCGGACGGCAACCAAAGCGGTCCTGCTATGAAAAGAAATGCCATCCCACAGTATCACTCCTATTCGTCGGGCCATATGGCGGGCGACATTCATGTTGGTTTTTATTAAAAATGAAATTACTCTAGCTGTACTTAAGATTTTTATTTACTTCGCTACTAGTTTCGGCGTTGCGTCAACGCCATCTTGAGGCCCGTACACTTTGCTGAAATCAGTTGTGTGTGGCTCAGTCTAGAAGTCCGCGGTGAGATCAACAAGTGTTGATGGCGCTGACGCAAAGCCTAAACCAGTAGCGAAGTAAATAATTTCATTTTTAATAAAAATTATATCAGCTGTATCCCACCTTCATCCAGTTTAGATATGGATGTACGAAGTTTCATGTTGGTATCCCACGACTGTTCAGGGCGTCTCCAGACACGTTTTGGGACTGGAAGCTCATTGACTGGAGTATATTTGTGTCCAGTGATGCTTCACGCTTTGAAATGAGCCCAACTGCCAGCGAAAACGTATTTGAAGACGATCCGGAGAGCTGTGAGTATCAATCTCACTGTCGCCCACCGTAAGGCGTGACAACCAGGTGTCATCGTATGGCGCACCAGTTCTTTTTCCAGTAGACCCCTTTGGTTGTCAACCACGGCACGCTTAAAGCACAGCGGTATTTCGGTGATATTTTACACTTCGTTCTGTTGCCCTTTATGGCAGGCCATTATGGACTTACATTTCAGCAAGACAGCGAGAGTTTCTACTGCTTGTCTTTGTGCTTGAGAAACCTTACTTGGTTAGCAAGGTCGTCAGATCACTCCCCAATTGAGAACGTTTGGAGAGTTACGTGCAAGGCCCTACAACCAGTTCAGGATTATTATGACCTAACGCGCCATTTGGATATAATTTGGCACCATATCCCTCGGGAGGACATCCAACAACTATCAAATAACGCCAAGCCGTGCAACTGCTTACATAAGAGCAAGAGGCAAACCAACGCCATATAGACTTGCTTAATTTGTGAAGCTCGTTCTCTTGAATAACCCATCCAATTTTTATGAAATTTTAATCATCTATTTGTCTCTAAATGTACATGACTTCCACCGACTCCCATCTCATTCGGATGATTCATTCGGGATGCGTTTTTTATTAACATTTATAAATTTCAATTTTTGGTGTAGATCTAATGGCAATAAATGGATTTGAACTCTTTGAGGATGTCCACATCAAAACCGGTGTCAGCGACAATGAGGCAGTTCTAGAAAAAAATGAGTACTGAAGTGCAAAGGGAATCTAAAACATGTAGGAAAATATACATCTTCAGTAAACTACATATAGAAGCAGTAGTGTCATATGTCACTGAGGAAATTAAAATTTTGTAGGTTAGTACAGGAGCTTGAGGAGGAATTATGGCTCAACATAAATACAAGTAGAATAGGTCACCATCCACTGCATAGAGATTAGAGATGCACCCAGTAGAATAGGTCATGACTGGGGGGGGGGGGGAGGGGGAGGGCGGGACCTTGGATGATATAATCGCGGTGAAAAAATTGGTAACTAAAAAGACTACTGCGAAGTAGATGTAAAACAGATCATATTGCTATAGATAGACAGGTGCTGAATTAAACATGGTTGTCCCTCAGAAGAGCAAAGTTTGAGGCCTTCAGTGACTGTCGTAGCTGAATACTGTCGAAAGGTCTTTCTCAAATCCAACGAAATTCTACTCGTGTGTAAAGTCTATTAGCGGCAACAAAGTTAATCTACAGTCACACACGGACGATACAGGAATTGAAATCGAGGGTAGAAAATCAAAAGCATAAAAGATTAACTGTCTTTTCGATTCTTCCTTGACAAAGGAAAAAAAATTTGTAATGACCCCAATTGAACAGCCCTAATTGAACTGTCCCACTTTTTCTTGTTCCACTGAAGATGTGGATGAAATAGGTAATATTGTCAATGGCGTTGAGAAATAGCTAAATTCGCTGAACTAAACAAAGCTCCAGGGCCCAATGGTATCCCTATCAGATTCTATACTGAAATTGTGGCCGAGTTAGTTTCTCTTCTGATTAAAATCTGTCACAGATCTCTCGACTAAAAAAACCATTCCCAGTAGTTGGAAGAAAGCAGAGGTCACTGTTGTATACAAGAAATGTAGCAAAAGTGTTCTATAATTCTATCGTCAATTTGTTGTAAAATCTTAAAACATATCGTGAGTTCAAACGTAATGAGGTAACTGGAACAGAATGACAACCATGCCAACCAGCATGGATTCCGAAAACATCGATTACATGACATCGAATTCACACTTTTTTCAGATGTACTAAACACCACGGATCCAGGCAGTCCGGCAGATACAGTATTTCTCACTTTTAGAAAAAGAAAATTGACTCAATACCACATCTACGATTATTATCGCAAGTACTGTCGTATGCAGTACCAACGAAGTTTATGACTAGATTGAGGATTTATTGGTGAGGAGGACAAAGTATGATACCTTGAATGGGCAGTCATCGACAGATATAAAAGTAGCTTTGGGATTGCCCTAGGAGGTGTGTTGGGACGCTTGGTGTTCACCTTTTACTAGTGATCTTGCGGCCAATGTTAATAGCAGCCTCAGACTTTTTGCAGGTGATGCAGTAATCTACGACGAAATACCGTCTAAAAGAAGCTGCACAATTATTCAGCCATGCTTTGGTAAGATTTCAAAGTGGTACAAAGAATGTTGTCCAAAGACTGAAGACTTCCTTTAAGTGACCAGAAATAAAAAATTGTGCGCTTCACAAAACCAAGACTTCGAATCCTATGGCCGTGATATCAATGAGTCACATTTCGGCATATTCATACAAATACCTGAGTGTAACACTTTTTAGCGAAAGGAACTGGAACGATCACAAAGGCTGAGTCGTAGATAAAAAGAGGGCAGACTTCGGTTTAATGGTAGAATTCCAGGAATTGCAACCAGTCTACAAAGAAGATTAGATACAAAACACTTGTGTGACCCATTATAGAATATTGCTCAAGTACGTGGGACGCGTAGCAAACAAGACTTACAGTGGCCACTGAAGTTATACAAAGAACTGTAGCACGTTTTGTGATACATATGTTCGACCCGCAGGGGAGAGTCACAGATGTTGAAAAACTGAAATGTCAGACAGTTGAAAACAGACGTGAACTATCCCGAGAAAAGATATGAATTATGACTCTAGGAAATACTACAACCACCTACTTATCTCTTCCATAGGGGCCGCGACGACAAGATACAAGATCAGATTAATTATGGAGTGCACAGAAACATTCAGTCATTCTCCCCCGCTCCAAATGTGACTACAAAGGCAAAAAACCCTTATAAATTCTGCAGTGAGACGTACCTTCTGCCACGCACTGCACAATGGTTTGCAGGGTATAGATGAGGATGAGGATGTAGATGTAGAAATAGTCCGTATATGTGTTGCAGCGGCGTTTAGAATATATTCTCTGAAATTTGCCATCTTGGTTAATTATTATTTCAAGACAGAGCAAAAATACTTGTTTCACTGGAAATGAATAAATAATACTTCAGAAACTATAGAAATATCTGCTTCGTTCAGTTATCTTTCTACTGCGTCTTTCCAGATACAGCCCAAAATAACGTTCACTGTCCTGTTGTACGAAGATTTTGGTAAAAATCAACAAACAAAAATAGAAATTATCTACAAATCACAAAATGTGACCAGAGTATTTACGGCATTTATCTTCCTTCATTTTCGGGTAGCAGAAACCATTTCAAATGGCTCAAATGGCTCTAAGCACTACGGGACTTAACGTCTGAGGTCACCGGTCAGACTCAGAACTACTTAAACCTAACTAACCTAAGGACATCACACAAATCCATGCCTGAGGTAGGATTCGAACCTGCGACAGTAGCTGCAGCGCGGTTCCGAACTGAAGGGCCTAGAACCGCTCGACCACAACGGTCGGCCAGAAACCAGTCTCAGACAGGGAGAACCGAGCGATCCAACAGAACTGAGCAGGGTTGACTGCAAGAAAGATGACATCTTCGAAACAGTGCAATTCCTGTACTTCAATCTACTTGTTTGACAAAAATGGATCCTTGGAAGATCAATACTTTAGATACGGACAACCAGCAAGCAGTCGGCAGAACAGCGCATTTGTACACTTCCCGCAGACTCGCTCGAATTTCTAACTTAAGTTGCCCGATTCTCGTTTCAATTTTTACAAATTCCGTAGTCGCTTCCCTGAGTCTCTTAGTCAGTTCGCGACGTACATGTGAGTGTCTCATCGTATGGAATGTTTCTGGCCAAAGCAAAAACCAAGGATCGTAATCAGACTTCCGTTTTCCTATTCAGCGCATTGATACGAGAGCCCTGTTGACATAAATCTGCTATGAAGTAAATGTTTCCCATTCCACTAACCAATGGAGCAACAAACAACGGTTTCCATAGAAAAAATTTCTTCAGGTACCGTCAGAACTGGCTAATACTGAAGCACTTGCTTCGTGCATTAATCATGTTTCGTTTCACGTCTTTTCACACCTTTCTTATGACAGGACACCGCTAACCGTGGAAAACTTAATCTCACATGCGTCATTAAAGAACATATTGTAGGTATGTAGAAACCTAGTTCTCATTAAGATAGAGATTTGTAAATAACTTATTTTTCTCTAACTCACTGTGGGCATGTCATCTTCTAGGACTTAAATTTAGTAGCTCCAGATTTTCAAAGCTAGCAAATCTGAATATTGTGAGGTCAGTTTGCACAACAAAAAAAAAAAAAAAACAGCTGCACGATGTTCACTTTTTAATTCGTTTGTTAACCATCCTAATAAACGTTCCAGAAATCGTACAGTACTGCTAACAAATATTCGCACAATCAATATTAACTCTGTGTACATATTCATACACTCATATGATTTCATTGACAACTAAGTGAAGACTGACATATATAGTGGACCAGAGTAACTTCTACAATATTCTGCACTAGTATAATTTTACTATATCATTGCATCATACATTTCTTAATAAACGACACGTCCTAACTTTTCATGCACGCGAAAAAACAATGACAGGAGAGCAGCTCGTACTGTCATAAATTTCATGTTATTTTGCTGGGAAAATGTAATTACATGTGCGTTACCCAGTACTTTATGAAATTATGTAATGGCCATTTGCTGTTTGAAAATCACATCATATTAAACTATGTAATTGAAACTGAATCGAAAAAAAATTCTTCTCATTCAAACAATCAGTTACATTGCAATAAAACGTCTTGAATTATAACCGGGCTGTCTGGTACTCAACACCTCTGATGTACACTCTTAGATAAAAGAACGACTTACATCGAAGGAATTTTCTGATTTGGACGGAAATTTGTGTATGCGATGTCAATGTACCGACAAACTAACAGTTACCATTTCATAAAAATTGGTAGGTTTATTCGAGAGAAAGAGCTTGACAAGTTGAGCAGGCCAATAACGCTTTGGTGCACCTCTGGTGCTTATGCTTATTCGACTTGGCGTTCTTTGAGGGAGTTGCTGCATGTCCTCTTGAGAGATATCGTGCCATATTCTGTCCAATTGTCACGTTCAATTGTCAAAATCATGAGCTGGTTGAGGGGCCCCGCCCTTAATGCTGCCAGCACAATGAAACTGAGACTGAACTGGAGACACTACTGACCGACGTAGGGTTTGGTAGCCCTAATTCAAGCGGTAGACGCTTTCACCATGTGCAGGCGGGCAACATCTTGCTGAAATGGGAGCGAAGGAGGGTTTGTCGTGAAGTGGAGCAGAATGGGGCGTAGAACATCGTCGACTTACCGCTGTGCTGTAAGGTTGTTCGGGATAACAACAAAAGTGGCCCTGCTGTGAAATGAAATGGCACCCCACACAGCCACTCCTGGTTTCCGGACCTTATGGCTTGCGACAGTGCAGACACGTCTTCGCTTAGTCATCGTGGTTCAGTTTTAAGGAGAATTTATCACTGATAACAATTCTAATCATATCAATGAGATTCCAGGATGAGGAGGAGGTGTCTGGAGACGCTTTAGACAGCGGTGGGAAAACAACCTAACTGTCGCCCGCCTTCTAGCCTTACAACTAATGGTTATGGCCTGGAGTGCCATTTCTTTACATAGGAGAACCGGTTTTCAGTATATTAATGTCCATTCGGACACATCGAGAATTTCTGTTGTTTGTTTTCACGTTTTCCAAATTTACACTACTGGCGAAATTTAACCAACAGGGAGAAGATGCTGGGGTATGGAAATGATTAGCTTTTCACAACATTCACACAAGGTTGGCGCCGGTGGCGACACCTACATCGTTCTGACATGAGGAAAGTTTCCAACCGATTTCTCATACACAAACAGCAGTTGACCGGCGTTGCCTGGTGAAACGTTGCTGTGATGCCTCGTGTAAGAACGAGAAATGCTTACCATCACGTTTCCGACTTTGATAAAGGTTGGATTTTAGCCTATCGCGATTGCGGTTTATCGTATTGCGACATTGCTGCTCGCGTTGGTCAAGATCCAATGACTATTAGCAGAATATGGAATCGGTGGGTTCAGGAGGGTAATACGGAACACCGTGCTGGATCCCAACGGCCTCGAATCGCTAGCAGTCGAGAGGACAGGCATCTTATCCGCATGGCTGTAACGGATCGTGCAGCCACGTCTCGATCCCTGAGTCAACAGATGGGGACGTATGCAAGACAATAACCATCTGCACGAAAAGTTCGACGACGTTTGCAGCAGCATGGACCATCAGCTCGGAGACCATGGCTGCGGTTACCCTTGACGCTGCATCACAGACAGGAGCGCCTGCGATGGTGTACTCAACGACGAATCTGGGTGCACGAATGGTAAAACGGAATTTTTTCGGATGAATCCAGGTTCTGCTTACAGCATCATGATGGACGCATCCGCGTTTGGCGACATCGCGGTGAACTCACATTGGAAGCTTGTATTCGTCATCGCCATACTGGCGTATCACCCGGCGTGATGGTATGGGGTGCCACGTCTCGGTCACCTCTTGTTCGCATTGACGGCACTTTGAACAGTGGACGTTACATTTCAGATGTGTTACGACCCGTGGCTCTACCCTTCATTCGATCCCTGCGAAACCCTACATTTCAGCAAGATAATGCACGACCGCATGTTGCAGGTCCTGTACAGGCCTTTCTGGATAGAGAAAATGTTCGACTGCTGCCCTGGCCAGCACATTCTCCAGATCTCTCAGCAACTGAAAACGTCTGGTCAATGGTGGCCGAGCAACTGGCTCGTCACAATAAGCCAGTCACTACTCTTGATGAACGGTGGTATAGTGTTGAAGCTGCATGGGCAGGTGTACCTGTACACGCCATACACGCTCTGTTTGACTCAATGCCCGGGCGTATCAGGCTGTTATTACGGCCAGAGGTGGTTGTTCTGGGTGCTAATTTCTCAGGATCTATGCACCCAACTTACGTGAAAATGTAATCACATGTCAGTACTAGTATAATATATTTTTCCAATGAATACCCGTTTATCATCTGTATTTCTTCTTGGTGTAGCAATTTTAATGGCCAGTATTGAACAAGGTCGCCGGATCTTTTCGAAACTGAGAACGCTTGGTGAATTATGTGCATGACCATCCAACCATCTCGGGATTCTTACGATCTAACGGGCCAGTTGTATAAAATTTGGCACGATATCTCTCAGGAGGACATCCGATAACACATAATTCAAAGCCAAGCCAAATAACTGCTTGCAGAAGTGCCAGAGGTGGACCAGTGCGTCATTGAGTTGCTCAAGTTGTGAAGCTCTTTCTCCTGAATAAATTATCCAGTGTTTTTGTTTTCCGTGCATCACATCGACTGACTTCCGTCGCATTCTGTTAATAATTTTTTTTTCCTATAACGATTCGTGTACAACCGTGCAAAAGAGTTATGTGGAAATGTATCTAGAATACAATGCCAAAATGAATGTTTTTGCTTATGCATGACGCATCTCATCTGTTGCTTGCGTATAAAAACCTCTGAAGGTATATTTCACTTGCAAGTGTTGAGATTGTTATCATAGGAAATAATGCAAAAGGCCAACTATATTAACGCGTCAGTCACGACGTCAGTTATGAATTGTGAACTGTAATCGGCATTATATAGGAACGTTGAATGCAGCAGAACTCCAAAAATAAGGCAATAAAAACAGAATATAAGTGGCAACAGAAATATTATTTCTTGATCTGTGCACTACATACTTAATAATAAAGGACAAAAACTGAATGAAATAAAGACAAAAGATGTACAAAAGAGACATATATCAATCAGTATTTAATATTACTCTTCACAATACGAAATCGGAGTAGAATATGCGTCGAAAAGGTCATCCCCGCCTGAACTGAACTGTCCTCTGTTTTATTTCTCTATGTCTTTAATATAAAATCCTTTACTGTCTTAGTCATATAAGGGAGCCAGACAAGATTCCTGCGGTACTTATTTTGAAACCTTCACATCAGAGACGTGGAGTCTTCCTCGCACATGTTTCCTTTCGCCACTCTATACCGCCAGACATGCGTGCAGCGCTCCCTATGGTTGTAAATCCGCGTCCTCCAATAACTTATTTACAGTCCTACACGTGTTTCGTACCTGTCACCTAGGAACGGGGCTGCGCTTTATGACACGAACCCTTTCCTGTTCCCCTCCTCACTGGCCGCTAGCCCCTCCTGTAGTTTCTCTCGTCTGTGGCCTACCGCTCTACATATCAGTTACATCACCAGGCGGATATTACCACCGCAGTTATACCACCTCGTAACACAACAATCATTCTACAGTTTCTTTTCATTTCCTATTCTTATGTATTCACAAAAAAAAAAAAAAAAATAAACGGCCCTATGTACACTGCATTATACAGAGACGAATATTCTTTAACGTGATAGTTGTACATGATAATTCAGTAATAAGATCATTACATTTCTCAACAGTCTCAACAGGTGGCCAGAGACTAATTTATAAGAGGCTACTCTCTCCCCCCTTATGGCCACTCTCGTGTACAGATGCCTTAAAAGAGCTAAGCAGTTTGTGCTACGGCTAGGCTAGATCAGTAGGAAAGCACATAGGTCACATTTCTTGTCGTCGGTAAAATATAGGACGAAGCTGACACCAAAAGAAGGGTCTTTAATATTCCCTGTTAGTGATTCAGCGGATAGACCACATCGCCATTCGTTCACATCAAGACTTTGCAATCCGGTCATGGTGTGACATTGTCTTACGCAATGTAGTAAAAGTTCCCACACTATTCTCATTATGCTGTGCCCACACATCAGTAATGCCTCTTAATGAAATACATGGACCGAATATAAATTTTTCGTTATTTTGAAAACAAGATTCGGTATTTTCTGGAAGTCTTGTTACCCTTTCATCTTGGTAATACAAACTTACATGAAAAAATACGACATACTTAAAGCAACCCGAGTAAATATGTAAAACAATGAGAATGTAAAACATGTTGGTAACCTGAATTATAGCGCTGCAAATGAAGCACCAGTATCCAACACGTCTCCGATATCTATTCTCTGTTTCGGCTTAATTTTGCGATTGTTAGCGATCGGACAATAAAGCAGCCTGACCTTTTATTTTAATGATCATAATGTGATAGGTACTGTGCGCTTTTAACTGCTGCAGGAGATGTTTCAAACGTATTTTGGCCGCTCGAAAATGGTGTATTCAAGGACGAGAGTTTCTGCAATAATGAAGGTCGCATACGTTTACACTAACCAGGAAACATCACCAATTTGGCCTCATATATTATAGAGAAAGAAGCACACCTGCTAGATGTCAGCCACAGCAACCTATCAAGCACGAAAATTTGTGCCATAATTCTCATAGAAAGAAATTATGACCTTCTGAACGTACAGCTTTTAAAGCGCGAGGGGAGAGGAGCATGTATAACCAAACTATTGTGAAACCTTATTCGAGGAAAGACGTTATTCTACGCAAAAATAGGTAAATAGGCCTAATATGTGTACAGAATATGTCACATATACCTTCAATATTATTTTTAAAATATTCTGTTATTGATATTCTGCATCTATAGGCCTATATACGCCCCAAAATCAAAATGGATAAATCTACTAAATATTATGAAATGAAGTTAATGATTTTCAGCGATGTTTTTAAGTAAATAGCGCTATGCTATATCTTCAATACCACATTCATTCATTTCCTTCACTTACTCAGCATTTGTGAATAACAACATAAAAAAGTTTAAAAACCGCTCACTTCGATACACTGAAAATATCATCTTGCCTGTGACAAAACGTTGTTTCACAAACCGCTTGCTCACCTTGCTTTACAGTGCTTCTCACTCTGGCACGAGGTCCACGTGATACACGGGCCGTTGTGCTTACGTCACACTGCATGTCTTACGAGTGCGAGCAGCCGTCTCCGGCGAGGAGTGAGAAACTATTTCAGACGAGTTCGATAGTTCTTGACTGCTCGTCTACTCGTTTACATGCATGCAAGCTCTCAACAGCACACGGCTAAGTTAAGATCATTAGTGGGTACTTCTTCATTTCCCATGGGCCTGCACGGAGGCAAGGGTGTGAGAAGTGTGGTGGACAAGCCGAATAATGTGACGTCACAAGTTCGTTGCACGGCCGGTATTTCTCATGGGCGCCGCTCTTGTATTAGGCGGGTATAGTGGGACGGACTGAATGACAAACGGTGCACGCGATGTTTGAAAGCTATACATTCATAAGGTCATAACCGTTCACTGTCAGAATTATGGCCTAAATTTTCACGGGATTAACTGCTAGGGCTTATACCTTGCAACCAAAGTTTTCTCCCTTCTTAAAATACGAGGTCTGGTTGACGAAGTTTCTTTGTAAGTCAAGTGATATATTCTCATTAAACACAATAGAAGACAGTCAGTACAATTGTCATAAACATGTAATCACGTTTAATCTCAGTATAGGTCAAATAAAAGACGTCTTCAACACAGGACGAACTACATTAGAATTGTTTTGTTTGTTCAAATCTTCAAATGTGTGTGAAATCTTATGGGACGTAACAGCTAAGGTCATCAGTCCCTAAGCTTACACGCTACTTAACCTAAATTATCCTAAGGACAAACACACACACCCATGCCCGAGGGAGGACTCGAACCTCCGCCGGCACCAGCCACACAGTCCGTGACTGCAGCGCCTGAGACCGCTCGGCTAATCCCGCGCGACTGTTGTGTTTGCCAAAACCTGTTTTAGGATAGGTAAAAAACGAAAGAAAAGGTTTCAGACAACCGTCTTTCATTCATTTAGCCGCGCGGAGTAGCCGTACAGTCATGGGCGCCTTGCCTCGGTTCGCGCGGCTCCCCCTGTCTGAGGTTCGAGTCCTCCATCTGGCATGGGTGTGTGAGTTGTAGTTAGTGTAAGTTAGATTAAGTAGTGTGTAAGCCTAGGGACCGATGACCTCAGCAGTCCGATACCATAGGAACTTACCACAAATTCCCAATTAATTTATTCATTTACAGTACTGTCATCATACAGTTAATTTCTCAAGTCAACATCTCTTTACTTAGACACATGCTTATCGTACAGGGATAAATGAGGTATTGTTAAAAACGTATTTTAACAGGCCCCTGACATTAGTCACGGGTTTTGCGTTAAAACTTACTATTTGCTGAAAATTTTAATGTAAAAGGGAGTTTTGGCTGTCATGGGCAAAATGGCACCATGGATGCCCAATATCTTACCTACATTTTGTGAAGTTAAATTATGAATCATGAATAAAATATTCATAACATTAACTTATTACAAATACTGTTTTATTTATTTTGAAGTACGTATTAAATGGATCATTTGTATACAGCATTTTGTTTGACAATAAGAGTGACCATTGCGGTAGTGTATTATCTCTTACCGTCGTACAAGTTGACTTTTCTATACGAAAATACGTTTCCAAACGACAAACATATTTGTCACTCGCACTGATTTTTTGTTCATCTGTTGCTACTGCGGCCTAACGTTTTACATAAGTACGAAGTGCAATTAAAGTTTCAAATACAGTTAGAGGTTATTGTGACCTTAGTGATATACCAGGTACGAAGCAAACACTGCGTTCTAACCTATACATTTCGCATTTATTTACTTCTCTGTATTTTCTGTTCGTATTTCTCAATAAGCTTCTCTTCAGCCGCAGGTAAATGTCCTGTTGATATAAAACCTGAACGCTAAACAGTGGTTAGTCAACAGAGCACGCGTACTTGTAACAGAACTTAAAGGACTTACAATTAATGCTCAACTGTTGGACACCGAGAAAACTGTTGTAATACCAGAGATAAACATAACACTATCTGTCAAGCATGCCTTTTCCATTAAGAAGAAGACAGTTGCCTATTAAAATTACATTTGCTATCACCGTAGATAAATCGCAGGGACAAACGCTTCAAGAAGCAGTAATGTATTTACCAATCCCGTCTTTACTCACGGACAATTGTATGTAGTCTTCAAAAGTGTAATTGAATCAACTAATATCTTTGTATCCCTTAAAGAAAATGAAAAACAAAAAGTACACGACGATTACATTTTCAAGTCAAATGTTTTTTACAGCGAGGTATTTTAATTCTCTGTAAAGAATTTTGTTAAAAATATGGTCATGGAAACGTATATATATAAGGATGTATCATAAATTCATGATTATTATTTCACGTCGTTCGGTTCACTTTTTAAGATTTTTCTCTTCACTGCCGTGAATACCCTTGTCGCAACGACTACATTCATTCGTAATACTGTCATTATTTGAAACTATAAAACTGAGAAAGTTTCGCATGGGTCTCATGTATGTGTACTTACGTGGCACACAGTATTCTCTGACCACATAGATAAAAAAGACGCAGTCAGTGATACAGATTCACGATGGATTCCTCCAACATGTTAGGCCTTACAACGCTACTTCTTTGTGAGATACTCTTTGTGAGGCAGCACGAATTAATTGGTCTTGGGAAAAAGTAGAGAATATATATGAAAATATGTATCTTGCATTTCAAAACAGCTTTAAGCACTATGGTACTTTACATCTGAGGTCATCAGTCACCTAGAACTACTTAAACCTAACTAACCTAAGGACATCACACATACCCATGCCCGAGGCAGGATTCGAACCTGCGGCCGTAGCAGCAGCGTGGTTCCGGACTGAAGCGCCTAGAATCACTCGGCCTCAACGGACAGCTATCTTGCATTACTCAGGACAATGGCCAAGCTGGAACGAAATGAAATGATCGTATGGCATTGATGGCTGGGTGTCTATACCCAGGGAAATTCGGCCGCCGAGTTGTAAGTCTTCTCAGTTGACGCCACAATGGGTGACGTATGTATCGATGATGATGAAATGATGAGGAGGACAACGCAACACGCAGTCCCCAAACGGAGATAATCTCCGATGCGGCTAGGAATCGAACCCGAGCCCTCTGCATGGCAGTCAGAAGCGTTCACCACTCAGATAAGAGCCAAAGTTAATGTGTATCAGTGGAGTGGATCGGGCCTTATATAAGGACGCTATGTCATTCTCTACAGTTTTTTTTTTTCATTCAAAATTATAATAACCGGTGCTAACGCACCATTACGAACACTAAATCCGACACCAACCAACTGTATTGACATATTACTTAGCAACTACTATTTAGCGAATGCGTGGAAACAGGGGCTCTGCGCGTTGGTGAACGCTGAAGGCAGAAAGTGTATTGAGGTAAGGTAACGAAGTGGTCAGACATTCTTTGTTTTGAAATTAAGGTTAACTGCCAGGCAATATCTAACGTATGAAATGATTTCTACTTTGTTGCTATTTCTGATCACTACCGTGTCGCAATCGGATAATGCAAGAAGGAAAGGACAGTACCCTAGCAGAGTGATGTGTAGGACAGCCCCCTCGCCGGCCGAAGTGGCCGTGCGGTGCTAGGCGCTCCAGTCTGGAACCGCGAGACCGCTACGGTCGCAGGTTCGAATCCTGCCTCGGGCATGGATGTGTGTGATGTCCTTAGGTTAGTTAGGTTTAACTAGTTCTAAGTTCTAGGGGACTAATGACCTCAGAAGTTGAGTCCCATAGTGCTCAGAGCCATTTGAACCATTTGAACAGCCCCCTCCGGCGAGGTAGGATCAAAAAGCCGAACCGCTGCGTGTGAGGCGAGTGACGTCATCTGGTGCATCAAATGCTCAACATTTGCCTTTCGCTTTTGCGGTCTTTTCTACCCCATCCGCCTTATATTTCACTTCTAGTCCGAGCATCCTGTAGGTCGCTTCGGGGGTTTTTAGATGTTACGAAGAATCGCACTGTATAGTACTATATTATGTAATTATATATTTATAGCGTGTTGAAATCAATTAGTGTCCTAATTTAAGTGATAATATACTTCTGAGAGTTCCAGCATGAGTGTATTGGTCATGCCTACATTTCGGCACTGCATGTGGGCACATGTCGTCTTAATTGTGCTCAGAACATACAAACCAATCAAATTACCTTCTATTGGCGTAAGTTATCGCCAGTCTCTTGTATACAGTCCATTGCTCTTGATATTACATATCAATTGACTTCTCGTTTAACAATGTAACGTCATTAACTTAGAAATGTGACAAGCATCAATTATCTCATAATTATTAAGCTACCCTAATTAGGCTGATCATTTTACTCAGTCCTTGTTTTGAAGTTCGCTGTAAGTCTGCTCATTCATCTGACTTTGCATACATATAATCACACCGGGAAAAAAATGCAGTCCTGATAAAGACCTCAAGATGGCAAGGAAGAGAGTCCATAATTTTTTTCAGGTACTCCATACTCGGCTGAAGTCACTCATTGACGATCAGAACTCATAAGAGTTACCAAACAGCAGGGATGTTGATCACTACATTTCGCCCACTATTACAAATAGTACCAGAAATTTTCTGTGGGTTTGAGATCGGGTACTTGTGAGGGCCACTAGTTAAATCACGACAATTATTTAGGTTTTAGATGTTCCCATATTCAGTTGTTTTCGATTATTGTGTTCCTTATCCCCCGTATTACCGAAGGGTGGAAGAGGGTTACTTCATGCCCAACTTTTGAAAATATTGTAATCTAGTGAGTTATATTAAAAAGTTTTGAAAAAAATTGTATTTTTTTAATGAATTCTTCTACCAGATCACACCAATGTTTCCACTTTTTCCTGTTAAACTTAATCCAAAAATTTAAGCCTTAGGAGTAGATGTCACTTTTCCCAATGAATGTCATGTTCAGCATTTTCAGGTGGGACCTTGCTTACAGGTCAATATCTCTTCAAACAGTATGTTGTGATTAAAAGTCAACAACGATTAACAAAATTTGCTTTTTAATTTTTTTTTTACGTGCAGCATAAAGTAACCACTCTTTGGCAGTACATAGTACTGAAATTCATTGATATTGCTGAGAGTGCACTTAAAGATATTTTCAGGTTCTGGACCCTACCTACAAATCAGTATGTCTTTAAAAAGTATGTTATTAAAATAGGTCAACAGCAAATAACGAAGTTTGCCTTTTTCCAATTTATTTCACTGTAGGTACAAACTATCCCCTCCACTCCCCTCCCTTGTCCCCTCCACCACCCCCTTGGAAATGCGAATTATCGAAAATTCATTAGTGCTGCTACGGTTAATGCAGTCGTGTTCTGTCGCTTTAGGATTTGCTAAAGAAACGTTCTTTCAAAAGTTGATAAACGTTCAGTCGTACAAAATTTAGATTTTTGTAGTTACAAATCAAGCTTGTTGCTATGCACCATCTTTTGAAACGATTTTGTCAAAAGCCGACATTTGCTGCAGTTACAGGGCGTTGTAAACTACGAGTATTTACAAAACTCAATATTTGATCTCAGCCAGTTAAAGCAAACGGCAGTAGTCGCTAAATGGGCTTTGCTTCTGAGAGACATGAAGGGAAGTTACAATGAAGGACATCACTGTTAATAATGATTTGGGAGAGTATTTTTCTTTCTTTCTAGGGTCCTTTGTCCGCTTCAAAGCGGGGTTGGCTGCGTTACTAATGATTTGGCAGTGTTAGTTGCAGAGGGTGGCCGGATATCCTTCCTGCCAACACCCTGAACCCCCCGGGTTGGAATGAGTGCACCCCAACAGTCTGCGTCTAGTGTAAGCCATGGAATAGTGTGAACGTTTTCAAATGTCTGCGAGTCGTGTAACTGAGGCGGAACATGGGTACCAGCCCGGTATTCACCTAACAGGATGTGGAAAACCGCATAAAAACCACATCCAGGCTGGCCGGCATACCGGCCCTCGTCGGTAATCCGCTGGGCGAATTCGATCCGAGGCTGGCGCGCCTACTCGATCCAGGAAGCAGCGCATTAGCGCTCTCGCCTACCCTGGCGAGTCCGATTTGTGAGAGTATTCTGCAACATAAATAAATAAAATAAAATAAAACGAAGTAAAATAAATAAAAAAGGAATATAAACTGTAGGCAAGTGCTTGCTGCCAAATCCAGCAAAGAAATTTGTGGTTTACACAACAACATTATCTCCTAATTATCGTTTAGTTCAAGCCATCTCTGTCGTGGGGAAGAAACATCAAGAAAGAAGCAATAAGAAAGTATTCTGTTTCGATAAAGTGCAGCATAACGAAAATAGGTAACCAGACCGTACCTGCATGTGGCGAAACATTTCAAGCAACATCAGGAATGTCGAAAGGTAGACTCGGAGAAAAAGAAGTACAGGTTGCACAAACGTGGTGCAAAAATGTCCTGTGCAATAGTGAAGGAGGAAGTTCCAAATGTTAATCTATATTTTGATACGATAGAGAATCAGCCAATACCATAGCTTTCCATTGACGAAATATTCTAGTCAACGGGTTTGGCTATACAATTTGAGCATTATGATTCATTTCGGAGCACAGACAAAGGAAATAATTGATTTCTGTACTTAGCTTGAATTAGAGAAGGACCGAAAAGCTGCCAGCAAATAGCCTTAGCTCTTTGGATTTTCTAAGAAACCTTGAGTTGTCAGTAATCACTCGTTAAATATCTGGTCATATATCTTTTAACTAAAATTTATTCGAACTGTCCATGAACGATCCCCATAACTCATCAAATCACGAATTCTCGTTTTTAAAGCAGAAAAATTAAATAAAAGAATAATAAGAGCAAATGGAGTGGAGCACTATATGCAAAGTAGCAAGGGGCTTTATTCAAAGAGTTCCCATCGAACGTTCCTTTTATTTCATAACTATTATATACACGCAACACAGGTATTATTAACGTCTTTCGCGTCTGTTAGTCTCTAACATTCGTCAGTCTTTAGCGTCTGAGAGACTTTGTGTCAGAGATTTTAGTATCCGAGCTTTTAGCGTTGTAGTTCTGAATATTAGCGACACCTTAAGTTCATGCGTCACTGCGCGAAATGTTTAACCTCACTGGAAACCTGGCTAATTAAAAGTAAAAGTAAAAAGACTAACGATTGCAGACGTTTATTATCGGGCTTAAATATTAATATTCTTCATAGTAAATCACACCAAATGAACTGTGTTAAATGAACCTTGTGACTTTTGAAGGAATTAATTCGGTATACATGTGCTGCGAAAAATCAAAGATATCAGTTTATTTTGAAAAGCTAAACTGTCGCCTAGTAACTGTTGATGAGCCTCTTTCACGGCAAGCGCTATACAACACAGCTAGCTGATGGTAATAATTTGAATTTAAATTTATTGATCAACAAACATTGACTGTGAGGAAAGACAGTGCTGTGTCGCGTCCTTTTCACGTATCGCGACGAGGCGAAAAATACTGGCTTGGGATAGAAAAAGATCATAACACCTTCGCTGATCGTGGAAGTGCCAGTAGGCAGCAATAGGAGGCGTCACATTCCCAGCCAGAAAATGATCAAAATAAATTCATTTATTTTCCAGCTACTATACGAATCAAAATGAAAATACAGTAAAGACGTGCAAACTAATGGCCTTTATGGAAGAAACCAGAAAATTTAATGAGCTGGCACATTATTTCCCCATTCGTGGTCACAGCCATAATCTCAACAGAATGTTTTCTTGAGTGAATAAAGACTGCCGGAAAAAGGATAATATTGTTTCACCGACTGAATACTGTAACCTGCTGAAACGGCATGGCATCGCCAAGATAATAAATAAAAGTATGGAATCAAAGGATCGTGAGTCCAGTACACTAAGGGATCCCCGATCTAACATTCATTTCGAAATAACAGTACGTGGTGGCTTATGAAAACTCTAAGGAGAAGCTGTTGTTGTCAGAATCGGACAGTTACAGTGGAAGCACTGTAGTGGTCGAAGTATAGAGATCCAGGAACTGCAGCCAGGAAGTGAGGAACGTAAACGCATTAGAAAATTGAAGAACGTGGTCAGCAATGAAAAAACTGTATGTCTTTAAACTTATGAGTCACGTTAACTTACCACAAGATGCAGAAGATTATTATAAAGAGATTATAGAAAGTGTCAATAGAATTGTTGTAGCCAGTATTATGTGTTCTATTTCAACAGCATTTGTTACTATTTTGCACATCTGCTTATCAAAGTCTCGTATTGAAATTTAAGATACTAAATTGTTATACAGCACATTACTGCATTTCCATGCAAAATGAATGATGAAGTAGTTCAGTTCGTGATTAATATTACAGATAGAAAAGAAACGAAAAAAAATTAATTTTGATGTATTTATTAACAAAACTTTCAATTTCCATTGTTGAATTTATCGACTTTTGAGAAAACTTGGAAACTTTGTCCCTCTATTCCGCAACAAACAATGAAAAGTTAGAAAAGTGAAACACATGACGACAACCGTGCCTACAAAAACTACGTAAATGTTAAATTATCTCGTTTATATGATTAGTATTTCAGTATTATATTTAAAAAAGGCATTTCCTCAAAAATTAACTTTTCATGTTTATCGAGGTATCGATCAACGCTCATTCTACCTGCTAGATTCTTGTCACCGGACCCTGCCTGATTGGTTTCTTTCTCATTTCAGCGAAGTTTATGGTAGGTATCCCACAGTTGTTCTTGTTGCGTAGGACACGACGGGGACGTAACGTTTCCCGCCGTGTTTCTGTAACTGCATTAAAGTTTTCGCGGACCGCATTAAATTTGTAAGTACACACGCGCTGCGGACGTCCGGGGTCACACCGGAAATCAGACTTTGCAGCGACGGCCAGCGGAAAAGTTATTCCACTGCTAGCCGTCTGCTGACCACCATGCACTGCTTCTACTGATCGAAAAATTCTCTGAAAGTATTGCGTATTCGCAGTTGTGACGTTCATATTCGTAGCACACATAACGACTCCGGACACATTATGTTGTATGACATTATAGAATCGCTTCTGATATTTGATATAAGCTACTCATTCTAAAGTCACATTAACACGCACAGCCCAATTTACCAATTATTTGTACAATATGTGCTGTAATTTTTAATCTAAATGACAGTAGCACAGACTGTATCTTGCAATAAACCGTTACACTAACTGTCAGCAATCTCTGCTACCTTAATATAGGTATCTGACATCTTTATAAAAAATCAGTAAGTACAAAACAGACAATTATCTCGCCTCAGACCACCAACAAGCGCACCTCTTTCATTCTGCCTTCTCTTTTTCCCCCTACTGTCGTGAACACGAGCGAGCACAATAGTACGAGTCTACCTCTCCTAGTCGATTTTTGGGTACTCTAGATTTTGCTATAACACGGTGGAACAGTAATGCGAAACAGAAACCTCGCACGTCGCATTTAATATACATTTTACCTTTGAAAAAGCCTGTTACACGAGACTATTAGCAATATAATGTCTCCTGACAAAACAACGCACTTATACAATTAGAGTATGAAAGTACCAGCCATACATTAACACTCAAACAAAGAACAGTACAGTGAACATACAAAGTACATTATGAAACATGAGTGCAGTCTGTTTACTAAATGTTCATCACAAAATCCATTAAAACAGAAGTTGTCACCCATACTTTTCTAAATATATTTTTTCATAGTAGTGTAGCAGATGCACTCGACAGCTGCCCATTCTGAGCTGACTTTAGACTCTTACTTTTCACATTGGACTAGAAGTTTCGATCATAGTGTTCTCTTTTTTATTCTTAAAGTCGCAAGTAACACCTTAACCAAAGTAACCTACATCAATGGTAGGAATTACACAATTTAAGGGGACATTGTACATGAAATTCGTTGAAATTTCACATTTTCTGTTTTCTACTTCAAAACGTACTTTGGACTTCCCTGAACATTTTAGTATATAATAAATTAAAATCAGACAACTGTGAGACCTTCAAATAATGTTTTGAATGTTGACGTTTGACCGTCAAATTTCGCGGCTACGCATGTACTGCCACAATTGAGCAGTCATATCTTCGGAATTACACAGTCTAGAAGGCTGTGAATTGCTT
Organism: Schistocerca piceifrons; assembly: GCF_021461385.2. Taxonomy (NCBI): domain Eukaryota; kingdom Metazoa; phylum Arthropoda; class Insecta; order Orthoptera; family Acrididae; genus Schistocerca; species Schistocerca piceifrons. The sequence continues at coordinate 205,243,057 of NC_060141.1, forward strand.
TGTTTTGTGCCAACTGCTACATCTCAGAAGTTGGAATTACGAATAAACAAGTCAGTCGTTTGTTTTTGATACTAGTTTTCGTTTAATGTAGTGTGATTATCAGCTATTTTTGTAATAAGCTAATTTCTATTGCTTTTTATACGTAAATACAATTATGGCAAGGCCATTAGAGGTAATTGTGACAATTTAGAGAAGATGAAAAGAGCTGCATGGAGCACTTTGTTTCATCAAACATTAGCCGATTGAAAGCCATGTCATGCTTTGTGTCCACCTCCACCAAACACTTGGTGTAAATATAGGCAAGCTGAATTTTCTCGCACCCTGCCTGAATTTACACAAACATTTTCTTCCTTTGAGAGTAATGGAGGCAATCAAACGTATTCACAGAGATCTGGCAAATCCTGAGCTACTAAAGAAGTGTTTACATTTGAATACCCAGAATTTGAATAAGTTCTTCAATAATGTTGTGGTGCCGTGTGCCTGAAAATGCATTTGTTGGCCTTATGACCCTAAATTTAGGAGTGTTTGATGCTGTAATAACTTTTAATTGTGGGAAATATGAAAGACTTAAGGTTCTGGAGAAGTTAGTGGTAAGATTTGGACACAACACAGCTAAAGGACTGCAGGAACTGGATGAGCTTCGTGTACGTGAAGCAGAGTTAGCTGCTCAGCAAATGACAAAAGAAGCAAGGAAGAAAAGGAGGAGGCTGTTGTGACACTGAAGAAGACACAGACTATGGACCAGGGCAATTCTAGTGCGTAAAAGACGCAGAAATGTAAGTCTGTATAAGAATTTGTAATAAAAAAGTTTTAAACCTCAATATCTCTCAACTACATTTTTTTCAATAAATGATACGTTTTTTAAGAAAATACTGATGGTAGAGACATGAAATTTTCACAGCCTGCCAAGTGCGAGATTCAACACATATGCAACAAGAATAATTAAATATCCTGAGTTGTTTTGTTTTTATGTTCATTTATTTACATAATTCTGTCAAAAAATTGTTTGAAAAAAAAGGATAACATGCCCCACAATACAATTTTAGTAATAATTCTAGTTCAGAGTATCTCGAAAGCTGCATTCAATAATTATGGAAAATTGTATGTTGCTATCTTAAGAAGTTTCCAAGGTAATGGGTCACAAAATTCGATAATTTAACATTGGCAGCATAGGACATGCAACGTCCCCTAAGTACATTCTCAGTTATTTCTGCATCTGTATCCCAGCGCTCGGACAGAGCGTGGTCGCGCAGTGGTTAGCACACTGGACTCGCATTCTGGAGGATGACGGTTCAATCCCGCTTCCGGCCAACCTGATTTAGGTTTTCCGTGGTTGCCTTAAATCGCTGTAGACAAGTGCCGGAATGGTTCCTTTCAAAGGGCACGGCTGATTTCCTTCCCCATCCTTCCCTAATCCGATGACACCGATGACCTCGCTGTCTGATCGCCTGCCCCCAAAACAACCCAACCCAACCCAGTACTCGGCGTGTCTGGCTGCTATGCAGAGGACTTGCGTTCGAGTCCTAGTACTGCCAGGGATTTTTCGATGGTAGTGGAACATCGTGCTTTGAACTTCGTAACACCTAAGTGAGAAGTAATGGCAATAAGTTGAAGAAAGCCGATAACATTAGGTAGGGAACACATTGTGCTCATGTAGAAGCGATCTAGATGCAAACAACAATAAACTGGCAGCCAAGATCGCAGGAATTCTTTTTATTCCATATTACCGGTTTCAGTGAAACTAAAGCCGCCATCATCGGATCTTAGGACATATACAGGTAACAACATCAAGGCAAACAATGGTGATATTAGTAGTTGCCTATAACACACAGGCCTTCCAAAATTGTCGTAAGAAGCACATAGGCGTCCAAGAGAGATGACGTAAATGTTAAGTGTCTCCATCACATACAAGCGCAAGCAATAAAAAGAACTCCTGCGAACTTGGCTACCAGTTTATTGATAACATTAGTGTTGTTTGGGAACATGAAGTCCAGGAATAGCCGCATCTCCAAGTAGCCGAATATAACCATTTCCAATCTATGATCGGTTAAGGAGCCACTATCAGCTTGCACAGTGCCTCGTTGAAGACGTAGGTCCACGGCTTTGTTGGGTTAGCGCCACATCCGAACCCTACCATCAGCTCTTACCAACAGAAGTGAAGACTCGTCTGACCAGACCACGGTTTTCCAATCGTTTATGGTCGAACCGATTCGGTCACGAGCCCAGGAGCGGAGCTGCAGGCGGTCGTGCTGATAGCAAGGCACTCGAGGCGGTCCTCCTCTGCCAAAAGCCGTGAGGCTAAATTTCGCCTCATTTTCCTAACGGACACGTTCGTCGTTCGTCCCACATCGCTTTCTGCGGTTATTTCATTCGGTGCTGCTTGACGATTAGCACTGACAACTCCTCGCAAATACCGTTGCTCTCGGTCGTTAAGTGAAAGCCGTCGGCACACTCTTGACCTTGTGGATCTCGGAATACTGAATTCGCTAACGATTTCTGAAATACAATGTCCCACGCTCCTAGCTCCAATTACCATTCCGCACTTAAAGTGTCTTAATTCACGTCGTGCGGCCATAATCACGAAGAACATTTTTTCACAGGAATCAGCTGAATAAAAAGGAGAGCTCCGCCAATTCACTCCCCTTTCGCATCATGTGTACACGATCCTACTGCCATATTTATAAGCGCATATCCGTATCCTACGACTTTTTGTTGCCTCAGTGTAGTTCATGCCAACGCCCAGAGATGGATTACACCTGCACTTCTGCACACAATACAGATCGGTTATCGATGAAGCTGCGTGCATCTTTACAAAGGATTCTAAAAGAAATTTTACAAGCACTAGAGCAGAAAAAAAATTAATCGAACCTTACTAACTAAAACTCTTTTATGTACAAACGCACGTTTTTAACTTTGAAATGAATAAATGTTCACAACTTTGTGTAATAGCGCAGACACCAACTCACAAACACTCACAAAAACCTGATTCTACGCATCTGGAAAACATGTAAAGAATAAAATTCACGTCCCAAAAGTCCATTAAATTTTTTCCATCAATAACCAACAAATTTCATGGAACAGCAACGAAGATTATGATGTCAGTGTAGTTTACAGAAGTAACGACAATCATGAACAAAATACGGATGAAAGTTGAATTAAGATCAGACTGTCATGAGCACATTTATATTCGTACTTACTGACGTTGTAGACATCTCATCACACCTCCATTACGCGGGCACTTGAGGCTGATAACTGAAAATACATCCTAAATGAATTTATCTAGGTGAAGCACACATTAAATTATAGAGGAAAAGTATGATGAATTTTCAGATGAATGAAACTACATTTTAACATTTATAGTTGCTGAATTAAGGAAACGACTTCTTAATCAAATATATATCTTTTTCTGTGTCAGTGGAAAGACCTTCTGCGACGTAGCTTGTGTGGAACTTGATCAAATAGCAGTAAGACAGCAGAGCCGCAAACAACTGTCACGTATTCAGAAAACACGTAGCTGAATTACGGTTCGCGAGTTTACCTTAAGTGATCGCACTACTTGCTTGTGAAGCTATTTAGATTTACACAATGTACACAGCAGTCAAAAAATTGGGTATGGTTTTACGATTTAGTTTATGACGTTATCACTAAACTGTTTGTGCAAAGTTGCGGTTGCATGTTGAAAGCCATCTGTATCGGCTCGATCCTTACATGAGCAGGCTAGGCTGCAGTTATTGCTTTGAGAATTGCATAGGGGAAAAATGAAATTGTTGTGGTATGATCTTAATTACAGACACAGCAGCTCTCCACCCTAGTCAGTCTACTCTAGCATCCTTATTTCTGCATGGCTACTGAGTCAGCTCTGTACTTCAACGCCTACTGCAGTCAAGGCTTTGTCTCCCTCAACAGTTCTGACTATTCTTTGACACCCTAGCAAGTGTTCTATAAATCGATTCCTTATGTTAACAAGCTTAGCATTAATGGTAATGTCACTCAAACTCATTAGTTACTCGAGGCAATCACCAAATGCGCGATGTTAGTGTCTAGCGTGAAATTTCAAACGCTTCTACTCTCTTCTCGTCTGAACTGGTTGTCATCCACGTTTCGTTTGAACTTATATTCGATGTTTATAAATTTTTCAAGAATGCTGCACTCTGTAAACTATGATTACCGATCGTTTAATAGGCCTTATCTCAGAATGTCATTCACAAGTAATATGCTATTAAGAGGATAATTTCCGCCTCACTTGTTTCACAAATCAAGAAATGATAAACTTGCATACAGGCAATGCCATTCCGCTTCTGTTACTCACTTGTACAGATTCGTCCCCGTGTAAGATTTTTTTAGGAACAGAAAGGCTAATGCTAGTGTTGAATAATGTGTACAAGAAATGAGAACATTCCAAGAGGAAACCTAGTTAGTGATGGAAGTACGAGATCTGACCATGACTGTGGGTGGCGATATCACACAGAAAGATATATTTCAGCGATGCCTATATTTGTTGAACATATTCGGTTGGCCACGCCTCCTCATTGCTAGCCCCAGGAATACTCAGGCGCAGGTACAGAAATTTCACGTAGTTAATTAATCCCCCCAAAGGCCGTCCTCTTGGTATGGCTTCTGGTGTTTCGAGCGCAGGGCTCAACAAATTCGGTTCGTAATTAGCGTTCCAACAGGCGGCGACGATTGTCCACGATACGGAGTTCCACCGCGGCCGTTCAGTGGATATCCAGCCGCGTGGAGAACACTTCCATAGCAGCACGCATTGCGCACTGATGCGTCAAACCAAGAGACATTCACTAAGCTGAGTGTCGCTATTCCCAGATGAGTGGTTTATTTCTTAAAGAGAATATTTTGACCCTTTTGTGTCTGAAAGATGTTTGTTTCTGGAAGCCCACTTTTTGATTGCGAGAACTGACGTCTGCAAGATAATTTTCTTTCGGTTCCCTATCTTCTTTTATTCTCTTTTCTTCATACCTTTTTGTAATCGGCCGAAATTTAACATGAAGTCATTATTGTAGCATTATATATTTATTACTTTTCCTATCTGGTTTCTTTACTGTCTATCTGATAGTTTTCATTTCTGAAATACTTGGTGTATGCATCTTCTACAGGTCGTCTTTTCGATCTTTTACTATGATATGGCACAGGGTAGCAAGTGAGAGGAGTGGTAATGCATTGGCTCTCAAATAACAACAACATTGTGTAAAAAAAAGTAAACAAATTTTATTAAGGAATAAAAAATAAGTCTTTAAGCAAGACATTAATCACACTAGCCCATGGAAACAGCACTAAATTACAATAGGTCCAAACCATGGAACTTCAAGGCCGGTTAAGACTAGCATGCTGGCTCTGACTGGGTTGCTTGTTGTGTTTTCTGCGCTTCGACATGTTTATTTCAATTTATTAATTGTAATCTTGGATGTATTGGAAAATAATATAGAAGCCACTTTCAGCTCTATACTACTATGACGTATTTTGACCATCATTTTACAATTATTTTAAGATGAACGTTTAATACACTGAGGAGAGCCGAATCACTTAGTGCGTCATCGTCAATGTACCAAGACATAGCCCAGCGAAGTGGTTAGAGCCAACCAGACAGCGCCAAGGACAGGCTAGGCCAAATATAATTAGCCCTGAATATGTTTATACGACTGATACGTAAATGACCCTTGTTAATGAACAGAATTACCCAAAACTGAAAAGTTGGAAACCATGAGTTCGATGCGCCATTTTCTCGCTGTGACGTGACGGTGCATGCGCGTCCTCGTGTGCGCTGAACTGAGTGTTTCGTGCGTAATTGCGTATGAGTGCCTGGGAGAGCAAATGTATTTACTGACCACCTGAATGAAACAGAAAAATGTTGATCACGGCAACATAGCACGTCTTAACTTTTGAGTGTCACGCGAAACACAATTCGTGGAAAACGTGTGCAGAATTGTCTGCACAAGATCTTAACACTAGAAGTATTTTGGAAAAACTTCCAGGACAATCTTGAACGCAAAACGTAGTGGAAAAATGGCGTGAAACTGTTTTCTGAAGCGAATAAAATAATTACGTAACCCAATGAAACACCTTCAGGCGTCTCTTTGATGTTATTTTATTATACTGCAACCAGTTTCGGTGATTCAGTACACCATCTTCAACTGAGGGTGTACACGATCCTATTAGTGGCCAACATATGTGATTACGGATATTTTCAGAAAGGAGGAGCAAAAGCACACACCACCTCGACAACCTTGTCACGTGTGCAGGAAAGTGTTTATTGAGGAGAAGACAATCAGCAGAGGCAGAGAAACCTCTTGGGCACATCGATTGTGTGATGTCCTCCCTGCGACTTTTGCCTAGTGGAAGTGGACGGCGGGGGGAACGGGGTAATTGAAGTGTCAGGTGAACCTAATCAGTACACACTGTAAGAGCTAAAGCACAACTCTGGAAACGCTATTGGTACCATCCCTCAGACAGGACTTCTACAAGTGCCTAAAATTGTGATAAATCGAACATAGCTCTGCATCTACACTCCTGGAAATGGAAAAAAGAACACATTGACACCGGTGTGTCAGACCCACCATACTTGCTCCGGACACTGCGAGAGGGCTGTACAAGCAATGATCACACGCACGGCACAGCGGACACACCAGGAACCGCGGTGTTGCCCGTCGAATGGCGCTAGCTGCGCAGCATTTGTGCACCGCCGCCGTCAGTGTCAGCCAGTTTGCCGTGGCATACGGAGCTCCATCGCAGTCTTTAACACTGGTAGCATGCCGTGACAGCGTGGACGTGAACCGTATGTGCAGTTGACGGACTTTGAGCGAGGGCGTATAGTGGGCATGCGGGAGGCCGGGTGGACGTACCGCCGAATTGCTCAACACGTGGGGCGTGAGGTCTCCACAGTACATCGATGTTGTCGCCAGTGGTCGGCGGAAGGTGCACGTGCCCGTCGACCTGGGACCGGACCGCAGCGACGCACGGATGCACGCCAAGACCGCAGGATCCTACGCAGTGCCGTAGGGGACCACACCGCCACTTCCCAGCAAATTAGGGACACTGTTGCTCCTGGGGTATCGGCGAGGACCATTCGCAACCGTCTCCATGAAGCTGGGCTACGGTCCCGCACAACGTTAGGCCGTCTTCCGCTCACGCCCCAACATCGTGCAGCCCGCCTCCAGTGGTGTCGCGACAGGCGTGAATGGAGGGACGAATGGAGACGTGTCGTCTTCAGCGATGAGAGTCGCTTCTGCCTTGGTGCCAATGATGGTCGTATGCGTGTTTGGCGCCGTGCAGGTGAGCGCCACAATCAGGACTGCATACGACCGAGGCACACAGGGCCAACACCCGGCATCATGGTGTGGGGAGCGATCTCCTACACTGGCCGTACACCACTGGTGATCGTCGAGGGGACACTGAATAGTGCACGGTACATCCAAACCGTCATCGAACCCATCGTTCTACCATTCCTAGACCGGCAAGGGAACTTGCTGTTCCAACAGGACAATGCACGTCCGCATGTATCCCGTGCCACCCAACGTGCTCTAGAAGGTGTAAGTAAACTACCCTGGCCAGCAAGATCTCCGGATCTGTCCCCCATTGAGCATTTTTGGGACTGGATGAAGTGTCGTCTCATGCGGTCTGCACGTCCAGCACGAACGCTGGTCCAACTGAGGCGCCAGGTGGAAATGGCATGGCAAGCCGTTCCACAGGACTACATCCAGCATCTCTACGATCGTCTCCATGGAAGAATAGCAGCCTGCATTGCTGCGAAAGGTGGATATACACTGTACTAGTGCCGACATTATGCATGCTCTGTTGCCTGTGTCTATGTGCCTGTGGTTCTGTCAGTGTGATCATGTGTCGTATCTGACCCCAGGAATGTGTCAATAAAGTTTCCCCTTCCTGGGACAATGAATTCACGGTGTTCTTATTTCAATTTCCAGGAGTGTATATCAACGATGGCCGCTTGCGGCATCTTCCATGATCAGTCACATCTGCTATAAATACTTTCCGGGCCATCTCTTAGTGAGTACGTTATAATTCCATTCATTTTTTTAAAATTCTGACAATAATCAGCCGAAAAATTGAAAGTCACATTTTTGTTGCCCCTGGAAAGCGTTAGATAGGCAATCCACAACTGGATCTGATTTACCGTGCCCCGGACTAGTCACTAGGTAATACACCAGACTCTTGCTAAACTGGCCATTCCTCACGGATATGAGTGCTGGATTAGCGAAGCACCGGATTATAGAGTGTCTTAAATTTAGTTTAAAGATGTAGGAATTATATTTTGTTTAACACAAAGCTACATTCATTTACATAGAAAACTAGTCAATAACTGTGTACGCATATTGTAGTATCACTGACTATAAAACATTTTTCAAACTTTTGGTTGTCGCAATGAGGATACGCGACAGCAGTATGCTTCCTCATACAAGCATTACATCGGTAGTGTATGTTTCTGACGGTTGTATAGTATACCCTAGAAGATGTTTGCAGCTTCAACAACGGCAGTGAGACATATCATCATGTTCCACATCGTCGTAACTATTCTGTGCGCGTTTGATAATATACTCGTCTGTTAGAGTCCGCAGCTCGTGGTCTCGCCGTCGCGTTCTCGCTTACCGAGCACGAGGTCCCGGATTCGATTCCCGGCGGGGTCAGGAATTTTCACCTGCCTCGAGATAACTGGGTGTTTGTGGTGGTCTCATTTCATGATTCATGCGTCCCCCTGCGGATCCGGGGTAAGAATTGGCCCGAGGTATTCCTGGCTGTCGTAAGAGGCGACTAAAAGGAGTTTCAACCGTTTCGGCCTTCAATGTGATGGTCCCCCTTGGGGTTTGACCTCCATTTTTCAAAATTCTACAGAAGTACGAGCCTTTTGGGGAAGGACACCTTACGTGGTATACCACTGGTCCTCAGTGCAATAAGACCTTGACACTCAGCATTGTAACGGCGTTGTAACCATACCCACTATTCCTCAAATTGGGCCTAAACGCCTGATGGGTTGTACAAGTTACGCCCATAGTGCGTCCCCATCTGCACCTACGATCATGACGGACTTTCCATGGCACCAGAAATCCAGCATGGTAGCCAGCCCGTTGTGGTGGGGTCGTCATGTACCCTCTAGGTTGTAGCCCCCTGACAACACAGGGATCGTACTGCCAATACCTGAGCGGCACCCTCCCCACGTCGGCCAAGGAGTAGATGCCCGTCTCCTTGGGGCATCAGGACTCCCGGCAATGGCCATCCTGCCAGGTGGCCCTTGCTGAGGCTGGGTGGCACCTGTGGGGAGAGCCCCTGGTCAGAGTGGGTGGTATCGGGGCGGACGTTTCGCAGATGAAACGTCAACATGTATCAGGTCGCTCTGCGGCCAAGTCTTTCAAAAGGAAACGTACTGTCTCTGGTTCTGGTTCTCCTGCCTTTTCCCCCTTGGCCACTCCCTGGGAGGAAGGACAGGCCCGCCGGCTTGGGGCGAAGTACTTCCCCCGCTATTTGGTTTGTTCTCGAACCTCCAAGCCCATGTTCTTTGTTCAACACATCGAGGACATCTTCAGGGAAATCGAGGCTCTCAGTAAAATGCGTTCGGGGTCCATTCTTATAAAGACCACCTCTGCCACACAGTCGGCGGCGCTCCAGGCGTGCGACCGACTAGGGGACATCCAGTGTCCATTGTCCCGCATCTGGCACTGAATAGGACACAGGGGGTTATTTTTCATCGGGACCTCCTGCTGCAATCTGATGAGGAGCTCAGGGCCAACCTGGAGCGCCGAGGGGTGCATTTCGTCCGGCGAGTCCAGCGCGGCCCCAAATACTGTCGCATCGACACTGGGGCCTTTATCCTCGCCTTCGAGGGGGACATTCTCCCGGAGTAGGTAAAGGTGATGTGCTACTGGTGCGACGTGCGACCTTACATCCTGCCTCCTATGTGCTGTTTTCGGTGTTTGCGCTTTGGGCACATGTCGTCATGGTGTGAGGCTGAGCCCCTTTGTGGCGATTGTGGACGTCCTCTTCGTGAGGAACATACATGCACCTCACCACTTCGATGCGTTAATTGTCCTGGCATCCACTCGCCGAGATCCTTAGACTGCCCCGCGTATCAGAAGAAGAAGAAGATTCAAGAACTCAAAACTTTGGATCGTCTCTCTTATTCTGAGGCCAGGAAGAAGTATGACCGCCTCCATCCTGTGACATTGACCACTTCGTTTGCCTCAGTCGTGTCCACTCCTTCCACGGTATCCTCACCCCTATCCTGTCCCCCCTCCACCTCCTCCCCCCATCCGGGGTCTATGCCTCCGCCTCCCAAATCCCTCCCTCCCAAATCCTCCTCCCCACGGCCCCCGCCCCCTCTGCCCCAGGGGCCACCCTTCCTCCTCCTCCCCCCCCTGCCGCCTGAGAAGCGATCCTCTTCTCAGGCGTCCATCGGGGAAACGTTCTGGACCCCAGCTTCCGAGGTCTGGCGTTCCAAAACGGACCCCGCGCGTGAGGACCTTCTTCGGGTCCAGCCCACCATCCCTATGCCTCCTCGGACTTCCAAGAAGGCCTCCAAGAAGAAGTCTCTATCCCCCTCTCCACCCCGGCGCGTTTCGTCTGACGCTCCATCCGTGAGTTGCTGCTCCCAGCCGTCCTCAGTTTCGCCAGGACGCTCTGCTGCCAGGCGCTCAGCTGGCCTCTCATCGGCAAATGATGCTGCCCCTCCTACACAACCCGGGACAGTGGCCGCAGCTGGCGACGACTCGATGGAACAGGATCTGCCTCCCGCCGGTTGTAGCGTTGTTCCCTCGAAACCTGGCCCTCCGCGGCCGTCGAGGTGACCAGCTCTTCACCCGTCTCTTTCCCCCTCTTTTTTGACTAGCGATGGCCTTGTTACATTGGAACATAAGAGGATTCGACCTAATCGGGAGGAATTACAACTGCTCCTCCGCCTGCACTGTCCGCTCGTCTTTGGTCTCCAGGAAACCAAGTTACGCCCCACTATACCTCGGAGCGGTATGACCTCACCCCTGTGGATGGTATCCCATATCATGGTGGGGTCATGTTGCTCGTTCGGGACGATGTCTATTACCATCCCATCCCATTGACCACCTCACTCCAAGCAATAGCTGTCCGTATTACTCTTTCTGCTTTTACTTTTTCAGTATGTACCATCTATCCTCCATCGTCATCCGCAGTTAGTCGGGCTGACATGATGCACCTGATTGTTCAGCTTCCTCCGCCATTTTTATTGTTTGGCGACTTCAATGCCCATCATCCCCTTTGGTGCTCTCCTGCATCCTGTCAAAGAGGCTCACTCTTGGCGGATGTCTTCAACCATCTCAATCTTGTCTGCCTCAATACTGGCGCCCCGACTTTCCTCTCAGACTCTACTCATACCCAATCCCACTTGGACCTCTCGATCTGTTCTACCACTCTTGCCTGTCGGTTCGAGTGGTATGTCCTTTCTGACACCTATTCGAGCGACCACTTCCCCTGTGTCGTTCGTCTCCCGCACCACACCCCATCCCCACGTCCTTCGAGCTAGAACATTCTGAAAGCTGACTAGGGACTTTACTCCTCCCTGGCGACCTTTCCGGACCATGATTTTCTCAGTTGTGACAGTCAGGTCGAATACCTCATGGCTGTTATCATCAATGCTGCCAAACGTTCCATTCCACTTACTACCTCTTCTTCAAGTCGCGTTTCCGTCCCCTGGTGGAATGATGCTTGTAGAGACGCTGTCCGTGCTCGACGACGTGCTTTACGCACCTTTCGCCGCCATCCTACGTTGGCGAATTGTATTGGATACAAACGACTCCGAGCACAATGCCGTAGAGTCATCAAAGACAGCAAAAAAGCTTGTTGGGCTTCTTTCACCAGCTCCTTTAACAGTTTTACTCCCTCTTCTGTCGTCTGGGGTGGCCTGCGCCGGCTGTCGGGCATTAAGGCCCACTCCTCGGTACCTGGCCTGACCTCAGGTAATGAGGTCCTTGTTGATCCTGTGGCTGTCTCCAACGCCTTAGGCCGGTTTTTCGAGGAGGTTTCAAGCTCCACCCTGCCTTCCTTCCCAGGAAAGAGGCAGAAGAAGCTCGGCGACCGTCCTTCCACTCGCTGAATCTGGAAACTTATAATGCCCCTTTACTATGCAGGACCTCGAATGTGCGCTTGCACTGTCCCAGTCCTCTGCTCCGGGGCCAGATGCCATTCACGTTCAGATGCTGGCACACCTTTCTCCGGCGGGCAAAAGCTTCCTTCTTCGTACCTACAATCGCGTCTGGACCGAAGGTCAGGTCCCCATGCGTTGGCGTGACGCCGTCGTTGTTCCTATATCCAAACCCGGGAAGGATAGACACCTTCATTCTAGTTACCGCCCCATTTCTGTTACAAGCTGCGTCTGTAAGGTGATGGAGCGCATGGTTAATGCTCGGTTAGTTTGGATTCTTGAATCTCGACGACTCCTTACCAATGTCCAATGCGGCTTTCGTCGGCGCCGCTCCGCTGTTGACCACATGTGACCTTGTCGACATTCATCATGAACAACTTTTTGCGAAGGCGCCAAATGGTTGCCGTGTTCTTCGATTTGGAGAAGGCTTATGATACCTGTTGGAGAGGAGGTATCCTCTGCACTATGCACAGGTGGGGCCTACGCAGTCGCCTGCCCCTTTTTATTGATTCCTTTTTAACGGATCGAAAGTTTAGGGTACGTGTGGGTTCCGTATTGTCCGACGTCTTCCTCCAGGAGAACGGAGTGCCTCAGGGCTCCGTCTTGAGCGTAGCCCTTTTTGCCATCGCGATCAATCCAATTATGGATTGCATTCCACCTAATGTCTCAGGCTCTCTCTTTGTCCATGACTTCGCGATCTACTGCAGTGCCCAGAGAACATGCCTCCTGGAGCGCTGCCTTCAGCGTTGTCTAGACAGCCTATACTCATGGAGCGTGGCAAATGGCTTCCGGTTCTCTGAAGAGAAGACGGTTTGTATTAACTTTTGGCGATATAAAGCGTTCCTTCCGCCATCCTTACATCTCGGTCCCGTTGTTCTCCCATTCGTGGAAACAACTAAGTTTCTAGGGCTCACACTGGACAGGAAACTTTGTTGGTCTCCGCATGTCTCTTATTTGGCGGCCCATTGTACACGTTCCCTTAATGTCTTCAGAGTTCTTAGTGGTTCATCTTGGGGAGCGGATCGCACTGTCCTGCTTCGCTTGTATCGGTCCATAGTCCGATCAAAGTTGGATTATGGGAGCTTCGTCTACTCGTCTGCTCGGCCATCCCTCTTACGCCATCTCAACTCCATCGGGGGTTACGTCTTGCGACCGGAGCCTTCTACACTAGTCCTGTCGAGAGTCTTTATGCTGAAGCTGCCGAATTACCATTGACCTACCGGCTCGACGTACTGCTGTGTCGGTATGCCTGCCGGCTGTTGTCAATGCCCGACCACCCCTCTTATCAGTCCTTCTTCGCCGATTCTCTCGACCGTCAGTACGGGTTGTATGTGTCTGCCCTGCTGCCCCCTGGAGTCTGCTTCCGTCGCCTGCTTCGACAATTGGATTTTGCCCTCCCTACCACCTTCAGAGAGAGTGAGAGCTCGACACCACCTTGGCTCCAGGCTCCAGTTCATATTTATCTCGACCTCAGCTCACTCCCGAAGGACGGTACTCCGGCTGCAGTGTATTGCTCATGGTTTGTCGAACTTCGTGCTCGACTTACCGGTCACACCTTTATTTACACCGATGGCTCCAAAACTGACGATGGTGTCGGCTGTGCCTTTGTCGTAGGGGCCGCCACCTTTAAATACCGGCTCCTCGACCAATGTTCCAGCTTTATGGCCGAGCTTTTTGCTCTCCATCAGGCCATTCAGTATGCCCGCCGCCACCGCCATTCATCGTATGTACTCTGCTCTGATTCCCTCAGTGCTCTTCAGAGCCTTGGAGCTCCCTATCTGGTCCATCCCTTGGTGCAACGGATCCAGCAGTCCCTCCATTCTTTCGCTGATAATGGTTCTCCTGTCAGCTTTCTGTGGGTTCCCGGACATGTAGAAGTGCCTGGGAATGAGGCTGCAGATGCTGCAGCCAAGGCTGCAGCCCTCCTGCCTCGGCCAGCCTCCCATTGTGTCCCGTCATCTGACGTTCGTGGGGTTGTTTTTAAGAGGCTTGTGTCGTTGTGGTGGGATGCTTGGTCATCCCTCCAAGGAAACAAGCTCCGGGCAGTAAAACCGCTCCCAACTGCTTGGACAACCTCCTCCCGACCATCTCGGCGAGAAGAGGTCCTTCTGACCAGGTTGCGGATTGGGCATTGCCGGTTTAGCCACCGCTACCTGCTCTCTGGTGACCCAGCCCCGCAGTGCCCTTGTGGTGAAGCATTAACAGTGCGCCATGTTTTATTGTCGTGTCCCCGCTTTAGTCAATCTCGTGTTGTCCTGTCCCTGCCATCTACTTTACCGGATATTTTAGCTGATGACGCTCGAGCAGCTGCTCGTGTTCTGCGTTTTATAACTTTGACTGGCTTGTCCAAAGACATCTAACTTTTTTACTTATTTTATCTGCATCTTTGTTAGGACTTTCTGGTGTCCCCCCTCCGCTTGAGTTTTACTAGATTCCGTGTGCTCTAACAACTGTGACTGGGCGCTAATGACCTCAGTAGTTGAGCGCCCTTAAACCCCTCCAAAAAAAAAAAAATCGTTCATGCAAGTGGCGAGATTGGACTGAGCAAAGGTTGGGAATTTGTACGGGCGCTGATAACAGCGCAGTTGAGCGCCCCACAAACCAACCATCATCACCATCGTCTGTTAAAGTTGGGTGACGAACAATTGCTCGTCCAGCGTTGTTCAGCAGAAATGCCTTTCTGCGAAGAACCACAGTTCAGCTTATCTCTGAATTCGAGCTGGGGTCTAGCTAAATATGTCTCCTTTTAGAAGCCTCAATACTGAATAGTAAAGAAAGTCACAAACATGTACAGCATTTTTTAACATTGCAATTAACGAACAACATTTTTAAACAAGAGAATTAATTATTGTACGCCTCATTTCTGTTATACATACATTGGCTGTATGTAGGATAGATTACTGAGAGGCTGGACAACTCAGGACAAGAATAGCGAGAGTTTAATGTGTACCGGGCGTCTCTCTTGTGGGTCGTCAGGCACCTCTTCTGTGTTTTGTCGACAAATATTTGCAGTTTCCCTTGTGTGTATGGAGTCAGCCCAAACAAATCCTGCTCGTCACTTCTTTTCTGTAACGACCAGCGACGACAGAAACCAGCCACTTTCTTCCCATTAGAAGCAATATGATTCGATAGAGCGCTTCAAAATTACTCTAGGGCGATATTTCTTTTAGTGCTATGTATTAACAGAAACAGTAAAACACGAGAATAATCAGTACTCCAACAGCAACTGAGCAGCGATTCTGCCTGGCGGTTACAGCCAGTGCGGGATAAGGTGGTG